>NC_053517.1:2225000-2828333 GCF_016920715.1 Anopheles arabiensis | reverse complement strand
TTATCGGGCAGGGGGTGGATTTTCCCTATTTTCCCTCGTCATTATCAGCAATATTTTATCATAAATTTATCATTTGTCCTGTAAGATAAGTCTCGTTCCATACGTTATCGAATGTGTGTGGTGTGTGTGTTTGGGATGGATTTATACTGTAGTACGATACGAGTTTGATTAAAAATTACCCCTTTTCTTGTGCAAACTCTCTTTGTGCGTCCGATGCAGCTGTGGTGTGCAAACGTGACCGCGTCCCTTGTTTGCTGCTGGTGGGCACAGTTTCGGCACCATTCCTTGAGCCTGCCGTCGTGTTTGATGCGAGTGAACCGTTATGACGCATGGATTCGATGATGCGAAGTGTGCAACCGAGTGCAGTGCAGTGCCCGGTGGCCTCGCAGCGCCAGATGTAACGTAACCGAGTACCGGCGGTACGCAAAGAGACGAACGGTGCCCACAAGAAGAGAAGAGTGTAAAAAGTTGTGCAGAATCAGTGTTGTGTACTAGAAGATGCTTCATGCTATCCCCAAACGGCACGCTAACCCAATCGTTCATCGTTCATCATCGGCTAAGGATTGTAAAAGGCAAATCGTGCGCACAGCTAACCCGTCGTCGTTGTCGTCGTCTTCGTCGTCTGTGTCCATACGCTAAAACTTGTACTATTCCTCATCGCCTAAAACCTACTACGCGCTACCTAAACTACTACCACCACTACTACTAAGCTCCTTCTCTCTAACCATCATTCTATCGCTTTGTACGTTGCTGACCAACTTTCTGAACCTAAGCTAAAACAGAGAGAGAGAAAGAGAGGGGGAGTTAGAGACATTGTGACTCACTCTCGCCGACAAAAAAAAAACAGAACCACAACCCCTCTCGGTTATTCTCCTCCCAAGAGTGGCCTCTAATCGTAAGCTCACACCCATCGTCAATTTCATATCCGCACATGGATGCGCACAGCAAATTGAAGCCCACCCTCGAGGACTACATCCTAGAGATGGAAACCAGGCCACCCGACAGCGGCCAGGTCATGGAAAAGGACGTGTGGGCGCAGCTGCACCAAAAGGAGGCCGATCTGCTGCTGGCCGCCGAGCTCGGTAAGGCACTGCTCGAGAAGAACGAGGAGCTGAAGAAGAACCAGGAAAAGCTGATCGATGACTACTCGGCAAAGGTTGAGGTAAGTGGCAGGGCTGGGGTAAAGAGGGTGAGGGAGACGTTGTTGGGTTATTTATATAACACAATGGGTAACTCAATGGATTGGATTAGGCTTAAAATAGAAGAGATTAGGGTACTTCGCAGTGCACTTCATTTCAAGTAAGAGCAGATGTCGATGTCTATGAGTGTTTCCTGATCGTTACACTCTCTGTCCCTGTGGATCGATATGAATCATCTATCTATTGGATTGTTAATTGGAGTAGACACATGGGCAGACGGGCTCTTCTATCTTATTCCCAACGTGGTACTGATTCTGATACTAGAAATTCTTGAACTAGAGAAGGAGATGCATCAAACAATTTGCTCCGAATCCAGACCGGAGACATCTAAGATCAGGATATTGTTCATATCAACCTACAAGGTCAGGTCATATGATATCCAGCGAATCATTTATATGTCATGCCAGAACATCTTTATAGTTAATTGCAGATTAGAGTTCTAAAAGTAGTTTGCAATATCGTTCGAGAACCTTCGTCACACATTGAAGATCTAGTGATCTTGATCTTCATAATCTTCACGAACGTGAGCAATAGCGACGAAAAGATTTCGAAGAGCATACCGAATTACTAGGTCCTTCAGATATACATATAAAGATCTCCACGATTGTACTATTTAGAGTATTGCCAGGTTTTTATGGACGGACGTTGAAATCTCGCTTATAGCCTTCTCGGCGACATTCTCGCAGCATTCACACTTTAATTTGAATAAAACTCACATACACAATTCTCACATTCCAAATCTCTGCTGACGAACGTTACTCTGAAAGTGATCCAGTTGCGAAGGTCCTCTGCTAATGTAAATCGTGAAATGTCGCTTCTTCAGTAATGGGTTTAATCAATAACACCATATTTCTATAAATTATGATTTCCTCCATCGCTAAAGCTGTCCCCGACCGACCGACCGTCAACCGGAGCTCTGCGGCGGGCTGCGGTTACCCCTTTCATAATAAACCGCCCGAGCTATGTAGATCAAATCGGGGTTGTTTGCGCTCCAAACTCGTCGCCCTTGAGCAAAATCAACCATCTCACACAGCTTCGAAGCTAAACATGACCGTTGTGCCTTATGCTGGAAATACCACGTTTGGGCGCTGTTAAATGTGGGTCCCAAGATTTAAAACATTTTGTGCGAAACCCTGTTAATAGCAGTTGCAATGGAAGCTGTATTTGTGAGCAAATCTGCTCGCAGAGGCAACACAGTGAATAAAATAAAGAACGCCACGCCACCCTTCTAAAACAGTACAAAGAGAGCCCTTTTCCATGCACGTTCTGCAAAGTGAAAGGAACGAACGGTCGCATATCCGCAATCAGCAGGCAGCTTCGTTACTCTGTGGCGTGGTCAACTGAATCCCGCGACTCTGTATTGAATTACTTTATCGTGACACACGGTCGGTGTGGGTGTAGAAAAAACAAAAAAAAAACGGCCACATACAATCCACCTACTTGCGGTTCCTATGCGGTCGATCGCAGAGCGAAGCCAAAGCATGTCTTTGGAACTGGTTTTTCTGCGAAGAATACGCGCGGCCGTAATTCGCGAAACGTGGATCTTGTCTCGTCGGCTGCTGTCAAATCGTGGTTTGTGGAGGGCAATGTTGGTGAACAGTGTGTGACCTTTTCGAATGGCGATCATTCACACACGCCACGCGTTTGAAGGGAAATGGGGGCTCGATCGCTAAGACCGTCGAGACACGGGTCACGTTGCAGTGGTGCATGTTATCAACGGTGCATGTCTGGTCTAGCGATGCCATGTGGCCTACCCGACTTGTATTGGATAATTTAATTAAACAACCCCCAAAATCATCCGTCCGATGGCGCAGTATCAGGCTTCTGTTGAGTACGTTCCAGACAACTTCCATTCCATCGATTGGAAGGTATTACACGTAAGCGAGTCGGAGTTTAATTACGAACGTTACACTTTGGACCGAAGTAAGTAAAGGGGAACTAGAATAGCGAATGGAATCAATCATACGGGACATGCTTAGCATTCAGTGCCCGTGCACTGGTGACGCTGCTGCTGAGCACGGGTGAGATCAGCCTTCCTCGCCCGCTTACCCGATCGATCGTTACAAATCCGACAAGGCTAGCAGCGGCTTATGTAGCAGGCCCGCGAAGCAGACCCGCGAATGGCCATGCCCAAGGAAGCCCAAGAAGATTGTACAAATAAATAAACTCACACTCGGCCGTGTTTGCGGCCGCATGTGTGTTTGTGAGAAGTGGGGTAGAATTAAAGGTAATCCGCGAATTACGCCAACTCTCCCGGGTGCTCCGATCGAGCAAATGTCCCGCTGCTTTGGGCGAGGCCACAGTAAATGCAGTAAATCGATAAATTGCACCGTCGAAGCGAGAAACGTACCCCACCGAATCAGCTTGGGCCGGTTGGACAGCTGGTGTAGTGCCCGCTGAGTATGTGTGAACGTGTCGTTTCTAATTCCGCTAGTGCTTAACTATTATGTTCGAGCAGGGGTGTTCGTTACGAGGGTGGTCGTATGTCCCTCGAGTTCAATGAAGTGTTAGATTTGTTCGATTTTAGTATGTCTACTTCCACGTTCAAGGAGAAATTGCGTCTACGTCACATGTAATGTTTGCTTATAACTAGATGTTTATTTATATGCTCCTTAATTTAATTATAAGGTTGCCGATTAGACACGATGGTCCGTCGGTTTATATATGAAATAAATAAACAAGGGAGGCGGAGGTGGGTACTACTGGTCACCAAAACGAGAAGACGGTGGTAAATGTGGAACCGAATTGAAATCGTGAAGGATCCGCTTGACGCTGGATCGATCGATGGATGACGTTATGCGCCATTGAGTCATTAGGCTAAATAATTCAGACTTACCATTGCCGCCGTTGCAGGTCCTGTGAGGGGGTGGTGCATGGTTTGTATACGGACGTACATAAACCTTTATGGAAGGCTGTGTGCCGACTGTATACTTAGTGCAAAAGCGAGCACCGAGCGAGCGTCTGTAATTAGAGTTGCGGCGTTAACGAAGCCACTTCACGGCACATTACTGTGGTAGCTTTTCAATGCGACTGTGCTGCAACACTCTCCGTGCCTTAGCACTGGATAATACGATCGAACAATACAACTAAAAGCGCAACCAAAGGAATCATCGGATGCTCTCGAACCCTCCATGACAAAGTGAGCGCAATTTCACATGACTTCATCTGCTCGGCGAGTGCGCCCGCACGCACACAGTGTATTTTGAGTATTTACAGAAATTATTATGCAAATGCAAAACGGGTCGCTGCGAGTGAGACATTCGCGAGTGAGCGATGATGATTTGCACGCCAAAGAAACGATCGCACATGACGAAAGGGATCTTTGCAAAGCATTCGGGCAGGCGAAAAGTCAAACAATCGTTTGAGAAGGGGAAGAATCGCTCAATGCCGTCGAAGCCGTCGGGCTCCACCAGGATGCAGGAGGTTGACCTCATCGAGTGAGTAGCGCACGCGCCCGCTGACTCATACGATGAGGATCGCGCCGAAAGATCGCAACGCACGGTTAAGTGACGAACGCACGGTGGAATTAGTGGTGGAGTGTTAGAGACTTTTTGAAACCAAACCTTGATTGAGTCACTGTGAACCCGCATGCAATTAGAACGCAAGCAAAACATTACAATAGATAGGCGCAAATGAGTATCCATTGTTCGGAAAACGCCAAACGGTTCTAAGCGCTCCTTCCCTTCTGGGTGTTGTTTGAATTTTTAATTGTTCTTCTTCACTTTTTTGTGTGTATGCTTGCGGTTTCGGGAGCAACCGCCGAATGGCTTGAATGATTGATAGCATTGACATTGAATCCATAATTACAGTGCGGACGGGCGGGCAGTCTGTCCTGTTAAAGCCCGCTCGCAAACCGAAAGGAGTGAAGCCTGGTGGTGGTTGTGCCTTTTTGCCGCACAGGTTGACCTTGGTGTGACGCTGAGCAGTGACTCACGCACCCGCCGCCTGTTGGCGATTCCCAATGGCCCGAAATGTGGAAGGGGGAAACATTGCCACCTCCGGCTGGGTTCATGGTTAGTTCTCCAATTTAGTTTCGAAGGTTTCGAAAAGGGGGGAAGGGAGAGCAGCAGCAGCAGCAAAAGAACGAACACCGGAACGGTTGGCCGTACTCTGGCGCCGTACGGTTGAAGGGCGTTCCTTCGCATTCGTGTCACATTCTCGTTGCAAGCCAAAGTGGCGCAAGTAAGGGCTGCCAAGAGGTCTGCGTGTGCGTGTGCGTGTGAGTAGAGTTGTGTAGGTGAAACCTTTTATCTGTGCTATCTCTCACTCTGCTAAAACGCATGTCATAGAAAATGGGCTTTCGGAGCCACCTTGGGCCCGGATTGAGCTTGAAGATTGTGATTTGGTACTTTAGATTAATGCACCTCCAAACGAGATAAGCGCCGATTTGTTTCTTCTGTTTGATTTGGTGCGTGCTTCCATGCTTAAGCATCGGTCACAAATGAATCGGACCGTCTGGGAAACGACGTGGACCAGCCGACCACTTGAAGTTGGTCAGATAAAGTCTTTGTTTTATAAGACACAATGAAACGGTGCGCTGAGTGGTGTCGGCGAGCTTGTTGACGGTGTTCAGATTAACTACTTTTCAAATTCTCATCCATTCCAGTGATCTAATCCCAAGTCGCCCAAGAACTCGCCCATGTAGCACTGTGCCGTGTTTGGGAAGGTTCGCTACCCATAAAGATAAATCTTCAAATGTAGCACCACCACGACCATGAGAAGCTTTTTCAGATGAGCTTACTGTTGAGGTGTGTGCGGGCTAGCTTATTGTATGTTTCCGGCTGGACACGAATGGGTGACAATTAGTTTTTAGCACACCCAAATCGGGCTGGCGGATTGGGATTAAGAAAGAGATGATTGTTTATTTATTGAGGGGGGTGTTGGGTGCGTTTTGGTACAAATAAATTACCAAGATACGCTTGGTATGGAAAGTGCCAGAAATGTAAATGTTGACAAACATGATGAAACCATGGTTTATTTTTCGAAAATAGTCATGGAACATTTTCCAAGGCGCGTCATCTGTGACATGTGGATTCAAAATAATGTAGGTCATTGTAGGACTCCCCTATTTCATCGTGACCTTTTCTCCCCCTCGGTTCAACGCTGCGTTTGAAATGCGTAGAAAGCTGCACGCTTTTTCTGCATCACTTTCCATTGGGAATGTCCTTTTGTAGAGTGTCAAACCTGCGCACTAACGACGTGTTTTATTTGACATTGTTTCCAGTCTAGTTCCTCCGCTCGTGATCCGTAACGGGAGCAATTTACCATTATTCTTCTAATGTCTCCGCAAACGCACATCTAGGGGTGCTTGCGTATTTGCCGCCGCCCCACGGCACCAAACAACAAAACGATCGTCGTCACGAGCATCATCATCATCATAACGGCAGGTTTTGATGGTTTTAAACAACCCGCTACCGTATACAACGGGTAGAAGCGATTTAATAGCCTCGATTTGCCGTTAAACAGCGTTAGCTGTGTTGTGTGTACCGGTTGTTGGTGTTACATTTCGGTGACATTTCCCAACCAACAAGATGGTGTAAGTGAAGAAAAACAAACCAAACAAGGGCAGGAAACACGAGAAACTCCCCGGAGGCAGGTTCTTTACCTTTAGGGACGGGCTAGGCCTGTGGCTAGTTTGCGTGTCGTTTTACAGCTAGCAGGTTTCGGTGAGCGGGAAGAAAAGCGAAAGTGAGAACACCGTAAATCGTGCGTTCTACCATTTCCACAGCGCAACGGCATTGCTAACGGAGCCGGAGTGGGAAAAAAGGTGGCCAAAGCAACGCGTGGTAATAATTAATCCCCGAGTTGCTAAAATTATTCCCCGCATCGTGAAGCATCTTGAAACAACTCAATTCCAAACACCTCGAAACCTCATTCGCCGTTCGCTGCGCCACAACGCGCGGCACGCTCCGAACCGATTGAGGTCGCTGCGAGAGGCCTCGTCCTCGGCTCGGCTGCAACGCTTTACCCTCCCCAGGCACCTGCAACCTGCTCCAAGCAGCTTGGTACATGGGAATTGCATAACACGCACCGAAAAGCCTACCGCCCCTACCACCCTGCCTGCCTGGTGCTAGTAGAGTAGTTATAATCCGCGCAAAATTGAACAATTAAAAAGACCCGCAAACACACACAACACAAAACACAAATGAGTGCCACTATGCGCTACTGTTCTGTCTGTCTAAGCAGTCGGGACTTCTCCATTCCCCTCCGGCGAGCCACCACAACGCTGCAGCCGGTCGCTGGTGTGCGATCAACCGATCGCGATTAGCATCAGCGCGGGCTGATTGTTTATCATGTGCAACGGAATCATTATTATGTG
Organism: Anopheles arabiensis; assembly: GCF_016920715.1. NCBI lineage: Eukaryota > Metazoa > Arthropoda > Insecta > Diptera > Culicidae > Anopheles > Anopheles arabiensis. The sequence continues at coordinate 2,820,815 of NC_053517.1, read as the reverse complement.
GCTCCTGTGTGTGTGCTGGCCGGAGCAACAGAGCTTACGCGATAACACGCGTCGTTCTTGACGCACAGTCGGCCATGCGGCCGGGGGGAGGGCTATGTACGCTGTTATCGTTATGCGTACACAAAGCCTTCCTTGCAAACCTTTCCGCGACCGACGGAGCGGAGGATAAATGTTTTAACAGCTGGTTCAGGTTGTTGGAGGCCGCCCAGGGAAGGAGAGAAGGTTGCCAGCAACGATTATGTATGCAGCGGTTGGAAAGAAAGAAGTGTGTGTGTTTTTACATTGCCCAGGTATGATCACGTGGTAGGAGTGTACAACTTTCACGTCCACTAGCTCATTGGTGAACTGTTCAAAAACAAACCAAAGCATTGATAAATTAATTTCCTTTTCAAATTTATAGTTGTTTTCACGAAAAATAAAAGGAATGGAAGCAATATAAACCAGACGACCAATACATTGAACCCCTCCGTTTTAATAAATTCATGAAAAACAAAGTCATCAAGCCATCGCTAACGATCGATACGGAATTCTTAATCGTTCTAGAAATTCACAAACAACATTCCTTCCAGAGCTAAGAAGCGTTTAACGACCTACAACCGCTCCGCAGCAAAAACACGCAAATCGGTCGCGTTTTGGGGGGAGTGTTTACTACAATGTCTTACCCGTTGGGCGGACAGGCCGGAAGGCAAGCTCGACCAGCAAGCGGCACCCACGCAAACGTGCCAATTTTAACAAACGTCCGATGACGTTAACCACCCCCAGGGGTGGTGGTGGGCCTTGTGATCCGTAAAACCGAACCAACGGAACGGTGATGACTCAAACGCGAACTGTTTCCATTTTTTGCTTGCTTGCTTGCTTGCTTGCTTGTTGAGTTTCGTGGATGGTCATTGCGGTCAAAACGCGACTCGAAAGCAGGTTCAATAAGTTTCCACACTTTGGTCGACGGATGGACGGGTAGGCGCTGGAACAGGCGTGGCTCTCGACATAAGCGTCATCTGTTGATTGATATGCGATTGTGGTTGTGGTGTTGGAAGTTTGATGATGCTTTTACATTACCATTTCAAATTCCACCTCACACACACACACGCGCGTGTCCAAACTGCCCAAAAAAATGGCTCCGAAACATACGCGATCCGATCATCTCACACTGAATCGAACATCCAATTCCAATTGCGATCGTTGTCGGTCTTTTATGAGCGTGTTGTGGCGTGAAGAATACGATATTAAGATTTCGTCAACGTTTCGAGCCAATCAAGCCCACCGGTGTCATACGGTAGCCAATATGGTTGCGTCTGCAGGTCCGCTTTGAAACCCTTTGTCCCTACGCCACCATAACATTGCATAACGGTCGATCGATTTCGAATACACTGGGGTTGATCGATGTCAAAAATCTTGCGCGTTGAAATGGCATCGTAAAACGGATTTTAGTCTCGCGTGCCAAACTCTGGCGCCTGGTCTGGCTGGTTCTTGCGCTTGCAAGTTCTAATTAGGCTTAATTAAAGTTTTCCCCTTGAACGTCAGCCAGCTTACACACTCACGCTTCGCGAATTGGCAGAAATCGATGCCGACTGTGTGTTTGTGTGTGAGTCAAAGTGTTTTGCTCATCGGTGTGTTTTTCCTTCTCGATCGCTTCTCACCATCGAGACCATCTCCGCACAGCAATCGATGTGTGTAATGATCTAATTTGCAGCTGGCATGCCCTCGAATGGTCAATCAGCTTCGTTTGCCTCGCATTCGAACGGTTTCGGGCCAATTTGGCAGGGGCGCCGATTCGTGCCGGCTCCTGTGAATGGCTAGAGGAAGGTTGTCGGAGGTTGTCAGAGTTTCTGGGTTTGTGGGTGAAAACGGCAAGACAAATTGCTAGCTGCTAAGATGTTTGCAAAACACACACACACGTTACTCCGTGTTTACGCCGCTTGCTTTGATGGGCGCACTTTAGTTTCTGGGTGGGATTTCGGACACAGGTTGCAGTAGGAAGGGGCTTTTCTAAGGGAAGATAAACCGTTAATAGACCCCCAGTGGATGAATTCCGGATTGCATTGTGTCCGACGAATGATATGATTTATTTTTTACCAGCCATAAATCCCGAGCCAAGAATTTATGTCGTTCTAATTGCTGGTTGGTGTGGTGTGTGGTGGCTTTTTTCCTACTTCTTTCAAACCTTTGCCTATTGTTTGCCTTTCTAAGGTACGAGAAGTGACCTCGAACGTCTGGCGTGTTGTGGCTAGTTAGACACAATTTATGGTTCTTTTCGTGCCGGCTGATGAACGGGTCTCAAAGTGGCAAGTTCCGCCAAGTCAAAGTGGTTGGCGGACCCCGTTGGCGGACGTTTCACGATTCTGACGCGCATTCCGGCCGTAATTAGTCGCCACCGGTACCAAGCCCGAGGTTGGTTAATAATGTGTGATTGGTTGGAGGGCGAACGGGTCGAGCGTAGGGCCGTAGGTGTCGTTTGTACTCCAGCTCACTGCACAGTGGAGGGGGTGGAGAGATTTGGCAGATTTTCTGTAGCGCGCCTCAAACTGCCAAGAACGATAAATTAGTGGTCGATACCGTTACCTTCGCGTCCGGGGGGGAGGTCTCTTAGTTCACTTGCTCCACTTGCGACAAGGTGGAGTGACCTTCCGCACGTGGTCCACTTTAAGGGCGGTGGGTGGTTCAAAGGTTCACCTTCGTCGTCTCTCTGACCTAGCTGACCTCGCAGGTAATGTGTGTGTGTGTAATAATCTCTCATCGATTTTCCTCCCCGCTTTCTTCCCCCGCACAGAACTTGGAGCAGGAAAAGTACATCCTAAAGCGACAGCTGGAAATTAGCTCGAGCGAAAATGAGGCAATCATACTGGAGCTGCAGGGCGACATCAAGCAGTTCCGGCAGAAGCTGGAAGCGCAGGAGCAGATCATGCGCCAGATGGAGCGCGAGAAGAACATGCTGATCGAGGAGCTGACGGCGCAGAACACGAGGCTCTCGAACGAGCTGCAGAAGTCGAACGCGACCGAGCAGCAGCTGACGGCCCAGCTGCAGGAGATCAAGGAGCAGTGCAATCGCCGAACGCTCAGCATACAGGACCACGTCAGCAGTCTGGAGAGCCTGAAGAACGAGCTGCGCCTGATACTGGAGAAGAAGAACGAGCTGGAGAACCGGCTCCACATGACGGTGAGCGAGCGGGAGAACCTGTCGATCGCGCTCAACGAAGCGTCCGAGCGGATACACATCCTGGAGCGCAGCACGAAGGAGCAGGACACCAAGTACCAGATGACGGTGCAGACGCTCGACCGGTTGGAGCGCGAGAATGGAACGCTGAGCGAGCGGTTGGAGTCGTTCGATTCGCAGCGATCGCTGCACGGCGAGCTGCAGCATCACTCCTCGCTGCTGCAAGAGATGAACGGCGAGGAGGAGTGTGCGGGATCGAAGGACGAAGCGAGTCATCTCGTCCTGAAGGAGGCTCAGTCGGTGTACAAACAGCTAAAGACACTATGCCAAACACTGCGCAGCACGCATCACGATGACGATTCAGGTAATCAGGAGTCACACGTCACGTCACGAGCACTGTTGAATATCTACTCAATTGTACCTATTTCTCATCCCGTTAGGTCTCCATTCGGACATGTCCTTCTCGTCGCTGGACAACACGATGGCGCCCGTATCGATGGCGGCCCCGAACTCGGTGACGGAAGCGACCAGCGCCAGCATGACCGTGAACGATAAGTTTAGCCGCGGCATGCTGTCCGCCGTCGCCGACGAGCTCGTGCACACCATCATGAATCTGGACGCGATGCAGTTCAAGACGATGTTCGAGCAGACGCGATCGATGCTGATCGAGCAGGAGGAGGAGCTGAAGAAGAAGAACGACGTCATTATGCAGCTGGAAAGCAAGGTAAGCTGCCGGTTTGCTTTGTGCCACAGTGCGCAGGTAGAACTAACCCTCTTCTATGCTTCTCTCTGTGCTCTTCCCAGCTGTCGGTGCGGGAAGTGGAACTGCAGAGTACGATCGAGGAGCGCAACCAGGCCCGGGAAGATGCGTCCCATTCGAGCCTGGCCCAGGACGAGACGGTCGTGCAGGCCCGCAAGGACCGTGACGCTGCTATCGAGCGACGTACAAAGGCGGAGGTGGAGCTGGCCAAGAACCGGGTGGAGCTGATGCAGGCCAACAGTCAGCTGCTGGAGGCGATCCAGCAGAAGGTCGAGCTGCTGCAGCAGCTCGAACAGTGGCAGATCGACATGCACGAGCTGATCGAGGAGCAGATGAAGAACAAGCTGATCGAGTCCAGTACAAAGCCGCAGCAACATCAGCAGCAGTCGCAGCAGTCGTCCGGCGCCTCGACGACCGGCAGCCGCAAGAGCCGGCTCCTCGATCTGTTCTACCACCGATGAAACGTGAGCGGTCAGCTGACGTAAGGGCACAGTAGATCGGGAAAGCATCCAAGCGAATGTTAAGGTTCACTGATGCATTTAACTTATGATGGTAAAGCACGACTAGCTTTGGACGCGTATCCGATCGTACCTCGATTAGAAACCACCTGCAGCCAAACTGAGGAGACGGCGGAAGAGGCGATCCTCTCTTCCCTTCCCCCTCAAGAAGTTTGGCATAAGTACGGTGCTTTCCATAACTGCCTCGCCAATACAACCTCTCGCCTTCGACCCGCATGGATCGGTGGGGTACGCGCGTGTCTTGTGGCGGTTTTGTTGATGTTTCTTGTTTGGAATGTTTTTGCCACGTGGGCGAATGGGTGTGTTAGCTCACGCAATATCTAGCTGGATGGAGACACGGAGTCGAGTCGAAAGTGTACGTGAATGGGCAGCCAGCCGGAAACACGGCTGGGCGACAGTTTAGAGTAATTTTAATTTTATTCATTTGACATAGGCAAAGCGGTATTCTTAATTTACCCCTGATTAACACCTTTATGTGTCGCTAACCAAATCTTATCGTTAACGTATCACATCGCGAAAAAGGGAGGAGCAGGCCCAAGAGATTCTAGTGCCCCGGGACGGTGTGTAGCGCGTCGGGTTTGGTTTTCAATTGCAAGGAAGTAGTACGCTGCGCAAATGTGATAGGAATTGGAAAATGCAGACAAATCGGTGCACGCGAATTGGAAAACAGAAACAAACACACACAAGTTGAAATCCACGGCAAATAAAGTAAAAAAACACACACAAACGGTGGCCTTTTCGTTCGAACGCAAGTGATATACACGCGAGAGCTGCTTTACTACGCGATAGATAACAAGTGAGAGTTACTAACGTGGCGCATACTATGTACACTAAGTAGAAAGATTCAAAGTGATTCGGGATAGCGTTGGTGTTCCACTGTAGCAACTGGGAATGGAATGGAAAGTAGTATAATATAACTTTTTCTACGAGCGTTGAAAGCTGTCGCTAGAACTGGAGTCGGTGGCAATGCAGCGGAGGCGCAGCAGGACAATGAATAATATTTTGTATATACTCTTATTGCAGCTAAATGTGAAGAATAATTTAACAATTTTTAAAATGAGATATTTATGTGTTTGTGTGAGTGTTTGTACTTGCTTTGTTTTAAAGAAAAGTTGCTGAACAGGTAGGTTATATCACTTTCATGCTTAAACATGGGTTTAGATGTTCGTTGAGAAATTTGGAATCATAATTAAGGCTTATTCATGGAGAACGACGAATGATGCAGATCTGCCCAAAGTCTCTATAAGCCAAAACACCAACCAACCAGTTATTTACGGAATGTTATTGTATGCGACTAAAAACTCAAATATTCGTCAAATTATTCAAATAAGTTCAGTTTTAAATCGCAAATCACGCTTGCGGTGGTCGGTCTGAATGATATCGACAAAGGCTTGTTCGCGCATTATCGCCAAAGGTTTGTACATTTCAAATCGACGATACTATTGATTATTAAAAAATATTGGGCTGTGATATGCATGTTGTACAATTCTACCAGCAATTTTAAATAAGTGGCTGCGTACGTGTTGCTTCGTTCAATGAACGCAGCGCCATCTGGCGTAATTGACGCCAGTTTCCCCCATGCAGAGTGACCAGAAATACCGATTTATCTGTATTCCTACCGATATATGCCTACCGATTCACAGATGACCGCTACCGATTTTTCTTTTCACAGAATTTCTCATAATACTGACCGAAAAGACATAAAACCATTTACCAAATGATTTAATGCAGTAAAATTCATATGGAAATCACTAGCAACCAGAACCAGAAGTTCAACAGAGACAACAAAGGCCTGTGTCTGTACTTCATGAGAATCGATGATATCGGACACGCTGGTAAAATTTCATATGGGATTGGATAGATAATGTAAGAAGTGCGATTTTTTTTATACGATGCAATCAGTTCAAGAGTCAACTATGGAGTGGATTTGTAGAAACTATATCTAATTTATGTTTTGTTATCATTAAACTTACCAATTCATCCAAATAATCGAAATATCTGCTCCCACCGTTTAATCCCGCCAAAATAATCTGGCCACACTACACCGAAGTGCTGACGATTTGACATTTCACCAGAACACAATATAAACAACACAAACAAACATCGTCATTGTCTTGCGAAAAACGGAAGAAAGTCGCTACAATTTCATCACACTTCCAATACCTAACACCTAAGCTAATACCAATCGAAGCAGCATGGTAAGTGTAAAGCACAAGATCTCCGCAATATAAAATGTCGCAACGTGTGTGCTAATAGCCGCTGTTGTAGTTCCAGTTCAACGGCTTCAACATGATGTTCCCGGACCATTCCCGTCCGTTCAACACGACGTACAAATGCTACTCGGTATCGATGCTGCCAGGCAACGAGCGACAGGATGTGGAGAATGGAGGCAAGATTATTATGCCGCCGTCGGCGCTGGACCAGCTGACCCGGCTGAACGTGGTGTATCCGATGTTGTTCAAGATCACGAACGGCTCGATCAACCGCAGTACACACGCGGGTGTGCTGGAGTTTGTGGCGGACGAAGGCAAAATCTACATGCCCTACTGGATGATGCACAATCTGGCCCTGGACCAGGGCGATATTGTGGAGATCGAGAGCGTCTCCATCCCGGTGGCAACGTATTCCAAGTTCCAGCCGCAGAGCGTCGAGTTCCTGGACATCACGAACCCGAAGGCGGTGCTGGAGAACTGTTTACGAAACTTTGCCTGCCTCACGACGGGCGACCTGATCGCGATAAAGTACAACAACACGACGTATGAGCTGTCGGTGCTGGAAACGAAACCCGGTCCAGCGGTAACAATCATCGAATGTGATATGAACGTCGAGTTCGCCCCACCGGTCGGGTACACGGAACCGGAGCGAAAGGAAAAGGAGGAAGAACCGATGACGATCGACCCGACGGAGCTGATGCCCGAGCCGACCGGGTTCGTAGCGTTCAAGGGAGAGGGTACCAGGTTGGATGGGAAAAAGAAGAAAGACAACGGCACGAACGATGCACCGGCGGCGCAACGACAGACCTACGTGCGAGGTATTCCTGACTACGATCATCCCTACGGTTTACTACGGTTCGATCGCAGTGTGAGGAAAACGGACCAACTTGAGTCGAAGCTGGAGGACAGTAAATTCCAGGAGTTCCAGGGCGAAGGCTTCAATCTGAAGAAGAACCGCAAATAGAGCTGGGCATGATCTCCTTCAGTAGCAGCTGTACGAAGAACTGTCCAAGCTGAGCGTTAACAATGGCAAATGTTCGTGTGTGTGTTATAAACCTTATATTTCCGTCTCTTCACAACTGATCATATAAATTTCTGTGGTAGATAAAATTACTGAACTCAATGACTTACGGCGCTCATTTGTCTCGACTGGTGTTTAAGACGCGCGAGGCGCAGAGGCCCTTCGCGTAATACGCTTCGCTTGAATCCGCCGGAATCCGAATGGACTAATACAGATTTTCGCTTACACTACGTTTCGTTGCCGCGTGTTCTCTAAATACTTTTGGCTAGTGTGCGGCGGAAACGAAAAATGCTGTAACGGAAGAAAGAATATCAGTCTCGTGAGTTAAATGAGTCGAAATTGGTGAAGTATTTTTACCTTTTCTTAATGGAACAGCTGAACAACTTTGCAAGAAACGAAAAAAATGAAAAAGAAACAAAGAGAGAAGACATGCACGGAGCGGCAGGAATGTAAACAACCGCCTGCCAGCGCGTCTTTAGAACCGCTTCAGGAACTCCTCCGAACAGATGCGCGCACGGGCATTGACGGCCAGCTTCATCTCGCTAATCTCCTTGTCGATCTCTTCCATGAAGTGAATCACAAAGTCCACCAGCTTGTGTTTGTACATCTGCTCGGTGTGGAAGTTCGTGATGAGAAAGCTGATGTCGTACCCGTCGATCGGTTTCCGCCGCAGGATGATGAAGTTTTCCGCCCGCATCATCATGAACCGGGTGAACTTGTGGCAGAGGATCTTCTCAATCTCGTCCGCCTGCTTGACGGCGATGCTGATGCGCACCGAGTTGACGCTCGTCTCGATCAGCACGCGCTCCTTCTCGTTGCGCGATATCACCACCGGGGTCAGCAGCAGCTCCTTGCTGCTGCGGACCTCCACCTCAGGTTTGTTGTGCCGTTCGACGACCTGGGACGAGAAGTTACTCAGACACATTGCCGCCGTGAGGGTGTGACGCACCGCGGTCAGGTAGGGCTTTAGTGTTGCGGCCATTTTTTCGGCTTTCTGCTTCGTTTTCACACTCCGTTGGGAGTTTTCCTGGGAAAATGGGTGGGGAAAGTGGTTGGAAAACACAAAATAATGATGATTCAGAGAGTTGGTGTTTATCGGCCTTATTTTCCTTACTTGCACACCCGCCCAGATAAAAAATACACAGTATGCGTCAGTGTGTGCGTGTGTGTTCGGCGGATGACAGCTCCGTTTGACAGCGTTTCTCACAACGGGACGCGCTCATGCTGATGGTGGGCATGAAGTTTATTTTGTGATAAAACGCTCTTGCGGCCGCACAGTTTAGATCACATTCAGTGCATTCCGTTCGGAAATTGTTTGAGGAATCTTTCTGCATCGTTTATCAATTTAAATTAAACTATCAAGAGCGACAGAAAGCCAAAGAAATGGTCTCTGAAAAAAGGGATTAAACAAAATTCGATCGATCGATACGATCTAGAAGTGGATGGGCTTAAGGTAAAGGATTATTACAATCGATAGTCAATACCGCATAATTTTATCTCGCTATTGTTCCAGATACATTAAACGAATATTGATCATGAATCTCTGGACTGGCGGTCAGGTATGTCACAAAAATGATACATTGCATGCTTGGGCTTCCTTCTTCTACCCCTTGAGGAAAGGCGTAGAAAGGGATACACGCAGAATGATGCGTTTTTTCTTTTTCTCTTACCTAACTTACACCTCCGACAACGCTGGCCACTGGAATGTGTAGAGAGCGGTGTAGTAAGCAAGCGAAACTTTTCACTTCACTTTCCCGGTGTCCATAGTTTCCCGTGCCACGTTTCCCAACAGACAATCAAATTACATTTTCCTTTAGCTAGCTCTAAGCGAAAGGTTAGTGTGCCCGCTGCTGCTGCTGTCCCTGCACGTCCGGACGGTTGAAGAGCACTACAACTCTATCCGCCGTAAAACAGGCCTCGGTGGAACGATGCAACTTACACCGGCAGGGCGTAGCGTAAGATACGCGGGAAACTCGCGAAACTTTTTCCCCGTTCCCGGTCCCGCGGATGTCGGGATTACTTGGACGAAGCGCATCGCAATCACCGTCCCCAGGAACAGCCGGAAGACAGAGCCGAAGCAGGGCTGGTAGTAGTAGTAGTAGTAGTAATAGTAGTAATGTAGCTGTAGCAACATTCTCAACCATAAATTCCGTTTTTTTACGATCTGCGGGGATGTGAAATGAAAAGGGAAAGTGCCTTTCCGCGTACCGTTGGACTTTGATAGGAAACCCCGGAGTCTAAAACAAGGGACAAGGAGATGTAGTTTAAAAACTGCAAGACCACCCGTGTAAACCTTTGCCGAGGCAAAAAGTGGTGCTGGCGTACTGTTTTGGCCCATCCAAACGGGGAACGATCGCGAGCAGCCCCGTACATTGGTATGACCATTAGCTGCGGGAGGTAACGTTAGTTTGAACAAACGGAAATTTACACAGAGGGTCACAGTGGAGACACAGCGGGGCAGTCCAACACCGGCAGTCCTAGAGCAACGATGGAATCATAACCGGCACGAAAACAAGGCACTTTAAATACTCCGAGAACGGATTGCGGGTCACGATTCCATTCCGCCTCGGTCAACAACGCTGACGAAGGACGAACGCGCACAGCAACACACCTGTCCGGTGCGGTGCCGGGCATCAGCGACCTGTGCCGGGGACGCACAAAATGCGAACCGAGCACAGTTCTTATCCGGATTTTGACACGCCATTTCATTTAAATATTTTCCGGACGCACCTCAGCTGGTGTGCTCCCAGTGCAGCCCTCGCTCCCTCGCACTTCCGCTTATCCCCGTCGGCTGTCAACGTGGCACCGGGGTTAGGAAAAAAAGCTCCAAATTTATGATTATTATTCCATCTTTTCCGCTCTCTTAAATTCCGGCCCGGCGAGAAGAGGGCGCACGCGACGCCAAGAAGAAGAAGCAGAAGAAGGAAGAAGTCGAGAAGTAACACAATCGACCGTGGGAGAATGCTTAATTTGAATATTAATAGCCAAAATTCCGCCCCAGAACCAGGGCCAGTGTCAGTTCATTGGGTGGAAAAAGTTCGGTTGCAAAGCGAATCGCGGCATGGCTTTGGAGCGTAAAACACCCGTTGGAGCGTTGTTGTCCAGCACGCTAACCGATGGCGAGTGTGGGCAAGTGGTACAAATGTTTCTGATTATGTCCCTCCACGGTAGTGGTTTCGCTGGTTGTGTTGGTGCTCTGCAGATTAACTTAAAACAGTGCAAATTTTAAGGCGCCCGGACAATGAGGACCAGTGAGGAGGAGTTTAGCAAGTAATCGCAATTTTAGTCAAAGGACAGCAAAGGAGGAAGCAAAATTCCAAGTCCGTTTTTGTACCTTCATCAGGCTACGAGGGATACAAGCCAGTAGTCGGTTGGTGGTCCGCTCGTTGGGTCAGTTTCTTTTCGTACAAGCGCAGTGCGAATTGTTCGTAGCTGCATTTCCTAACTTGGAGCGTTTTAAGACAACTCTCCAAGACGTAGTACACACGTTCCGTTACACGCCAAGGCAAAGATATCACGCGCGCGTAAGCTCCAACGCGTCTTCCACTTCCGCCCAGTGTTGGCGACCGATTTTAAACGGATTATGGGAGATGAAGATTTCATCCGTCGCCCCGTGTCCTCTGTCCCGTTGCGCCCGTTTGATGAGTGTCAGATTTCTTTCGCAACCCAACGCCCGGACGGGAACGCTGGACACTATGGTTTCGGTTGCGACGGCATAGAGTTTGAGGTTCAGCCCCGGAAGGACACTTACGGGATAGCGCTGCTTATCTTTCCCTCCCATTTACATAACTAATGAAACAATGCGATAAGCGCAAATGGGGGAAGAGAAAGAGAGAGAGAGGCGGCCGAGTGCCGGCTTTTTGGTCGGTAATTTCCGTCCGGAGATATTGTTCTTCGCTCCAACCTGTTGGGAGGGCACGGCACGAATGGGAGCTTTTCTTCCGCCTTGCAGTGTGCTTTCCATCCAGGGTGTCAAGTGTTTTTATTTGAAGCTTGTCTTTTCGTGTCCTTTTTTGTCGTTGTTGTGTGGAGGGAGATTTGAATTTTTCTAACGGAGCGTGAACAGAAACAGACGGGGACTTATCGTTCGATAATGAGCTTGTACTTGTAGCGCTTACGTTGGTCCTGCGCTGCGGGCGGCTAGCCTTTTGTGGGAGCTTTACGCGTGACCTTTTGCGGATATTAGCGCGTACGCGCGAGAGCGCACGATACGCACGAAATCGTATTAAATCATGCCATGTGTGTGTGTGGTGCGTGTGTGTGATTACGCATCCAAAGTTACACCTTGTTACAACTCTTTTGTTGGGTAAACTTTTCCTTTCCCGTCGCTCGCGCCCTCGGACGATGTTGACTTCTGTAATTTGGCCTCCATTATTCATCCACTCGCTAATCTAGCCAATAGGGAAACTTACCTAATTGCTTCTATTATTTACGGTAAATTGTGGGCGATGAATTATTGACCCGACGGCCAAGACGACGACGACGACGACGACGAGGGGAGAAGTATGAGTGCCCTACGGCCTTGTCGTTTGCCTACAACCACCAAAGGAGAATGACCGCAGGGGGTGAAGGGGGGGGGGCAAACATTTCCCCCAGTGTGTTATAGCGTCCGAGGACATTCCGAGGACCGGTGGGATGGCACGGCACGAGAGAGCTTATGTAGAAAGTTTCCCTCCCCCCGGTCTAAGCCATGGGCTGGAATCGGATTTCTGAGGATTGTTCGTAGAATCGCTTGCGGTCCTGCTGACAGAATATTAAATATGGCCAGGAACGGCCGCTCCAAGGATGGTGGAAGATGTTTCGTGCCTGTAGGTTGCAATAAAACACTGCAGCACGGGCGCCGTAGGTGCCGTCGGATGAACACTCATCGGTTGGGCTTTGGCGAGGGATGCATTTTTCATGGTCACCGGCACTACCAGGTTGTCGTCGTCGTAGCCAGAGCTTAACACTTCCTAAGGAATTCCAGCAAAGTCAGCCGCATCGGAGCCGTGCGTGTAGCTCCACTCTGAGGGCTTTAGATATATGATGCTTTGAGGTTATGCGATGCAGATTGGACGTTGTGTGTGTGTGTGTGTGAATAATCAATCGCACTACCGAAGGCAGAGGGCAGCCCTGCATCGATGGCAGTGAAGCGCAAAGACATCGGATTTGGTGACACTATAGCACTCTCACCGCGGAAATGGTGTCAGTGAGTGCTGCAGGCACACATCCTCATCCTAAAGGTGGCGGCGGCGACTGAAATATGGAAGCGTAATCTCGCCTTCCCAAAATCAATTGGATCAATGAAGTCATCAATCCGGCCTCAACGGTGCAGTGCGTGCGCCCCTATTGTCGGTTGTTATTTTTGTATATTTTATAGCGCTTCTTCGCTTACTTACTTCTCTTCTCTCTTCGCTGGTGCTCTGATAGACGACGATCAAAATCCAATCACAGTAGTCCGAGACTTTGTTTTCCGTCCGCCCAGCTTCTCAGTTCATGTGAAAGCGGCTCGGGCACGCGGTGGTCGAGCAGCTCCAGCCAGAAACAGCCGACCACGACAGGGCAATAAAACGATTGATTGAAAATGCTTTTTATCCTGCAGCGCTTGTGAAGGAGATGGATGGGTGGATGGGAGAGAGTGTGAGCAAGGTGCCGAAAACAAACAGGCCTTGGCGATGATGGCCGTGCTGGGCTGGGTGGAAACGGAGGACCGGCGAGGAAATGGTTCATTTAGCCTGCCTTCAGTTATTGGATTCTGAGGCGTTCGTCGTCTGCTCGCTCGCTTGGACAGTCGGAGTTGGAGCGGCTCACATTCACCTTTTTGTCCTGCAGTGGATCACAGAGAGAGAGAGAGTGAGAGAGCAAATGAGTTTGATAGGAAGGAGGGCAGCCAACTATACGATACGTTGGAGGGTTGCTGGACCACCACCACCATGCGCTAAATCTGGTGCGGAACGTCATCATCGTCCTGTTCGTCAACGTTGTCGCTGGCGCATGAAACGTGGCGGTACATGGTGGTAAAAAATAAATACTTCACCTTACCCATTGCTCACGGCGCTCGTGTCGTACTCATTCAATCTCACTCACTTATCGCCAATCAACCGTAGCTCCGAGCACCCTCCGAGGGTGGGGTGGGGGTAGGAATGCTAGTCAATTTGCGAAATGAAACGAATCAATCGCAAAAGTTTGGAATTCCATCGAATCCGGTCGAGCCTCTGTGCTTCTGTCGAGGAAGTTGATTCTTGGTCGTCGTGTCCGTGGACCGTGTTGCAGATGGTGTGCTCTCTGGCTTGCTTTGATTAATGTTATTAAGCTGTCAGTTATGCTTATTTATACCGAATGGCTGTTTCGCTGTGTGGTGAAATTCACGGACTGCTTTGATTAATTTATTAGTGGTCGAACAAGGAGAAGCGAAAAGGAAAGGGCGTTGGCGAAGTTGCAAAGGCAGTAGTATTTTTCACCAATTATGAGAAAACTTCGAAGCGTATCGGTTTCGAGAGATGCTGCGCATTCTCTTGCTGTTGTGCCCATTACGTATTCCTGCACGTGTTGATATGGTTTACCAATTCAATTGAACGCTTCTCTCACATCTCGCAAAACAAACCACCGTTGATGGAGTGTTATCATGTCCCATCCGGCCACTAGCCACGGAAACGTGATTTATAGCAAAACCCATCCACTGCTGTATCTTTCCAACCCGTGCAGTGTGCTATGCACATGGCAAAGTGGCTGGAGTGGCTCCAGCACACGGGAGCTTGCCGAGGCGGAACTTTATTCATATTTAATTTGGAAAAAGTTTCACTAACATTTCAAGCACACAATTTTCAATATATTCAATAGGTCGTTCGGACCATTCTTTTTTTTTTGCTCTCTCTCTCTCGAAGGGATGGGTCTATTCCGGAGATCTGGCCAGGGCCACAGGGCCCTCGTTTGAGGTTACGGCGGTCGACTCTAAGACCGGCGGAAGGATGAATTTCATGTGCAGCTCATGTTCTATTAGCCGAATGTTGGTTTTTTATTATTAATGCTTCCCGTTTGCTGCTGCAAGCGCGCTCGATGCACGTACCGACACCTGCGCGCCAGCCTTCCGCTCCTTCAATTACCGTACGTTCGTTGGTTTTTTATCGGGTCGGGGAGGTTTTTTTGTTGTTTTGCCTTTTCTAACCACTTCTTTCCGTTCCGAAGCCCTCAAGTGGTTGGCCAAGGATCGGACACACACGTACCGTACACACACACACACACACTCATCCGTTGCTGTGGGGTTTGTACACTCGTCCCTCCTTGCGGATAAACAAGAGGGCCCCCGAATGCGATAGTGTGAGCAAAAGGGGCGGTTGCAAAAACTTTTCATTTGTAGAAATAAAAATAAAATGCATACATGACACACACACACACACACACATGTGGACAGGAAAAAATAAAATGAGAAAAGTGGAGCAATGTTGGAAACAGCAGATATTTTTCGCCAATCTCGCCTTTCCCGCGCGCACACAACAACTTTCAATGAAGGGAAAGAGGACGGGGGAGGCAGGAGGTGTGCGGTGTCCTTCTTCCGTTCGGTCAAAAGCACCCGCTGGTCATACGCGCCCAAGTGGAGGAAATTTTCAACCCACTTAATACACGCTTCTGTGCAAAACTGTGCAAAGGTTCGAAAATCCTGCCTGTGCCTGTGTACAAAGTTGCTGCTGCAAGTGTGTTGTGAGCTTTTCTGGGACGCCATTGCCAGAGTGGCTCGATTGTTTCGTTCCCAGGAGTGTGTGTGTGTGCTGGCAAAGGATTAAATACAAAAATAACATCGTTATCCTTGCAGAACACGCGAGTTGGAGTGGGCAAAGAGCGCAGAGTTGGACGAGAAGGGACCCGGGAAATTGTGGATTGCGCGAGAACTTTATCCACCAGAGCGTGTTTCACATTTTGGGGCCTCCCTAGTTGCTGCTGTTGTTGTTCTTGACCTCTGGATGGTGTTGATGAGAAGAAGGTCGTTCTATAATTATTACTGCATGTGCTGCATGTGTGCTGGTCAGTTGGCCAGTCCAAACCAAGCCAAGCCACTCAAATAAGCCTGTGGTTGAGCATACATTGCATCTTTGCAGAGCGATCATTAGGAAACGGGGTTCTTTTTTTGTTGGAATTATTCCCAACAGAAACTCTTATCTGCACAGCTAAGTACACCGAGAAAAAACTGCAAAATTGCAAGCTATTTTCCGGTCGTACTGCTACTAGCTATTTGCCGTTTAAAGTAAAATTACATAAAGAGGTGATTCATGGGGAAAATGATGTGTCTGTCGAACGACTTCAGCCACCCATTTCCCTATCAACCGAGAGAGAGAAAGAGAGTGTGGATAGAGGCGTAGTAGAAAACATGATCAAAAGAGTACCGCTGACCCCGTGCGCAGCCCATGCCCCGGAACGGAAACGGAGAGTAAAAGCGATGCTTTTCTGATTAGCTTTGCATCTCGAGCCACTAATGGGCGCAGTTTTACGTTCCCGGCCATGCGTTGCTCCTGTCATTACCCGTTCGACGGGGGTGTCTGTTTTTTTCGTGGAACCAGTAAATGACTGTGGAAAAAACCCTAGGAGTAGAAGAAAGCGTAACCCAAAGCCCACAAGGGACCTGGAGGGAGTGAAGCTAATTCAAATTGCATCCTCAGGATGGGAAAATGATTAAGCTCAGGTTGGCGTTTGGGGTTGGTATCGTTCGTAGAAAGGGGGAAGAAAGACATGCCGGGAAATCATCAAACGCTTCCAATTTTACATGCCCCACTCGTCCGTCTCATTATCGTTTGCAACAATCTCTTCCCACGATTTCCGTTTTGTAGTTCCTTCTCGCTCTCTCTTCGTGTGGTTTGGATCGGGATGCATTCCACTGGCTGCATTGGTAAACATTTAATACACACAGCACGGCACCGACTGGCAAGCCCGGAGTGATGAGAAATGAATATGCTACGACAATAGTGAGGAGAAGTATTGTGGTTTCGCAGCATGTGCCTCATGCAATGCGAGTGTCCTTTTCGCTGTTCGGAATGAAAAAGGAGGAGCACTGTAAGGGCCATGAAATTCAAGCATTTTACATTTACCCATTGACTCCATCCATTCACCCACCAAAAGGGGGGGTTGTAAAACTGTTGTAGATTCTTCCGAATGTATCACGTGGACGCCCAGTGGCACGGAGAGAGAAAGTGGAGTTTTACCGAGTTGCCATGGACAACAACGGTCGGGGACGAAAGGGGAACGACACTGCTCTGTCTCTGTCAGACACGCAACTGCTGGTGCAAACAATGCAATCGCAAGTCACAAGGATAAAAAAATACGTTGCCGTGGAAATGGTTCAAATGTATGTTTAATTCAGGGTTAGACAATTCTTCAGAAAATTATTCAACAATACTCATCAGAAAGTAGATGTAAATTGTAGCTGCATTATTGTAAAATCTTTCTTTTCCTAGAAACAGAAGCAACACTCAACACCGCACTGAATCCAGTGCGCTCCACTGCTCAGGGGGCAAAAAAGGAGGGAAAAGCATCACGAAAGCAGTAACATTGAACCGACCGAATGGCCGGGAAAGTGTACTGCGAGCTAAATAAAAGCTCTAATTTCATAAACAAACAGAGTGTAAGTGATACATCTTCTTCCGTTTTGCCTTTGTGTTGTCTGTCTGTGTGTGTGTGTGTGTGTGGCTGGGAGTGGTGCGATTGTGTCGTCTGGCACATCCGGCAATAGAAAATGCGCTTGCCAAGGGAGCGCACCAGCGATGGAGAGAGAGAGGGGCGGAAGCGCGATGAAGCGAACGGAAATATAGCCGAGTGAAAAATCTCATTGGAATTCCATGCTCATCTATTTAAAATGATACAGGGAGCCATCGTTAGTCCTGGGCACTTTGCCTCCGTGTGCTCTGGCTTCTCCTCTGCCTCTCATTGCTGCTCTGGTGTCATCTTCCGTCTCCTGAGGGAAAGGGAAACCATCCCCTTGTCCCCCCCCACGTCCCCATGGTATTGGTTGCTTTCATTTCCTTAAGCACTCGGCACTGCTCGGGCAGCACCACACAATCGAGCTGTGTGGGCGGTGAAGGTAAAGGCAAGTGTTCGGAATTCGTTTGTGTTTTCAGTGTTTCGCTTGTTTCCAGTGTGCGCTCGAAAATGAATGAGTCCCGCAGATCGCCGTATGCGGTTGGGAAAAGCGATTCTTCTTTCGCCTCGAAGTGGTTTTATGGGGTTTGAAGTCATCATTCCGAACGCGGGCAGGTGGGTGCGGTAGCGGGACGACAGCTTCCGGTTCCGAGAGCAATGGCATTGGGCATGGTGGTATGGCGAATTGTTGGCGACCAACGCGCACTACCTTCGCTTCGCTTGCACCTTCCGGGCAAATGGGGAGGTAGGTTTTGTCTTACGGTGGCTGTATTTACTGCGACCAGGATTGTCGGAAGTGAAGAGTCGAAGTTTGACGATTCAAATTTCCTCAGGAATCGTCGTATTCAATTAGCTCATTTTACGATGCTGTTTTCACTGCCGCAGCCCACGAACACCAGGTCTTTTTGTACGAGTAACTGATGCCATTTAAGCAGTCATTTTCATTTGCAGCAGTCTCATGGCTCTTCGTTCTAATTGCGAGCGTTTTTCAGGTACAATGGTACATTCGATTCCATTGGACAATCACTATGTGCTGTGTGTATTCAAAGCTATTGTTGTGAAGCATACAAATTTCCCGTTTTTTTAGTTGAATATTTAAACACCGATCCTTTACTTAGTGTCATTCGTTATTTATCGTCACTGGTGTCCGTATCTTAATCCTCTTCGCAACAAAAAAGAAAGGTCACACAAAAGCTTTACCTAGGTCGCTTCATGCAATTATTAGTGTGTCCCATTTCCATGATGAGAGTTTTTCCCGCGGGACGTCAGGGAGAAGGGGGAGAGGGAGCGGGGGGCATGGGGAGCGAGGACGATTGCAGTTTATCTTTCCGATACCCCAAAATCATTGTTTGTCCCACACAGACTCAATTTTGGATTATCCCAGTTAAATAAGGATAAAAGATAGAGAAGACATACAAAGAGTGTGAAAGAGAGAGAGAGAGAGAGAGCTGGAGCTAGGACGGTTTAGATGGGTCCCCAAACAATTCCAACCGTCACCCTTCACATGGTGCGGGCGCGCGCGCACACATATTCAAATGGGCTAATATGATAAATAGATGAAACCAACAAGGACCGAGTCGGTCGTGGGGCGTGCGCTAGGGCGATTACACAAAATGGAGGGGGGGAGGGGATAGGTGGGGGTTGGGATTGGGGGATAAAAAAGCGAAATTTACCATACAAACACACACACACACACACAATTACCGCAGCGAGCTCTGTGAACCGAGCCAAATTCGAGCAGAGTCCAAAAGCCGTATAAAATATTTAAAACGAATCCTTTCCTACTTTAGCCGGAGGGTGGGGAGGCGCAATGGGAGGGGGACCGGGATGACGTCTTAGACTCCCCCTTTCGTCCCAGTGGGACTGACACTCCACCGCCAGCAGTCAGCTAGCAAAATAGGCCCCGCCGCACACACACAGCCACACATACACCCACTTTCACTCGGTACACGTACGTACAACAAATACGCCAGCACCGCACGGAACGGAAAACGCTCCACGAGGTGTTAGACACGTGCAGGCAGGAGCGTACAACACAAAGGAAAAAATGGCGCGCTGGAGTAGTAGGCTAGAGATGCGAAATGTTTTGCCTCCGTTTTTTTATAGGGAGGGGATGGTCGAGGGGCGAGTCGAAAGATGCTACACTCCCTGCAAAACTTTGTGGAAGACCCACCCCCCACTCCACACCAAGTTGTCATGGTTTTGCTCCTGCCAAGCGAACGGGTTGAGGACCACGTGGCGGCCTACGATTTTGTTTTTTCTTCCTTCTTTTTCTACTTCCACTTTTGGGCAGCACACGGGAAAATAGCACTGTTGAATAAAATATACCAACGAGGGTCGTCCGGGTTTCGGGGCAAATAGGGAGGCAACACAAAAAAAAAAGAAAGAAAGCGATGGGCATGAAAAGTCTGCCGAAAATCGTCTGGAAATCGCTGTGTTAAGGATATCGTTCGCACACAAAACCGTTCGTCCTTGGTTCTTCGTTCGCATTCTTTCTTGCTTCTCGCTGCGCTGGGTAAAAAAGAGTTCGAAGAAAGTGAGGTTAGATTGTGGAATGTGGATATGTGTGTGTGTGTGTGTGATGTAGGAAAAAATAAATTTCTTTCCCACCAGTCCGCCCATCCTTTGTGCCGATGTGATGTGCTTCATCTTGGACACATTACCGAGCGAGAAGTTTTGCCTAGTTCTAAGTGGCAAGGATTTCGGAACGTGCTGTTGCTGGCATTTTTTTCTTCTTCTTCTTCTTCGTTTTGTTGCTGTGGAACGAAGGGGGAAGGGGCGAGAAGACAAAGTTTCTCTGCTTTGAGGGAAATTTAACGGTGCGGAGCCGGAGGGAGGTTCTGTGGTTCGTACAACCCGAGAGGGCACCACATGGAACTAGTCAGGGTGCGTCGTATACTTTTTTTTCTTAAAAATTTCATCCCAATATACGTTTTTTTTGGAGAAAGGGACATTCCCGAAATGGATGGAAAAAGAGCGTGTGGGAAGGTGAGGATGGAATTGAATCAAAGCGAAACGATGGCGGGGTGATATGGTGTATTGGTTACGGTCAACACAGGGGCTGGGAAAGAGTAGATAATCGAATGCGCATATGATCAATGATTGAGTGCCAAACTCCGGCAACGATCCCTTTCCAGTCTTGAAGACCGGCCACCATACTAGGAAGTACCAGAAAGAGCGTATCCTTTGGTAGATGCACGTCCCATGCCTGTGTGCGGCAGACCGATGAAACGGTAAAGACGAGGCAAAATATTACCATGTGTGGACGCGCGTACCAAAGGCAGGATACGATCACCAACCAGCTACCAAACAGATCCAGTGACGGGGTGGGAAATCGGAAGGAAAATGAAAAAAAGAATACACCGGTTTTGTTTGCTACCACAACTGAAAAAGGTCCGTCCTGTCAGGATAAACCGGAATCGAGGAAAGAGTGGTCAAAAGGAAGTGGAAGACAAAAAGCGAATTGCAATGTTGTGTCGTCGAAACAATGGCCACAGTGTGTACAGAGGGTGCACACCCCCCCCAAAATCAAACCTAGCCGAACAATAGAAACTGAACACACTGAACAAAAACAAGTCTCTTACCTAGTCGAAACCGCCCTCCATGGTCGCTCCAATCTTACGTTATGCTGGGCGATGAAACAGTTTTAAAACACAAGTCACTTTAAAAATGGGTTTCAAATTAGAAAAAGGCTCCCTGCGCTAGCTTCTTTGCTGCAATAAACCTTTGATTTAGCACCAGAGCGCAAACCCTCCCCCACCACGTCCCCCCATTGGAAGATGCAACTGCAACGGCTAGAGCTTCATTGTTCCAAATTGAACGCAACATTTCATCCACCATTGTTAAGTATCCTGGTGTAACCTGGTCGACGGCTCCGGTGCTATCCGCTACGAGCACACATAAATAATTGAAACTATTTTATCCCGCTCGTACTGCTGGAGCGCTTTGTGTGTGTCTGTGCTCTGCTCTGCTCGGCAGAGGGTCTTGGTCAGGAGTTTGGCCCACCGGTCGAAATTCCAATTCGGTTTCTGTGCGCCCAACCTGCAAGTGGTCATGAAGTGGCGGCACACCGCTACGGTTTAGATTGCAATAAAAATTGCACGAATCGGAGATTACAATTCATGTGCCCCGACGCAAGGACGCAAAGTACGCCCTTCCGACCGGGGCGGACAAACCACGATGCAATGATAGCAACCAAAAATTGGAAGAAAACACCCAGCCGACGCTTTGTGTGGGACGCTTTATTTTTGTGCGGGTCGAGGACCAAACGGGCCGCAAATCGATAGGAATTTTATTGTTCACTGCAAACACAATAACGTGTGCTCGCCGATGAGACAAAGGGTGGGAAGTGGGCGCTTGCTCTCGTCTACGAAAGCAGTCCAGCATTTGTTCCCTTGCTTTTCCGGAACGTGTTTGAGATTGGGAAAATCACATTCAGAACTCTTTCCGGTTACCGGAGCTTTGGGGGGGATCGACAATTCCCGGACAACGGGAAGCATCACACCGACTAGTGCGGACTAGTGGAATTAAGGGACGGGAATTGGAAAAAAGGGGCGAACAAGAACTTCGGAAGCGAGTAAAAAACACGCACTGAATCCGAGATTGAAAGGATCCGATTGGAAAACGTCGTAATCGAACGGATCTCGCCCCCCTCCATTTTGTTGTGATTTTTGGTGTGTGTGTGTGTGCGTCTTTTCTGGAATTACTCGAACCTTAAGCCATGCCTAGACGAACGACCACCGAGCTAGAACGATTAGAAACATTAGAACCGAGGGTTGGAGGATGAAGCTGAAGCTTCTATCTCTCTTTGTCCCGGACAGTGATAAGGGACACATTCCTCACGCGCAAACTAATCCCGCGTGCGTTTGTGTCACTGTTTAGTGTTGGTGAATGGGCCACTTTGCGTCGCCGTCGTCGTCGTCGTCGTGACAATGTGCGGAACGAATGCGAAACGCTGGATTTTCTCCCCGCATTGATCCATCGGGGCTTGGCGGGGGGTTTGTGTGTATGCAGCAGCTTTTAAGCCACCGGAATCTGTGCCGAACGCACTTTGCACGTCCACAAATTGGGGTCGACATTTCGTGGGCGGCGGGAGGCGGAAGGTGAGGGGAGGGAAGCATGGGCAGTGTGGAGGATGCAATTTCGTCCATTGTTCCTGGTTGGCCGTTGGCAGCGGTCGGCCGTGGGCGTTGTTTGGCATCAGCAATTTGTATCCAATCGTCAGCACGTTGTCCCTTTTCGTCGGCGTCACCGTTTGTCGTCAGTCACTAGCATGCCGGCCAACCGGTTTACGTCGTTCACTATTGTTGTATTGGTGTATGGGTGTGTCCCTTTTTTCCATCCCAGTGGCAGTGGCAGACGCAAAAGGACAGTGGCGAAAGGAGTGCATCCTTGTGTTTCTGAATCCTTTACCGGTTTGAAGTGCACTTGATAGAATGTAAACCACGAGCGGCACACTCTCGTTGCCATCGTTCTGCACGATCATCGTCACCATCGTCGTCGCTGCAGCGGCGGGAAAACCCGCTACGGAAGCCCGTGATGCCGTTTTCATTTCGTGCTTGTCGTATCGCCACTTGTTTTGCTTTTTGCGGAGGGAAAATATATTGTTTTCGAGTGTTTTCGAAACCGTTGCGCTTTGCTGCAGTGTGCATTTTGTTGCCGGGGCAATCGCAATTGTGTGTTTGTGTATTGCAGAGCGGAGGTAAGTCCACTAAAGACAACGTGAGGCAACCAAACAGCAAGAAGAAAAGCCGGGGAAAACAAAATTGGCAAAGAGCTTAATTCATCTCCGAACATGAAGCTTTGCTACTGGCGGCGCACGGCACTAAATCGCCATCGTGTGCTATCTCGCCTCGGCGGGAAGCCAGCAAAGGAAGCCAGGTGGGGCAAACGGTGGGCTCTTGTCACTAGGCTGTCGGCTTGGGAAGTCGTTGGGCGGAGGGAAGCATTGCCTGTGGATGAACAGTGGCCTTTATATTTGCCCCTCGATACCGGTGCACACACACCGGTCGTGTCAAGTGGCTACTTGCGGTGCTAATTTGTTGGTTAGCGCCTCCTTTCTTCTGCACCACACAGAAGTGACACACTTCTTACACATTAAACACATCTTAGCGAAACGTGATAACGACTGCTAATTTGCTCCGATGCTCGCGCAGAGCGGGGAGAAGGGCTGCCACATCGTTTTGGCAGGTCTATTCGGATGAAATTTATGCTCCACTGGGAGGTTTCGGGAGCTCACTTCACACTTCAGCCCGGAATGGTTATTGAAACACAGCAGGGCACGGTTGAAGTGTTTGTAAACATAATAGCCCACTCGAAAGTTGGTTTGTTTCGAACAAACAGTGCTGGCTCTGGTTTTTCGGGTATGCGGTGTATATGAGCTTTTAAATTATGAGCCTATGGAGGTTTAATTTAATTTAGTGAGGTGCTTGTTTCGGGAATTTTCGGATCAACGCCCCCAATCTTCCCTTTTAATGTGTCCGCGTCCTCAATACGTATTGACGATCGTTGTGCCAATTGCTGTTAACATGTGTTGCTGCTGCATCGCTTTCCCGACACCGTTTTCCCAACACCGAACCGAAGCTTACTTTGAAAACATTTGTTCTGCGAACACGACGGGACCACGGGCAAACGGATGGAACAAATGCCCCACCACCGTGGAAGCTTCATCCTCTCTCGTGGCGGCCTCCCACCCGGGAATGGAATGCACCCACGAACCGGTTTACAATAGTGTGCTTATTATTCTGACCAAATTGCACCCATCGGGTGGAGTGGAAAGCTTCAGCATCACTGATTCTCCTGCCAACGTTTCCATCACTCGATGGAAAAGGGCGTCCAATCACTTTGATGCATAGTCGGAATTGTTCGATTCCATCGCATCGCCATGCTGTCCGGCCGTTAACAGATGCAACGATGCAATGATGCAATCGATCGAACCATCACTCCCGTCACACCATTACAGCGCTACTTCTGTCCTGGCCCTGTCCTTCCCTGCTAGCAGCTGACATTCGAGCTACAATGAAAAACTAAACCTTCAATCATTGGCGTAAACGTTTCCTCGGAAAGCGATGGGGAGCCTCGTTTCATTTTTCTCCCACGCCGGGGGTTTAGCCGTTTTCCCTAACCGCCTGGGATAATGTTTTCGTTTGCCAGAAGTAGATAAATTGTTGCACACAAAGCACCTGATAGACTCCCCTTGGCGTCCACTGTGGTCTATGCTGGATGGGGGGATGCTTTTGTAAACTTCTTTTTAAAGCTTCAAAGAGTCCAAAACGCGATGACATTTGTAGCTTCTCAACCGCAAGCAGATTTGCTGCCCGAGCCCTGTCACTCTAGCTTTCTGTCACGAGACGCTCCAATGGCCAGGCGCACAAGAGCTCGTGCTCTTTGCTTTGCGTTCAATATCAAAAGTAGCGGAACGAAGAAATCGAGAAACCATCGCTCCGCAATGTCACCTCAGCAATGCAACCGATACGCGCGATATCCATTGCTTCGTCCATCATTCGCAGTGCGGGGGGAATTTCCGGTAGAGCAGCGACCGTTTCAGCTTCGCATTTACAATTCAATTTGTTCCATTCCGTTTTCCAGCTCGTGTTTCTTCAAGTAGCCCGGGGGAAAGTGGAGAAAAGAGACTACGATCCAGCTAGTACTGCAGTAAATTCCTCACCGGCCACATGCATCTTCTGAGAGGGGAATGATTCCGTTTCGTTACTACAGCCCAGATACTGGATGTGTCCATTGGAGAGAGCTATAAAGATGGAAGGATGTAAAGGCTTTGAGGCTCAGCTCATCGGGTACCTCATTAGTGAGATGGATATACGCTTATTGAATGCGTTTTCCTCGGATGCTTTTCTGCGCGGTATATTGATGCAAGAGAATGAAAGAAAGAACCGATGGAAAGAAACGACTTTGAAAGCCACAATTGAAAGAATGCGAACGCGGCCAGGATGA
The DNA here is from genome assembly GCF_016920715.1 of Anopheles arabiensis. Classification (NCBI taxonomy): domain Eukaryota; kingdom Metazoa; phylum Arthropoda; class Insecta; order Diptera; family Culicidae; genus Anopheles; species Anopheles arabiensis. The sequence continues at coordinate 2,795,599 of NC_053517.1, read as the reverse complement.
TCGTACACCGATGCATGAAAGGACGAAATAACTCATTAGGAAATTAATGTCCCCGGTAAAAAGAGTCGATGGACATCTTTGTACCCATCGTTTAAAGAGATTTCCTTTGCGAACCGGCAATGGGAAACCTTTTTTGATCTATTTTAATTAGAAACAAACACAAGCATTGAAATCTAGATTGATCAATTTGACAAATTAATGAATCAAACTGTTTCTCTTCGGGGGACGAATTCTGCACGGGGAAACTCCGGACATTTTTTTCGTTTTTCATTTAAATAGTTTCCAATCGCACACTCCCTCTGCTACCGTTCCTTGCGCAAACACATGTGAGACCTACGGTTTTGGCCAAAAACTTATCGAAAAACTATAAACGAACCGAACCGAACCGGTATCGCTGCAATCGACTTTGGCTGCTAATGAAGGAAAGAAGACTAAAAAGTCACCGGGCGGAGAGAAGGAGAGAAAAACGTTAAAAAAACACACACACACACGATAATGAAACCAAGCCAGCAACAGTAAACGAAAATGGTACGAATTGAATGAACAAACTTAACGAAGGATAATAGGAATGTATTGGACAGAGGCGAAAAAAAAACAAATTTAGCTTACCGTTTGCTTATTTTTCTTCGTTCGATCGATTCTACCATCCACTGCAAGCTTTAAGCCTTGTGAACGATAGCTTCTGGGATGGAGTCCAACGATCGAAGCAGCCATTGGAGCAATTGCCTAAGCTTCCATCGTTGCCTGTGGTGCAGTGACAGGGTAGGATTGTAAAGAAAAAATTAAGCTTCTGTCAAAGTGGACCCGGTGCCCGGGGAGGGAAATTAAATGAAAGCAGAAACTCGTCTTAGAGAATTGGTTTTTCGTTGGAGTTTCTCTTTTTTTGCTGGTTTCCGCCCAGCCCAGCAGTAACTTGTGCGGCAATGGTTTAACCTTCCAAAAAACTATTCGTTTGTCTGCAAGTTTTGGTCGCATTGGCCTCTCTCGTTGGCCTGTCTTTCCGAGTACTCATACACCACGACAACAGGTAGGCCAGTGGACCGGACCAGCGCACCGCGAACGGGCAAAAGTTTAGTCGGAGGTGAAAAAGAAGCGAAACTTTAAGCGCAAAGTTAAACTCCACCGCGAGTTGGGAGGGGGGGCTGTGGGTAGTTTGCGTTGAATAATGAAACAGATTCGCACACTTTCAAGCTGTGCCAACGCACCGGGCTGCATTCGGAAGTAAAGCAAGCGCCAAACTGTTTTTCGCGCGAATAGTTAGGTTTCCCCTACCTTGTCACTTACCACTTTTATCAACGTTAAGAAAAGTGTACCTTGCCAAGCCGCTTTTGCGCTCTTGTGGTGTTTTTGTGTTCTCGATGCAAGAAAAATTTAGCCCCACCCACGACACGACAAACGATGCGATGGGAGAGTACGTAAAGGGGTTGAGCTAGGGACGACGACGAACAGAAAGCAAGTGACAATGCTGTCCTGCCGCCACCACCGTCACCATTGCACCACAGGCAGTGTCCAGAGCGGCGCAGCGAATCGCGAAAGAACGGAAAAGAAAAGTATTAAAAGTTTAATTAAATGAGGTTATTGTGTGTTACTGAGTGGAGGAGATGGACAGGGGGTGGACAAGGAGCTAGCAGGTAGCAGCAATGACGATGGAGCTAAGCTTTGCCTTGTCCAAAAGTAACTCAAATGCCAAGTAGTGGGGCCAAGAGGAGAGGGTAGCGCGTGTGGTCCGAGATTGAGCTGAGGCGGGGCGACGGTGGGGTTGTATGCTACAGCTTTGTAATAGTGTAATTATGCTGCTGGAAATTGGATTTTAGAGCTTCGAATCCCTCCGGTGCAGTTCATTTTCATACCAGGCAGCTCGGGAGGGTCGCACACCGTGGACGCTTTTCGCAATGGCAATTTATTCGCTTTTCTTTTCCTTGCTTTTTTTTTTTGGGTTTTGGTGTTGGTTTTGTGTAAGAAGAACGGCTACTTTAGTGTGAAAAGTGGTGGAAAGTGCTTCATCGCAGCCTATTGTAATGGTGAGCTGCTTTTTTCACGGTTGCGACACAGCAAAGCGTACCTTTATCGGAGACTTTGGAATTGCGCTGCTTTAGAGCAGCGTCTTCACTGATTTTGGTTTAAAAAATGCAGCCCGTTGGTTGAAGTTTGCATGCTTTAGTGAAGAATGCTCTGTAACGTGTAAAAATGCCAACGTTCGCATCATTCTGTTGACTTACGAAACGTGACGGAATGTTAAAGATGGCAGAATATGTGCTGTAAGAACTTTGTAGGAAACGTTTGTCAATTTGAAGGCGTTTGATGAACTTTGAACTGCACATTCATCAACGATGCATTTTATGTGGTTTTTTTTTCATGTGTGTACCAAAATATGTAGCTTTTGTTGAGCATCTCCTTTAAGAAATCGAGCGTTAGTAGTAAACGCCTAATAGTATGCAATTGGCAAAACACGCAGATGGCTATTGGGGGCATTCGAGTATTCAGCACAATTTCCTTACTTTAAGCTATGTTTGTTCCCTTTTTTCATTAAAAAATTATTCCATTAGTAGTATTTTAGAAAATCGCAAAGATAGAGCTTTCCTCGTCTGACAATATTAGCATATCATAGAAAAAGCAAACATTCGCCTGATCGTACCTACCGCTCTTGCTATGTCTGTGAGCAATGGAGCTAGTTCCATCATAACTTAAAATGATGAAACGCTTGCCTGTGGTTCCCCTTTGTACAGCCAACCATTCTGCCATGTAAATGTGTTGACTTTCATTAGATCTCCTTTTTTTTCTTCCTCTCCCAAACGATTTGATTTGCCGAATCGCCGACCGGAAACGCAATCCGAACTCAATCACCATTAAGAACGAACGGAACGGAATTAAGATAACAAATTTCTTCAATAAATATTTTCCATTCTTCAGTCCGCTCCACTCGCCCAAACATTGCCAGCGGTGAGGAAGCCTACGATGGATGAAGACATCGCCTGGGCTTTTTTCTGTCTTGCTGTTGCTACCGAGAGAGGCACAATTTCACATTAGACATGGTGCAAAGGGAACGAAGCCTGTGCCTGTGCTCGCTGCTTCCACACTTTCCCAAAAAGGCGTGTGAAGACGGGTGTGGAACATGTAACATGGGTATAAAACTGTCTGGTTCGTTTGCGAAAGGCAAACATATTCATCTTGCCCCCGAGTTCTTGAACTCGGGTTTTTGGGGGTTCCCGTTTGTGCCCTTTCCTCTGTACGGCAGCGTGTCGAACAAGGGGGCGCTCTGCTATGTGTGGAACTCGTTTTGCTTTGTGGACGAACTATTTCATTGCGTCGTGTATGTGTGTGCTTAAACGGAGTGTTGGACGCGCGACTCCCCATCTTCACACTCCGCAAACGGATAAAAATGCAAACGATCGAACAGTAGGCTGGTAGATGGCTCAGCTGGGCCTTTCTTGAGTAGCACCTATAGAGAAAGAGAGTGTGTGTGAGAGGGAGGGAGAGGGAGTAAGCGACACAGTTTACCAAGAAGCAGGGATAGGAAAAGCATTTTCAAAGGAATAAATTTCCACCACTTTCTTCGACGACGCTGAATCGCATAAAAATGCTATTTGCTTATTTTTAGCATATTTCCATCCCTCTACTGTCTAGTGCGCGAGGAGAGAGAGAGGGGACTTTGGGCGTTTGGCAGCCACACATACACACACTCTCACAATCACACTCTTTTGCGAGACGACCACAGTTGAAGCTCTATTAGGGTAAAGGGAGGCAAAGCGACGGGGTGAAATATTTTTCCCATCGATTTATCGCTCAAGTGCTCAGGTGTCTGTTCAGGTGACTGCGTTCTGGGCGGGCCCATAACGGCCACCCCGGGGGGAAAGATGAGAGGAACTGATGAAAGGATATCACGCTTACGGACCGATGAGCAATGAGTTGGCAATGCGTTGGGATTTGGAGGATTGTGCCTAGATAAGAAGGATTTCGCCTTTCGGCCGCCCCGGTTCGGTTACACCACGGAACGATCCATCTTTGGCAAAACCCAGTTCGGTTCGGCTTCGTGTTCGAGGGTGTTTAGCTGACAATCGGTGCCATGTGTGGCCTGCCGGTGCTCTTGGAAGGGGGGTATGACGCGGGGACTTGGCTGGTCGCCATCGTCACCGCTTCGTTGTGAGCTGGTCGCTCCGGAATCAGATTAAAACTTTCAATCATCATAAAATTGACACAAATGAAAGAGAAAGACGGTACGATGTAACCGATGTTGGGTGGTTGGTGGTTGGGGAAGAAGCGGGGGGGGGGGGTGAGGATGAGATTCGGTGGAAGTGTTCCGAAAAACTCCAGTTTGAAGTTGGAAGCGGTGGAGAACACATTTCTGCAACAAATTGAGTTGTTCAGTTGATTGCACAAACGTGTGGCTCTAACTTAGTCCCTTTTGTGCAGTGGCAGGGAGGGAGGGGACTGGGAATGGGAATGAAGGTGGTAGTTTGTGGGGGAATCGTAGAAGTGTAGAATGCGGGCACGCCCAAACTCGCATGCTAACATCACACCCGGTGACGGATCCCGAGTACGGTGGGAAGATACTTTTCACAAGGTTTCCACGGGGCTGGATGGTTGGAAAGGATCGGACGCGCGGGTGCGGATGAAGAACACATCCGGAAGCAGCCAGTCCGGGATTCGCAGACACAGTCAGAAATGCGGATCGTGTGGCCGGGGCGAATGATGTGGAGAAAATGTGTTGTAGATTTATGCAAAGCAGCTCCCCGGCCCCGGAGCTCGCGTCGAAGACGAGGAGAGAGAGCGAGTGCTATCGAGAAATGAGCTGACGGCACAATTTATACCCTTGCTGCTGCTGCTGCTGCTGCTGCTTGCTGCCACTGCTGTTGCATCCATTTATTCGCTTCTTCTGACGAAAACGTGCCTGGAGTGGTTGAAATGTGTATTATTTGGCGCTTGGCAGCGATAGCGCAGGGCGGCAGGACAGGGATGTGTTGGCGAGCGGGCCGCGGCGGAAAGCATGTTGAATGTCTCGGCATGCGGAACTTGCGGTATTCAGATTAGCAGATTACCAGACACAACGCGCTGCAACGGTGTCGCTTGTGAAGCGTGAAGCAATCGAGTGTTGCTGGGTGCGCCTCGAACGGAGGAAGCCATCGTTTTGTGGGCTCGTTTCGCGCCGTGATGCTGCGTCCCCTCTCTCCAAACCGCAAAATTGGGAAAGATACAAGCGTAATTCACACTAATAAGTACCCTGTGCAGGCAGTGGTACCTGCAATTTAATTACACTGTCATCGGTCACAGCGCCCGCCCAGAAGCGTTTCGCCTGTTTGCTGGGGAAGTTATGAGCGTAATCGAGAATTTCGACTGTAATAAAGACTCCCAAGAGGGGGCTGGTCGATAGTGAAGAACGTGTCTGAAAAGCTTCTCAACGAGCCAGTTAACATAAGACTTTCGAAAGTTACATCACCGTAACTCCGAATTTGGATTTATTCGAATGTTGAAATGCCATCTGACGAAAGTGTCCTGCAAACTTCCTCCACTCACTCGCCTTGGATGACTACTGAAGCTAAACGCCTAACTGGCCACATTTCGTTTGACCGTTACGAAATCACGAAACGTCCCGAATGTCCGCAGCTCTTCAATCATTACGCATCACGCTGTCACGTGTGATGTGCTGGTGCGGCTGGTGCCGTACTTCCAATCGTAGTTTATTGCCTTTGATGAGTTGCCGAGTTGCTTTCGGAGGAAACGCGTCCACTCCACACGCAAAACGGGCTTGTTTTGGTAACCCACTTATCGATGAAGCTCGACAAGTTTGGCCGTCATCGTGTGCGCACTGCACTTTGACGAAGTCGTTAAAGACGTTCATTTGAAAAGTTTCCTCTCGGTGGAACTTTTTTAGCCATCGGGGCAGCGGGGTAACCCATTCGGGAATCATGGGGCAAAAAGTCATGTCCATAAAACCCCGAATGGGGGGAACAGTGCGATTCTTTCTCGGTTCTCGTGGCCGTGCTGTTTTCTTCTCTTCTCCTTTCCGTACAAAGTTATGAAAATTGGTCACAAACTTTACGTTCCGTTTGATTTCGGTGTGTGACTTTGTCTGAACTTCTAGCTTCTGTTTTCTCTTTGCACGCTATCGCTCTCTTTCTCTCTCTTGCTCTCTTCAGGGTTAACGAAGCAAACACTGCACAACTACTGGCGGCGCACTTGTCTGTCGATCGAATTGTACTACCGCCCCCTGCGGGGCATAATCGTCATAATCAAATAAATCATCATGCAGCAGCTCCGAGCCATCAGTGGTGCGTTGTTCGACAGCGACACGGCATACACGATTTGATTTGATTGGCTTTTGCGTGCAGTGCAGCGCGTGCCCGGAACAAAGGGGAGCTCCGACGACGGCAATCGTTACACACGTCGCCCAGGAAAATCGATTGTGTCTTTCCTATCCGGTGCAAAGGGGGGAAGGGTATTGAATTGCCCCGAGGGGGCACACTATCGACGCGTTTATTATGCGAACTATTATGAGGTGCGTTTGAGCTGTCGGATCGCGTGTGGAGGGAAGATTTATGATGTTCTTTTGTCAGCGTATTATCTCCTTTCCAGTGCACTTGAATTGTTGATCTTCCCAGCCCATGCCGGCAGGGCAAGCTCAATCTGCTTCATCATCATCATCATCATCGTCGTCGTCGCCGTCGTCATCATCAGACACAATGGAAGCCTAAAACACGACCAGAATAGCTGTCCGCCCGGCAGTACTCTATCGATCTCGCACGCTCACGCTCAGCTGCTGCATGCGGCAAAGGTGGTGGTCGGCTTTGGTACATTGGTACGTGCCTAAGGCTGGCGGATTTTCGAGTCCGACACTTGATTCGATGGATTAAATGTAAATGAGAATTTTCCAATCGGAATTTCCCTCTGAAGGATGTCTAGTGAAGTGGTGCACTCCTGTACGGGAGGAGCATACGCTGCTGCTGCTGCTCGATCTCTCGAACGCTTGTTCAATGTTGACAACAGATGGTTTTCGATGAGCCAGTGGTTTTGCCAGTGCTTCCATCATGCATACGTGTGTGGGCTGTAGTAATGGCAGCTTCCGTCAGCTACAACGTCGGTTGAGGGTAATGTTTGTTGAAGCGTGCTCGAACCACGCTCTCTAGAGAACGGGAAGAAGATGGTCCTCACCCATGGTATGAACATATTTTTGACAGTCTTTATTGATTACTTTAAGTTCTGCGAGACTTTGTGAGGAGCGGCGATGGGAGGAAGAGGAGAGTGCCTCTTAAAATAAACCATCATGCCATATACCGTTTCGTGATGCACGTGAGCTTTTCATAGCCGTCATCTTGCGGATACGGATGCGAAAAGTTGAGTTTCTTTGAAGATGCTCCAAAAACTTCGCTTTGACAGCTTCAACATGTATTGATCCGAGAGAGAGAGAGGGGGGGGGTAATCAATGAACTGGCACAGAAATTAAAATGCCGCCCCAAATCCCCCCCCATTCTCCTCCTGCAACCGCTTAATTTCCTTTTAGCCCATTGAAAGTTTTCGACAACATTGAGTCGGTAATAGAATTTACTTGGAAGCCGATAGACGATAGACAGCACGAGCAACCGTATCAAAGGACAGCATCATCACAACGCGCCACCGACCGAAAGCGTACCGAAAAGGCGACCAATTTAATGGTGGCTTTGGTCGAGCGCTCTGGGAGGTTGGCCGGGACCAGGCGGGACGAGCGACGCGGCTGGCACGTAAATTGCAAACAGTGGAGAACAAATTATCGGCTAATTGAGTTATGTGCGACATTTTCTGTGCGTGTACTTTTGATCTCGGCGACCATCTCGCAATGGCACTCACAGACACACACTCAGAGCCACTGGTTTCACTTTCATCGTCTCCAGTGTGTCCGGTTTAGTACTTTTGCGGAGGGAGTAACACACTTTTGGTGAAAGATTTTGTGGCTACAGAAGAAGGGAGTGAATGGCTGTTGGGACTGGGGACTGGTTGCGGCCCCGAAAAGCACTCGCTAATGTTGCACAACAGCTGGACGGGCGTTGGACGGGAAAAATAGTCGCCATAGTAGCTTTCGAGGGGCGTTTTGGTAAAACGTCATTAGCCTGGAGCTTGGAGAGCTTTTAGAAGCAGCTGAAGTGAAACTTCATTAAGCATTCCGTTACAAAAACCGCCTCCCCTGACACGGCACTAAGGCATTCGAGTGCTCGGATCGATTACTTCCGTACTGTAGGGTGCGTGTTACAGCGAAACATCTGTCGCACCGGGAAGCACTTGCAGTGAAGCATCCTTGTGTTTTGTTCCACTTCGTTTGGCTGTGCTTGGTTGCTGTAATAATTTGTAAAATGATCCAAGTGTAGTGCAGCCACACACACCTCAAAGATGGAAAGTTAACATGGGTGCTTACTTACGATCGGTACGATTCGTCTGTATACAGTCCTCCGTTTCCATCGTTGCGCATCGGAGCTGGCTCAGTGTGGTGCTAAATGAGCAAATAATATCAAACGAGATGCAACTGCAATTAAGACCTAAGTTTGACAATTCTACTGTGCCACTGCGGTGCCTTGCCTGTGCTGCGGTACGGCACGTTGATGAAGTTCGATGTGTAGAGTCGTATACGTATCGCTTTGTACGTACACCTCAGTACATCTCTTCATTCGTTCACGACTCAGAAGTCAAAGCCGTCAATCAAGAAATTACTGTTTGCCCACAGGAAGCATGAGCACTAAACGGTAACCCCCCCTGGCACACGGTACACAAGCCTGTCACCCGTCAACAAGTTCAGCATAAGCATCGTGAAGGAGCTGCTGCTGCCCAGAATGCCATTGGACCATGATGAAGAGATACCGTCTCATTGCGCTTTACAATGTACCTCTCCCGGGGTACAGGTGATGTACGCGACACTAACTTTCCCAAACTGTCGTAGCCGTGGCGTGGTTTCGTTAAAGTGATCATTTGCCCAATTTAAACTTTTCTCTCCTTCCCCACGCTCGTGATCAGCTAAGGATCGGCTGGGTGAGGGAATGGGCGATAAAACGTTGCCATCGTTGCAGCGTGTAACGGTGTTCCACCCACCCCCTGCGCGGAGTGGATGCATCCAGCGCCAGATGTCAGCAGGTCGGAAACAGGTCAAAATGTCAGGCCCATCGGGGGAGAGCCCTAACTCCTCTCCTCCGGCTCGCTCGCCTTTCCCAGAATGTCACCGACGGTCGACGTTTGCATTCTGTCGCTTCGAAAGAGCGAAAACCCCGGCCAAGCACCAGCATCGGGAAAGGTGCTGTAGCGTAGAAGGTAAACTTTTAATCAGCTTTATGCGTCACAACTGCCACGAACAGGCAGCGCGCGGGCAGACAGCAGAGCGCGTCCGTTGGCGTAAAGATGACACAAAGTCAGCCAGCTTTCGCGACCCAAAACCCCGACTCATTCGCCGATTTGTGTGTGAGAGTTGCTCTGTCCATGTCTAGCACGGGATGTTTTCTCCGCACCGTGACAGAATGCTTTGGACCAGCGACACTGCAACTCAAACACGAGTTCTTTTGTTATGTATATGAGTGGTTTAAAATTATAATAAACACCTAAACCGCGGTAGGTGACAGTCGTCGTCGTGACCACCGCAAAGTGCCACAGTGCCGAACGCGCCAACCTGCTGAACCTTCGTTCGACAGCAGCTCGAACAGCTGTGGGGAGTGGAAATTTAAACAACTTTAGCGCGAAAAACCGCGACATCCCGGAAGGTTGGGTCGGCACCGTACACCGTCTAATTTGACACCGAGAATTGTTGTTGTTAGTTTCTCGTCGTGTTCTTGTCTCGCGCGCTTTATGAAGCCGCGGTTGACGCTGATTTTCTTGCTCCTCCGACGCTTGATTGTCGATGACGACGAAGGTGACGGGCCGATGGCAGGAAAGGGTCGTTGGTCGTGGTTCTCGCTTTCATCAGCCTTTGCTTATGCAAATTAGTCAAACATTAGCCACACTTCGCTGATGCGCACCACACATACACTCATCCACCTTTCTCGCTGTACAAGTTATGGGAAGACTCGGCTTCACGTTCCGTGGTGGCTGAAGAAACTTGTCCTAACCGTACCGGAGACCGGATGAATTAGAACATAAAACCGACACACTCCGTGCTCGAGATGGGCCCGCGCGCACTGCTTTGCCCTTTTATTTGCGTCGCTTTGTATCGACACACAAAGACGGTGGTTTTGTGGATGCTACACGAAATGGAAAGCCTTTTGCGGAACCCCGTCTCCCTGTGTTTGTTGTTCTTGCTAGTGTGCGCAGCGTGTGTGCTCTCCAAGGCACAAGCGCTCCATGCTTTGGATGCTGCACGGGATTCTTCGAAGGGATTCGGTGATCAAACACTGTTCAATACCCTGCGACATGTTGCCTACCCCAGGTTCTCCCAGGTGCTTCGCCGTCTGGAAACAGTTTATTTATACATTCGTCTCCGGGATGGATCGGAGGATAAAATTTCTTACTCACACACGGCATACGGCACGGCAGCAATATTGATTTAAGACACAGCCACCACCCCACGGTGCACGACCACCATTCTTGGATGGTGGATTAGGGCAAATGCTTCAAATGCTGTTCGGCGAATCGAAAGCGCGCAAAAGATTTGCTTGTTTTTGGCCTTTTATCTGCTGTGCGAAACTGTCTGAGAGTGCAGCGAGCACACACGTACACACCGGCAAAGGTTACAATTTTCGCAACAAATCCTTCGAATCGGTTGCTGTGGCGGGGGGGCCGTGGCGGACGAACGGAAGCAATCGATTTACCATCATTACTCAACTGAACTCAAGAAGGCCTGTCGCTGTGCCCGGAAGGCCTGGGTGACGGTTCGCCCGGGCACTCTGCCGTGTGGCATCATCTTATCCTGCTTCTCCTGCCTGCCACTTGAGCCCGTAGCTATGGCGTTTATTTTGCGTGCGTTTGTATCCGTTTTTCCGTTTGCTTTCGTCGTTACTGCCTACTTTACGAAATTCTCAACACTCGAAAGTACATTGATGTCGCTTCTTTCCTTTTTTGTTTCAGGGAAGAAGTGTACGTTTTTTGTGTGCTTACCATGCTGTCCTGCCACTTCCTTAGGGAAGGCTTTTGAAGGCTTTTGTTACCAGCTTATTTTTTTCGTTTTGTTTTCGGTGGGTCGAGCATACCGAGCAACCAAGTCTTAGGCTGACGAATTGCTTGTCTGCTGTGTACTACTGCTTTGCGTTTGTGTGAATAGTAGGCGCAGCGAAGGGAAAGAGACATCAAATCAAGCAGGATAAATGTGTAGTAAAATAAACATCGACTTAGAAAAACCATGGTACCCCAGGAAAAGCACCCCCAAAAAGAAGTAATTGCAATCGACTAGGGCCAACAACGAAAAAACGCAGGACAGGAGAATTGTAATAAATTGTTTCTTCTTCGCATTGATCCATCTGCAAGGCGGAAATGTAGGCTGATGAGGATCATCCTTTTCGTGGGTAGCGTGACAACTGTTGACAAAAAACCATCCATAAAACTGCATCCCAGGTCGGAAAATCCCATCCGAAAAGCTGTTGGAAATGCAAACAGTTTAGGAGGAAAATGTGCACCTATGTAAATGCAGTGTATTTTTCTTGTGCGCAAGTTTGTTTTTCCCACATGACGGTTTGTTGATTTCTCCGTGTGTTTATTTGTGATAAATTAAATGGATCTGCAGAATTTAATTATTGAGAATCGGTCGAAGCAACAGCAATTGCAGCTCGATTGCTGCTCGATGTGACATCAATAGGTAAATATACACCCCGAACGAAATGAATGGAATTGCTAACAGATATTTATTTGATTAACATGACGTTTTTTCCATTATGCAAACTCATCATCACAGAGTGGGAAATGGGAATAAAAGCTCTCACAAAGTATTATTTTCCTTTCTCCGCCTGTCCCGTTTTGCACACATGTCCTGGAATCGGCGCTGCAGTTTGCCAGTAATTATTGACTGCATAAAAGGGGAGAAAATGTATGCGTCACACAGTCACACAAAAGCAAAACAAAACCACCTCCGCTTGCTAAGGAGCAGATCCCGTCAACTCGGGTTTCCAAAAACATGCACACACACACACACATATTGAGCCATGTATGCAGAGTTCATAATGCTCTCGGTGCATGGTGGATGAAATATTCCCTGTCCCTGTTTTTTTTTTTGCTGTCTCCTTTTTCGGGGTGTATGCAAATATGCATTGCTGAACGCAAAAGGACGTCTCTCGAGCTCGCAAAGCCAAGAACAAATGTCGAGTTATGCAAATGTATTCCGTCGAGCAACGACATCCGACCCTGGGCCCCACGCCGGTTCACCGAGCTCTCCACCCCGCTTCTTGCAGCCGTGCAATGCAATGCAGACAACGGATTCATGGCACATTCCCGAGCTCGGGATTCTCGGCCCCTCCCCCCGTTTCGCCTGCTGCACCGGGAATTCCACCGGACGACCGCCACGAGCATTTTTCCACAAAACGTTGAGGTTAGGGTTTCGTTTTCATTCCGTCCGTCCGTCCGTCCGATAAGAAAACTGGTTCGGGGCCGATCATAACCCTAATCGACCACAGGATTCTCATATTTTTCGGTGATAGCTCGGCTGACGGCGAACTGGCGGTATGCAAATCGTATGTAAAGGCATCGTAAAATTAATTAGTTTTCATCCAATAACGAAAGAAACGGAAGGACAGCGCCAAGGAAAGGAATGATGACGGTTTTGGTGAACCGATATTTCATGCTCATGGCGATGTGATGTTGCATGGATGAAAGTCATCCTCCGAGGTATGGCGCTGTGTGACGTTGCTTTAAAGCCATTGGTCGGTCGGTGCTGGAGTGCTCTCTGAAAGGGGCTAAATTACATCGAAGCTTAATGATGATGATACATTGCCTTTCACCTGCCAATCCAGCGCATCCTTTGCGTCGCTTGAATGAGATTGAATGAGCCCGCAGAAAATAGCCGTTTCTCATCAATGCAGGGGGCACTTTGAAACCGTTGTACAACGTTGGAAGGTTTTTCTTTTATGCAAAACATTATTTAAGCGTTCACGTTGCCTGATATGGTTAAGAAATACCGCACTGCAAACGCGCTTTTGCTGCGAATGGAAGCGAGCTGCATACACAAAGAGCACGGTGTTTTCATTCCATTAATTTTACATATTTGTCTATTTTTGTAAACCGAATTAGACGTAAAATACAAGAACGCTCCTGCTGCAGCTCATAAGAAAAAACCCGCCCCGCATGACGGAGGACAAATTGTTCGCCAAGAAGCAAAGGAAAGAAATCCTATGCGCCATATGCATTTTTCATCCGAACCCCCCACATTCCACATGCTGGTTTTGTTCGGGGAATTTCTCCCCGTCACACCTTTCTAGGATGTACGGTTGGATGCAAAGTGCGAAGCGCCGAGTAGTGAAGTGTTGTTCCTTTACATTCATCGAGCAAAAAAGAAATGCCTCTGGTCGTCGGGCCCGTCCACCACCACCACCACCACACTGCCTTTGCTGCCCTCTGTGCCGATTCGTGCGATGGATTCGCAACGCAGCAAAGGGATCGCTCTCAGGCATAAAATGTTAATTTCTTCCCAAGCAAACGAAAACGAAAGGGAAGGAAAACGGCAAGCGTGATCCCCGTACACTCACTTCCACCGTTTGGTGGCGGTTTACTTGTTTATCTGTTCCCGTGTCTGCTTTACCGATCCGATCTTGCTCGGTCGGAAGCGGGGAACCACGTTTTGTGACGCTCTGTGACGAAGAAACACATGTTACCGTTTTGATAGAAAATATTGTTTTATTATAATCAAACCCACCTACACACACATCTGTTTCCGTATCTGCATACACACCTTTACCCGGGCACTGGATGTTTTCGTCTGCGGGAAAGGTTGGCTGGGAATGCACAATGCCACCCGGGGTACGGGTTCGGTTGCAGCTCTTCGTATATACCACAAGCGCTTCATTCAAAAAACCCCCCAAAAAAACAAAACGAAAAGGAAAGATGCTGCAAAACATCACCGATACATTGTTTTTAGACTCGACCTGCTCTCTGCCGCACAGGTCACCGAACAGGTCGCACTCACCCACCTAACCCGGTTTGACGCAATACTGCGGCAAACACGATGTGTTGCTTCATCGTACCACCGGCGGGATGTTCCAAGAAACACGTAAATCGGTGATGCTTGAATGGGAAGATGGAGATTACGTACGATCTGTTTGTGTGTGTGTGTGTGTGTGTATGGTGAAAGTTTGCACTGTCTTTATTGAAAAGTAGGTTGAACTGTTGATGCTTTTCCATCGCCCCTGCCTCTTGGTTGTTTTTCTTTGCTGGTTTTGTATTTAACATAGGAAAAGTGTGAGTTTTTGGGAACTAAGGCACTGTGCTCGTGTAAGCAGGGGTTTGCACTTTTAGCACTAGTCGGATATTTACAGCAACCCTCGTGTAGATCATCCGTGTTGAGCTCAAAACAGGGCTTATGTGTGTGTGTGTGTTTCGTATGTTACGAGTTTTGAAAAGTTTCTCCAGAGTGTGGTTGTTGTTTTCAGTAAAGAAAGGTGTCATAGTTGTTTGTAACAACTTTGGTTGTTTGACAGAATGGACAGAATGTCTAGATGCATCTTGCAGAATGGTTGGGAGTAAGTCCGGTGACGGATTGAGTTATGCAATTATTGATTTCAAAACAAAACCTTCTCTTCAATACCACAACCACCGGCTAGCTTTCCTTCTAGCTTAACCTCTATTTCTAATGAAATGTTTTGTATCCTCGCAAAACAATGGTTGGCGGCTTTGTGAGTACTTCTTCTTCTCTCAACAATGCACCGTTCAGCAGCATACGAGAGCAATGCGAGGTTCAAACAGTCTCATCAGCGGCAGAAGATCATTCCTTCCAGAAGCAACATAATTGTATCGTTCGTCTCGAACAGAAGGAAGGAGAGAAAAGAAAACTTGGCATTGTTATTACACTCACCACAAGACAAGCTGTGCTGAGCCTTCGTTTCTTAAGCAGTCAGCATTGCACAGCGGAGAAGCAGAGATGCACCGACAATGGATTGAAAAGTTCATTCATTACTTGCTCGTTGAAAAATTAGCAGCAACCAGCCTATTGTGTGAAGGCACATGCAAGGCAGCATTTCATTTTTGTTTTGTAACAAACCATCGACTACAATGCTGCGGTGCGGTATTGAGATCCCGTTCTCTAGACAATCTCCCGCAGCATGTACGGAGGAGCACCATGTCGGATCCTTCAAGTCTGTGCAAAGAGGCTCCACAAAGCGATCGCTCCACTAGACACTCGGCAGCTGGTGGCTGGTTGGATTGATGAAGGCGCAGAAAGAATGGAAACATCTTGCCAAAGTCAAAGTTCCATCAATATACGAGCGAGGTCGAGCTTTTTTTTTACACATACAACACCACTAGCTCCGTTCGCTCGTACGATGCGAAACACACTTGAGAACACGCAAAGTCTCAATCACAGACAATGTACCAGCATCGCTGAAGTAGATCGCCAAGGGGGCAGGCTGTCTGGTGTGCGAGAGAAAATAAATACACGCTGCTTTATTTGACAAGCTTGTGCATCATAATGAAGAATCTCCCTTCCTTCCGCTGGCGATGAACATAATTTAAACCATCAGTGCACCCAGCCAGTGTTATGCCCTGTGTTCGGTCCGTACGTTGGTTTTTGGAGCTTTTTTTCAACCAGGAACAGACAGAAAAGAGAGGCGCGACAGGCGGGACAGGCATAATAACCGTAATCAAAAGAAACATAACCGTTTATTTCCGACTGCGGGACGGACGCACGGAACGGCAGGCTCGGAATGTCCTAAAGTAGCTGAACCACTTTAGCTACGGCGCTGGCATGAAACTGCCAATCCGGTGATTCGCCTCTGCCTTCTCTCGACATTGGCTTTTTGTGCTGTTTCGCCCGCCCCGAATTCCGATGTCGAGTCGCCCTGCCCTGTTTCGGGGGGAAAAAACCGGACACGGAATTAAACTAAACTGTGTGACTGGCTGTGTGTGTGTGCGAGCTGGAGCATGGGGCGGTTGGCTGGTTCTGCTGGTGATTTTCGGCTTCCTAATGAACCTTCCGAAATTACCATCAGATTTATGTACGCTGCTGCTGCTGCTGCTGCCGGCGAGTCATCATGGTTTGGGGCGTATCGGAAAGAAACGCCACGCCACAAGCGGCTGACGGGCTCGGACCTCTACTTGAAATGAATTTTTATTCTGTTTATTTTGAGGAAGTTGTACCGTGTTGTGCATTTATCCCACTCGTCCTCCCCACTCCCCGTGAAAGTGGAAGCAAAGTGGTAGCAAGATTGATTCATCATCGTTTCGCAAAGCGGGATCCACATCCAGCGGGATCACCTTGTCGTGTTGGACCATCTTTCCGTTCCGTTTTCGGGCAGAGAGTTATCGTTGCTTGCAAAACGGTACCGCAACGAACCGAACAATAGTGGGGCGGATGGTTGGATTTGCCGTACGTTAATATTCATATCTGTTTTCATGCTTGGCTCCCTTGGCGGACAATAGCATCAAAGCTCTCTAGCTGCTGCTATCCGTTCTGTGCCGTTCTGTGGTACGTGCGTTCATCCTTCGATAGTTTTGCGACACGGTAGTCGAGAGGAGTCCTCCGGGCACAATGGAAGACAGGCAGACAGGCAGCAGCAGCAGCAGCAGAATCATATCTTTCTCCTAATCATCCATCTACTTGTGTATTCGACCTTCATATTTTGCGTTGAGACGCCGTCAAGAGAAGATAGACCTGGATGCGGAAAACCGGGAAACATTAATTTGGTTTTGTGCCATTTCATGTTATGATTTCCGTTCAATTGTTTCCACCTTCCCGATTCAATCACTGAGTCAATGTTGGTCCTTAGCAAACAGACACTAATGAAGGGACACAAAAGCGCACCGAACCGTGTGCTGCACAGGTAGCGGAAAGAATCCAACATCAAAGCATTAATAATTTCCACAGCCTTTGCCCAAGACAAACCACGACCACTTGCCAGTGCGTCGTGTTCCGTCCGACGAACGAGTCCGCTTTCTTTCGACTTCCAATTTTCACAATCGTCACCAAGGCGTACCTGTTCATGAGACGGTAATTAATGAACGTCGTGTCTCCCACGTGGTTCCGTTTAAAAATGGGACTGAATAAAAACGAAAAAAAAACCCAACGCCACACCTCAATCGCTTGCGGCCTGCGGTCTGGCGTACCGTGTTAACGTCAAAAAATGTGCCAAATAATGAACAAAGAAATCTGTACCGGCGCTAGAGCCATGTCATGGATGCCAGGCCCCAGCCCAGTCGCCCCCACGGCCGGTGTAATGCTCTAATTTTTATGAATGATTCATTATCCCTAACGAAATCCAGTATTATTCATGGCAGATTTCTGCCCCATTCCTTCACCTTTTTCCATCCCTTTCGTGTCCCATCCCGCGTTTCCCAAGGCTGGACCGATTTTATGAACCGGCTGGTGTGGATGTTCTTTTCCCTGCACACATCGTCGCGCCCCGGCTCTGGCAACGCTATCCGTCTTTGTAATAATTCTTCATCCCACAATAACCGCTCCACCGCCGTCGCTTCCGTCGCTGCTGTCATGTGACAAACGTCACCGAAATGTCATCGTTACGCTGGTTTTTTTTTCGTTGTTCGTTGTACGGGAAACATGATCCTCGTTATCCACGTCCGCTGTGTTCCCATTGTCCCCCTCTTACACTTTCCTCCTGGGCGTGTTACAAAATCTTATTCACCGTCAATAAATAAAATGACGATCGCGCAACCCCTCAAGGGGCGGGGAGGCAAGATCGCACAACAAAAGCGCCAAGCACCGATAAAGCAAACGAGCGAATTTGTATCCCGAGCTGCTCTTGATTGTCAAATGTGACCTCTGAGGGGGGGGGGGGCTGATAGAGGTGAAAGGAGAAGGGTTCCATTGTAATGTGCGAGGTGGGAAATGTGTAAGTCCCATCTGCTTCCCGTTTCATCGTCACACAGGAAATGCCAATGCCTACGAGTCTTTAACAAGATTCCTTTCCCGTGCCCTTTTCGCCCCACTTCCCAGCGCATGGAGCGCAAAAGAACAGCGGTAAAGTTAAGGTACAGCCACAAAGCTCGTGCTCGTTTGTCGCTTCCACTTATTATTTATCTCATAAACATACGGATTGTTCCCATTCCCAACGCTGAACGCGCTGACATGATGGGGGGGCGAAAAAGCTTTATCGACTTTGTCATCGCGTCTTCACTTTCGAACATATCGAATCTCAATCTTTGTTGCCCGTCCCATTCTCACCCATTGCTGTCTCAATTCGTTTGGTTATGAAATGTTTGACAGAATGAAAGAGGGGGGGAGGGGGGGGGCGAGAGAGAGTGAGAGACAGGGTAGAACCCACACCTCGTCATATGTGGGTGTGAAAATGTCGCAAAAGGATATTATGCTGATTGAATTACGCTGTATCCACTGTTCGTTTCCCTGTTTCCGCTCTGTCTGCCAACGGGAAGAGAGAGGGAGAGAGAGCCGTGATACGCACCAACTGTACCACGTGGAACGCACAATTTCCCGCCAGGGATGCTCTCGGACGCTTGCTGCAGTGAGTCGGCACGTGTGGGCAGAACGATAAAGCAGCTACAACTGTTACCCAGCTCCACACAGTACGCGTCCGTAGTAGTAGGCCGTGTGGATATGAACTTTTCTTTGCGTATCGTACGCAGCTGAAGCGCCGCCGTGTGGGGTGAGTGTACAAGCAGTCCCGCTGGGACTCCTCGGAGCAACCTTCGAGTTCGGAGATGGACACGTGGGAGATAAATTTATGAGCAAAATATTAATATTCAATGCGGTTCGAGCGGATGGGGTGTGGGCAAACGCGCAAACATATCCCAACATCCGGCTATACGAAGGGGATCGAAATAGAGGGTAAATTTTTTGGTTCGGATTTAGCACTGGAGTTCAGCTTTATTAGGAAGCGTGCCCACACACAAACACGTGTGGGGTGGGCCCAGGTGTAAGTGCCGATGCAAAAACGAAGGTACGCAGAGGTTTGATGTTGGAGATTGATGCGAAAAATTGGTGTAAGTGTGGGCACACGGTAGCTGGAATTGGTTTGCTGTTATGAATGTTGCCAGAAAAGGGCTGATTTTATGCCTTTGAGCATACGATAAAAAAAACGAACTCCACACAATAAGTAAGATATCAAACAGACCGAACCGGTTTGCGCGGGGCACGGCAGCAAAAAAGAAGGCACGCCGAGATATCACAAACAAGCTGAGTAGCAAAATGATTTACTGTCATCACGACATTTGGCAATTTGAAGGTGGTAAAGATCCGGCGAGATATCCCATCCGGTTCACCTTCGAACGGTATTCCTTCTCCTACCTTTCCTCCTTCACTGCCACCCAAAAAACTGGGCTTAGCCCATCGGTACAAAAGGCAAAACCCCCGGCCGGTTTGTTTGCCGTCGATAGACAAAAGCAGGCACGGCTTCGTTCGGTCCGCGTTGAGTCGAATCCTTTCCTATAGACCCCGGGCTGGCAGAGGGAAAGTTACCACTGTTTTACACAATCATCGTCGGAAGGGATGGCGGTGGCCGCCGCCGACCCGCGAGGCAAGGATAGCGCGACGACACGACAACGAGAGACTCCTTCGGCGAAGCAATAACTCATTCCCGCGGCCGAAAGATGCCGTGCGACAGTGATTTATCGCACCGACACGAAGGTAACCGCTAATAAAGTTTCCATCCGCGCAGGTTCAATACCATCCTTCGCTTCGGGATGGTCCCACTGCCGGATGTTGGCAGCCCGTTGCCTTCCCTTAACGTTCGATCTTCTTCTCCCCCCTCTCGCCAGTTGGCGCTGAAAATGGTGAAATACAGCGGGAAGACAAGAAGCGAGTGCGAACACCTAAATTGCAGCATCCATTCCAATTATGTGCTTCGAAGTTCGAACGCAAAGGAAGCACCGGGCATGTCTGGGTTTGGGAGATTAGTTAAGAATTCGTGACGGCTGTGGATGTAACCGTCCCTTTGGCTACCTTCGCTTGGGCCGCGCGGAGCTCATCACGCGGAAGCCATGGCTGTCGTGAGGATGATGGTAAACGGATAGCTATCGTCCAAAATTGCACCGACTTGCAATCAGAACGGAATAAATCAAACAGCTCCCCAAATGAAGAAAGCTAACAATCCTAATTAAAATTTCTCGTCCCGTTCGTCCTACTCCAAAGTGGGGGGGGGGGGGGGGGAGAGGGAAATTGGGTTGGTAGTACGGAACAGAGACTAACTGGATTTCGTTCCACTCGTTCGGTGCTCGATTGTGGAGGACGGATTCGACGGATTGGAGGACCCGCCCGTGGTATGGAAAACTCGTGCTCAACTGTTTCGCGGGCTGGGCAAAATTGGAATGACGGATGGACAATTACACGGTCGGACAGATTGCATGTATATAGTAGGTGGCAAAATTCGCTAGAAGCAACGCTCTACCCGGAGCGGAGGAAAAGGAAGAGCGTTTACAGGCGCGTTTCATATTTACAGAATGTGTTGAAAACGAGTAACTATGTTGCTAGGATACGGAAAACTGACAGTACATAAATTTAAAATTGTTTCTTTGTACATTGTGGTGTGGGAAAATGCATGGTAAACCGAATACTATTGACGGGGTAGAATAATGACGAACCTTAAACTTTTCGCTACAATGACCGACAATTCTGAGTATGCTCGACCATTATAAATTTGATATTACTTTCCTGTGGAAAACTCGGCACAGTTTGCTATCCACTATCAACGGTAACAATATCAATTACTATTATGAGTAAAAATCCAGCTTTTAAAGCGCACAAACAAACCGATGTAATGCTATATCCATTGGCAAAGTGCACGCCCGAGCTGAAGCAGCCCGAGTAAACATCGTTTACCATACGGACTGACCACGGTAAATACATCCGAATAATGCATTTATTTTCCCAACCTCTTGTGCAAACTGCACCAGCCACCAGGCACCTCCATCCATCGAGTGCGCCCGCATGCAGCACCAGGCGGTTGAAATGATTTGCTCGCCACACGGACACGGAGCCGGTCTCGGAGACTAATTTCACCGAGTTCCGTTTGTACTAGTGATTTCATCGGCTCACGACAGGCGGGACCGAAATTATTTCTTCCCTAACTTTGCCATCGATAATAGCTTTGGCTATTAATCATTTTAATTCGCGTGCTCCGCCGAGAGCTTCCGCGTTCGACCTGAGGCGCAAATCGAGCAAGCACTTCGTATCGAATCGGAGCTCGTTGTGCTCTAGGTTCCAGTTCCAGGGCGAGTACGGTGGTCTCACATTTCCCACCGGGAAGAGAAGAGAACCCGAATCTGGGCCGTGCCGTGGTAAAGGAACGCCAGGTCGAGCGAGTGAACGGCACGTGGTGTGGCCCCTAAGTGACGAGGGCACTCGAGGGTCGTCTAGCGGCTGGTGAAAAGAAAGAACTAATTTGAATAGATTTTATCGCCTTCCAATAATAATAATTTATCACTTGGTGCAATAGTACGCCACGATGTCGTCGCTTGGTGCTGGCAGTGGTTTTGGCATTGGCACTCTCTCTCTCTCGCTCTCTCTGGGGACACTGCTGTACAGTACAGTACAGCCCCAGTGTTCGTGCACCGGTGTCTTTGAATTTGGCAAGCTGCTTGCTCAAAAATATAAGCTTGAAATCCTTTAATCTACCGACCAGCATCTCGCGCACGGGTGGGAAAAGGAAATGCGACCCGGGACAGCTGCACACGTACTCCGGCGTGTGTGTATGTGTTGGGGATGGTGTAAATTTATGCTGAAAAATCGATGGCCATTGATCGTGAAGATTATGCCCGGGAGGGTATCGTAATGCGAAGGGAGGGTTTTGCGTTTATCTTTTTTTTTGTTTTTGGCTCTCGCTGGTGCGGCTCATCGCGTGAAATTCAATATTGTTTTGTGTCTCGCCTCGGTATGGGAAAATGATTATCGCAGAATTTCGATCTGAATGCTTCTGGTCGTCGGTTTTGCAACTCTGTTTGTCTGCTTCTGTACATTTTCTTTTTTTGTTGTTCTTTATTTGCTGAAGTATTGATTGGTGGTTCGATAAGGTGGGCTAAAGTGAACGCTTCGGAGGTCCAACGGAGGATTACTGGACGAAACAAATTGAAGTGTTCCGTGAGGATGGCTCGAATAAGCATTAAAAATAAATTCGTTTTCATAATATCGTGTCATTTGTTTGGTTCTGCTTCTTACACGGTATTTTCTTCAATGTTGTGGTTTCATTACAACATTATTGATTTCACCAGATGAGACTCGTTTGGGAATTAACAGCCACAATAACTATTAAATAATTAGCAGCATAAACGAAAAGCAATAGACCGAACATAAATAAACAAACAAAATGTGCCCTAAAATACGTTTGCAAGCATCAACTTAGCGAACACACAACCACTAACGACCTTTAGAGAATGCTTATTTTCCTATTTTCGCCCCATCTGACTGTGTGCAATGGAACGCATTTTGCCAACTCCAGAAGAAAATGTGGACTATTTCCGCCTGCTTCCCGAGTTTGTTTTGGCCCTTTAACTACACCACAATGTTTATATGCCTTAATCTTTATTTTCTTCCACGAATGAGGTGATTTGTTTTTCCTCCACATCCCCTCCCCCCAAAAACACCAAACACTGGCCCAACTTTATGTGGAACGTGCAGAGAGCGATGGCGGAAAGAAGGAACCTTTCCTAATGGAAATAATGTGAGTGAAATAATAATTTTATTTAGCTCTTCACTTTGCTGTCTGCTTCGCGGCGTGAAAGTTTGTTTCGAAAGCTTCCGGACGTATGTGTGTGTTTTTGTGTGAATGGAAGAAGTGGCTAGTGGAAAGGTACACGAAGAGAGCAGATGCATTGGCAGCAAAGTTTTCGTCCGCCTTTTGGACGGCGGTTTTTTCCTCTGTGTGTTTCACTTCCGGGAGCCACGAAACAACCCCTAGAGTGAACTTGTTTTAAGACGCTCGCAAACCGTCGCTTAAAAGCAAACCCAAAATGCAACCAGCAGCACAATCCCCCCCTCTAAACAAATACATCGAAATGAAACAAACTAGCAAAAAGCGCACCGAGAGGACGTAAACAAGGCAGCAAGAAGTAGTCTTCAAGCAAATGGAAACAAATACCGTTCTGTTTAACGTTCTCTCCTTACCCGCGTGCGCGCGTGTGTGTGTGTATGTTATTGAAACAGTTTTCCACTAACGTTTCGTTTTCATGCCGTTGAGGCAGCACACACAAAAAAGGCACAACAAACAATGCGATAAGGAAAGATAGACGGTGCCTTATGTGATTACCCTCAGACACACACAGCTCAACTGCCTTCAGCTGCCCGGAGCTGTCCGCCAATCGAAAAGCTGCCTGCGTCCACTTTCCTTCGGCTTGGTCCTTTTTTCCCGTACGACGATCGAGCGTCTTGAAGGACGCTTTGGAAAATATTGGTTGTAACGATGAACCCATCAGTGAATCCTGGCAATGGCAATGTATATTTCCGATTTTCTTTGCCACTTTGCCACATGCCTTCGGGACGGATGGACATTGCTCGATTTCGAACGACGAGTGAAATGAATTCCAGTACGCCCGGAGAGCATCAGCGGGGGCCAGTGGGATGAAGACGATACATTAGATAGGAAAATGGCTGAAATTCGTACATGGTTCTTTCTGTGTGTCTTTTGTGCGTGTGTGTGTGCGTGTGTGTTTTAGTGAAGACTGAACGGATACATGAGTAACGCCGGCGGGAACGCACGGAGCTCGAGATAGAAGGGTCAACGAAATTGTTAGCCCGATTTTATGAGAGCGATAATCGAATTAAGAGACGATGATCCAACATTCTCCTGAACCGTACATGTGTGTGTGTGCGCCCGAAAAGCCCCTGGAGTGGTGGGTGTAGGGCCCCGAAATAAATTATGATCTATAAAGTTTCCCTTCAGCGCTCCAGCGTTATCACTTTTTCGGTCACTCACATTTCTTCCCCTTTCTGTTCGGTACCGTCGTAAAATCGGGCGAAATTTTCATTCCACCGATTTCACCAACCACACGTGCAGACACACACGCACACACGTTTTCTTCGGTTGAAAAGAGAAGATTCCTCCGCCATACAAACGCAGCCAAGGATGAAGCAACCGAAACTCCCGTATTCTTTTAATAGCTTTCGATTTGTACGGCACGAAGGGGTGGAAGTTCGGTCGAGGGAGGATACGGTCCGGCATGAGAATGGCTCTATATCGTCGCCGTCGTCACCGTCATTCTTGGACATTCGTCTATTTTTGATCCATTCTGTAGGTTAATAGGACATCGAGACGGGTGATGCAACCCCTTTCTTCGCACCAGCTAACAGTGTGGTTGACAACGAGCTAATGGATCGATAAAATTTCTCCCCTCGAAAATAGTACAAGACAAGGGAATAGCACCCCATGAGCGCAAGATCGATCGCTCGGAAAGCAGTTATCCATCCAACACGATCCTTCGATTGTGGCAAACATCTAAAAAGTGGTCGAAAAAGGATACAACTTTTCGCCGTGGACGCAGCGTGGAGACGGGCGGGCAAAGTTTGGTGGAAAATTGTGTGAAAATTACATCTAATCTAACCGGGGCTACGGAACCACCGGAAAAATCCCAAGCGTCTCTTTATGTTGGTGTGCTTGTGTGCGTGTGTGTCCGTCGACTTTCTAAGCCAATTCCGGTCGAGTTAAATGCATGCGCTACCAGTGCTGGGCGTTATTGTGTGAAACCAGCAGGAAAACTTCAAAACACCGAACGTGACCAGGATGCCGAAAAGGAAATTCGATCGCTTGCAACAGTGGAAAAAGTTGCACGGACAAGGGGAGGAGGGGAGGAGGAGGGGTTGGCGATGAACTTTGGATCAGGACCTCACAGACAAAGCGAACAAAACGAGTCAACGAACGCGTTTCCATGCAAAGCTCGCACAATCTAGCTCGTTCGGTTAGGGAAGTTTTTGTTCGGGGTGAAAGTTTTCCCAAAAGCTCGAAACAAACTTTCCTTGTGTGTAGTGGTCAAAGGCTACTACTGATCAGTTTCATGATCAAGATAAAGCTAAAAGTGAGCAAAATAACAATATTCTACCAGACCAACTGGAACTAGCACATTATTTTACATCAAACGGCACAGCTTCATGGAAAACTAAATATTAATTTCGATATGTTTGGCCCACCTTTTCTCGAGAAACCGATGGCGTGATGAAAAATATGCGCCACAGAAAGAGAAAAAATCGGCGCTGCCTATTACCTCCCCATTCAATAAACAGCCGAACAGCAGATCAAAGCAGCGTTGCATCCAATCCAACGGTCCCGCCCCGGTTTCCGGCGGGAACTAATATCAATATGCGTCAATGCGCCTGGGCCTGGGACCGGGAACTTTTGTCACCAAGTGCCAGTACAGACAATGTAAGCTGCGGCCGATCCGTACCGGCCGGGGCAGTACCGATTGTTCCGGTGCTGAATGCGTTTGAAGTTGTTTTTATCAACACTGGATTAGTGGAATAATAATAAACTATCCAAAGGCAACGCAACGGAGCTACGGGCAGAGCAGGAAGTAATCAATATATACAGAACGGAATGGGTTTCAGCAAGTAAAAAAACATGGAAGTTTTTGTAATTCAAATTTACAGGATCAATCGAAACGGAAAAACATATTTACTTCCTTTTTAACATTTGCACTCGTTTTCATCCCTTATCCCCAAACTATTACGACGTTTCGGGGAATAGATGTGCCTTTGTCGCTTTCATTTTACAGCAAAAAGTGTTGATTGGGACGCACCCACACACACACACACACACACACTCATCGGGTTGACTTTTCTTTGCTCATAAATCGTTGCCAGATTTTAATTAAAAATCGGACCATCACTGTCACATGCACATACACAATTTTCAGTCGCCATGCCGCATCTCGTTTTATGTCCCTTTTCAACTCTCACTTTCTCTCGCACATGTTCTGCACCCCTTTTCTCTCTCTCTCTCTCTCTCTCTCTATCTCTGTTTCGCTCATATGTTACCGTGTTGATAGATGACGTTTATCATCGACCGAGCGTTTTGTGGTTGCTTCGATTTTGAAAATCGTACTTTTGGGTTGTTTTGCTAACACAAAAAAATGGATGTGCTCATCATGAGCTAGCTTGTCCAGCGGCATGCCAACCAGTCCATGGGCAACATGCTCCAGTTGGTTGGTGGGTCACACCATTTCTCAGAACACTCTGCGTTTATTTATCTTCCAGTTGACATTGCACGGTACCGGAGGCAGTGTGAAAAGCAAACCCTGCGCTCAAAAACAAAAAAAAAAACAGAATAAATCTTTTCAATTAAAAACGCAAACCGTGGACCGGTTGCGCTTAGTTTAATATTCGGGTATTTATCTTGTTTCACTTTTCGCCTTTTGTTGGTTCCATGTTTTTTTTGGACGTTATAAAGGCCCGCGAGACACGCTGGTCACAGTTCGGCTGTGCAGCAGCATTGTCGGTGTGGCACATGTTCGCTCTAACATTTAAATTCATGCAAAACGCAACAAAGACCGTTAGGAATTGGCCTCCTCTGCCTCTTCGTCTGACCGTTCTTGCCCCTCCGTCTGCTTCCATTAACCTTGACAATGCCGTTTGGGGTGGGACACAAACTTCCATCCAACAATACTGCGGCGACCTCACTCCCTCGCTCTGGTTGTTGTCCGGTCGGTATGTAATGGATGGATAAAATTAATTAGTACACCACATGTCTCCGAACAATGGGGCTTTTAACAAGGCTCTTAACTGCCCACTGTCTCGCCACATTGTGTCCGGCGATGTCCCAATTTGGGCTGACGAAACGTGAGACTTTCGTTGGGTGAGTTGTGTCCATCGGATGCTCTGTGCGTACGTACAACTCCATTCCCTTTAAGGTCCGGTGCATGGAACTTTTTTTTGTCTCCTTTCTCTGACGATAAACATAAACCTTCCCCTCAACTTTCCGCTGCTCCACCTGCTCTGTTGGTCGTCGGCTAATGCTCGGGCATTTATTGTTGTTGTTCTTAGTTTATTTGGCAACAGTAAGGCTTGCTGTGTATAGCAAAAAAATAATACGCACAGTGATGCTTCAAAATGAACACTTTACGAGATCGGGAGTCATGCGTTCATTCTCATCCCGATGAACCTCTCCGGCTCTTGCTCGGTCGTTTCCACTCCTCCGATCCGTTGGCTCTCCAAAAAACCAAGAGGAACCCACCAAACGACCGGGCATGCGATGCAAGGGGATGCAATAAATCATTGGAATGTAACGAAAAATGTGACAGCGTGAAAGAATGTCTCCGGTGGATGGAGGAGAACCACCACCGGATCATAACACTCCGTTTCTCGGTGTCGGGCCAGGCGTCGCAGCAAGGACCTTGAAAGCAATTCGTTCACGTAGCTGTCCGCTCCACGTCGACTTACGCTGACACCTCGCGTGATCAAAGCGATATCAAGATGTGTACGAGCTTTCACGGTGGCACTGTGTGTGCGCCCGGAACGTAGTTCCTCGCCCAGCTCTAGCCTCGGCTGGTAAAGGTAACGTGATCTCGATGTCACCATTTATCTCCAACTATGGCACTCACCAGCCAGACCGTGTGTCCTTCATTATCCCTTTTATGGATCATCGTTAGCGGACGTGTCCAACCCTCCCTCCGAGCCGGTGCTGTGTGTAAGGAATGTTCATCAAACGAATTCCCACGGATTCGACCAATCGGATCTCGCGTTAATGCGGCCATGCACTCTGGTCTGGAGGCAAAAGCAAATCGATAACCTTGCCACCGCCAGCGGCTACTTTTCCCCGCGCACCAATGTCGGGAGGAAGGCAGGGATATAACGATTCCATTTCAACGCAAACCTTTGCAGCATTGACACTGGCTTCCCTTGCACCTTCTGCCCCGCTTTACCGCATGCACACGATTGATTTGTTTTAAATTATTCATCCCCATGCACGCCGGCACAGCCCGAGAGTGCTGACTTCAAATGGAACCGCGCGCGCCATCGATGCTCCTTAATGCTAATGCCCACTGAGCCACAGTGTGGCCGTCCTTTGACTGTTCCCTTGCCCCACCATCACCGGACCCGGATGGTTCCGGTGGCTGCAGCACGTCCGCGTTCCGGCAAGATTTCCTCTGAGAGTCATTTATTGCAACTCCCAGCACCCAGCACGACCAGTGGCAGCGACCAGTCGTCCCCCGGTGGAGTTCAGCCGCGGAGTCAACAGTGCTAGCGACGCAACCGTCCGCAACCGGATGCTGTGCTATCGGGTGCTGCTGCTGCTGACGGAGTTCCGGAGTGCCGTTCGGGTGAGTTTCGGTGGCTCGCGGTCCTCGCGTCGGCGCAGAACGCCCTGCGTACGCTCGGGGGATCTCGGGGCCGGTCTTCCGTTCACCAGAGGGAAAAAAGGGGAGTGCGACCTACACCGGTCGGTGTAGAGTTCATGCGTTACAGACTGCTGGACGCCTGGACGGTTTTGGGTAGATCGGCGAAGCGATGATGTCGTTGCGGCTGTCAGTATCAAACGATCGCTGGCCGGCGCTGTACGCTGTCTGGCGAGTGTGCGGGCGATGCTGTCGTACCCGTGACCGTGTTGTTGAATAAATCATCAACGAACGCATTTGACAGTTCTGTTGTTGTTGGTTGAGCGACGACTGTTGTTCTTCGTCGACTGTTGCTGGTGACGCGGTTGCTATAGTTTATGTGGATTAATGTGAAGGACTGCTAAAACAAGTGTGTGTGTGGAAATTAAGTAGCATCTCCAAAAGATCTTGTCCAAATTCGTAACTCTCGTGCTAAAGTTCAGACATCAGCTGTTGGTGAATTAACCGTCGCGGTGGTTAGTGTGTCATGCATATTTAACACTCGCTCTATCCTTCTGGTCGGTCTGGTTGCATCCCTTCCAATCGCATTCGCAATAAGAAGCAGTCAATTCCACCCGGGAATGCGAGCGCCTGCCCCCAACGGGTTCGCGCTAGCTAATGGAAGTTTGATCAGTGCAAAAGTGAGTTATCGTTATCGACTTATCGGTTAACCGTTCCCAAAGGGCACTTACCCGGGGAACGCTCGCCCTGCGGTTCACTGAAAGCGGTGTCTGGTGCGTGATGTGTGTAGCCATGGCAACGACCGTCTGAAGGTGTATATAGTAGACGCACTGCTTCTCATAACCCCAAAAGAGCATCATCTAGCGGCGCGTGGATTAAACGGCTAAGGTTTCATTGGTGGAAAGCGCGGGAATAACCAATAACCAGGTACGAACTGATCGGGTTTTTACTGTCTATCGATACCGAGCACGCTGGGTGCAATTCTCGTATCTTCATGTTATACGATCGCCCATCCACACAAACCACACATGAACACACACACGCACCTGCAAGTGGCAAGAGTCGTTTGCGAAAATGAAGTTCATTCACTTGCGCGCAATAACCGCAAGCAAAGGTGTGGGTGTGTGTGTGAGGGGGGTTACGTGATACCGTAGTAAGATAATCCTCCAGTTAGCATCGCCACAGATCAAAACACCGGCACCTGAACGCTGCTGGGAGGGAAAGAAGCTCAAACATTCCAAGAAGAAAAAGGCAAAACATGGGAAAGTAAGAAAACTCTCCACAAGAAGCAGCAGCATTAAATATGATTATATGCATTATTAACGCTTTTACGATACCGAAAAGGTAATTTTGCCGCGCACAGCTTTCGTAGCGCAGCGGGTTGCCGTTGCGTTTTCTTCATCAGCGCTAAGTGTTTGGGGTGTCATGTTTTCCCTGCGCGCCTTTCTCTTCCTTCCCTTTCCTGCTCGCAAAACCGTGCAAAGCGCAGGCAAGCCAAATAAATGATATTCCCCTATTGGGAGTTGCGTTTTTATCGCACGTGTTTAGAAGCGGTTTGATATTTGTTGCCCAACCGTCGTGCGTTCCTCTTAACTCGAATCTCTCTCTCTCTGTCGCTTCCCACGAAGCTCAGAACGTTTAATGGCTTGGAAGAGACAAAAAACGATGATGCTCTGGGGGGGGGATGGATGCAGGAGGTTGTAGGAAGTCCCATTGGAAAATTGCTCGATTGCCTCGTTATCGTGCCGTTACATAAATGGAAGAAATTCCCCCGAGTTAGCCACACAGTGCCGACTCGGTTCAGCGGGCGAAATGGGCTTATTATATTCACTGGCTGCTAGTAACCTCCTACCCACCCACCCGGTGGGCAACATCATTTATGTGTTGGTCCAACTTTAAATTGTTTTCCAACTGCAAACTATTTAGTAAAAAGCTCGCAAACAAAATGCCATTAGAGATACTGTCACAAAAACGGTGACTCGCTTTACCTCTGCCCTTTGGCATTTACAGAGTGAAACATAGGGAGAAAAGGAAGGAGAGA
Organism: Anopheles arabiensis; assembly: GCF_016920715.1. NCBI lineage: Eukaryota > Metazoa > Arthropoda > Insecta > Diptera > Culicidae > Anopheles > Anopheles arabiensis. Next base: position 2,765,259 of record NC_053517.1, on the reverse strand, counting down.
GAGAGAGAGAGAGAGAGAGTGCGAGCTTTGGGTGGGTTTCTCCTTTCAGTTAGTCGCGCTGGCCGGGAGCCAAGCTGGCCGGCCAGTTGTTCAGAAAATTTCTCATTAAACTCCGGAAAGATTCGCCAGATATGGGGAAATTGACTACTGGCAGCTGTCTGTTACCGCAAATGACGGGTTAGGATTGTAATTATAAGTTACTCCCTGCCCGGAATGGCATTCCGCAGTTGTTGATCGTCCTGTGTCCCTCGTTTCTGTCCCGTGATGATAACCCCCTCCTCCTCTGCTAGCAATAAAGGATTGCTAAACTTCCTCCCAATCTCGTTGCCGTTGCGTTGTTGCAGATGAAGCTGACGGTTGAAAGGGAGATACACGATATACGACCTTCCGGTTTCCAACTTCCGGTTTTTTCATGTTTCTTACATTCTTTCTGTCCCATCTTTCCGAAGCGTGTCAACGCGATTGATTGTCATTAAGCTCTGTGGATGGTGGGTTGCTGGAAGAAACGGTTCCATCATCAAATTTTACCCCGTTTGGTACGAGCTTTTTTATTTGCCGACGCAACCGAAAAGTCGCTCCCGACCGAGTAAACATTCTTCGGAAAAATGGGCGTAAAAAGGGGTGAAAACAAAATTGAAACAAACCAAGCGAACGCACCGCACCGTCGCCTGGAACGATAATGAAATTCTTTCCATTTTCCGACTTTGTGCCTTTTTACTTTGTGATGTGCCGCTGTGTAGGGACATCCGGTCACAAAGTGTGTGTGTGTGTGCGTGTGGAAGAAAATGTAAACTTTCCGACCCCTTTCCAGCCCCTCGAACGCTCTTCTTCGTGGCTTACAGAGGGGGGCGAGCGAAACTTTCCTGTCGCCCCGTGCTGTGTGCCGTGGACACGGGCTGGTTACTTTGTATGGACCCCCCTTCGTGGAGCTCGCGGCAGACATTGGAGGTGGTTGGACATTGATTGAGGGCCCCCTGGTTTTGATCCCCGATGGTCGATGGAAATCGCGCCGCAATTTAATTTAAATCGCCGCCAAGAGAGAAAGCCATAAAACTTTTACTTCGCGTGCACCCGTGTCCGTCTTCGTGGCGTGTTCTTTCCCTCCGACACATTGAGCATTCTGCGTGGACACTCCAAACAGGGGGGTTGGGTTGCTGTGGTTGTTGTTGTTGTTTTTAACATCCCAAGAGCATCCCATCGGACAAGAGCGCAAAAGGGAATTGGGAACAATTTGCGAACGTTGTTGCCAAGTCTTTGAAGATGCGACATCGTTCGTCGCTCGTTTCGGGCGAAAGTGACCAGTGTAAGAGAAAAATTGAGCCACTAATATAAAAGATCAGCACTTCCGTAGATCAAAGTCATGCAAAATGGGGTGGGGGAAACAGGCATAGGCGGGAGAGAGAGAGAGAGAGAGAGAGAGAGAGAGAGAAAATCTCTATTAAGAGCACTTTTGTAAGAAATCCTACCAAAGCAAATACCTGAGTAAAAATGGAGAAGAAAATTGCCATTTCGGTATTTCTGGTTTGCAAGCAAGCTAGGGGCCTACGTGTTGAAATGAATGCAAAATTGAAAGCCAAAATTGTCTTAGATTATTTAATTTACCACCGGAACCAAGCGACTCCGGTCGGCGGGTGGTGTAGTTGCCTTTTTTTCACTCTCCCTCCATACCATCGCCTAGACCGGATTGTGTTTTGTTCACCTGTAAGCGGTAGTCAAAAAAAGAAAACGCCCGCCAGATCCTCCTAATGGAGGACAAATGCACAACCGACGCTGCTTTGCTTACAGTCTTCTTGGAAGTTGCGTTTTATTTTTCCCATCCGCGTACATGGCGCTTTCGAGGAAAAGCAAAGCAGGAATTCAGCGTCGTCGGCGTCTTCATCAGCATCGTCGAGAGCCAATTTAGGCATTCATCTTTTCATTTTCTAAGAGCCTGATCGTGAGCGCTTTGTTGTCCTGTTTGGTTTTTGCCTCCAGCCATGCCAAGTTCTTAAAAATAAAGTAGCACCCACCCAAAAGCAAGGAAGGCACGTATTCAATACGTGCTCGGAACGGTTCCACACATATCCACTGAGCCGCCGCCGGTTTGAAACCGTCTCCTCATTTGCGGCAGAAAAGTTTTATTGAAATATTGTTTGAATTAAATTTTACAGCCCACAAGCTGCTTTCTCCGCCTCCATTTAACGATCGATCGTTTTGAAGGGTTGGGACGGAGGAGGCGAGGCGGGGGCGCTACCGATTAGCTGGTGGAATTAATACACCTTTCATGTGCATCGAAATGTGAACCACGTGAACCACCCACTCGCACTCAATCCAGTGGAAAGCATCTTCTCCGTTTATGTCTTTCATCGGATGAGTTAGGTATCGTTCGCCTTTTTGAGGTTAAAATTTAACGACATCTCCAGCACATTCCGGCTCCAACTCGAAGGCTTTCCACACTGTCTCTCTACGTTCTGGCAGGGTAGACTGGGGTTGGGTGAAAGGGTGTTGAGTTGTCTTGCGTCCGGAGCTTTTAGAGCCTCCTTAAAGACAACGTGACTGGTACGGGAGAGGACATAAATCTTCAACTGCTTGCTAATGGGCGATAAATGTAAAGAATGGGGGTGTGGGACGGTTTTAACCCACCCAGGCGGCCCGGTTGCTTCACTGACTGAACGAAGTGAATGGTTTTGTCTTTTGGGGTCTCTTTTCGGGGAAGGTGTAAAACGTGACCCCAAGAAAGTGATGCCCCCTACTCCGGAGGAGGGGTGAGAGCATTAAGCATCTTGACCAGTTCCCTTCCTTTATGCTCGAACTGCTGTAATGAGGAGTTTGGCGAGGAGGAGAAGACGGTTCCCTTTAAGCAGCAGGCCCATGATTTTGCATTTCATTCCGCTGAAAGCGTTTCATTAAAAGGAATGTTAATGGAATGTTAATATCTACCGGTTATACGGCTGTTGAACGATCTCTGCTCGTGTTCGTGTTCAAAAGAAATGCTGCCATGTGATGAATCTCCTTATTACATTCCTCTGCGTAACGCTACTTCATGTTTTGCGTTTCAGCTCAAGCTACAAGGTTAAAGTTTCACTCACAGCCACCAGAATCGTATCTCCGCACATCGACGACTGTTGCATGTTTCATTTGCTTCAATATTGGCAGACGGTTGCGCGGAAAGTCCCGAAACTGGAAACCATGCAGGGAGGGCAAAAACACCCGTGATCATCCGCTACACGCCAAGAGGCGAAAGTTTTCCAATTTGCCAAATGGACTTGTGGCTGTTGCGTTTGATATTAACTTCAAATCAGCAAATCGACACCGACTCATAAACATCTTGCTCGCTGCTAAGAAGCTAACACAAACAGAACAGATTCTTGCCCGCGGTTTACGTAGCGTTTGCGGGGCGCAATCGTCGGTGTATGTGTCTCGCCTACGACAAAAAAGCTCTCTACCCTTGCGTGGATGGAATGTTGACAGCGAAAACCATCCCGCCTGTGACATTCAAAGACACGATTCTTCGTCTCTGCATCGAGCAAGAAAAAAAAGGAAAAGCGTGAAATTAATCTTCTCTCAAAAAGTGCTCTCGATACGCCATTCGATTCGCCTTCGAACGAACCACCCTTTGTAAACGGCTGTTGTAATTTCGCCCGCAGAAAAGCGTAAACGGCGGTTACTGCGAAAACAATCTCGCTCGATTGTCAAACAGCAAACCGAACAGCAGTGTAAATAGACTGAAGGAAGGGGAAAATGGGGACTGAAAGAATGAACAACCACAACAGCAGGCGCATCCTTCCGTGCAGGGACTACGGGCGAAGGGAATGGATATCATTTTCCAATATCGCATTACGTAATGTACAATATTTGCGCAAGCGACCACTTCTGACAGCGCAGCATAAATAATTTACTTAAATCGATGTAAACCCATCCGCTAAGAGTAGTATCCCTTATCTTTCTGACCTCTTCTCTTTCTGCTTTCAGACTTGCGGCCACTGCCCGGGCACGCACGCTTGCTTCCTGCACGCACGGACACGGCTCCCGGGGAATCAACACCGGAAACCTCAAGGACGACCACATCCGCTAGTGTCTGTGTACGCGTGTGCTTTCCTCTGTGTGTGTGTGTAGAAGTATGTGGAGTGTAGCTAGCAATTTGTGCGTGCGTGCGAAAACCCGTATCTCGGGCCCGTCGTAAAAAGTTATCGCAAAGCAAAAGGGTGATTTTATTAGAATACTGACAACATCTGACGGACTGCGTGCGGTGGTGCCTAAGTAAATAAAACGGCCTATTTGCACTTTCTTTCTCGTGGGTGAAAGTGATGTGGGCTCGCATCGGTTGGTACGTGCGCCGGAAGGCTTACACTGGCACTGGCACTTGGTCCTTAATTCTGCGCTGAACTGCCGCGTCAGGATGTGTCCGTGAGTTGCTTCGCACGTTCGCCGCCATACTGCCTGCGCGCTTCCTTAACGACGTACCGATTCTAATCTGCCCTGTAGCACGCCCACTGCAGTTCAATGGGCGAATGATTATTACGATTATTGCTAAACAAACACACACACACTCATCTCGACAACAACAGAGTGAACTGAGAGAGCCTTACGGCGCCCTTCTGAAGAAATAGGAATGTGCGAATTTGACAACCCGTGTCGCACGTCACAGGATGTGCGAATATGATGGCCAATAAAGGCGAAGGACAACAGCAGTGCGCTCGCTGGCTGCCAAAAGGGTTAACGACGGAACGCAAGTGCTTATGCGTATCGAATCGTAGATATCGGCCAGATTGAGCCCTAGGGAGTGTGGAGAGTGTGGGGCGTTCCGTGCTGGTAGAGACATATCTCGAAACCTCGCCCGAAATGACGGTCGTCGTCGACTTGACTCATAAAACGATTTTCCACAGCAGCGGCCGTAGTGAGCGCCCGGCTCTTTTTTGGCCCATCGGCCCAAACGAAATCGAAAATCGGAGCAACAGCACACAGCAGCGAGAACAAGTGTAAAGTGTGAAGTGTGGGTGGGCGAGCTAAGAAGGCCGCAGTGGGGTGAAAGTGGATTTTTACAAAATTTATGAAACGACCAATCCCAAACGGTTTTTGGGCGAAAGGGCGGTTTTGCAAATCGTAGCGCTTCTCCATCTGGTTCCGTCATAGTTAAGTTTTTTTTGTTGTTGTTTTTGCGTGGTTTGGAAACATTTCCCGCCCCGACCCCCAGTGTGAACGACCCAGCAACGAAGGACGTGCAGCTAGGCACAAGTTTCACCAACCCTCAGTCATCGAAGATCCGGGTTGCAACTTCTCTCTATCGAACCATCTCAAGTGTGTGTGTGCGATTCTGTGCGTGTTGTCGTCCCGTTCGTTCGTTCGGTGTACGTGATCGGTATAAAAGCGGCAGAAATTATGTACGACGGTTCGGGCCGACCTTCTACCGGTGGGGCGGCGACGCCCTGGCCCACCCGACCGGCTACGACCCGCAGAACCGGCGCTCGACAGCGAACAGTTCCGGCCGGTGGATTATTGCTGTGGCTGGGACTGCTGACGATGTTTGTCAAGGGTAAGTGTTGGGACGGAAACAGATGAAAGAAATCGAATCGCTCAAGAAAAAGAGAAAAAAAAGACGGGAACAGAATTTTCCCGAGTGAGGAAGAACGGAGCCACTCCCTACCAACGGTGTGTTTGGTTTCGGAAATGGTCACGTAGCACGTGTTTGCAAATCCGTTGGAATTTCCAACTAGTTTACCAAAGCACAAGTATCCCGACGATAAGGTCGGGTGTCCCCGTTACTGGCCGTGCCGTGTCTTTAAATTATGGGAAAAGGAAATTCAAAAGAGCAAGAGAGACAGACAGAGAGCAGAAAGAGGAGAGAGTGCTAAGAACTCTCGACCGGCAGGGCAGACAGTAGGCGAACGTTATTATTCCACACACATGCTCTTGCATCGATCGAGCTGATGATCAATCAAGATATTATGAGATTGTGATGACTTTCAACATCTTGCCAGCACTGGCGGGGACAGGGTAAGCTTGCAAAAAGGGATTTTCCCCGAAGTGAAGATGCTTCAAGTGTGTGTGTGATAATACCGGAACGTTTTGCGCTTCCGGTTGAAATGTATTTCAAACCCTCTCCAGTTTAAAGAAGCTTAAGCAATCACGAAAACGATGTGCAGCAAAACGCTTTATTCCTTTCCCGACTCTCCCGAGACGAGAGGAAGGAATGGGAAAATGATTAGCTAAACGACCAGACTGATTAGACCGAGGCGAGGCGGTACATTAAAGCGATTTAAAGCGTAATCCCGACCAGGCAGGGCGAATTTAATTATGTGCTTTCGTGGTGGTGTGTGAACGCGAAGCTTTTTAATTACAAGTTATCTGAGCTTCGCGTGAAAAGCCCTTTTTCTGGTTTCTGGCTCTTTGTCGGTTACTGCTCGAAGCAAAAACTGCACCCATCCATGTTGTTGCGCCACGTTATTGAAAACAATATCTCTTCTCGTTAGGAACGTCGCATCGGAACGTTCGTTTTTTGTTTGGTGTTTGGTGGGTAAGATTTATTTTCCACCCTGAAAAACACCAGCTCATGTATACATACTACACTCACGGACTGGTTTTGTGGTGTTGTGGTGTTTTTTTTTGTCGGAAAAGTGGATGCGACTGATGCGTAAATTAAACCAAACGACAAACACTAGCCTCTCGCCTCTCCAGCCTAGTGATAAATGCCCGGGTCGATGGCAGATATTTGTGACCCCAAAACCGGCCTGCTTACTGAGCAAGGGGCAGGAAGTGGACTGGGACTCGCCCTCAAAAGGATACTCCGTTTCAATCGTTTGCGGTAACACGGGTTTCGGGATGAGCCACGTTCATAATTTACGGTTGACCTCAAGTGTTGATTAAGTACGCTTCCGATAGGTTGATTAATTATTACCCAAGCCACCCCCAAAAACGCTCCACAGCTCAATCGAACACCGCCGGGTGCGGTGTGACCTGTGTCTGTGTGTGTTTGTGTGTGTGTATTGGAAATAAAACACGACTAGGTGTGGAAACTTGGGTGCGCGCAGGACAACAGTGTGATGACGATGACTCCGGATCGGAACCATCAATCATGTGTCGGAATGCGAGCTCTCTAAAGCATGTCAAATGCAAACGCTTAGACGCTCGAAGCAGGGCAGCCAATGAGTGCTAAAATTGAATGAGAATTTATCCCCCCGAGGCAGTTCCGTTGCCCTTCTCTGCTCCATTGCTTATTGAGTGTCGTTCAATTTATGTGAGTGGAGAGAGAGAGATAAAGCGGGTCCTGTGCATATGGCGAGGTTTTAGTTAGGTTTTGGACAGTCGGACAATGTTGTTTGGAAATGGTGCTTCAAAGGGAAAACACATACACGGTCAAATAAATCTCCCCGGCCAAAAAAAACACGATCTTTGTGCAAGTGCAATGATAGAAAATGACAATCCATCAATCATGTTTTTCTGGGCTGCTTCGGATCAATTTTAGTTATTTCATTTCCTTTCCCTTTTGTTATATCCCTGGATGTGTTCGGGACGCCCTTTTTTGTTGGTATGCTGCCCTTGTCCTATTCCAATCGTGCCAAACACACACACACACGTATACACATGGATGTTATGTTGAATGTTTTTCAGGCGCGCCTATCCGTTTAGCGCTTTGATTCGTACAAGCTCCCGGTACCATTCAAATACATCGATCTTGCAGATCCATACAGCCGGTGTGGACCCTTTTTCTTGTGTGCTTTCTTCTGCTTGGTCGGTCGCTTGGGTTGACCTGCCGAAAGGGCTCTAGGGGTAGGGGGATGGTTTTGCAAAAGGACCAGCGAATCCTTTTTCTGCTGCTACAGCATGCCGACAGATGGTGGAGCGGAAAAAATACACCCGTGACCGTGACCGAGCTAGTGGACCGAGCAGTGGGTGAGTGGATTTCCCCGAACTGAACGAGGATCGACCGCAAGACTGTGTTGAAAAGGGCGGCAGCAGCAGCAGCCGGAATATGTCCTTCCGGAGGCATTCGAATAGAAAGAAAAACATCCCCCCGTTCCCGTTTTGTCCAAGTGGCGAGGCAATTGGGGAAGTAGTTTTCCTTTCAGTTTTCCCTCCCAGCTTTGCGTTTGCTATCGAGAAGCGTTCGCTCCGCCAGCCGGTCCTTAAACCGGGATCAATAGCGATTCCGAGAGATTTGCCGAACAAAAGCCAATAATGCTTAAACGTGCGCTCGTGTGTGTGGGTGTGTGCAGTGGAGAGAACAGGGCGCAGGAACTCGACGGGGAAAATCCTCTTCAGGGATCCCCTGCTCACACGCATCGAATACACACATTCACGAATGCTTTCCGCTAATGCTTGAACAACCTCATTTTGCAGGGGGGTGAGCATGGGGCTCGAGCACAAGCAAGAAGGACACATAAAAGTGGCCAACGTGCTTTCGGGGGGGCTGGCGGGTGTGCGAAGCATTGAAGCGAAAAGCAATAGAGCAAAACTTTATCGCCCACCGAGGCGAGTGTTTCCGCGAACTGGTGTGGGGTTGGGTGTGGGAACCTATTGCTCGACCCCTCGGAAGCGGCTTACGGATGTGGAAAGTTTGGCATTTGTTTGTCGGTGGTTCCCGCTCGCACGCGCAACATCCTCAGATGATGATGGCGATGGTGGTGGTAGTGGTGGTGGGTGTGCATTATTGATACAACCCAATAAGCGCCATTTTAAAGCACAAAACCCTGCATAGCTGAAGGTCTCTGTTTAACGGTGAAGGTGGGGTTTAAGGGCGATGGAAAAAAGGGAAGCTTAGATACCGTCAGTTTATGTTATCTTTTGTTTTACAATTTCTGAGAAATAATTTGTGGGGTTTTTTCGTTTTTCCTCTTTTTTTCGTGCTGGAAAGTTAGACAGTTTCCTGGACAGAACGTGTCTTTACTGGGCTTCTCAAAGGCAACCGGCCCCGGCACACGGCACCTCCAAATCACATAAGCGATTATGTTGCATAAGTTATTGGGGCATTGAGGCGAAGAGCCGACCGACCACCAACGGTGATCATTTGATCCTTGTTAGTAGCGGTCCGCGAAGAGCCTTGGTTTGTCTGGTCCCAGCGGAAATAAAGTCGTTCGATAAGACTGTTACGACCAAATTAGGACCACCAGATATAGCAGCCCAGGCGGAAGAAGAATGCATCTTACAACCAGTTCCCCGAACGTCGAGCTCGACTGGAGCATTCCCATCTCACCGACAACACTCGAAGGTCCGTGGCCTGTTCATTCACTAACCGTTGCTCATTTGCATAAGTGGTTCAGTGTGCCGCCGCCGGTGTGCTTTTCAAAACAGAATCGTCACCGCTATCACTGTCGTGGGGGTTTTCCCCCCCTTACGAACGTTTCTCAATTAGCCGTCGCTTTCGTTGCTTCACTGCAGTAAAATTAACCCCGTTGACGTAGTTGAGCAACGAAACTTAAAGTTCAGTGGCGCATTTTTGTTCACCCCCAGTGCCAGTCTGCAGTTAAGTAGATTATGAGCTTTTGCTACACAGCCGTGGCAGATGATGATGAGGCTGGATGGCAAGTTGACAAGTCATTCCGAAAGCAAAGGACCCGCCAAAGGACTTGTTACGGTGTAAGGAATACGGGAAAAGGGGCCGCCTTTTGTCGGCTGCCTGGTCGGGCAGAAGTCTGTGGGCACTAATTTAGAGGGTGTTTTATTTGAATTATGTTGCAACTTTTTGCCACGAGACACCTTTAAAATGCTTCGCCCGCTCCCGCTCGTTCCCTCCCGTGAGTAGCTACAGCGTAAGCCCTCAAGCGTTTTGTCTGCCGCTCCGGCAAGCCTTTGCGGCTGGTCCAGGGCTGTGTGCGGCTCGATAATAATTATGTAAATTCAAATAAAAACTCATTCAACCGTTGTGTCGGCTCTGTTCGGCGGGCGAACAAAAATCTCGCGTAGCGGTGAGCGCGTAGGGTGGGATGATGGTGGCGTTCGTGGTTCGCGCCCGGTCCCAGTGCCGCTTTCTTTGCTTTCTAATTCGTCACGGTCTGGCGGTGGAAAGGTTTTTTATCGCTGTTTACAATCGGTGTGCCTGGCAGGCACTGCGAGTTCTTCCTAAGAGCAGAAACTGTTCTTACAGGGAGGGATTTTACAGGGTTTCACGGCCTAATAGTGAAGCCTTTCTGCAGTAGCTTACGGGTGACTAGAGCATGGTTGGCAACAGCAAACAGGTTGATAGAGAATTTGATGAAAATCATCTATTTGAAACAATGCTTAAAAAGCAAAAGATATACTGCTTACAATAAAACCCTGCATTCTGGGTGCCGTGGAGTCTACCAAACTTTATCCCGAACGACTCTTTCAGCCGTTGTTGGTGGTGGGAGTTTAGCATGAAATGAATGCAAATCTCCGAGCGTTTCTACGAAATCGCAAGGGAATTGACCAAATTTGCTCAACCAACGCAAAGCAGCGCCAGATGAGCACCGCTCTCGCCTCGCCATCGATAAGATTTAAAACGATTTGTTTGTTGGTCTATTAAATTGCACGCTTGTTTTGCTCTATTTTTTGCCGCCCTTTCTCTCAACCTAACTTCATCTAGCGGGTAATGTGTGTTTCTCGCTAACAGAACAAAAGCTTCCATGCAAACGAAGATTAATTCACTTCGCCACAGTTTTAACCTCCTTCACTACAAATGATTGATCGCGCCTCCCATCTTCCATCACCTTGTTGCGCTGGCTGCGGTGCTGTAGAAAGAAGGCAAGTATCTGAAACTCATTACGTTTACCGATCCCCATCGGTATTTAGCGAGTGAAGTAATTCATTTTCCACCGATCAAAACCGTCCTCCCAGGATGGCAGCGCCGAGAGCCGTTCGCTGGGGCTCGGGTGTATTGTGTTTAATGAGCTTGGAGAATTGTGGCCATTGCTTTGCGGCCGACAAGAGGCTCCTGGCAGTTCTTGTGTTGCTTTTTACTCTCCCCTTTTTTATTCCACGCTGCCAGGGGGAAATGCTTTAGAAATCGCTTGAAGGAAGCGCTGGCTTCCGGCGGAGGATACTGTGATGCACGATTGCGTTTAAATTTACTGGATGATGGATTCTGTACAAAAATGGAACCGTTGTGCCGGCGGGTTTGTGGCGCCCATGAAGCAGAATGAAGCAAGATTTGCCCTTTGTTGGTTGGAAATCTTCAGCAGAAGAGCGGTTTCGTGTAAAAAAGGCAATAGCAAAGATGCATTTTTCAATGTCCCTTCTTCTTCACTGTGCTCGATTTCCTTTCCTCGTCCAATTAAAATAAAGCTCCAGTGAAGATTACGAATGCATGGGAGAGTTTTTATCGTTGCAACCGATACAATCAATTGCTTCCGACAACGGTACAGTAAAATGCTTTATGCTACAGCTCTGTGTGTTGCTGGGCGCTGGGTGTGTGGTACGAACGTACTTATCGGGAAGTGGGAAGGTTTTGTGCGCAATAAAAACATATTCAGTTACAAATTGAACTGAAACCTGGAGCGGGGGGTGGGGGGGGGGGGTTGAAGAAGGGGACCAACCTAACACATCCACTCACACAAGCAGCTTCCGTTTTGTAGCTGTGCAGTGCTTGGAATAATGATGCAAGCTCAAGCTGCATCGCATTTGTGCCGGCCAGGTGCATCGGAAAAGTATCGAACAGAATGGATACTCTACTCCATGGCGGTGGTGGCCCCTGTGGTGTAAGTGCAAAGCGGTACCGGCGTGTCCGTAACCACCAAAGAAGGAAGGAACACTGTAGTATTGTCGAACGAGTCGGTTTCGCCACTCGGTTTCGTGTTTGGTTGAACGCTTCGATTACTTTGCAACAGTAGCAGCTGCAGTAGTTGTCCCAACAGTTCCCAAGCCTCCGTGTGCACTGCTATCGGTTGGCTTGCATCGGAGGTGGAACGGATACATCAATGTTTTTCAAAGCAAGCGAGCAAGACAGAGTAGCAAAGAGGAGAGGCACCTTTCTGCTAAGTTGGTAACATCTGGCCCGGCCCGAATTATGGAGCATAACGTTTTGGGACCTCCCAAAACCCGAAACATAGGCGCCAGGACACGAAAGGACAGTTCATTTTCAATGTGCAGCTGAAAATGGAGCACTCACCCCGGCGACAAACCCGGGATTCCGGGATCGGATTTGAGATTTCACAAATCCGTACCGCTTCTCTGGCACAATTGTTGTGGAGGAAGCTGAGGGGAGCATTTTCCGGTGTCCCGCAAACGCATCACACTGGTGTACGCGTTCGAGTGTGCAGTCGGTTTACCTGATCGGTGTTTCGTAGGTACGGTACGGGGCCGATTGATATTGGGCTTCAATTTTCATTTCCGGTGCCGAAACGAACTGATGCGCGCACAGGAAATAGCAGGCCTCGGCATGGCTGCTTTGTGAAGGAGAATCGAGCTGGACAGTAAACCGAACGGGCACACCACCGAGTCGTATGAATATCGTTTACCGGTCATTTCAATCATCACCTTGAGCGAGGCGTTGCTTGTCTCCGACAGTGACCAATGAAACATCCTTTTGAATTAAAATGGAGTGTTGGTCGTGGTTTTTGTAAGGAGCAAGAAATCGAATTATTGGAACGTTCTTTCCCTCCGTCACATGACACTTTGGCGGGTAGGATGTTGATGTTCAAAACCCTAAAAGACTCCACAAAAGACTCCATCAACGGCTATCGAATGGAGTATTGCTGGCGGCATCACAAGTCGTAAGTAAAAGTAAATTTCCGCTCGAAATTCGGACTGCTGCGGTTGTGATCATCGTGCCATAGCAACCCTCGAGCTTGATTGACCGGAAAGCAGAAAAATGAGTTAAACAGCCCTGCTAGCCCTCCCTTCATCGCTGGTGTGTTTTGGTTGACCACCAATTTACCCCGAAAACCCCCTCTCAAACCGGGAACTAAACTACCGCTGACGGGAGCGTTTTTGGGAGAAAGTAGGACGCAAAAAAAACAACAACAACAACCAACTTTCACCCCGGAGCGAACGACCATTTACAATAGTCAGCGGAAAATGGAGGAAATTGGTCATTATTGAATGCTTCGGTTAATGGTAGGCCATCGTTTCCTGTCCAAAAGGAACGCTTTCCCACAGCAGGAACACAGCTTCGGGCGGGGCACGGGCAGGCAGGCGGACAGACGGGCCAACCGGAAGCGGGATTAGAGAGTGTAAATCGTTGATTGAAAAATTCCATCCCTTAAGAAGGGCAGATCGCTTACCGAAACGACGACGACGACGACTACGACGAACGACAACAACTTGCCCGAAGGAAAGGGCGAGTGTGTTTATCCCGATTCGAGCAAGGAACAAAACAAAAAAACCAAACCAAACCAAGTAGTAAAACCAATAAATTTCCCAAGCTCCTGAAGCTATTCCAGTGTACCGTCTGTGCGCTGTGCTGTGCAGTGAGTCCTGCGCAAGGGCTGATTTATCTTTCCACGCTGTGTCCTCCGTTGCCATGGGAGCGCACGGCGGAGTCAGCACTTTTCGCACGTGTAGCGTACAATTTGTATCTTGCGGCGGGCTTCATTTTTGTCCCCACTCGCACATGCTCTCTCTCCCTCTCTCTCTGCACGCCGGGCCAATCGATCGTTATTAGAGTGATGGAGGGCAATTTGCGCGTCTCGCAACGGGATTTGGGTGGCGCACAATTTATGGCAACTGCTCAAGTTGGTGCGCTTTGGACGGTTTGTTTTGTTTCGTTATTATTTCCTTCCCCCCGGGGTGGGGGTGTTTGCTAGAGCTGCAGTGAGGGGGAAAAATAGGTCGAAACACAGGCTCGGGCTTTCTTTAACATATTTAGATGGCATTCGTTTTGTCACGGTGATAAGCTTGCCCTGTCGATGCGACTGTTCTCTTCTTTGGATTGAATTTTAAGCTTGATTAATGAATGTAGACGGTTTTATGGGATAAAGGGAGAGATAATCATTAATAGAGATGTGAGGTGCTAGACAGCGGGGGAAGTGTTAATCTCTTCCAGTGCAAAAGATCACCAAAAATGTCTGATTAAATGGCTTTGTTCCTCTCAGAAAGCGTCTATTAAATCGGCGCTTTCTTTGTGTCGCTTTCGATTCGCAAGCAGTCAATTTCCTACCAAGAACACAGCGAGATCACTTTTCCTCTCACGTACTCACGTAATAGCAAGCTAATAATCCATTCGTAAACGACGAATCGATTAGCAATTCCGAGGATGCTGCAGAAGAAAAGCATTTCAAGCAGTATTCTTTATGTGTGCGGAAAGCCAAAGCGTCGAATTCCAAAAATTTCTGCCTTTCCATTGCTCGCTTGCCCCGTAATGAATCACGATCACAAACGTTTAGCAAATCGATTAACTGTGAGCTAATAGCACCGAAGCAGGGGATGCTTCGCCTTGAATGTAAACCCCAAAAGAAAGGTATGTAGTAGAAGCTGGGGAATGGAATTTCTTTCATTCCATGTGCAATAATTTGTAATTTACGGCTTATCTCACCGCGGGACAGTGAGCAGTGGATGGTATGGGTTGCGGTAGGCACAATTGCAAGAGCCCGTTAGGTTGCATTCAGCATGGCATTCAGTGCATTCCTGGGTGCATCGTGCTTTTTTTTAATCCTTGGCTGAGGATATTTTCAATTTAAACGGAGAACAGAACATATCTCATCCCTCTGGTGGAAAAGGCATTGTAAGGCAGTGAAATGGAAGGAATTCAGATAGGTGTGCTTGGAAATTGATTTTTCGTGTCTTATTTCCATTTCTTGCTGTTCGCCCATCACCACCACCACCACACTACCCCTCATGGATCCCAGCGTTATGGAACGGAGAAAATAAAGAAGCGAGATGAAGCTGTGCTGCGAGAGAACCTGTTCGAAGAAGGACGCGCCCAAGAACAATCATAATTTACGTGCTGCTCATGAATTTATTGCCCACACATATAAATATTCGATATTCGATTTGCGATGCGATGATTTATGTTTTGCGAAAATTATACCACATCCCCTCCCATCCCATCCTTTCGCCTGCGGCCGCTGCTGATGTTGCAGCGCTGAAGCTGACTGTATTGACTCACAAATTGCACAGAAGCCAGCGGTGACTTTCCACCCACCACCACCCGCCATAGGAGTCACAGGTGTGGAAAAATAAGCGATGGTGAAAATTTCACAACAATCAACAATCGAAACGATGGCAAACAAGCAGGCAAGCACACACAAACACAGGCAAATACCACAAAACTGTCCCCCACGGGTGGGTGGACGTGTGCGTGTATGTTCTTAATTCCCCCCGTGCCTGTGATAGCACGTTAATTTTGGTATCGAAAAAAAGAGAATGTAAATGATACACAATTAAAAGGAGAACAGCAGAACAACCGAAAACCAAGGGTCAACGAACAAGTGTACAGCCAATTTTGAGTTCGGAAGGAATTAAACTCATCCTTTGATTACCTTTTAAAAACTCTCCAGCATTATATTCACTTTTTCTCGCATTTGTGCTTATGGGTTGTTTGTTCTGCCCCGCTTGCTGATGTGTGATTGTGTGATTGTATGTGTATGTGTATGTGTGTGTGTGGTTGGCATGTTAGTGAGCGCTTTCCTCTCATTAAGCTGTGAAATTTAACAACCGAAACATAAAACAAATAGTACAAAACAAAAAAAAAAAAGGACGTAACGGTGGGTCATTTCATCAAAGGTTAAACAACAAACACACAAAGCACGGAGCCCGGTGCCCGGCACTCCCCTCCCACGGACCCCCGTAAGCATTAAACTGGGCCCATTTTCAAGCGATTTACTTCCGAGAGTTTACCGCCACCGCGGCTTCTGGGTTCCGAGGATTCGGCGAAGCGCGACACGATTTGACGCGAAAGTAAAATAAAAAGCCAGTGAAATAAAATAAAGGCACGGACCCTTTAGGGGGAGGCGCCGGAAGGCGACCTTCCCTGAACTGGTGGCAGATTGGAAGTAGCAACAGTCAAGCAACGAGAGGTGCAAAAAAATGGTACAAAATAACACAAAAAGAACGAGTCCTTCTCCCCCGTCGAAAAGAACGAGTTGAAACGGTTGGTTGATGTTGTTGAAGCTGGTTGGAATCGGTTCTGTGCGTGTGTGTGTGTGTGTGTGTTTCTCCGTTATTTTCGCAAACAAAACCTAGACCCTAGCGCGCGCCCGTAGGATACAAAACCAGAACTCGGTTACAAACCGAAACCCCTCCCGAACAAAAAAAAGGGCAGCAAAACAGCGCGAACAAGCGGCCAGCTGGTACCGCTGACCGGGGCGGTACATATACAACAATTAAACTGTAATTTTCCACCATTTGCATTTTGGCTACTCCGGCCGGTTTCTGTTTATTATCTCTCTCTTTCTGTTTCTCTGGTCGGGTTTGCCTATTTTCCCCAAAACGCTGCTGGAAGCCACCGGTCGGTTGGGCTTTGGTCCGGTTCGGTGCCTTTATGTTTGCGCTGCACGTGTGTATCGTACTTGCGAGTGTGGTCATGTTGGTCCCTCGGAAAATGTTCCCCGAAAATACACACACACAAATATGGTTCGACCCACACGGGGTGCTGAGCGAACAGCGCGCCGTCGGAAAAATCAACACCCAGGCGAACGCGGAAAAATCCCAACCAACCGTTCCACTCCAAAACGCCATGTTTGCCGCGCCATTCCGGAAGGTTTGGTGCATGTTTCCGGACACGGTTCGTAACAATCAGCAACCTTCTTGTCCGCCCCATGGCTGCCGCCAGAGGGCGATTGGTGCGGGGGCATTGTAAACTGTCACCAACAACCGATGGCGCACGAGACAGACCAGACTGGGCTGGGGATCGAAAAACACAACTTTCGCCCCGCCATTCTCTCTAACATATTGGACGGGGTGGACGGCATGGGGGGATGATCGGAGTGTGGGCCATCCATCCATTCTCTTCCTCATACCCAATTCTTGAACTTTCCGTTTCGTACCAAAAGTTTCCGCTGGTCGGTGCGACGGTGAGCAGATTTACTGAGTTTGACGGCTGTGACCGCGAATCCGGGCATGTGATCTGCACCTTTTTTGTGCGGTTGTGTGTGTGTGTGTGTTTGTATTTGTGTTAGTACACGTCGGTTTACAAACTTTGCAATCAGTTTTTCGCGAACGCTGTGGGAATTTTTTGTCAACGCCCCGCAAATACCCGCGTCACACGTTATACGGGGGGAACACGTGTTTTTGGTGGGCGTGAGAAAAAAGCGCTACCCAAATTGAAATGGAAAAATCCAATTGCATTCCATTGCCTTCCCGACGGACGCAAAAAAATAAAAGCTATTCACTGTGGGCGAGCTGAGCTTTTATTTTCGTCCTTTTTGTCAGGGATCATGGAGTTTTTCCACGTTTTTCTGCCATCAAACAAACGCGCACACACACACGCCGAGCGATGAATATGAAAAATTAGACGTTCGTAACCATTTTCCATACGTTACAGGTTTTCGTGTGCGGAAATAAATGGCTGTTACACGGTGCTGTGAGGCATTGGGTTGTGATTGCTTCATTAGTACCGTGCAGTACGACCTTTTTGTACGCAGCGTTTGACGCATGTTTTTGTCTCATTTCCCTTTTTCCGCAGGAAATCCCGAAACGCGAGGTAACGAGCAGGAACTGAAGCCGAGCTTCGCAAGCCCAATCGAGAACGTGACAGTTCCTATAGGTAGAGAGGCGACGCTCAGTTGCATTGTACAAAATTTAGGTGCCTACAAGGTAAGTTGCTGTCCGTCTGTCTCACTCAACACGAGACCGCACCGAATTGCTAACGAGACGACGGGCCCCTTTCGGCATGCTGTTTTCTTCGTTCGACAGGTCGGCTGGATGCGAGCCTCCGACCAGACAGTCCTGGCGCTCCAGGGACGGGTTGTGACGCACAATTCACGCTACAGCGTGACGCAGGAGGAGCGTGATGTCTGGCGGCTGAAGATACGCAACGTGCGCGAATCCGACCGCGGTTGCTACATGTGTCAAATAAACGTCACTCCGCTGCAGAAGCAAGTAGGCTGTGTCGATGTACAGCGTAAGTAACGGCCTGTATTGAGTGTTGTGTGTGTGTTTTGTGTGTTCTCCACGGTAACTTCCATCAATTACCCTCCGTACAGTACCGCCGGATATATCGGACGAACAATCTTCCTCGGATCTGACAGTACGTGAAGGTGGCAATGCGACGTTCTACTGCCGCGCCACCGGACATCCGGCACCGAAAGTCACCTGGCGGCGGGACGATGGCAATCCGCTCTATCTTCTCCGGAACGGAACCGACACACGCAAGGGTAAGTGTGTAAACTGTGTCCGGTATCACATCACGAAATCAACTTCGTCAGCAACACACTTGTTTGCTCGGTGTAAACTCACTACACAATGGTACACAATCAATCGGTTTAAACAATCGGTGTCATGTCGGGCAGATTGTTCCATGGAAAGCGGCTGTACAGGAAATGCCTTGCAGTGCTTAGAAACACACTCAACCATCCCACTGCGAAACTCGGCAGCTGTCGGTAAAAGCCCCTAACAGACATTAAACAGGCTTTCTTCAATCCTTTTCCCATGAAGTTTACGATCCACCAACGAAGCAACAACATCCCTACCGCACGCCACACCATCGCCCCTACTTCGGCCCAAGACATCGGTTATGTCTCTTCGACTTTACCGACCGACGATGCCGGTTGATTTATGACCAATCTTTCGTAATACTGCCACTGCTTTAACCCCAAATTGCGGGGCCGTCCAATAATATTCTCCATAAATTTTTACCTCACCTCAAGGTTCCACCATTTTTTGCATCACTCTCTCGTCTTCCATCATCGTGCCTTATCAGTGACCTTTATCGTTTATTTTTATTATTTACCGTTTTTCCCGTTCCAACCACCCGAAGCAATCAAACTGTAACTGAAATTTGTTTTGCACCCGATGATGTACAGAAAGGAAGAAATCTCCGTCCATCGGCAGGACCCTTTTTTATTGGGATACATAACGCACAAACTTACGCAACAAGTTGATTTGGGTTGGATGAGATATTTATTTATTGCCAAAGTCGTTTCTGTTTACCTCCCGTGTTTCTGGGTTGGAACCGTTGAGCATAGAAACTTCGTACTGATTTCTTTATTCTATCCCCCTCTCTTTTATGAATTGTTCAATCGAATCTATTCCGATCGGTTGCATACACTCCTGACAGTCGATCAGCATGTTGGCATCTTCCTGAACCTGACCCACGTCAGCCGAAAGCAGATGGGTGCATATCTGTGTATCGCCTCGAACGAAGTTCCGCCCGCCGTTAGCAAGCGTGTCTATCTCAACGTGCATTGTAAGTCGTCCCAATCGCCCACAGAGCTCCGACACCTTTGCCTAATTCCTCCCCTTTGTTCTCCGTTGTGTTGTAAAGTTCCACCAAACGTGACAACATCAAAGACGCTGCTGGGCGCGTACGAAGAATCGGACGTGGAGCTGGAGTGCGAGGTAGAGTCATTTCCCCGCTCGGTCAACTACTGGACGAAGGTGGCGAAGGGCGGCCGCAACACGGGCAGCAGCCTCGGGTCTACGTCCAGCGCGGAAAGCTACAACCACCACCACCAGGAGGTGATGCTGAACGGCGATCGATACGAGATCCGGGAGCAACATTTCGGCAGCCTGTACGCGGCCAAGATGACGCTCCGGATTCGTAGCTTCTCGGTGGCGGACGCCGGCAGCTACATGTGCATATCATCGAACGCTTTCGGCAAGGCAAACCGAACGATTCGGCTGTACGGTACGTATCTGGGCGTACGTCCTATCCTTTCTGTCTGCGTGTCTAATCGATTGACTTTCCATCGTTCTAAACTGCAGAGATTAAAAGACCTACGACGACCACCACCACGACAACGACGACCACTACGACTACGACGACAACGACTACGACCACCACCACCCCTGCACCGCCACCACCACCGACGCCCCCGCGCCGAAGAACTACACTAATGGGTCCGAGTAAGTACTTCCAAAGTTTTGTGCCCTTTATTGCCGCCCGTTTACACCTGTGCGCACCACGCCGAATGATGAATGTACTTTTCCGACCGCCCATAGACACACACACCCGCATACAGAGAAAACAAAAACCCGATGGAAACTTTTCTAAACTCCACTTTATCATGGTGTGTGGGTTTTGTTAGTATTTCTGGATATTAAATTTAAAATTTACCTGCTCTTATCAGTGACTATGTTTTTTTTTGTGTGGAATTTAGTAGAAGTACCAGAATTCCGCCCAATTACTCTCCCACCGTGAACGGCACTGTGCTTTGTCACTGGAAAAGTCACAGGTCGAACGATTCCCCGTGTCGGATACGGTTCCGTGCACTCCCAACACCTGACACGAACACCTTCTTCGCCGTGTAATGATGCCATTTTATTTTTTTCTTCCTTCTCTCCTGCCGCTCTGCACCCGAACCGATCCATTTTCGCCAGGGCCACCGTACGACACGACGCCCTACCCGCCGACCGGACTCATCATCGAGTACATCACCTACTCGCCGGCCTTTGTCGAGTACGGGGCGAACGGTGAGACCTACATCAACTATCCGCAGCTGACGGCCTACTCCAAATCGTCCTCCTCGTCGTCCTCGTCCGCATCGTCCTCCTCCTCCTCCTCGTCGGCCAACTCGCACGGATCATCAGCGGCCTCGTCGGCGGCCTCGCCACCCTCCACCGTGGCGCTGCTCGGTGGCCGCTGGACGGCCGGTACGCTCGGCGGTACGCTCCGGCCCCTAGCCCTCGGGCTGGAGGATAGATTTATGAGCATTTTGATCGTGACAGCCCTGTCCTGTGTGTCCTTTTTTCGCTACTTTCAAATCTATCTTCCCTGGATTACACTTTTTCTGCTGCTGCTGCTGATCGGCCGCAAGCCGAAGGAGAAAATCTCGCCCGACCTCGTCTTCCGCCATGCGCCGCCGTGCGCCCTGTGAGACGACCGGTACGGGTACCATCTGTCACCGCCGGATACAGCGTCCCTGCAAGACGGCAACGGCAGCAACCTGACGACAGCGATGCTGCCGGTGCTGCTGCCGCCGGTCGACCGTTGCGAAAGAGGTAACGAAGGTAATGTTGTTTTCTAATTTGCTAGGATTAATCAGAAAACAACGACCTTCCCTCGTGGCACCCTTTTTTCCTTCCCTCAATTCCCGTACCCAAAAGTGGCGCTCGATGTGACTGTCGCCTGTTCCCCAAAAAAAGGTCCCAGCACAAGTATAGAATAGATCAAATAAGCAGAACGGTGTACCCCGAACGAGTGAAGGATGCGTGTAGCAAATGAAGCAGAATACAAAGTGGGGCACGGGATCGAAAGAGGACCCCCATAAATGGGCCCCAGGGAGACCCGGTGATGGGTGTAAGGGAAAGAAAGTGTCTCCCACTAAAGCAAAATGGAGACTCCTTCCTCCCCAGTGCAAAAGGGGGGGAGCATGTTACGATGTACATATTAAGCAAATACTTCCAGTAATAAATTGCAATAGCCAGCAGAGGAACCGTATCACACACACACACACCCCCCTAGTTGACAGATGTGTTGTCAGGCAGTGCCGAAACGCCCGTTAGGCAAGGTTAGGAAAAGTAATGAAACAAGACACACACAAAAAACACACTCACACACAGGGCCAGGGCGCCCATCAGAAAGTACTAATCAATAAAGAAAACAAAAACGAAGAAGAGCAGGATCACAGAAACTGAAGCAACAAACGGTGTAAACAGCACTTGCTGACATGCTGCTTGTCAAAGTTGAGAAATCAAGTGATCGAGAGACAGAGCGAGAGACGGTTGCGTTTGTGTGTGCTGCCATGGCAACGTGGGCAGGATAGGAGCAACTTTAGTACCGTTCACCTTCATCGTCGTCCTCGTCTCAGTCGCCTGTTGGTGTTGGTGTGTGTTGGTTTGTTGGTAGCCATTTTTCTCGCTTTGATGAACGACAAACTTGCAGGGGCAATAAATTAATCTTTGTCCGGAAGTGTTCGTTGGCTGACGTTCCCGTTTGCTGCCAAACTTCTCGATTGCCAGTTGAGGAAGTGTTTTAGGAAGATTCTCATATAGCTCGCGCGCGTGTGTGTGTGTGTATGTGGATGTGGGGTAGGTAAGTGTGCAGATGAAATCAATAACAATCGATACAAATATCCCCACTCGCTCTCCCGGTTCGGTGCATACGGCGGTCCGTTTTCGTTGCAAAAGCTAAGGTAAGTGTGGCAAAACTTTCCCATCCATTTCCATCGATTTTCTCCTCCCTTTCATCGTGGAGGTTTGTAGTGGTGCCGGTCAAAGATATCGGGCTTCGGGTTTTGGGGTATCGCATTTGGGAAAGTTTTTTAATTTCAAAAGTATTAAAGTGAAATAAATGCTTTCGGGCTTGCAAACTGTTTGCCCGAGCTGCATCGGGCCACACATTCATCTAAATCACTTGCATCCGGCTGATCGCGCTGCATATATGTTGCGTTGGGTCTCTATTTGCACAACACTGCACTGTCAGAGGGAGAGAAAGAGAGAGAGAAAGAGAAAGATAAAGGAAAGAGATCAAGGGCGCCATCATACGAGAAAGTTTACGAAACCATTATTCATAGTTGGTGTGCTAATGGCAATTCTTCGATTCCGCCCATCAGGCGGCTCCATCGATGTGGAAAAGTGGAAAGTTGTTTCTGGAAACAGCTTTGGGGTTCATGTTTTATTACTTTACTTGCAGCACAATAATCGCTCTCGGGTTTAAAGCTTATCTAATGAACAACCGATTCGTGTGTCTGCCGGTGACGCGACGACGATGATTGGTGTCTATCTTGACGAGTGCATCAAAGAGTTGCGGCAGCCGACCTAAACACGCCGACCTATCCAATCCAATCCAAGCCTCCGTGTCATCAGGCAATTAAATATTCACAATCTGCTGATCAAATTTAGCATATTGAATGCGTTCGACCTCCATTGCCGCAACAGCATTCCCGTGAATGTCACGACCAGAAGCACTCCGTTTCAGAATGAGCGTACTAATCACGCTTCAGTGTGTTTGTGATTGAAATTTGCCACACTTTCCCGCTGCCCACCCCCCCCCACCCCCAACCCGAATTAGATGGCAACCGGGGGGAAGGAAGTCGCCGTAAGTCTTATTAATTCATTCTCGCACCGTTCGACAGATCGATCAAATTCGCTCGATCGCATTCGGTGGTGACCCACACCGTCGCCAGCGCATTTCCACCCGGTTGGTGGCAAGTACATGGCCGTCGGTCGGGGATTAACAATTCTGCCGGAATGCTCATTCCGGCCGCCGGGCTGATTGATTACCCAATCAATGATTGTCACCATGGTACAAGGCCGACTTTGTGGGGCGAAGCGTTTTCTTTCCCACGACAAGAGACACGACTCGGACGGGGTGTGCCTTCTTACACGGTGCACAGGCGCTGCTAATCCTGGCGCCCGGCGATTAATCAATCAGGCCCAACCCAGCACCGACCGAGCTGCTGGGGCAAGGTTTTTACTGGTCCTTTCTTTAATGCCTTTCGCTTGCCCTTGCTTCGGTGTAGCTACTAATTCATTCCCATTTGCCACGTTCGCCTCCGTTCCTTTTCTTGCATGCCACACATTGAGCCTTGCCAGATGGGAACGATTGTCCTTCCCACATACGCTCGAGGTGACAGCGAGATTCCCTTCCCTTCAAACATCCCTTCTTGAGACGAGAACGAAGCAAGAAAACAAAAGCGTCGTTTTCCCACTCAACCAAAGGATGCCGTGTGCTGTCTTTTCCCGCTCATGTGTCCCCTCAACGTATGGCACTGGCTTTCAAAGGTGCAGCACTTCGGTACCCCCCCCCCTTCTATTAGTAGACCGGCTCTCAAGAAAGTGCTTTCCTCGGACGAGTGTTCTGCCTGTCTGCCTCGGTCACACCGGCGAAAGACCCACGGCGACGAGCCGAACACACGGGATGTCACGGTTAATAGCATGCAAATTGAGAGCGCTTCGCTAATGAATATCAAGAGTCGTCGAATCATAGTTACCGACCATCGACAGTGCCACCATGACGACCGTCCGCCGCCGCACGGCGATAGACTTTCCTTTTGCCTGGTGCACGTCGTCGTCGTCGCCATCGTGAGCGCGCGCGCGAAAAAGACATTTGACAGCAAAATTATGCCATAAACATCTTCAGTGCCCCTTTTTCTGCCACGTCCCACGGCCCTGCTAGGTCGGGGGATTGGGTGTTGAAACATCTTTTCATGAATAAATTGCTCAGCATTACTGAATTAGTTTGTCTAACGGTTACTGCGTTACTCTTTGCGCTCTCTTCGTTCTTTTGCGTTCTGCTGCCCGCTCGTACCCCCACAAGAACGTTGCCATAAAATCGCCATCGTTTCGTTTTATTTCGCTTTTGCCCCGATCCATCCTAAGTACTTCCGGGGCCAGCACCACCGGGAGAGAATAAAGCGTGTGCCGTTATTTATAAGCTATGCATTTTTGCTTCGCCTGACATTTACATTTATTACACGCCAGAAGGCGGCAGAAGGTGGTACGCGCTGTGTGCTGGCGGTGTCCTTTGGCCAAGGCCAAGTGACGGATGAAGGAAATTCCGACTTGGCCCGAACGCCCCAACACACGCTTATCGATGGCGTTGGAATGCAAAGCGCTCATCTGCAGAAAGTGCCGTCTGGAGAAAAAGGTCATCCGTTGCTTATAGAGCTTCCCCCTACTGGACCCGACACTACAGAGCCAAGAACTGGGAATGAAGTGTAAATGAAGTGTGCACAAATTCCAAAGACATTGTCGAGTATCATCCACGACATCATCCGCAAGGCTCAAACCGCACGTGGAATGTAATTAATGTTTATCGAAACACGAACGCGCTGTCGTCCTGCACAGCCCCGAAAGTTCAAACAGCATCCTGCGGACACAGGACCGATGCGATAGGAGTGCCAAATAGTTATTCAGTTTGTTTTTCCTTGTCCCTGCGCTTGATCATCACCCGCCAGTGTCTGTGTGTCAATCCATGCCTGAGTGTAGCCTTTGATGTAGGACGGCTCGCAACGTTGCTCGGGTTGCGCATAAGTTTGCCAATTTGCATCGGGAAGATGTTCGCGCGGGCGCTGCGTGACCGTGCGTGCCCATGTTGCATCTTGCTAATTTGTATGCCAAACAGAGGACGAGCTTGCTACGGGTTAATTATCTTGCAACATAATTAACAAATATCCGGTTGATTTAATCCCGTGCCCGTGTGCCTTCGAGCTTTGGCCGTGTAATGGCGACAGCACGATCGAGGCGATGCTGTTTATTGAAATCTTCGGTTCGGTTTATTAGCAAATATTATGCTCGATTGCAAACTAATGCATTGGAATTGGCTGAGTAATGGCTTCATCAGAGCAGAGGCTTTAGCAATGGCGGTGTCTCTTTTTTAATGCTGGGTTCCCTTTTGTTCTCGCAAACAAGGAAATGGATCTGCTTCCGTATTAAACTAATTGCGTTTCACTCATCTGAGGCGTCCTTTAATTTGCTCCAAAAGCTTCCACAAACCACCTCCCTTGTATTAATGCGGATGTCTGTTGTTGTTGCTACACAACCATCCCGCTCCATGTGTCGATCGTGTGTAATTTTAAACTCGCTTGCTTCTTTGTAGACTCGTGTCAAAGCACGCAAAAACCAACGCACCGAGACTCTTGCGGAAGACTCTTTTTCCAACAAGCTATTCGCTCGGTCGGTGTAGGACGAGCGACTGCAACGAACACGTCAACCTCAGTGTGAGGTTGATGAGGTGGATCTAAACTTCTTCCCGGAAGTCTCGCTCCCCCTTCCCCATCCGGACGATCGAACTGTCGGTATGCCGTTCTACCAAGGGGTGAGTGCGGTTGTAGCACGGAAGCGAGAACTTCTCGCTACCGTCGGTTGGCAGGAGAATAAATTTTCATTATATATTATCGCATTAGATACGTGTCAGGCCGTGCCGATGGCTTACATCACGGCTGTTGTTCTTCTCCCCACTGTCTGGCAAGTCCCTTTTTCCGGCATGTTCCGTGGAACGAGGGATGGCATTCTGACGGTTCCAGCACGTCGTACAAAGCGCGTTCCGAAGGAATTGTAGTGGTATTGGTAGTTGTACCTTACCATGCGTGGACATGTGTCACAGGCAAAATGGAGGTGGTCGCTCTCTAGCCCGGTCCAAAATCGACGATGGTGACCAAGCGCAAGCAAAAGGCGGTTGAAAATTCGACAAAATGCGAAAGCGAATCCCAAACCCAACTGACATTTAAATTATAACACGACCGAACCGGTTTTTCCAGCGACAACTCGGGGACACATTGAAAACACGCTCTGGGTCCTTCGTGTGTGTGTGATTACACGCGTGAACATCGTTGCTGAAACCGCATTCCCGCACATACCGTCCCCACCCATAAGGGGTCATCTGCCCGTTACATCCGGTGGAACTGCAAAGCTTGAAATAGGGCACACATACACAAACCACCCGTCCTTGCCCCGTGTAATGGTCGAATTAGGGGACAGCGCTCATCTGCTCAGCATCTCCCCGGACCGAAACTAGTCCCGCCCAGCCATCGGAAAACTGCTCCCCTGCCCGTAGTCGTAAATGGAAAATAATTAAGTAAGAGAGACGGGGAACGGCCGGCGTGTGCCACCCACCACCGTGCGCACTCTGTTGCTGTCCATGCGAGCGGGACAAGGCGTAAAAACCTCCAACGCAATTAGTTGCAAATAATTACTTTATCTTATTTACTCTAGTGTTTATTTCTTTGGGTGTTTCTGTTTCGCTTTTTTTTGCGACGGAACTAGAGGAGTGCCTCGTTTTTGCACCCAGAGCTCCGTCGACGTATTGGAACGTACTCGGATGGGGGGGAGGAAAAAATACCCCCATACATTGCCAGATTTTGACGGGCACCAAAAGAAAAAAAAATAGAACCACGTTTCAACTCGGTAGTAAGCCATTTGTTCGTGGAAAATCGTCCCAACATGACGCTTCCTGGCAACGGTAGCGCTGCGATAAGCGCATCCATCTAAAGGAAGCGGGTAGCGGCAAGCGGTAATGATGGCGGCCGAGAGCGAAATTAGTTCCATTAGGCTTGCCCGCTGGCCCATCGGCCATCCTTCGGGTTGTTGTTATTTCTCCACCGATAATGTTCTCATTTGGGAAGCTTTTTTTTTGGCTCGTTTGTTTTGGATTTTTCCCCAACAGACACTGCCTTTAACGGAAGCGTTTGGCTGTACCGCCATGGTTACCATGGGAGGAGGTGGGGATCCCAACCCGGTGAGAGTATTCAAGTAAATTGGAAAAGCTTGCTTCGTTGTTTTTCATCCACACACACACACACTCCACTCACACACGCACAAGTGGTTCCTGCGGGCAAATCCAACCACCATCCGCGACGCCGTTCCCGGTTTTAGCTTTTAGCGCAATCGACCAAACCCAACCGGACGGAAAACCCTCGGAACGGAAGCTGGGAAGTAATTTATTAGCCCGGGCCACAAGACGGAACCGCCCGGACGACGTAACGCAAACGAGTGTAATTGTTTCCGAACAAGGAAAATATTTTCCTTGCACTCCAAAACTCGCAATCGCAAGCATCATTGTCGTGAATGCATAGAAACGCAGCACGACCGCGCGCCTCTGCCAAACTAATCCCTTTTTTCCGCCACGCTTTTCCCGCGTTCGTTTCCGTCAACGGGAGGGGAATCCGTTTCTTCTATATCTGCATCTTTCCGGTCCCGCAGCACAGGGGCATTGTGTTTTCTTGATAGGATTTTACACCTCCCACCACGTTCCAGCACCCGCAACCCGATCTGGAGCGCATGAACGCATTTCGTTCATTTTAGCAGCACCACCAGCAAACTTTGCATTCGCTTCGGAAAGAATAATTTAACTTTGTCAAGGAAGGGGTTTTACACGTCCAAACTGGGGTGTGGGCTGTGTTTTCCATCAGGCAACCCGACTCCTTTCGCGCAACGGTTTTCCACCGCCCTTCGACAGCAAACAGCCGTGTCGATTGAGCATACTTTTAGGCGCGTCGAGTAAGGGCGGTTGTCGCTTTCTTCCCTGCAAGAACGAGTGTTACTTTAGCGCACTTTTTCGCATTGATGGTGTTGATGGCGTAGAAGAACAATAGCCAAAGCAAAGGGTGTGGAAAACTGCTCACACATGCTATTGCCACATGCCGAATGTGTCCCTCGAGGCAGGCGTATGACTTTAGCCATTCGCGCCAAACCGAGCTGGCTGAAAGGCACGGCGAGGGTTTGAAGGGGGGGGGGTTGGTGCACCCAATATCGCAATAACGCGACACTAGTTGATAAGTGTCTCGAGTTGGCAAAAATATCACTAGTAACACACACAACCATTCTTTCGCTCCCACGATGAACCGGCGCCTTGAGACGGAACGCGTTTCCTCGGAAGCCAATTTTGTCCCAAACACTTTTTGTTCCACCTTCACTGCTCGGAGTTGTGCCGAAAACCACCGTCACAGCCATGACGACCGGATATAATGGTGCCTGTCGACCGGTTGATTGTGCTGCGGCGCAAGTGAAGTGGGCGGTGATGCGAAAGAAATGTAAAAAGTTGACAGTTTTCCTCGTTTTACCCGTTTCCTCGTAAGCTTCCTGCTTCAAGGGGGTGGTTTGAAAGTGAAGGAAACATTGAAGCGAAGTAAACGAACCGAAAGGCGAAAATATGCAGCCAATGCTCCGATGACGGTAAGCGAATCGAAGCGAAACTTACATACACGTACCCACATGAAATCCTCGTTGATTTGGCGCGTTTATGAACCATTTTCGTTACTTTATTCCGACAAATCCAAAAATACTTCAAACCTTGCGAGCCTTGCGAGGCTTGCAACAAAACCCCCTGCCCCTCAGGGGATGTGGCAATCGTTCTCTTTCTTCGTTCTCTGTTGACGGTTGGATTCGTTTTTCGAGCAGCTCGTTATTTTGTCATTCTTCCGCAGCAGCAACTATCACGCAGCTGCTCGGTTGCTCGGCCGTACTGCCGAATGCTGATGTTTATTTTCGCCTCTTCAAGGACATTTGTGTGACTTTGCATACCTTTAGGCGTACAGTGGTTTTGTTTTTATTGCAATGTGTTCCATGTTTGTTTGTTTGTTTTTTTTTTCATATATTTTCGTACATTCTACCAGCCATTCTTCCTTTCGAGTTTGTACATACACCTCTAGAGCACCTTACACTACTACAATGCCACATACTGTTTGCAGCGTTTACTCGATACATCCTAAAATACTTTATCGCAAATCCCTCCCATTCCAAACCAAACCTCCGGCGGACTCTGCCTCTTCCTATCACACTCACACGGCAGAAGAAGAGGAAGAAAACGACCTCCACCAGCTTCCCCTTTTCAGCCAGCATACGTCTGCACCAGCTTGTTCCATTCGGACGGGAAGTTTCGCTGCAAATGAGCTAACGTTTTCTTGATCTGGTTCATCTCGGCCGGCGTACACTGTGGACAAGCGCCGCGAAGCACGAACGGTGCCAAACCTGCAAAGAAGGAAGAGAAGAAGAAGAAGAAAAAACAGCCAACAGTTAATGACCCGTAGGAAACGATATGCAAGATATGCGCCCGCCCGCCCAACAAGTAGAATAAATCAGTAAATCTATTAACTTTTCACAAAGAACCCATCCATCCGTTCACGCCGGTCATCGTTTGCGAGGTTTCATCTTCTCGGAATGCCGTCCCCCATTGATTGCATAAATAATGCTCGAAGACTTTCCCCGTCGCGCCCCGTTGTCAGATGCAAAAAGGCCGGCATCAGCGCGAGCGGGAGTGAATCGCATTCAAACCGTTTAGTTGTAACACCCGATTGGCGCTCGCTCAGATCCCCCCCCCCCCTTTTACAAGCCCACCCACGGGGTGCACAATCTGTGGAATCGATTAGATTTTAATTGAAGATTTAATTACACATTAATGGTGCACAGTTTCGCGGAGTGAAAAATCATTACCAAGCCCGGCCTGGTTCGCGCCTGAATGGCGGCAATGTGGGATCATCAACGCGGGAAAGCCCAACCGGTGGGACGCTTGGGCAGCAACACAAAAAGCCACTCCTTGCGATCGCTGTTTAATGGAAGTAAACCAACCGATCGATACGAGCCATCTGCCACAAACAGCGGTCCGATCAACAGTTGGGACGGTTGGGCGATGTTTAATCGCAGTCCTAAACATCAGGGAGCACACAACATCTTGTGCATTTTGTGCAGGGACTTCAAAGCACACACACACACACACACACGCAGTAGAACGAACCAATATTGAGCACTAGCATTGCAGCACCGAAATGTTCCTCCACTATCCACCAACGCAATCGTCCCCGACTTGAAACCAATCTATCAAACCATAAATTATGGTTTTGGAGGTCCTAATGCGAACAATTTAATTAACAGCAACATTAGCAGTCTCCTCGCCAGCCAGCCACCCAGTGGGGTAGGGGGGAGTGATTGCAACAAATTGTTTGGCCAGCGCATACAACACAGAGCTGGAATCGTTGGTGGTGGTGGCGGCGGGGGTGGCGAGGTGAAACCATGAAATGCGATGCGATGAATTATGTATAACCGCTGCCATCGTCACCGGTCACCATCGTCGTCGTCGTCGTCGTCATCGTTCGGGATGTACCCACACACGCGTTTCCTTTAATTGTGCATCGGTGGCAAAATATTTATTCTATGCTCGTTCGCCAACAGTCTCGGGCAATCAGGCCGACAGTCCCCGATAGTCGCAGCACGCACACGCACCGTCGTGGTGTGCTGGCACTGGCGCGAACGAGTCTCGTGCACCACCCGCCCAAACTGGCCAACCCATACACACACACACACACACACACACACACGCATATTGTGCACGCACGCTTCTAAAATGACCTCCAACACCTCCTGCCATTGGTGCCGCGGGCCCTTGCCACTGCCAAAACTCTCTTTGGGACTCCCGAAAGCGAGGCCGCCCTTGGGGGAAAAAGATGGAAAACCTTTGACCACCCCATTCGATGGAGACATTCCTTTATCGCCAGTGTCATCAGCATACAGCTAACGTTCACCCAGCTTCGATCCAGCCCATCCCACTACACCCCCACCCCCGCTTATCAGTGTGCGATTTAATTAAGTGTTAAAAGAGTGGTGTCGAATCGGTGGCGTGAACAAAAATGCCATAAATGTGACACAAAATATGCGCGCCACGGGGACGTGTTTGTTGAAACAATACAGCATGAATATGCTCGAACCACCCTCACACACCACTCAACTCCAACAGCCGGTCATAAATCACTGACTTTGGAATAGAATTAATGCATTTTTCGCATCTCATTATCAACAGGCATGCACAGCACAACAGTTCAATCCCGCTCGCCCATAGGTGTGTGTGTGTGTGTGTGGGTGGACGGGGGAGATGCCGTAGGTGTTAATTCGCGCTAAAGTGTAGTCTTAAATTAAATATTGTCACAAGGGAGGGGGCCCTTTAACAAACGGCACGTCGCCGGCGGGGTCATTTGTCACGGTTTGCAAAACCGGCAAAATGTTATTTAAAATTATCTGATAATTAATAATGTGAGCGGGCGCAGCATGGAGGGGGAGGGGGGATGGGGATGTAAGGGGAGACAGCGGCACGTCCGGATTGTTGGTCCGGGGGCACGAGCTGTGATTAAACAATCCGCTCTGCACCGGACGGGACAGCAGGAGCAGGCGCTATTACATGCAATTTTCAATCATTAAACGGATTCTTTAGTTATTATAGCACGTATTTTTCGCACCCAAGCCCGCAGAGTAAGAAGCAATTGTTGTGTGCACAAATTTCACTGAAATATTAATGATTCGCTCGCGTAACAACACAACACAGCGCACACACCAAACAGACACACGGGCGCTCGCTGCTCGCGGGATATAAATCGCGTTTTATAACCGCTTATTGCATCGTTCGTTTGTTCGCTTTGCTTGGTGCTAAATCGTTTCACTGCCCCCAGAATTTACGAGCAATAAAATGTTTCAACACGCTTCCCCCCCGCCCCCTCCCCCGACTGAAAGTGCCCTTTCGTTCGTCCAGTTTCCAGCACCCCGCACCCGCAAAAAAGGGAAAGAGAATAAGTTTGCTTTTTTCGAGAGGTTTGCAGCAGACCACCACCAGCATGAGCAATTGATTGAGTTAAATTTCGAACGTTATCGCTAAAAGCATCCCAGGCAGAACAAATGTTCGATTTTGGTGGGAAAAGTTTAAGAAAGAAAATGCCCCCACATCTCATCTCTTTTTTTTTGGAAGGATTGAACCTCGGGAGCATTTTAGAGCGAGCAATAAAGTCATTAGGAAACGGCCAAAACTAACCACTAAAACCGCATACACAAAAACCGTGCAATTAGTGCTTGCCAAATCTGTGAGCTGTATGTGTGTGTCCGATTGTGTTGTTATGTCTTTGCTTGACTTTTTGCGGAAAACAGCTCTCAGCAAGCAACATTTCACTCTCAAGTCAACTGCAACGGCTAAAACCACCGAACACTTGCGGGCTTGGTCAGCCTTCAGTGACCGCGGAGGCACCAGCAGTGGTCCCGTTCTGGCCAACTTTCAAAAAGTCGCCACCAACTTCCCCCAAAGACAAATATCTTTTATAGTGTGAAGAATAATCATAAAAAGCATCGCACCAAGGAACACCCGAACACACGAACAAAACTCCATAAATCGGTTCGTGCAAGGCGTCCTCGGTAGCAGCAGCAGCACCGCCACCACAGTCGCCAAGAAACGGACCATTCCATTCTTTCCCCCAAAACCCGAAAACAAAAACACTCAAAACCACAAACCTTTCTGCTGCTTCGCTACCTTTCTCCGCTGGAAAACATTATTCGTCTTGAGTTGCAGTGGCTTGTTTCGCTCACAGTGCACACACACACACACGTACCCTTCTGGCCACTTTATCTCACAACAAATGGACCACCAAATCCCTGTCCTAGTGTACCACCTCCGAGCACTGTCAGCCCTCCGGTTCGCCCAAGAACGGATGAACGTAATTATCATTTTAATTTTAATTAAGATCGCTTTTCTTTTGTACGCTTTTCGGTCCGCGCTGGACCGAACAGGCAAACAAACAAAGAAACACAGCCCCGATCGAAATGCGAGAAAACATGATGCCGATGCTGACGGCGAAGGACGACGAATCGGTTTGCCTGGTTGGTGGTTTGCTCAAACTTTGCTCGCTTCTTCGTCCGATTAAGCCGTTTTTTGTGTGTGTGTGTTGTTTTTCCCCCGTAGCAACAAAATGATACTTGCTTGTACCTCAACTAGCTGAAAAGATACATTATTCTTCCCTTCGAGGACGACGACTGCAACGGTCACCTTACGCTACCCCGTCCCTGCCGGAAGTAGGCAACCACCAAAAAGGACCAAAGGAACGGGATTATGGTGAGTCCGGTGTCTTTTTTCCGGGTTTCGTTCTTTTCGCTCCACGGACTGGCTCCTGTGTGGTTGCACTTTCGAGCTAACCACCACCAGGGCCAAGTTGAAAGCGTTGTTTAATTAACGAACAAAACTGACTGCTTAAGATGTGCGATTTTGAGCGGCGCCGAATTTAAATGCTTTCCCATTTGTTTCTGGCCATTGCGCCGGTCCGGACTACACCGGCCACCGGGACGAAAGTTTCGTTCAATGGCAATGGCGCTTCTTCGAGTGCTTTTTTTGGTTGTTGTTGAACAGCTCTTTTCCTGTTCGCCCAAAACTTTAAACTAAACCTGAAACAGTGCTCTCAACTCTGCGCCCGAGTTTCCGACACTCTGCACTACTTTTTTTTTTTTTTTTTGCTTTGACCTCCTTTCCCCCCGTTTGTTGGCAAAAAGCTGTGCATGTGGATGTGTGTGTGATACTTACTCTTGAGGCGCTTTCCCACCGGATCGCACGCTACCTCGCCGAGGGCACACTTTAGCTGGCGCATCAGGTACCGCTTGTCGCTGAGCGCTTTGTCGAGTGCTTCGTCCGAGACCTGCGTCCGGGCGGTGGTCGCTTCGGCGGCACAGGTACTGCCGGACAGCGCCACCGCCACCAGCCAGACCAGCCCCAGCCCGACCAGCCAGCATACGTTCACGGCGCTGCGACTGCTGACCTGCTTTTTGTGCCGAAACACCGGGCAAAATTGTGACCGCAAAACGGCGATCGCCGAGAGAGAGAGGAGAGAAAAGAAAGAAAGAAAGAAAGAAGAAGAAAAATAGCAAACATAAATACCGGATCGCCACACACAGACACATACATACAAAGAGAGCGAGAGAAAGAGGTTATGCAGCATAATCGCACACGAAGCGGCTGAAAAGTAAAAGGCAATCATAAACAGAAGAAAAAACAATCCAACCAGCCCACCCCACGGCTGAGGGTGGATGAAGAAAGGGAAAGCTTTAGCCGGGCAAGGGGGGAACCGGGTAATGATGGGTAAAGTGAGCGATAATCACAAACACAAACACACACACACACGTAGATATAAACATCATCTCCAGTTAGCTTTTGTGTTTCGCTCCTCCATTCTCCCACCCACCCAATCAAACACCCTTTCACCCCCCGTGCCAAACCCAACCAAAACTGCTCGCCATTCATCTTTCGCCTTTTTTGCGGTTTCGTCGTTTGCGGCCGGACTGGGGGGGGGGAAGCTTTCGGTTTGTTTTTGCTCTTTTATGTCTTTATCATTTCGCACAATCGCGCCATCCCATACACACACACACACGCGGCCGCCGTATACAAGCGCCATATTCGATTATGTAACGGATATTACTCACCTTGCCAGTGGTCTTTTGCATTTTGTAGCTGTGTGTGTGTTTCGACGAGGAGCTTTCGAAAAAAAAGAAGGGAAGATCACAGAACCTGTGCCGGCGAACGAAACTGTCAAGCCGGTTCGCAACGGAACGAGCAAAGTGGTTCTCCGGGATGGCAAAAGGTTACTGTGCTGTGCTTCACGTGCGCTGGTACGGTGAGATAATGCTCCACCTCCTCCTCCTCCTCCTTCGAGTAACTATGGCGACAACGAAAGGCGATGACGCTATTGTGTAACTGTCGGCAGCGAGTTGACTTTCTCCTTTGATGGACACCTTTCGATTTCGTTGTGCCCTTTTTTGCTGCCGCTGCTGCTGCTTGTGGTCTCCCTGGTTTCTGGTAGTGGGTCGTGATAAGTGGGCCGAGCGATGCTGTGTTGCAACACCCAAGACACAGTACTCGACGCAGTACTATCGGACACCGAACACCGACGACGGTGTTTCGCTTGCTGCACAGAACGCCACCGACTTGTGTTAGCTGAACTGATTGCTTCGGAGTACACTTTATAGCATTCCAGAACTTTCACTAACAAACACTTGATTCTTGTGCTTCGCTAGACACACTGCTGGGAACTGGCGGTTGGCGAAAACAAAAAACTAGTCGGTTGCACTCACTCAACTTCGATGATCGAACAATCCGTAACGACGCCGAACGATCGAAAACTACAAATGACGCCGTGTTGCCCACCGAAGCCCGTCGAAACCGCACAACTCCGAGTTCGAGTGGGTGATGGTGGTGAAGCAAAAAAAAGCACAGCGAAGAGTGGGAGAGTTGACTACCCGTGAGAAATAGATAGTTGGCTGGCTGGCTGGCTCTACTACCCTGCTGCTGCTGTGCCTTGCCGTCTCCCTTTAGCTCACTGTCATCTTAGCAGCTTCGTAGGACGTTGTGTTGCAGTAGGGGGGGACGCGTCCAATAATAGCCACGTGTGTATGCCTAGCAACCGGGAAAGACAAAACCGGGGAGGAGGTGGGCAATGCTGCTGTTGTTGTTCACTTTTGCTTTCCTTCGCTACGCACTAACGCCCTCCGTGCGTTCCATACTTTCCGGTGCAATGCGCGCGGTGCACTCCGTCGTTACACTTGCAAGAGATGATTGGGTGTGTTCGTGAGTGCGTGTATGTACACAACCCGCTAAGTGCATAGGGGACACGCTGGCGGAGGTGCAACTTCACGACGACAATCTTACCGAAACGCATTACACCAGCCAAGGGGTTGCGACACCGGCGCCTCGGGTTTTTACCAAAGTGACATGAGAGCCTAGGAGAGCGATGCTTCGGGCTGTGTGCCACAGGAGGAGGGCCTTTCAGCTCGGTGGTGGGTAATTCCGAATTGCAATTTGGCAACACCAATCACACATTGGTCGAGCAATTTCAACAGGTTTTACCCCGACGATCCACCCATTTCTTCCAACTTTACAGCCCCAAATTGACCTGCCCGTTGTGGTGCTGTGGAAGAGTTGTCTCAAGTTGTCTGTGCGGTTGTCTGCTATCTAATTAAATCAATCCCCATGAATTAATTTCTCCTCAAGCCTACGCATTAAACATAATCCACCAGCACCAGCCGCCGCCCATCCCTTGAGTGCTTTGCCTACTTCCCCGATGCCACAAATCCAAAACCCAACTTCTTTTGCTACCTTCCCACCGTTCGACACGACACTGCCAGACATCCCACATTACAGGACGATTATTTTCATCGAGTCAACTCCAACCCCGGCAGCAGAAACACAGGCTGGGAATTTCCTTCTGCTACCCTGTCACCTTCACCTCCCTGTGCCGCCGAGCGTCTCGCAGGGCAAACAAACAACAACACATAAGAAACCGTTTAAGAGGATTAACCGAAAAGAAATCCCCCCGGAGACCACTTAATAGGGGATTACAACAGACTGGCACCCGAGAAATTATGGTTACCTCCTGCGCCGGGCGTCCCCGGAGCCACCACACCGGTGGTAATGGGCATCGGTGGTGCGGGAGGACTTACACACACACACAGCAGCAAAAAATGTTCTCCTCTCGGGGGGAGGGGTTCTGGTAAGTTTCGTGGGCACAACAAATCCTGGCTTGTGGGATATTTATATATGTGTGTCACGGTGGCCAGGCAGAAGACGAGCAGGCTACCGAAGAAGCCCGCTTTTCCACTGTGGACAACCAAGATGCCCACACAGGCAGGCAGAGGTGTGTGTGGTGTGGGTGTGTGTGGTGAGGAGACACTGCTTTGGGATAAACAAAATTATGGCGCCAAAAGTGAACAGTCGACCGATGGCAGGAGGGAAGAACCGACCGACCGGGCGACCCTACCCGGACCCGAGGACGCGCAGCTAATGGGATTTTTATAACATAATTTATTTTACCATCGGATGCATGCACCTTCTCCGTCGGCCAGCGGATGGCCTTCGCGACCAGTAGCCTTTAAAAAAAAATACAAACACTCTCGTCCCTCTCCCTCTCGTTCTCCCTCTCTCTCTCTCTCTCTCCATTACTAGCGCTGACAAGCACCAGCGTTAAGGATCCCGCTTTTAGTGGTAAGCAAATTTAATTGTCATGTTTATGAAAACCTTCTTCCATCTAGCGGAGGGCGGAGTGTGGCAGCCTCTTAGCTACCCAGGCGAGGTTGGGTGCATTTCGTCACTCGTTAAATCGGATTTGACACACACACACACATAAGACCGCTAAAATGGACGAGATTTTACACGGCTTGTGACAATTTATTAAGCTACCGTGGTTATTTCATTTACGCGAGATGTAATTATGCACTAAGACATAGAAGAGGGCGGCACACAAACAAAAAAAAGGACCACTCTGTGCAGAAATGGTCATCCAATCCTCTTTTCCGCAAAAAAAAACCACCCGAAAGCCTTTGAATACCATTTGCGCAGTGGAAAAAGTGATTCGATATCGATGATTTATTAAATCGATTATTACTATCACGTACATTGTGATATGTTTTTTTTTGCTGCATTCCGCTTGCTCACCATTGTTCGATTTAATTAAGCTCAAAATTTATCACGCTGTCATTTCCCCCCCCCCCCCAAAACAAAGTGTAAATAGCATTTTATTCATTAGAAAAGGCTTTAAAACCACTCATCCCACACACACACACAGGGTTTTGCGTTGCCTCACCGGCTGCTTTATCCCTGTGGCAGGATCAAACGCATAATAATGTTTTGCATGAAGCCAAAGCCGTGCAATTCGTTTACAAGCGCATTAATGACCGCGCAGATACATCGGTCGCCCCGGATTCCCAGTTCCAATCCAATACAATATCCCGCCCGATCAGTTAATCATGGCTGGACACGCGTTTTTTTTTTTCTGTGTGTGTGTGTGTTTGCGTGTTGTTGTCCCACTGCATGTGTTCCCATTCCGAGGTTATGTCATGTGGCCACGGAAGATCGATGCTGTTAAATTGTTCGAATAGGAATGTTTTTTTTTTCACTCCGTCTCACTCTTTCCTGCTTCACTTTCCAATAGCAACTGGCCCGGTAAGGATAAAATTTTAATCAGTGTTCAGTGAATCGACACAGGAAGCAACGGACAACGACGACGGGGGCGACAAGCGCACGGTGCGGAACCGTGAATTAACGACAGATAAATGTACAATGTTTTTTTTTTGTTTTTGCTTCATCGGTCGGTTTTTTGGCGTACGGGTATGAATTTTAATAAATATTAAACGTATCTTAATCGAGGATTAATCGACCGTAAGCCCACTCTCCGAATCGGTTCTCCGGGTTTGCAGCTCGCGCTGTGCGCACACACTTTCCTCCACCCCCCTCCCATTGGAAGCTTCGTGAGAAATGCTGCACTTGCACTCCCAGCTGTGCACGACGTGTTCTGGTGTGGTTTGGCAGCACTTTTCCCACCAGCCACGGCTCGCCAAACCAAACTCCACCAAATTGTCATCGAAGCAGCAGTGCGTTTGCGGGCAGATGGTGCACGCTTTTGATGATTATTGTTCTTCTCTCACCCACCGCACTCCTACGAGGCACACTACTGTTGGTTCGCTGCCGACAACAACGACGGCAGCACACGAGAGCACAACTTCGGACGATTACACAATTACTGAATTGCAACTCTTCCGGTGGCCGTCTGCAGTGGCAATAGAACGAACGACCACGGTTCGAGCACGCAAAACTTCAAGATAGCGCACCGCGTACCACCGGGAACGATACGATAAATATTATCTGCCCACTTCGCCTCACAGGAATTGGCGCCGTTTTTAATCGCCACCAGCAGCACCACCCCCCGTTTGCTGGACTGGACGGAAAACTGCTGGATCGTCAACGCCCTCCGACGCATTCCGCAAATCCATAAATTAATTTCTCAATGGGCCATTAGGTTTCAATTTGGCGGATTTATATGCATCCATATTTAATTACGTGTTAGTATAATTGAGCAGAACCTTTTCAACACAATCGAACGTCTCGTTCTATCGCGTTCGTCCCACCTTCTAAAACCACCCTACCCCATCTGTGGTGGTGGTTACTGGGGGGAAGGGGGGAGGGAAGGGCAAATAACTGTGAAACAGTGCCCCCAGCCGTCCTGCTTTCCGCACCGTACGCACCTAGGCAGCGCGCTTTGACAGCTCAACACCGTTTGATCGAAATCAATTACACGCATCCAAGCAGGCGTCGTTGCCGTGCTTTCATCGGTCCGTGAGAAGCTTTTTTTTCGCTCCTTTTCGAAATTGCATTACACGGTTCGATCCGATAGGAACAATTCAGTGCGAGCAAACACACAAAAAATAGGTGTGCTACTGCTACTACTGCTCTCTATTCAAAGTATCACCGCAGTATGCAGATGACGTCATGTATGTTGAATGAGGGGGAAGTAATAATTACCCCGTCCTGCTAACGGCACACATTGCCGCGGCGATTGTAAACTGCCCTGCGCGAGAGACAAAGCGTGGCTCTTTACGAGCACGTGGCGCGGTCTCTATTTTGATTGCGGCCAAACACACTAACGCACCAAGGTTAAATGTTCCTTAACCGTTGTACGGGTTTGGTGTACTACTACACCTTTGCTGTCGCCTTGACCTTTACCTTCAAACAGGCCCGTAAACGGTATTAACGATGCACTGTGCATTTAAATGTTTTATTTTGTACACCCTACGAGACACGCCACCCCAATTCCATCTAAATGCGCATATGTGTAATGCCTCCGAAATAAGCTTTGGCCAAACAAATTCAATTAAGCCCGAACAAAGCGCTGTAGATATTGCCCCCACTAACTGTCACTAAATTGCTGTTCAGCTCGGTACACGCGATACACGCCACGCCGACACGTTTTACAGCAAAAGATTTACAATCAACAGCGCCAAATTTCGATTACCTCATCCCCCCCCCCCCAACCCACATTTGGTGTCCGCTTTATTTATACCCCATTCCATTACCGAAGCGGGCGATACGATTGTACGAATTTCCTGGAACGCAAAGCACGCCACCACCGGACTCGGATGGAATTTCCTGCTAGAACACTGTCACCTACAGGGCTCGTTTCGCTCAGCACCGTTGGAACGGAACTTGAGCATCACCCTTCCAACTTTCGACGAACCGACACCCCTGTGGTTGACAGCCCATCTAGCAGTAGCAGTAAAATGACTGCATTTTAATCACATCTACTGACTGAAACACCGCACCAACGAAACGCGATGCGCAATAAACAATACCATACGCGCTACAAATAGATGAGCGCCACACGTCGGCGCAACGGTTTGCGCGACATCGACACTCAAAATAGGGTTTGGCGAGCATTAAATTCGCATAAGCTCCCCGCCGCACACACTGACACACACTTGTTCGGGCAGGCAGTGAGGAGTTAGTTTGCAACATTACTGCTGGGCCGTTTTTGTGAGGTCCTTTCCTTTAGTGCACCGAAACAGATACCAGCAGTGTGTTCATCTGGTGTCCAGAAATAGCGCATTTCGGATTGGTCATTCGCCCTTGTATGACGCTGCGTCGAAAACCGATGGGTGAATAGTAATGAGCATATGGAGGTGGCTAAAAATAAATGAAATTTTCCACACCATTATCAGAGCTGGCGGTGCCAGTCACCGATGCCAACTGAAAGTTGCTGGATTGTGGGCAAGAGAGGGAGCTTTTGTGTGAGAGAAAGAGATCGAATGAATGCCAGGGCAGCTTGTCCGGTTCGAAGGACCAAACTTTCGAAATACCATTCGGCCTCAACTCGCATCGCCCTCCCACAGAACCGCAGAAAGGGCATAGGGAATGGAATTTTGTAATCAAAATAAGGGTTTTATTAAATTGCACACACGCAATTTGGATTAAAGCATGGATTACGGACGGATACGGCTAGAGGTGTTGAAATCAAACCCCCCTTCACAAAGGCAAACGTATGTACACGGTTCCTCTCCTCTGCTTTGCTGTTGCGCCCTCAATTATGTTATCAAATACGGATACGGTTTTTTTTTTGCACGCGCACTGTCTGCCAACAATGTGCCACAACATTAAAAAAAAGCACACTCTCCGCCGTCGAACTGCTCAAATATGTAAAACATTCCTGACGTAGATTAATTTCCCGCACACCTACACAGCGTGGGAACGTAGTTTGACAGGATTAATTGGTACGCAAAAAGGGACTTGAGGAAGCATAATTTTTCACACGCTGCCCTTCATAACATTCCACACGCGGCGACGGTGGCGGCGGCGCCATATTAGAAGCTACTTTTCCGCTTTAAACGTAATCAACTCTGGCCTCCGTATTTCACGGCATAAAACCGAAGATACCATCTCTCTCTCTCTCTCCCTCCCTTAGCAAAAGCCGGGGGTTGATTGATAATGGTGCGCGCCCAAGACTCCCGGGCGTAACTTCTCACATTTGAATAATGTTCCGCATGAAGCCCGGGACCTTCAGGATGCTTCAGGTCGGTTCAAACGCATCACTCACTTTCCACCTTTCACATTGAGCGCACACAAACACGCACACAGACAGACAGACACACATACACCCTTCGTACTATGCAAAACCTGGCCGGCGGGGCAAACAAAATGATCATATTAAACACATTTGAGCCGGTGAAGTAAACGAAACATTCGGTACCATGTGTGCTCTGCAACCGACGATCGTGATCTTGACGATGGCCACGAAAGAAGGGAAGAGAAATAGGGGGGAAAAGCACACATACATACACTCACCAAAAAAAAGCTCCCTCCCCCCTCTAAAACACCAACAACACAACTGTGCAACGGTGACGTACTAATGATGGTTGTGTTGTTTTTTGATGTGACTAATGACGTTACTTGAGCACAAGCGAGCGCTCTCGCGCTCCAGCAGTCCGTCGGACGGGCAGGCGTTATCCTTTCCCGGAGCTTGCCGAGAGCAGCACACTATTAATGATATTGCTCGTGCAACAAATGTTACGTTCTGGAAACCGACCTCGTTTTTGGGTTCGTTTTTGCTTTCCCTTCCCCGTTTACGTATTTGCTGTTGCATACGCGGTTTCGACAAATTTAATTGAAACAAAAGCAGCTTTATGGGAAAATTGATGAACAGCAGATGAATGCCTTGGCACCAGTTGGCGGTGATATATCTTTTAAATAATAAGACATGACCGTTCACTTTATGTTTCGTGTGTCAAACAGGATCATCACTGCCGTTGAAAAGTGCATTACGCCTGGAACGACCAACGGCAACAGCATTGTTCAGTATTTCATACGAAATATTTATCATACAAACGTACTTAATTAAATTAATTTTTTCAACAACGTCTTTGTAAATATGGCCAAAACTAGAGACTGTCAGCTTGAAACCAGATTTATTATACTGTAATCAAGCAAATTTGCCCACTTTCCCACCGTATGTTCGATCGTTTTAAACAACTTTCTAATTTACAGTTTAAAGTCAAGTACCAAGCCACTCTCACCATGCATCACTTTCATGCTAAATTTCGGAAGCGATTCAATTCAATCTCACTTCCGTACGTACGTTTCCACCATCCACCAGCCCCTCTCCACACGCTCGTTTGATGTAAGTTTTTGCTCGCCCAGGTGGAATCGAAAGCGTTACACTAAATTGCATTAAGCTTGCCGGGGTTTTTCACCACCACCGTTTCAACGTTTAGCGGTACAGGCAGCAGCACAGCAGCACGACCAAAGGACGGGATGGGGGGGGGCGTCATCGTCCGAAATGCTGCGCACCGTTTGCCGATTGCAATCAAATTGAAGTGTATTTACCAAGAAAATGGTTAGTCGGATCACTTCAGCACGGACAAGCAGCAACGCCGTTCCCTTTTTCTGACACTTCTGATTCCGGAGGCCGATGATGATGTAAAGGCTCTGTGTCCGTTCAAGCATTGAAGCAGGTGCGGTTAAATGATTCAAGTCAATCGTTCGCTCGTCGTTCTCAATGTTGAGATGTAAATCAATTTCTTACATCCAGTGTAAAGAAGCGTAGAACGTAGGGAACGTTGACCACAAGTGCATCACTACACTGCACTGTTTGCTGAGCGCAAGGGAAAAAGGAGGCCATCGATCTGTGTGTGTGCCATAGACATTGAACAGGGAATGGTAACACTGAAAGAAACCTCAAGAATTGA
This sequence comes from Anopheles arabiensis, assembly GCF_016920715.1. Classification (NCBI taxonomy): domain Eukaryota; kingdom Metazoa; phylum Arthropoda; class Insecta; order Diptera; family Culicidae; genus Anopheles; species Anopheles arabiensis. The sequence goes on along the minus strand of NC_053517.1, from coordinate 2,722,056 downwards.
TCACTTCTACCAGGGTGCTTTCGCTTAATGAATCACTCAAACGCCTAACCAGTACATTTGTCGCATTTCCCGTGTCGCGTAGTTAATTTTATTGTTCAATTAATTACTCACCGCATGCCGTCGTCCTTCCGATGCTCATTATACTCGTACGGTCTTCCACAATATCCCAATCAATTCTACCATACTGGAACGACCCCTGCACCGTATGCAAGATTGACGTTTTGTAATCGAAAATTAATTTTACATAATCACACCATCAATGACTGTCACGGCAAGTGTTTCCCAGAGTGTCCTCTTTTCCATGCCCGCGTGTCCTGAGCGTGTCCTCAGCACCACCACCCTGAATGTGTGTTGGCAGCGTGAAAGTGGACATGTAATTGTTACTGTTAACAATCGAATCAACAGCAGCAAACAACTATCTTCCAATTCCTTGAACAAAATGTACCACACCCTTGGTCAACATACGACCCCTCCGGCATGCTTTTGCTGCCGTTGCTGCCGTTCGACCTGCTGACCACACGGATACGTTCTGCTTCCCCGAAACGGTGCCAGAGCTTCCGCTACAATGCGATAAGACGTATGATCATGTTTACCGAGGAGTTAATCTACACCCTTGTCTGCGCCTTCGTCGGGTCTCTCTATCTCGACGCGTTCGATAAAACTACAACTTCCGGCGATAGAGTTTCAAGAAAAGGATTCAAGGATGTATTAGGTGTGTTGCAGGCTGTGTGTTTGTCTGTGTGTTCAAGGCGTTACCACTACACTTTCCTGCTAAGCTGGTAAAACACACGAGCCAAATGTTGACTTATGCTAAAATCCCACCCGCTTTCCCGGGAGAAAGGGGGTGGGGGGGGGTATAATATGTGCCATACACTTCATCACCTTCGCATTTCTGTTCCGTTCCTCGCTGTGGCACACTGTCCCCGTGCTTCCGCACCATGTTTGTGGTGTTGGTACGCAAACAGAGTTTCCTCTTGCTGTGCAGCAGGAGTCGAGCGTATGAGTGTATGTGTACCATGTGCCGCCCGTTCGATGGAAGAAAAAGCCACAAGAAAGCATCTTCGATCCGAGGTGCTTCAGCCATCTTTCCATCGCATCATTGGCGAGTGTTCGAACTGTCTTATCCTCTTCAGCAAAACTACCCCACAAGTGAAGCGGAAGTTTAAGACAGTAGCATCATAATGTTTACGAAGGAAAAGCCCTTCCAATCCACACATCGCACGCCCCAACGCCTTCCAGCACGGCTCGGTGTCGGGTCGTTCGAATCGGTCCGATCTAGAGCCCTATTTTCCATATGGCAACTATAAATCGCATTGCGTCTACTAATCTCCTTCCCAGGGCATAATCCTTCTGTTCGGACCAACTTCCTGCTGGTCGGTGAAAAATATGAACAATCATTATTCTCTGCTAATTGGAAAAAAGGGACCAACCCAAGAGCAAGAGAGAAAGAGAGGGATTAAGATGCTTCCTACGCTTAAGCTGCTATACTCCTCCGGCTGCTGTTGTATGGTAATTGTTGAATCAGAATTACCGAAACAATCCACCCTGCTGTGTTCTGTGTTCTCTGTGGTTACCGCTTCAAGGGATGATGTCTGCAAATTAAATAAAGGATATTTAGCAACTGCACGCACACACACACACACTTACACACTCAACCACGAACGATAGTCGAAAGGCTGCCCCTGTTGGAACAGCGTGCAACAGCATTTTCTAATAATCTAATACTGCACACTTGCACGGACAAGGACACACGCTCCAAAGCTCAACCACTTGAAGAGACATGCAAAAATGGTAATACGCTTTTCCCCTCCCCCATCTGATGGCCCAGTCACGTCAACGCAAACGAGAATGGTTACATCGTTCTGGGACAAAAGTGTCAAATTTTTCCACAAAACACGACGCCCACAAACTGTCCCCCAATGGGCGGCCCGGAGTGGAGTAGACTAAACCTCCCCCCCCCCCCACAAGTGCCACTACTTGCCGCCAAGAAGTGTGAAACTTTGTCAAAGTGAGTGTAATAGAATTTCTACCAGCCGGCAGCGTTCCCAGTAAACAACTAGGGAACTCCGCTTTACCGCGACACTCTTTGGTTGTGCAAGGGAAGCAACGGGAACTCTGGGTGTGTGGGTGGGTGGGTCTGCAAAATGTAAGATTTATTTACCCAGCACCCCAGCAGTTTCCCGTGCTTGTGCACTCGGGAAAACACCCCCCGGGAAGCAACTGCAGTCTTCTGTGCAGTTAATAAGATTTTATGAAAGTTTGTACGTTGCCGCCGCCACCGGAGTGCACCAAACGGAACGGAAGCGTTTAAGCGTAAGGATGCCATGGCCCGCTACTGGCACTGTGGACGCTTGGTAAACTTTCTCCTCCGGAAAAGCGTTGAGTGAAGGCACACAACAACAATGATAACACACACAAAAAAAGCAGCAAACAAACACTCCACTATCAACCTGTGATAAATAATAGACAACTTTCACGGCGATTAGTAAACGTTGCTCGAAGGCAAACGTGCGACAGCGACGACAAACTATTGTTCCTCACATCGAACTCCCCCCATTCTGCCCCGACATTTCGTCGATTCGATGTGCTCTGAGGCGAACTTTATAGAAACACTATTTAACTTCGTTATCACCTTCCCCGTTCGCCGTTACTGATTTCCTATTCAACTCGATTTTTGTTTCAAATTGTGCAGCTCTTCTCACGCTTACGAAGTTGCTTTAAAAGTAATGAACCGAGCGGGTCGCCCATAATTAATAGCACAGTTTTCATTTACGTGGCCCAAAACTGTACTGAAAAACCCCGCTTACATCTCGTGTGTGCGAAAGGAAAATGCTTTGCCTGCCACAGAATGGAAATGGAAATCTTCACTGTCGTAAAACTTCTAACACACTTCACACACCCGTGACCCGTACATTGCGTACCGTTTGCGCCGTGTTGGATTAGAAGAAATGGCGATATCCTTCATCCCATCACCATCACCACCACCACCACCGGCGCAACTACTACTGACCCACTGGAAATGTGTAATGAAAAGTCATATCAAATGTGTGTGTGTGTGTGCCGGTCATGTTTTTTTGTTGTGTCTCTGTCTCCGTGTGTGCCCTCTGTGGCGTCCTTCAGCTTTATTCCCACGCCACGAGGAGTCTTTTCGAGGGGCACATACATGTCGACCGCACACGACTCGAACTCAAACTCAGTGCTTTTGCAAGGACAATGGGACAATGGTGGGATGCTGCCCCGGAGCATGCATGTGATACGACCCATTGCCGTGCCGCCTGCAGTGATGAATACTCCCACAAGACATGACGCCATGGCCGAGAACAGTGGTGGTGTTTATGGCCACTTCTCTCCGTCTCGGGCTCATCCTTTCGTGGGATCAGCAGCAGCAGCAACAACAAAAAAGAACCATTTTCCACGAGCGGGCGGAAAACTAGTTACGTTTCTTTCACACGCACTCCCTTGCACTGGCTAGGGTGGGGGGGGGGTTCCATGGCTCCAAAAGTGCATATTTGGATTTATCTACCCCATTTATGAGCGCTGGCTGGCTGGCTGGGCATGAATGTTTCATCTTTTCATTTCCACCCGGCGACGGGTTTTTACGGGTCCCGGGGTTGGTTTTACGAATCGCCCGCCCCAACAGAAAAATAGAAACGACCAAACGAAACAATTCCCCCCAGATATATCCCGAGAGTGTTACTGTGCGTTCAAAGATGAGAAGCCGTACGATAGAGCCCATCTTTCTAAAAGAAATCTAAATAAAACTGACCCACCACATGTGAAATGTGACGAACCGTCGAGCCTGAGCGGAGTTGGCCTACACGACCAACTGAAGGGTTGTAAAACTTTCACCACACACACCAGGCCTGCCAGCTTTCTCTTTTACAGCTTACGATTGTGCATGGGTCGGGCCGTGCCGGGTTGGGATTGGGGATCCTTTCGTTCTATTTTCTAATGCGCTCCGATTGCGTGACGGACAAGCATTGCGGACGGATTGCGATGAAAGCAACTATTTTCGCTCCGTTTATGAACTTCTTACGGATCAAATTACGAGATAAGTACAGGCATAAAAATGGGTCCCCTTACTCGCCCCGGTTTCTCCCAGCTTTGTAGCTTTGTGCCATTTTCTCGGCGAAGGGGAAGGAAGAAATTCATTAGCGCTAGTTAAACTGCACATACATTGTGATTGCTACAGATTGTCCACCAAACAAACGGTGGGCTTAGCGGAGTAGGAAAAAAAGGGTAAATATTGACTCGCCGCTTGCTACTACCCTGCCTAGCTACAGTTGACAATGGGGCATGGGAAGAATCATTCTGGCGTGAAAAAAGAGCACATTCTAACCTCGAGTTTTCTACCGAGAAAATTGATATGAAAACCTCGGTACTATGTAAATGCTACTCCACTTTTCCATCCGTACTTGTTTCTTACTGCGTTCTGTAAACTACACGCGCGCTAGATTACACTGATACGGCTGGAAAGCAGTAATATGTACAGCACACCACCAGACAACAACGAACTGGTGTTCCACCAGACAACAAGCGAGACGACTTTTTCCAACGCTATCCTTAACCGTGTGCCATACCTTCTGTTCTCGCTTGGAGTTTAACGTCTCGGTAAAAACTTTCATCGGTTGCGTGTAATGAAAGCATTCGAAGGAAGCAAAAAACCCTACCACACACACACACACTCTGTAGGGGACAAGCAGTTGACAGACAGTCGCAAGCGCCCACCAATCCGCGCGGGGAAGGAAGGAAATGAACAAAGATGTCAACAAAGTGATTGTGCTTTTCCTGGCATTTCATCTTTTCGCATCCGGCTTCCGGCTGCTGCTGCAGGTTGGTTGGTTGCTTTATCTAATCGCTTCAACCACCGTTTGTGTGGGTATGTGGGATGTGTAGCAAGCATGTCCGGAAGATAGTTCCCCGTGCTGCCGCTTCCGCGTGTCACAGCCCGAAACATGCGCCCACACACATAAGATGATACTTTATTGCAATGAGAAGTTGCCTAATTTCCGCTGCTAAATGTGTCGCTTTTTTGTCTTATTGCAACCGTTACGGGACTACGGAATACTTTCCGGTGTGCTGGTACCGCTTGTAAAATCCAATTGGAATCAGTTTGGAAAGGATCCCTACTACAGCTACAGTGCACGTGTACTAAAGATATGTGTTAACATTTACCCATTCAAGTGAAAGCGGAACATTGAAAATGAACAACACATTATTGCGACTACTTTGAGATGAAATAGATGGGGTTGGCAACAATTAACATAAAATAATGTTTAAAGAACCTGAACCTGAAAAACTGATTCTTTGAACCGTATCGCAACACTCCCAAACGACGACTGAATTACGGCCAAGTAGTGCAAAATCCCATACATTTAAGTATCTTAACTTCTACGAATTGTTAAGTCGTTTTGTTAGCCTCAATTATGTCATCGGCAGAATCCAACTAATGTCTTTTCCGAATGCCAAATCGAATTAATTTCCATGGAATCGCCCATTCCAATCCCAGGTTCGTTCTGAAAAGAGCTTTCAACGCCATGACAACCGTCTGAAAGCGATTTACACTCAACCACTAGAACAGCTCCCACCACCTAACCCGTCATCCACCAGCAACACAAAAAAGTACACACACGTCGAGCTTGAAATGGAAATAATCAACATCCATTACTATTCAAATCCACCCAAACCCCCACAAAATCTCCATTCCTCCAGTTCCTGTCCAACCTGTCTGTCAGTGTCGGCAGGCCCGATGAGTGTTTGCACATTGTATCATCTTCAATATTTTGACAATAATGCCTCGAATGTTGTTTGATGTGAAACGTGCCACCGAATGCTTTTGGCCGCATTTCCACACCCCACCTGTCCCGGCTGCCCCGTTCTTACACTCTAATCCGTGACGTGTTACATTTTTGTTTCTTCTGACACACACACACACACACACACACACACACACACACACACACACACACACACACACACACACACACACACACCGTGCAGTGAAAAGACAGGCACTCCATTTTCCAGCAACCGACAGCCCTTTTGTCCTTTTGTTCGATTTTGCTTTCACCCCATTCACACCCGCTGCCTCCTCAAGAGCGGGAGATTCGGTATGAAAATGCATGTAAATTGACTAGTAGGGCGGATCGGTAGAATTGTCTGCCTGGTCTGGCGAACCATCGCAATCGAACCATGTGTCGGCGCTTTCGACACACAAAAAAACCTACCAACGAAACTTGAGAATCCCGCTTACGGCAGCTTTTGCAAAATCGGAAAAGCTGTGGATCAGCTTTAATTCTTCGATGAAAGGGAGGTAAAAAGGGGGAGGTGTTGTGAGGAATAAGGAAATAGCTAGATAAGAGACCAATAATCGAATCTCACGCCAACACGAGACCGGAACGAAATGGACGCCAATTGGTAAGGTACTACCATCATGCAGAGAAGGAAACAGCACTGGAATCGAACGAGAAATTGTTGAGAATTTTTAAAGTAAGCTCACCGTTTTGTGCTGGCCGAAATGGCCGATATCCGACCATCCGTACCATTCGTATCTTCTTATCGCGTGAAAGAGGTTAAAGATCGCGTGCCCATGGCGGCGTAGGGACCTCCACCGTACGTTGGCATAAAGTGACATTCGAAATATAGTTGCTTCCTTTATTCCGCCTCTTTCTGGCTGCCTCTCTCTCTCTCTCTCCAGGGACTGTGTAACGAGTCCTGTGTGACTGTCTGCAATCGGTATGAGATCATAAGATTCCGATGAATATAAATGTGCACCAGCGAATCGTGTGTGTGTGTATCCTGTTTTGTACCGAACGATAACGAGCGAACTTTGCCGTTTTGTGGATTATCCTTACCGATTTTTGTCCGTTCAGTTTCGTTGCCCAAAAAAAAAGTGGAGGAGAGAACAACTTAACTTGGTACTCCACATTTGCACCAGCCGAATGGATGGGTGGGTTTCCGGCACAGTATTGAATATGTATTATCATCCCTTATCATTCCTGTTTATTCGGTCCAATTACTGTGACAATTGCTCGGGATTTGCAGCGCACACAATGCTACTTCGTCCTCGGTGTAGATGATTGTGTCTTAGCAAATTGAATGAACCGCAATACGAAACTGTTCACAAGACTTCGAGGATCGTTTCCCATCAATACTTTCATAACCTTTTGTGGTAATGTGGCTTGCAAACCCCTGGCAGCCGCACCTGCATAGATGCAACAGGGCCCGACGAAGTGCATTGGTCGGATAGTTTCAATTCCATTCGTAAGCCCTTGGGTTGTGTGTGTGTGTTCGCCTATCGTTGCAATTCAACATTGCAAAGTTTGCTCTGTAAATACCGCATCAGCAATACCTTGGGGGTTGAGGAAGCAGCAGAAATTAAACTCACTGGTATAACCGCACCTGCCAGCACTAGTCCCTTTTTCAATCAATGTTTGTATCGTTGATCCAGGAATTTGGTTTTACCATTTTGTTTTCCCCTGCACAGCGGGCACAAGGCACAGTGTGCTTAACCAAATCGATCACAATCAACCGGAGCAGAGAAGGTAGGAATAATATTCCATCCGAAAACCCCACTTCAAATTCCTGAAAAGAGCGGTTTTGAAGGTAGTACACTACCCTGGAAAATCATACCTACCATCCCGGCAGTTTGTTTGTTTATTCCTTCGAATTTGAAGCTGCTGCTTCAGGGAAACGCAGACAACAGCGCGGAAATAGATGATGAGTGTTTCCATCGGTTTCATTGAAACCTGAAACCGACGCCTCGAGGTGCGCAAAGCATTGGCAAAAAATCACGGACATGAATTACGAACCCGCCGCCTAGTGGACGGCTGCTGCTGACCACTGAAAACAGCTCCCCAATCACAAGCAGAGCATGAGCGGATGGGTGAACCGGAAGCGAGACTCCGAAAATATGCCCGGGTGTGATGAAAAATAGGCCACACAAAATCAACCATTGCGATCGTCCGAAACATTGATGTCGGAAAAGAAAAGTGGATATCAAAGCACTGCCAAAGCACTGCAGGAACACTCCTGGCATCACTGGTGAACCAGGCAGGCCCGTCGTCTTTTGTGACACTCTGGCTCTCCCACCCACCCCTGATGCGGCTGGCCTGCAACTGACACACAATCCGTACAGAAGGATAAGCTGCTGAATTGCTGGCCTGAATTCCGTCCACCCCACTTGAACCGGCTCCAAACAACACACACATTCTCACAAAACACTCCTCCGACGGCTGCTTTTCGATACATATTTATCAACACTTCCGGTGCTGTTTGTGTTTGTGTTTGTCCACCGGAATCTATGAACTGGCCGACAGTGTAGTGCTGTGAACTTGGTGAACACTGGCCCACTTCTTCATCGTCGTCGTCGTCGTCGTCGTGCACAAAGCCGATCGTGCCCGGCGTATCGATCACTTTTTAAATCAATATTGTTTTTAACTGCCGCTTGACCACAGAGGCCGGCAGGGACAGGGCTTTGCTCGTCCAGGTTTTGCGCTACACAAGGGCTTGCTTTCTCTCATCGAACGCGCTTTTCTTTCCCGGGGCCATATTCGAGATGCAGCGGGGGTAGTAGAGGACGTGATTGACAGTGCTCTAATAAGAACTGTAGTGCAGCGAAACGAAACGCAATTCGAACGGAGTCAAAACGGAACAGAATCTCTGGTTCGTTCCAGGACCGATACCTAAAACTTCTGTTGTCTGCTGTCCCGTCGTCGTCCTCACTGCCCCTCGCCGTCTGTCGTTTGTCTCCAATGCTAAGATCAAACAGCCAAGCTCTGTGTATCGATAGCTTGTTTTTTGTTTTTGCTTTTCTCTGCCAGAAATGCTTCATTTGCGTTGGTATGCAGCTTACTTATTGCAGAACGTTATTTCTCTCCCAAGCAGTGCAATTAGTTCCGTTAGGCAAACATAAACAATCGAACGTCGGGTCGTCGGTAAAGAAGTAAAGTCACAAAGTGGTAGTGCCTTGCTGCTGCTGCTACACATTCCCCTGCGTAGCTGTAGGACGCCGCAGGGCGAATAGCATAAAGGTTTTGTGACACACTCCGCATTTTATTGGTCGTATCGATTTATATCATTTTAAGTCTAGTTCTCAACACAACCCTAACCTTCTTCACGATCGATTTCTTCAGTTTAGTAAGAATCAAATGAAATTAACCACGGAAAAGGAATGCACACATTCATCCGGCATTTGCTATTCATTGCAAGCGCTCGAAGCGCTCCATTGAAACAAGCAATCTAATTACCATTTCTCGATATTTCGCCATCTATTTGATTGAACATGTGTATTAAATGCATTCGTACAATCTATCAATACGATTTCAAACAACGACGGCCAGTAATTGCGTTTACATTGTAAGGAATCTCTGCGCCGATTGAAACTTGCATTATTGATAGCGATTGTACAGACGTGCTTGTTCGCTGGAATTGTGCAGCACTTAACAGGGTTCTGAGTGCATTTAATCCAGTTGTGGGGTTCGATGCATCTGCTATTCGTCAACAATAACCTGATATGGTTTATGCGCCCGAAGGTATGCAAGCTGCAGAACAAAACGCCTACAAGTATGTTGTCTTATTTTTAAGGCTCACTGGCTGGAATTCGTTGTCATTATTAATAGCTTGCTGTTTTATATTAAAAGCTGTACCTCTCCTCCTCAGCTACACCACTGTATTGCTACTCTGATAAGTAACACACAAAATTATATCCGACCATCGCGGCAGTGAGGCGAAAGAATAGCGCATACACAAATATTACTCTTTCTGCCTGTTTACTAAAAATACTCCGTTTTGTACGCAACCTGGGCAAGCAAAAGCAAGCAAATAATTATCCAAACTAAAGCTGTTTACATTTATAGTTCGTGCTCAAAACGCAAACATCAACATTGCCTCCCGATTGCTCCAGTAGCTACGATAGGCGAGTAGTGTTTTTTTGTTGTCGGTCTCCCCTTTTGTCAACAAACATCAACAACAAAAAACCTCAAAACAAACACCATAAAACGTGAATCAACACTCTGGCGCGCAACTCTTATGCGCCCATTGCATCTATGACGTTCAGATTAACGATTCGATTTCATTACCACTGTCCGAGGGCCGCAAGAAGCGTCCCCCTCACGCCGCTCGTTCGCGTTTGATGATTAAATCGTGTAGCCGTGATGGTATGGAATAAATCACCCCGCAAAGTGGTGATACGGTGTTGCCCAGCAGTGGCAAGGGATGGACACAAAAGGGACAGCGCGTAGATTTCCCATCGAACCACGAGGAGGGTGAGAGAGAGGGGGAGGGGGGCATTGGACAGGCACTGGCAATAACGTGACTGCAACACGGTGCGAACTAACGGTGTAGGGCTTGCGCGATACAATTTATTTTGTTTAACGTGACAATTGCGGCGAGTGAATTACACGTGAACTGTATTGGTCGGCGGTCGAAAGATAAGAGAGCGACGATCGGCGCATCCGATCGCTCGCAAGCTCGAGGACCACGATCGGCGCATCCGATCGCTCCTATTCGTGTCCTATCCTTCGTGTCCTATCCTTCGTATCCTATACTTCGTATTACATCGCTACCTACCTACACTAACTTAATCTTACCACAGTGTGACGCTCGAAAGTGGTGACTTCGGAAACGCAGCCAGGAGCGCAACACCACCAGTGGTGCCGAACACCACACGATCCCCCCTCCAGTGACGTAGTCACGCTTTTATATCTGCCGTCAAACGCTTATTGCGGACTCGGCGGTCTTATTCTTAGCGAAAATGAACATGTTTTTTCGTTACGGGGGACTTTTCCAGCGGCTTGGTTGCCTTAGTATGAGCTTCACACTCAAAAGCGGGTTTGAGTCGATCAATAGAAATTGATTCATTCCTATCCTTCATTTGAATGACAAAAAATTTTCTGAATCTTCGAACAACGGTATATGGACCGTCATAGGGAGCTTGAAGTCCTGTTTTGACCTTATCAACCCTGACAAATACTTGTCTACAATTTTCTAGGGCTTTAGGTATGTAGTTGTTCGTATTATTGTTATCTTTAGGGCTCGATGGCTCTACGGATTTGAATGCTTTCTTTAAATCAACGATTAAGTCAGATGTATCATCATCGATTTTGTCGCTAGATGGTACAAAAACTTCTGCAGGTAATCGGAGACTTTGACCGTAGACCATTTCTGCTGGGCAACCTCTGATTTCATCTTTATAAGAAAGACGAATGCCGAGAAGTATTAATGGTAACCGAACTGTCCATCGTGGTGAGTTCCCACTAGCTTTTAAGGCTTCCTTTAGCCGACGGTGGAAACGTTCCACCATACCGTTGGCTTGTGGATGATAGGCAGTGGTTGCAATATGGTGTGTGCCCAATAGTTTGGTCAACTCCTCGAATAATCTTGAAGTGAATTGTCTTCCTCTATCTGTCGTAATTCTTAACGGACAACCAAACCTAGACACATACTGTTCCACGAAGGTTTTGGCAACAGTAGCCGCAGAGATGTTAGTTAGAGGATAACACTCTGGCCATCTGGTGAAACGATCTACTACTGTTAATAAATATATTTTGTCCTCAGATGGAGGCAAGGGTCCAACAATGTCCATATGAATATGGTCAAACCTTCCCTTTGGAAGTGAAAAAGATTCCAAAGGTGATTTTGTGTGCCTAACTACTTTAGCTCTTTGGCAAGCAGAACATGCGCGAGTCCAATTAGCTACATCTTTATTTATGGCTGGCCAAAAATATCGATCAGTCATCATTTTCCTAGATGCTTTTATGCCAGGATGGGAGGCATTGTGCACACCATCGTATGTTTCCTTACGTAAGGATTTCGGGACGTACAGTCTATTTTTCCCCGTTGAGACCTCAAAATACAATTCTGTGTTGTTTAGCAAAAGCTTATCAAGTTTATAAGCAGAGTTTTTATTTTTTTATTCTCCAATAATGTTTTCAATTGTTCATCAGTACGTTGACATTCAGAGAAAATTTTGTAATCCAAGTTACTAATTGAATCCGTTTCTGCCACACGCGAGAGAGTATCTGCAACTATGTTGCTGTCTCCTTTGATGTATCGAATGTCGCTTGAGAACTGAGAAATGAAATCTAAATGACGATTTTGTCGAGGTGATTTCTCGGTTTTTGACGTCAGCGCTGTGGTGAGCGGTTTATGGTCAGTATATATAATAAATGACCTGCCTTCTAAAAAATGTCTAAAATGCTTGATGCTCAGCACGATTGCCAATAATTCTCTATCGAACGTAGAGTATCTTTGTTCGGTTGGGGTGATTACTCTAGAGAAGAATGCTAGTGGTTGGCAACTTCCTTCAAAATGCTGTTCCAGCACCGCTCCCACGGCGAAATTAGATGCGTCCGTGGTTAAAGAATAAACTGCATCGGACCTTGGGTGTGACAGTATCGTAGCTTTTGCTAGGTCTGACTTGACCTGAAGGGCCGCTTTGTCGCACTCCTCCGACCAGTCGAATGTCTTTAATTTCTGCTTGGTGTGCTGTGCTATCAACTTGTACAAGGGTCTCAACGTATTTGAAACGCTCGGTAAGAAACGGTGATAATAGTTGACCATTCCCACAAATCGCTGTAGTTGTTTAACCGATTTTGGCGTTGGGAATGTTTTTATCGCTTCTACCTTATCTGCGCATGGGATAATTCCATTAGCTGAAATTGTGTGGCTTAAGAAATTAATGGTAGATACACCTAGCACACACTTGGACGGTTTAATTTTTAAATCGTATTCTGCCAGCCGATTGAACACTATGCGCAAGTGCTCAAGGTGCGTTTCCTTCGTCGAACTGGCAATTAGAATATCGTCAATGTAGACGAATACGAAACTGAGGTCATTGAATAAACTGTTCATGAACCTCTGGAATGTTTGACCGGCATTTTTTAAACCAAAAGGCATTCGTAAAAATTCGAACATGCCGAAAGGGGTAGTAATGGCCGTCTTATGTATGTCCTCTTCTGCTACTGGGATCATATGATATGCTCGTACTATGTCAAGCTTTGAAAAAATTGCAACCCTGCAGTTGCATGGTAAAGTCCTGGATGTGAGGGATAGGATACCGATCTGGTGTCGTAATGGCATTAAGCCTTCGGTAATCCCCACATGGTCTCCAGTCATTGTCACCCTTCGGCACCATATGCAAAGGTGATGACCCTGGTGATGATGATGGGCGGCAAATTCCCAAATTTACCATTTGCTGAAATTCCACATGCGCGATTTTTCGCTTTTGCGGGTCAAGGCGACGTGGCTTCGCAAAAGGCAAAGGGCCTTTGGTTTCAATATAATGAAACACATTATGACATACTGGCTTTCTGTAGTCCGGTGGTTCTACCAAAGATGGAAACTGGTGTAGAACTCGTCCGAAGTCTCCTGCTTCAAGTACAAAATGTTTAGGGGAAGGAGTATCCACAAGTGCCAATGATCCTATGATCGCTAAATTAGTGGTCGAATCAATTAGCTTACGCCCTTTGATATCCACTAGTATTCCGGTTTTGTATAAAAAATCCGCTCCTATTATAGGACGATTTACGGATGCTATGATAAAAATATGGGTAAAAACTCTTTGAAACCTAAACTTACTTGAATCAGCTTTGTGCCATACGTCACTATGGTACTTCCGTTGGCTGCTTGCAAAACTAAGTCTGTAGGTTTATAAGCTTTACCAGCTAAATGAAATGGAATGACGGATACATCAGCCCCTGTGTCCACTAAAAAGGTAAATGATGTCATCATATCATTTACGAACAAACGAGGAGAGGTACTATATGCTCTAGGGAGATCCGCCAACTCCCGTGAGCTTCTTAGTTTTTTTCTTCCTCTGAGTGTTTGACTCGTGTTGTGGAAAAATTACAGGGCTTAACACACTTGGTTGCTCCGTTACCGTATCTGTAATGATACCAACAAAATGGTTTCCTATCACGAGATGGACTTTGGAAATTTCTTCGTTCTCTAGAGAAGCTGCGTCTATGATCACGATGTTGTCGTTGGGAAAGATTTGACATCTTCTTGATCATGTCGCGTAGTTCGCTTATTTCACGCCGGATTTCATCAGACGCTGAATCGCATGTAACTCTAGCACGAGTATTCACTTCGGATAGTCCACTAGATTGTGTGCATTCCCATAACCTGTCTGCTATCCGCAATTGCTCAGCGTGATCTTTTGTATCAACTGCAACTAAGGCTACCTCAATCGATTTAGGCAGTCTTGACTTCCACAATTTCCTCACAAGAGTTACGGAAAGATCGGTAGAATCCCCAGCTATCTGTAGCATGTATCGATAGAAATCTGATGGAGTTCTATCTCCTATCTCAACATGATATAACAATTTTGACAATCGTGTTTCCTCACTACTTGTCAACCGTTTTAAAATTTCTCCCTTTAAGTGAGAGTATGGTTTTACCGGGTCAGGACTTTTCACAATGTCCAGCACCTTAGCTAATACTTCCTTGGACATTGCAGCGATCAAATATGTGTATTGCGTGCGCTCCCGTGAAATTTTTGAAAGCTCAAATTCCGCTTCTGCTTGAGCGAACCAAACCTCTGGAACGTCCTCCCAAAAAGTTGGTAACTTCGTAGATATACGCTCTACCCCCAGGGGAGGATCGCCCGGTGCCGACACCTTTGTCGTTCCTGCCGAACTTGAACTCTCCTCACCCTTTCCTTCGGCACCAGCTTTCAAAGACATCACTCTGTGGTTTACAAAACCAATACAAAGAAATCTAATCTAATGTTTTCTAATTCACTACACGCACTTAAATTTTTAAACGTACCAAGGATAAAAATGACCTATAATACTGATCGCAAAATTCAGTTCAATAAATACAAGGTTTTTATAAAATGCAAGGAAAAATTCAAAACGCGTAGTATTTCAGTATAATTTATAACGAAGAAAATGTGAAAAAAAATACTGCGCTAAATTGTATACGATAAAAATGTACTAATGAAATTGCACGTAAGAAATTGCACGTATTTTCTCGTAAAACTCGTAAAACAACGTTGCACTTAATGAAATATTTACTTATAAACGCACCGAAAAAGAAAAAAAAACACGCGTCGTATAAAACGCATAAAAACACACTGAGTTTCTGGCACAAGTATCACCGAATGAAAAATAATAATAATAATAATAATAAGGAACGGGCTCACCGGTTGTCGATCGATGAAAACTGGATACAAGGCCGCTTTCAACACCGCGTGGCTCCGAAAACGCGATGGCGCTACTACTTCCAAAACGCGATGGCGCTACTGCTTCCAAAATGCGATGGCGCTACTGCTTCCAACACCGCGTGGCTCCGAAAACGCGATGGCGCTACTGCTTCCAACACCGCGTGGCTCCGAAAACGCGATGGCGCTACTGCTTCCAACACCGCGTGGCTCCAAAAACGCGATGGCGTTACTGCTTCCAAAACCGCGTGGCTCCAAAAACGCGATGGCGTTACTGCTTCCAAAACCGCGTGGCTCCGAATACACGATGGCACTACTGATTCCACGGTGGTGTTTCTGGTCACAAACAGCGACAGTGATGCTCCTTACGGGAAATCGGGTGGCTTCCTCTCTACCCCTTGGTCGTGTGGTTTCCGTGCTTACACGGACACGTTGTCGAACTTGTAGCTCTTGCAGATGAAAAAAACGATGACAATGGGCTCTCCGTGATCACAGTATAAAACGTGATATATGTGATCGTTCTGCTTATCTCGTGACCACAACGCACGGTGGTGGCACTTTGTATCTACTGATGTCAAATGCTGTACGGCTCCGGGAACTATGATGCTGGCCGAAAACCCCAGGGTACTCCTTCAACACAGCGATGACGTGGGCCCGAGAAAAAAAATACTCTTACGGGACGTCGTTGGCTCCGAAAACGGAGGGCTTCAGCAGGGCACTCACGGTGAATAGTAGTCGATCGACCGAACAATCGTGGTTGTGTAATATTATCCTACTGGATACGGCGAAACCACAAATCGCGTCGGTGATAGATTTCTCCTTCACTCCAAAATGCGCTTCAAGCACACGGGATAGCGATGTACCGGGACAATGGATTACGTCGGCGGCAAATACTTAACCGATGACGGCGACGGAGAATGTTCTCCTGGGCGATTGATCACGACAGCAATTTTTCACGTTCACGTTTCACGTTCCGCGATTTTGATCACGTCGGGGTCACCAATGTAGGGCTTGCGCGATACAATTTATTTTGTTTAACGTGACAATTGCGGCGAGTGAATTACACGTGAACTGTATTGGTCGGCGGTCGAAAGATAAGAGAGCGACGATCGGCGCATCCGATCGCTCGCAAGCTCGAGGACCACGATCGGCGCATCCGATCGCTCCTATTCGTGTCCTATCCTTCGTGTCCTATCCTTCGTATCCTATACTTCGTATTACATCGCTACCTACCTACACTAACTTAATCTTACCACAGTGTGACGCTCGAAAGTGGTGACTTCGGAAACGCAGCCAGGAGCGCAACACCACCAGTGGTGCCGAACACCACAAACGGCTTCGTCGTTCCGTTCCGTTCCTCGGACACCGGTCAGGACACCGTTCAAGTTGTTGCCATAGCACAACACACAGACAAGAATTAAGGACAGAGAGCAGGAAACACACACAACAACAACAACAACAACCAAAGCATACCGGGACGCACGATCTGAACACGTGCTGGGGGCCCCCGAGTGGCTGAAAAATACTATCGGCAATATAAAAGTTATTAGCGTTATTAAATTTTACGATTCAAACGTCTGTTGCATTCTATTTTATTCCATTCTCCCGTGCCTTCCGGGTGTGCCGGTGCCATTGCGGACGGGTGTTCTAGGACCGCGCGTGCCTAGTCTCTTGGCAACGCCACGATGTATTTTTGTGCGAGAATTAGTCTCCATCGACAAAGCGAGCCCTGGGAGCCGGAGGGCCGTCTGACTACTGAACTGCAGATTGTTTTCATTGGCACAAACATTTAATGATGATGACTATTCGATTTGTTTCGGTGGGAGATGCCGGCTCGATGCACGACGGTCCTCTTTCCTGTGTACGTGTCCCCCCCTCGATTGATAGGAATAATGGCGCAGCTTAGGTGAAGTTCGGCAACAGCCGAAGTGAAGTAAAATCAACCGAAAATAATAAAGAATCTTTCCGTGTGCTTGCGAGTGAACATTTCATGAACAGCACATGGGGACAGCACAGGACGGATGGCCTTCCCGGGGAGAGGGTGTTGGGTTTTAACTGCCAAAACACACTCGAACCCGCCTGACAGTACGTGAGCGCGTATTGGCGTACGAATTTGTTTTAATAGTATTTGTTTTGCAATGGCAGCAAACACCGGAACCATTCCCTGCATTCAGTCGAATCTTTTTGCCATTTTTTGTTTGTGTGTGTGTGTGTGCACTTCCCGGCGAAAAGCACCAGGGCAAGTGAGCTGCTTGGTGTCGACATTTTTCCCGCCCGTGGTTGCCATGGGTGATAATCATCTTAACGGGCGCTTTTCCGCTCCGTTTGAACACAGTGAAGCACCATCTCCATTGAGCGTCACATGAACAGAGAGAGAGAGAGAGAGAGAGAGAGAGAGAGAGAGAGAGAGAGGGTGAGAAAGAGACAGCGCGCACGGAAAAGAGATTATCGAAGCCATTTAATGTCGATGATGATTCGATTGTGGATTTGGATTTTTATCGCTGCCGAACCGTTTGTTTGTCCGTGGCGTCGTGCGCCATAACCCCGTTGGTTCCTGCTTTGACAGCTGCGTCGACGACTGTCATCAGCGTCACGTGCTGCTCGCATGTTAATATTCGAACGTGAGTATGATTAGTTGCCGTTAAAGCTAATCGGGTTTGTGTGCCATTCAAACCACAAAAGGAATTGCTTTTATCGCAGTAGAGTCTGTTAAATCTTGTATTAATTATCTCACTCTCCCTCACAAATGGGTCTAACACAACCCGTCAAAGCTACATTTCACATATCTACAATCTGTTTCTCGGGCAAACATATTTTGTGGCAATCGTGGAGGGAGGAGGAGGAGGAAAAAACTCGACCGCGTTCAACTAGAAACCGTGGAAAATAAATAACCTTCATGCGCATACCAGCCGCAGCGACTGTCTCTTGTGCTCGGGTGAAATATAAATATTTGAAATTATTAACAAAAACGGAAGCACCCACTTCATACTCAGCCCCAGCCCGCCCCAGCCGCCGGCCGCACAATTTACGCACAGACGCGCGCAAAAGAGCATAAATCCATCGGACGGCAAATATGCAATATGCTGCTGGTGTGTGGCCACCAGTCGGGCTGGCTCAGTTCCGGGATTGTGTCCGTACTTTTTGCATCCCGCCCAAGAAGCAAGCACACACACCCAGCCGGACAATAATAACGAAACACAAAAACACGCGAGGCGGGAAAACAACTCCCTTCGCCCCACTGCCGGTCACTGTGTGTCTATCTGAAAATAAAAATTGCATCCCATCCATAATTCTCCTCAATATATCCTTTTGATACAGCCTCGCGTAGTCGTAGTCGGGGTCGCTGGAGCCGGAGAAGCGGGCTCGAATGGAAACGTTTTCCCTTTGATTTACGTGTACGTGAGTGCATGTGCACTTTGCGCGCGTTGCTGCTCCACCGTTCCGTCCGTTTCGCTTCCGGGAAAGCTCTTCCGGTTCGGTTAAATATAATTCAATTATTTCATTGCTGAACTTCACCCTCTGTCTGCATAAAAATCCACTCCCGGGCAGCGCGAAAAAGATTGGCGATACAATAACGAAAAAAAAAACCCCAGGTCTGTGTTTGTATTTGATCATGCTGCTTGGGAGGGAACAGCATTCCAACGATTGATTCGATGAGGCCAACCGCACACACACAGCAGCAGCAGCAGCAGCAGCATGCTTGTTGTTTGTTGGTTTCTCAATATATGCGGAATTTTATCTTTTCCCCTTTTTTAACCCCCTTCCCACGTATGCTTGGCATCCTTTTGATCAGTGCCGTTTTCACCACCCCCGGCCTCGCACGTAAACATTCCCGTGCGACAATCTACAATCGGTGGGTTGCTTGCATTAATGGCATCACGAGCACGAGATTATTGGCCTCCGGGCGTGCCTCCGGCAACCGATTATGACGATGGCTACATGATGATAATGACGAACTGATGATCAGCACGAGGCGATCGCACGATGATTGCACCAAGAGGAAGTCGTATTTTAAAGTCCTCCCCGTCCCTGCCGTCCATTACTTCACGGGCCCAATTTCACTGGCCCGGAAATGGAAAGCAAAATGGGTAGCCCAAAAATGAAAATCGTATGAAAAACCACACCAACCTTCCCCTCCCTGCTTCACAACAGCTCAAAGTCGTTCGACCGCAACAACTCATCCCTTTTTTTGCTGTTCTCGTGGGGTTCGCTGTTGTCTGGAAAATGGATAAAATTGTGGACACAGGCCCGGAAAGGGCCATAGATTGAACATTTTGCCGGCTTTCCCGACCCGACCCGGGGACCATGCGCAGCCGAATTACTCACACACACACACACACACGCGCGCGCGCGCTTACACTCGTACCAGTTCGACTTTTGTGTTGACATTGATTTGAGGCCAGCGCCAGAATTCTCGCGCACAGCGAAAGGCGGAAAAGCCACCGCAAACAATGGCAAGGGATGGCTGATGGAGATAATGGTGGAGAACGTAGGTGGTGTCCCCCCCCCTCCCACAACAAAGCGACTTGCAATGAGTGTAAAATTAATCGAACGAAAACACGAGCACAATATGGAGCGTTGCAGGGATGCAAAAACTTAACACGCCATGCTCTCCTGTCCATGTGGGAAGGGGGAAGAGAGGTTGAGAAAAAAGGGGGAATGGTCGTCACGGCATACAACAACGCTTGTTTCGAACCACAATGAAAAAGGGCAACACCAACGGCTACAACAATACCCATATTTAACACAAACGGATATGACGGAACAGGGAGTAAGTTGTGGCGCTTTTTTGCTGTTCATTTTCGCCGGCCATTCCCTGCTCAGTGTGTTCTTGGGGATAACAATGATGCAAAATGGAGGGAAAGCTAGAGGGGAGAGACACCCGGTGGATGATGTTTTTACAGCTGCATCTCTATGGCGATTGATTTATTTTCGCATTCGTTCTCCCTTTTTTCTGGTACGTAAATTCTCCCATGGCTGCACTACAACTACTGCAGTTTGAGAGGAGACACAAAAGAACAAAAAAAAAAACAACGTGCACGGCAGAAAAAAAAACACTGTATAAATCAGAGGAAAATATCCTTTTTCACCGCAGGCGAGTTGCATTGTGTTTGATTTAAGAGGACTGCTTTTACCGTTCTTCTTCCTGGTGTGGGAAATGGGGAGGAAAAACAAATAAAACAAACACACAGACACACACACGAGGACACTGGCAGCACATGTGTAAATGGCAGGTAAAATGGGCTCCGATCAGCATGCCATTCTATTGATTGATTCGGTGCAAACGCGTGTTCACCCCTGCGCCCCGTTACCCTTGACGACCATTTGGCAACAGTTGGTTGGCAGCGACGGAAAGCTCTTAAAAGCATTCCTTCTCTCTCTCGCTCTCTCGCTGTCATTTTTCTTCTTCGTTTGCGGGAAGCAAACGGGAGGTGGTAATAATTTCCAAACTGTAGCCGAACGGTAGGCGAGAAGAAATGCAATTTTATGCACCCTCCAAGTGCAAGTGTTGCATAATAATTCACCCACTCGCTGTCGGCGGTGGCGGTGGCGAGATGGTGTGAAAAATGGAGCATAATTTTTAAAACCCATCAAAACTTTCATAACCCATTCACCGTCGCCATTTTGACCCATTTTATTAGCCACCTTTTTGCCGCTGCTGCTGCTGCTTTCGAGGCTTCATATTGTTTATAGATTCTGCTGGCTGGCGGTGTTCTTACCGTTGCCGGTGTAAGATTCTGATTTCCGCCCATAAAAACGGCTTGCTCATCGCGCTCGGTAAACTTGTGCTCTTAGCTGCCGAAAGTTTGGAGCAACCAGCAGGAACGCGCTGCAAAAACCCTGCACTGCTCTGTGATGGAAGCCAGCTGAAGTTGTTTATCCTTTGGAAAACATGCACTAGAGAAAATAGTTTTGCAGCATCCCGAAACACCCGAGCGAGCCTGCTTCAGTGGGATTAATTATTTGTTTGTGTTCAGCCACCACGATGTTTCAAGCTACTAACAACACAATTTAGCTTTAACAAGGCAAACAAAACAGCAACTTAATGCTCGCGTACTCCCCCCGTTACGTTTCTACAACAACAAAAAAGAGCAGAAAAAGGCCGTCGACAGTTTGCTCTCGCGCAGCAGATTATCCCTCTAATGTATTGTGAAAAAGGGGAGCCAATTGTTCACCGTACCGAAGGGGGATAACGGCGCCTCCATCGCAACAGGATGGCAAGAGTTTCCGCGAATTTTATAACAATTATTCCCTTGAACCGAACGCCACCCATTCAGCCGAACGGATCAAACGCAACTGAAGGACGGGGCCCTTTTCGTTTCGTTTTGGGATTATAATTTCCCTTTTTTTCGCCCTCCCTTACCTTTCCTTCTGGCATTGAACGCGGAAAAAGGGATGAAAAAAAACACACACACACACACACGCCGAAAACCGTTAACATGAAAGACGCCATGAAAGCGGGCGGCATGATGACTTTCGTGATTCATTCCTGAGCAGCTGAAGTCAACGATGTAAAGATTCCTCTCACTTCATAAAGCCTGGAATATGATTAAAACCTAACTGCCGGTCGAAACCTGCGAGCGGGCATTTTATTGCCCCGGATGCTGGGGAAAAGAAAAATTTCGACACTGTAAGGATAAAAATGGGAAAAGCCGGGTCGTTTCTTCCTCTCTCCAGCTGCTCCAGCTACCCCACTGTCTGATTAATAACAAGATACCGAAAAACCGGGGAACGGGTACGAGGCACCCGGCACCCGGCAATTGGGACACAACCGGATTCGGATGAATATTGGCGCCAAGTTAGGTTTTCCCTCCCATTTCTCCTCTCCTCAGACGAAGGCCGCCCTCCGCAATGGAGCACCCGGAGGATAATAAAAAAAGATTTTCTTCCCATCCCCTCCCTCACCGTGTGACCTTTTTTTCGGTTCTTTCTTCGCGTTCACAAATCTCAGAACGCCACGTGGATTCAATCACAGAGGCACACTGCGACGGGGGCGAGGGCGAGTGAAAATCTCATGCCTGAAATTTCGTGATTGAGATGGAGGATTTGCTCGGGAAAAAAGAAAAACACCACGCATCACCCACCATCTCCCGACCAAACGGGAAGAATTTGTACGGCAATACGGCCCCGGAAAGTGGGCACAACACAGCACGGGCCAAGAAGCGCCGGTGCCATCAAAGGCCAAACAGGAAAGGCACTTCCGGTGAGTGTGTGTGTGTACGTGAATGTGTGTGTGTGTGTGTGTGTGGAAGGTCCGTTTTTCTTCGAGTTTGCCTGCCGAAACGATAAGAAATCAGCAAATCGGTTTTTCCGTTCCCCACCAACTCGGACCCCGTTCCCCGTGGCGTGACGTGGCGCGGTGGCCGCACGGAACAGACTACAACCAGAACTTAAAATGCAAAGCACTGGCCCCCGGGGAGAGGGTGTGTGGGCTGCTGAAAGGGCTAACCTTCCTTCCCCGCCAGCAAAGCAAGAAGCCAAAACCGTGCGCTGCTGGGAAGCGCGAGCAAAGATGGATATGTTTATTTTCGTTTAATGTTCGCCAAATCTCCAATAGCACACCGGTTGCCCCCCTTTCTCCGCCCCTCGTTGGCCCGGTGGTGGGTGGCAAACGGTGAAAGAAGATTTTCCCTTTATGGTTACCAATTTCTAGCCGAAATCGTTCGGCAAATTTCTGCACCCTTTTTGCCGCCTTTTTTCGGATCGCCTCGGCCTTCCTCCTGGCTTGACGAACCCGCCAAACCCTTTGAAACGACGTTAGCCGGTTGACTTCTAAGGAAAGCGGGGAAGTTAGGAGCGAGCAAAAAAAACGAAAGGAGCAAAACTTTGAGGCGATCAAACAGAACCATCTCCCATCCCGTTTTGCAGGCATTGGGGGACCCATGTGGATAATCGTCGACAGCTGAGGTACGAGTATTTATTTTAACAAAATTTATTTCCCAATCATGATGTTCACCGTGACCATTTTCCAAGGCCAGGCAGGGCAGAGGAGAGCAAGGGAATAGAAAAGGTAAACACACATCTGCTCCCTGCCAGCGGGAGAGATTGAGCGATTTTATTTGTAAGCACACCACACAACGCCACACACCGAGGCCATTAATCGGTCCGTAAAAGCACCTCCAAACAACAACAAGAAAAAGGTTTTGAAACAACCAAAAATTGATACACTTTGCACGCATTTCTATAGAAATAAATCTTCGATACATCTAATCAGCGGTTAATTGACGGATGAGGAACAGATTAACTCAAGCCGGCAAAAATAATTACATTTAGAAAAGTGCTTCAAAAGAAGAGTGTGCAAAAGAGACTTTCTCTCCTTCTCTCTATTCCATCCTTTCTGGAATCACTTCGCACCGATGCGTAATCCTACGCTATCTTTCCCTGCAATCAAATCAAACCTGCTCTTCCTGCTGGTGGGGGTTTCTTCTGCCTTTCAAGTCGCATACCCGAAGAGAAGAGTCTTCAGCTTCCCCAAGCGGCTTCCTGTGCAGTCAATTCACACAGACACTTTCTGACACAGAAGAATGAAAAAAAGCGAACACAAGCGAACCGCAAACAGCTTTTACCGACAGGCGATTATGGTTGACTTTCGGTAATTAAACAGATTTTTTCTCTCTCTCTTTACCTCCCGCTGCTAACACCCACCCACCCACCGGTTATGACCTTTCGCTGTGCTGTGAAGAGCTTATTTTTTCTTCTCTTCTGTTCGCCGTTCCATTTCGCATGCTCTTAATTACTTTCTATTTGATTAATTTTGAAGGCTTTACCTTTAAACACAATCGCTCGCGCTCTGTCTGCGCTTCCGAGCGCGGTAGTTG
The DNA here is from genome assembly GCF_016920715.1 of Anopheles arabiensis. Taxonomy (NCBI): domain Eukaryota; kingdom Metazoa; phylum Arthropoda; class Insecta; order Diptera; family Culicidae; genus Anopheles; species Anopheles arabiensis. Next base: position 2,698,074 of record NC_053517.1, on the reverse strand, counting down.
CTGTTCGGCAGGGGTTGATCAAAATGGAAAGCCTGTCCTCGGTAGAGTGTGTTCCGGGTGATTGGCAAGCGAAGGCGCAAGGTGTAAGAGCGCTTCTTGGTTATTATTGACCGCTCGCTGCGAACGATAGCTCATCGGTGTGTCGTGTTCGGCAGTGTCGTTTTGTTGATTGCTTTCCCGAGACATCATCACCTCCTGCCGCTGCTTTCCGGGGCAAAGAGAGGGCATCTTAAGTATTATTATGCAAATGGGCGAGCTGTCGGTTGGCATTTTCCGGGGACCGGCAGAAAGGGCAGAAGCATCAGCCTACCGACACTACTCGTCGCACAAACGCTCCGGCACGAGATAGAGAGAGCTTTGAAAACTAAATTGAAAACATCATCAACTCGGCACACGATCTTGCTCGAGCAGGGGGCCTTCGCTCCACGGCACGTAAGCCGACGATAATGGAGTGCCAACGGGATGATAATTGCTGCCAATTAATGGCAAGTCTTTCCCGACCCGACCCGGGCTTGTGGCTGCCGGTGCGACCTAAGCTCTGAACCACCGCACTGAAAGTCGGCCCCCAAATCCTTCCTTTAATGAGCGAGCGCGTCTTTTCGCTGTGCAAAGTGTCGATCCTCTTTTCCCGGCGAAGTTTGAAACGCTTCCTTCGGCCTCGGTGCGTTTGTTGTGATAACGCAGGGGGGGGGGGGGGGGAAATATCATTCGGCACACAACTCACACAGTGGGAAAGATTATCCAAAGTAACACGGTATTTACACACCTCAAAGCTAGCGAGGAACCTCTTTGCATTCTGTGTTCTGTGCCGTTGCAGGGCCGCTTCCAAAACGATGCCAGTAAAAAGTGGAAAACCAGACAGAATTAAACGAAACGCGTTGGATTTATTTTGGCACACAAGTAGCACGACATGCAACACTTACCCGAAAAGTGTACCACGGCAAGGGACCGGAAGTTCCGAAATCACACACACACACACACACAACTGTGCGCCCAAGCAACAGCAAACGACGAACGCAAAATGGACTAACAAAAAAGTACAATATTTAAATATGTGACTAGTAAAATAAGCAAAAACAGTCGACGGGCATTTTCCTTCCGCAAACCCTCCCGAGACCGTCAAGTCATCGGTCACGAAGGGAATCACGGGGAAAGCATTACGGCACTCGACTACGTTGCCCAAAAGCCAAAAACTCAAATAGCTGAATATTTCACACACACAAACATTCACACAAAACAACGCGCTTCTTGCCGCTTCTCGGTTCTTCTATCTCGATGAGAGAGAGTGTTCCGGGGACGCACCAACACACACGCACAAACACACTGCACCGGTCGGTAGGTTCGCTTGCATTCATGCATGTATGCATAACAAAGCAGTGGTGGTGTTTTTTTTTTTTTTGTTATTGCCTCTACCGCTCCTCTCTTTTGGCACATCCTTTTTTTGTCAAGCTTTTTACGGCACACAACAACCGCCCCTGGACGAGATGTGCAATTCTTGATTGATGCTGGCAAAAGCTAAAAGTTGTTTAAATATTTTTCATGCAGAGCACTCTTTCCATAGCCCGGAACGCTTCCCAAATGCATGTACACTCGGAGCAGCTTTACTCAAACAAACCAGCGAACAGCGGGGAAGGGGAAGCGCACACAGCGCAAGCAAGAGACCATCGAAGCTGAACACTGTTCCACCACGGCCGACGCTCGTCGCAATGCAACCGAATGCAACACGCTCTAAGCCGATAAGTGAATGTAGTAGGCGAGTGGTGTGTGGATCACAACAGCACGCGCAGCAGGCCTGTTTCAAATTGCCGGCCAGCGCGCCAATTCAGATCCAAGTTGCCGCTAAGCTAAGCTGCTGTTGGGCCAAGCAGTGTGAACGATTTGTGGAAAACACTCAAACGGAACGAATTGAAAAGGATTGTCGGGCACAATTTATCCCGTACGATGGCGCAACTGACCAACACCAAACCACAACAACAAAAAACCCTCACGCCTAATTTCTAATGCAAATAAAAAACTTGACTAAAGAGAGAGAGAGACAGCGTGGGGGAGCTAGTACAATTTTGGCTAATGGTAAGGAGGCAACATGACGAGATATTAACATTCAATTTTAACAGTATGGCGAGTCCTGGCGTTTTTGAGAATAATTTCATTTGATTGAAGAATTGTTTCACAAATCTGTAGATTTAAACATGTTAGGAGACTCAAAGACGAATGAAATCTACGAACCGGAAGGCGCTTACATACGCTCAATGCGACATGCAAAAACTTCTAATTCAACGTAAACTTTGCTGTTTCAGACGCATTGCGTTAATTCCTGTAGTAAGATGAAGCTCATTACCCAGTGTACCAAGCTTTTAAGGAATTTGGCCTAACAAGAGCAGTAACGATTTCATCAGAATTCGATGCATTGTGTACGCTTTCAGCTGACGCTCTCAAGGATATTCGGCACTCCAGTTCAAGCACATCGATGGAAAGTTCTCGCTTTTTGGCATCAGGACAAACAACTGCCCCCCTCTTCTCCACCATCCCATTCCACCATCGCTTAAGCTAAAGAGTTTGGCCGCTGCGAGCAGACCTTAAGCTACGAATTGGCTTCGTTACCGAGCGAACCAGGGGAATCCTTGATTTCACCCAGTGCATTAAGCAGAGAACGTGTGACTAGCGAAAGCCTTTCGGAATCTGAGCAACACAGCTTTAATGCGCCCTCCCCCCCAAAGGAGAAGAAGCAAAAAGTGGCAAACACCGTGTTAGCATTAGCACGGAAGTACGTTCTCGGAAGTTGCACGGTGCTATTAAAATCGAATATGGACTAAGTTTTCGTGCTTGCACGCCGTGTACGCCGGAGCATGACGTTATTGCTGCTGCCACCTCGTCTTTCGGGTGTATCCTACTACCACACTACCCACAGCGAAAGACGCGCCATGGCGCCGAGAGCTGGCATGGGCCATGAGTTGGCTTTGCACGTTGCACACTGGCCAAACTCGCCGAAGGTAACAGACACACACGCACACACACAAACAACGCTTAACCCATCCACAAGCGGTCCTCTCTGTATTACAATACTCTGGACAGTCGAGAGACACCCTGCAGGCAATGGACAGTGGAGTGGGCACGGTCCGGGGAGGAGCTGCACGTGCAAAAAGCAAAATATGGATGTACGTACATGCTTCCCTCCTCCTCCCGTATTCTTCGTGGGTTCATGGTTCGTTACGCCGTAGATATCGGACATGCGAGCCTCCCTGGGCGGGCTAGCCAAACCGAACGGATCGTGTGCCGAGCTATCTGTTTCGCTCGCTACGGACTTGGACGGGACTTTGTTCATTTTAATAGGAATAAATTCATTGCTATAATAACTTCTGTCCAACGTAGCACGTGTGTGTGTGTGTTGGATGCATTGGTTGCTTACTTACTAGCCACATACTGCCAAAGGAAGAACATTCGTTCTAATACACTCACTTCCGCCTGTACCAGTACCTTTCCCAGCAAAGAATGACCACACACAACAGAAACGCCCCTTGTGGGACGCAAAAGAAAACTTAATTAAAACAATTATCGCCCCCCCCCCCTCGCTTCCTTCCACGCCGGACTTTCGTCGCTCAGCCGGAGAGAAGCATTCGTGCGTTGATTTTCTAACGATCTACCATAGTTCATAATCTAATTTTCGGACCACATGTTTCATGCACGGACCACAGTCGTTCTTTTACGCTTAAAATCACGTCTTTACGGTCGTCTGGTCGTACTGGTGGAGTATGGCAACACCGCCGAAGGAGTGCATCGTTCTCTTGCGACGTGTAATGAGCGTTTCCCAGTGTTGAATAATCTAGTAAACACATACAACTGCACCCCTAGCAACGTGGTTCGGTTTATGAACGACCATGCGTCTCCACCGGTGGAAGGCTAGACTAGGAAGAAGAACCCTGTTCTGTTTGCCCGTGAAAAAAACAGCTTAAAAACATTATGAAAATTATTATCACAGAACATTCTAATGTCCCGTTCACTTTGCCTTCAGCTCTTTTATTTTTGTTTCGAAAACTAAACCCATTCTTCCAACATTTGCTTGGGTAAACCAACAATTGGGTGTGTTTTCATCCCCACAATCACCACACACCACGACAGGCCACAAAGTAAACGCTCGCTCAAATGCAAACATGCAGCCTTTCGAAGCGACATGTCATAACAAAAAAAATGCCTCAACCTCAACGCCATTGCCTTCGCGGAAACAGATATCCGGCCAGCACCATAATCACTTGTTAACAGAGAAATTAATCTTCATTCATTTTCCTGACAGAATTAGGATAATTAAAACCGTAATTAAAACATTCCTGTTTGCGCACGGGGCACACGCAAAGACGGGAAGTGGGGTTTGAAACAAAAAGAAAAAAGCAAGCTCAAGCGATGCTGTTTGCACGAAAGAAGCTGACGAAACACATTTTTTCTTCCTTCAAACGAAAAAGGGTAGTGGTTTTGCGGGACAAAGAGAGTGGGAGAACGCACACGACAGATGCTGCTATAACCGACTAGCACTTTATACGGCATGAAATAGCGGTTGAAAGTTATTTAAGTAATCAAAAAAAGAATCAGGAGCCAAAGCGAAAGGGAAGGTTGTGAAACAAAGCAACGGTACGTTACGACGACATTCCGTCGTTTCCTTCGTCAAAACGATAAAGCGAACGGCAACCGATCGGTATGGGGCAGAACAGATCCATCCACTGGAACCGCTGGAGAACGATTGACAGGCGGCAGGCGAAGGCAGGCAACACTGCACTGATGGGAATAACAAAAAAAAACGCACCCACTGCCACTGGTAGTATGTAATACTTCAAATAAATTACATCCAAATGCAACCTTACCGAAACCGACGACGCTGGTCGCTCCGTTCCTTTGCTGCATTACAGCGAAACAGATTTCCGGTTAGTGGTGGAGCCGAGGGCGGAGAAGGAGAGGCAAATCACATTTCCTTTCTACCGCTTTTCACCGTCCACCGTCCTCGAAGCGTTCGTCACTGTTCCGGCCCAAAATTGAAAGAAAACTTTTGCTACTTCTTCCTTCCCATCCCGGATGTTCGAGCGAGCGAGCGAGCGTTTGGATCTCATTCAATATTTATTCTTGCCGCTGAACGAATCACACTCCACTCCGCGCGCATGAGGTTGAGGGGTTGAGGACACTGAAATTTGCGACTTTCGGCAGCGCCGATGCAGCAAGTGACCCTGCGTTTCAAAGGTTCTCGGTACAAGCAGGTCCCACAAAGGGACAAGAACAGACAGGATGAACCAGATCGAAGCCAAACGAAATAAATAGCAAAAGTGCAAGAACCGCTCACCAGCTGTACAATTCGTCCTGTACTGGTGTATGCAATTTCCTAACGCCCTCCCTGTGCCCTGCTCGCTCGCACGACCCCTGGCAACGCGATCTGTGTGATGATGTGCATCTTCTACTTCATCTTGAAACGGCTCAATTTCCATCCTGCTCCACCCTGCGCTGGGTGCTCGTGCTACCTTCACGTTTTATCTTTCAAATCTCTTCAACAAAGCCCTTTCACTGTCGTTTCACTGGCCAGAAATGCCAGAAGCTGATTCCTCGGTCACTGGCTCGTGTTCTCATCCAGTGGTGCCGCCACTGTTCCCGTAAGCTGCTCCGGGAATCCGTATCCGTAGCGCGTTAGAAGAATAGAGGGACGATCTCTAGCCAAGCGGTTTGTTCGGCGTCTCTCGTTCGCTTTCACCACCGCTTTCCACGATCGTTATTGTCCATTTTATGCTTCCTTTGCTTTTTTCCTCGCACCACCGAGGAATAGGGGTCCGTTTTTTGTCCCTTCTCTGGGATGATTTTAAACCGTACGTCCGTACGTCCTTTCGTGTTCTACACGCCAGCGTTGTTGCATGGGAAAGGAACAGATCCAGATGCAGCAACCGAATCGCTTCCCTTTGACTACACACACACACATACCACATACCACATCTCCTTACCAACAGCCAGGATGACATTTTTCCTTTGCAAACGGATAACTCCCACCGCTCGCTGCCCTCCCCCACGGGGCGTGTGGACGACGTGATGAATCCCACGGTGACGTCAAGATGTTTAATCGAGAATCTGTCCACCCGAAGGAACCCCGTCCGCCTGACGTTTGAGTGATGGGAATATTCTGTGCACCATTTTTCACATGGCGCAAACCTTAAGCCATACACCTCATACACCTCACTGCTCGGGAGTCCCTTTCTGTCTGTGAGCCTTTGTCCGTAATCCTTTGGCCGAACTGTTCTGTTGTTTTGCTCCCGATTCGGTTGAGCGAACGAAGAACGACAAACCGTATACTATTAATTGCATTTCCCACCTTCCTGACTAGCGCACGAAGGGATCCCTTTTCCCCACTTCCCCCAGCGCACTACGGCTGACCACATCCGGCAAAAGGGGGGTGGGGAGGGATGGGATTGGACCGGTTCGGCTTTCAACATGACATTCGATTGAGATCGTGTTGAAAAATGAACCTCCGGAATGGCAGAAGCGCAGGAGGCCAAAACCGCGCCCGGTGGCGCCCGGTTGTTAGCATCGTCCAACAATTATTTGCTCAACTTAACCTCATTCTCGGAACGGCAGGACACGGGGGAGAGAGGGGCGGGCGACCAAAAGACACACAACATACAAACAGGGCAACATTTTTCATCCCGCGTGTCGGAGCGCGCATCTTCCCATGCGGATTTGCTACGCCACAGAGTTTACGCGCCAACTCACGCGCAACAGCGCGTGCAAGTGGGGAGGGGTGTCCTTGTTGTGTTTTTGCTCGCCCTGGTGTGTTGGCCGGCGCTTAATAAATTGTAAAAATAAATTGAAAAACTTCTGCCCATAATCTCCAGGTGCTTCCCGTGTACAAGAGAATTCGAATTGTGAATACTTCACGCGCTTCACCAACCCGGCCGGTTGGTTGTGCTGCTGTAGTAGTTCTCGGACTCGGAAGCACAGAGAGAGAGAGAGAGAGAGAGAGAGAGAGAGAGAGAAAGAGAACAGCACAGGACTTCCTACTAGATCACCACCAGTAGCAGCAGCACTAAAACTTTGTTTTCTCGTGAGGCACCGACTCGAAGCAGCACAAAATAAATAATCACCAACGATGCAAACGGGCGGTTACATCGCTTCGCATTGTTGGCGGTGGTGCTTCGAGTACGTTGTTTATGGCGTGCGTTTTGCAGTACACCTACGCAAGCATTGCACCACGATGATAAACCGACAGAGGTTTGAAAAATTTCAACACTCAGCGCTTCTTGATTTTATGAGTTTTCGACGGTGGACCGGTAGTAAATCCCTCACGGGCTTAAAAACCTCCGAGCGTGCTAGATTTATCTTCCTCCGTTTCGATACGCGCCACCAAGCATTCGTAGCCAGCACACAAACACACATCTCTACGTTACGATCAATAGTTTCTTATCACCGCTTCACTCCCCTTGCACTAAAGCTTTGCTCAAGTCACGGTGTCTGACACAAAGCGCACCATAAAATCGCATATAAAGACCTCCGCCCTTCCGGACCTGCACAGCTCTAGGTCTGACACGCGGGACGTTAATGTGCCACATCATTAGCGAAAGAGCGCGAGGTAATGCTGGTAATCCTAAGCCGAAATATTATTTCGACATTATTGACGTTGCAATCCCGCAATCGCGCAGCAGCATCGTACCGAGCGAGTACTGGTGCCGTGCATGGTCGCGTGATCGTGAAAAGGGAGTTCGAATGCAAATACGACCCCCTATTGCGTGCGGCGGAAGACCACCGAAGACGTCAGGGCGCACTGGTAAGCCGCGTGAGAGGATATGAGATTTCAGCTTCAGCCTCTGGGACAATACACACACACCCTACGATGCAATCATCGTTAGCCGGGAGCCGCGCTGCTGCCTGCGCGGGAATGCAAGTGAGTGAGTGATTTTCACATCGACACGCCCGCCCTTTTCCCCCTAAAATGCGCGGCCCAATTCGAAACCCAATGTTGACACATTCCAGATTGGAATGGAATTATTCCCTTCCCTACACCCAACCCAACTCATACTGATTCGCACAGTGGTGATGGTTGAAAGGTCTTTTCTAAAAAGAGAACGAGTTCGATTTGGTTCCCGTGCCCTGCACACTGCATGATCACCACCACCAGGAGCGGCGGCCGTTGTGATGTGATTATTGGAAAATGGTCGTAAGCTGGAGGCGATAAGCGCTGTTCATTCGTACGCACACGGACTCGTCGTCGTCATCGTCGGCTTGCCAAAAGGGTCGGGGAGGGCGCACGCCGGTAGTAACGGTCGGCCACACACACCGGTGTGTTCTGCTTGGGTGCAGTCGAATGTGCAAGCGTGGGCTGGCCAATTTCCAATCGATACTGCCGCCACCACGACCACCCAACCACCCAATCGCGCTATCACGCGCCAATCTCGTTATGTGTGAGCCAAAATTGCCTTCAGCAGCAGCAGTGTACCCTGTCGTCGGTACTAATGTTCACACAAAGCGAGGATTGCATGTTGCCCATCAACACGTGTGTGCTGCATCGTCGTGCGTCGCTTTTTGGTAGAAAACTGGGAAAAATGGCAAATAAAAACGAGTATTATTAAAACTAGAGATATTTGTAAAAAGCAAACCATCACATCTCCCACATGGGGAGTTCAACAAAGCAAATTGATGCACATCATCCACCTTTCACCACTCGCTTCGCTTTAAATAGCTCACTCGAAAGGATCATCCTCTCCACCGTGCCGTGATTGTGATGCATGTACGGGGGGGGAAGTGTGTACTTTACGACTGCCTGCCTGATCACAGTCAACAATGGACACTAACCCCCATCCCACCCCCAAATCCACTATGATGGCGATGGTGGATGGCTTCATTTTCGCAATGGCCGATCAGAGCTCGAAATTACCCCTTTTTGGCGAAGCACATTTATTCGATGTGAAATCTAACGATTCGGTCAATCGAAAGCCCTGTTACCCCCGCCTGCCTTTTACACCTGGTTTAGTCCCGAAATGCAACAGCAACGCCCCGGATGCACTCCCTGCAAAATGCCATCGAGAATTAGCAGCAGTTTCTGTCCACTCCATCTCCTTTTGTTGGGTGTTAAGTAGCCCCATAAGCACGACGGTCCATTTTCGGCGTTTTGGAGCGAGCAAAGTGAGCGTAAAACAGAGGCACATTAACATTGTTTTAAATTTAATGATTCTATGAAAAATGTTGCAATGTTGAACACACAAAACACTATAAAGGCTATTGAATTTCAAACACTTTTCATCTCTCACTAGAAGTACAATGCAAAATATAATTATTACAGATATTAAATCCTATAAACTCGCTATCACAAAAGTGCCATTCTAAAGACTTCCCAGAACAACTGGTAAAACAATTAATCATAATTCCATCCATCGGAGCAACAACAAAAAAAACCGTCCACCTCCACCATGGGGCTTCATTGGAATGAGCAAATTAGCTTCGCTTCATTCAAATCGATCGATCAAATTCAATTGATGGATTCCGCACAACGCTGCGCATCAACAATCTCGCCGAATTTTTAGGACTTCGCGCGGTAATTCAATGTTGTTTGCAAACACAAACAAATGCAAAACACACACACAAAGCAATCCTAAAACGGCACGGAATGCTCTGTGGCACAGATGCAGATTGATTTGTGCGAAAGCCTGCTCCATTTCATCAAAAATATGAATTCCATTTGGTCGCGCGGTTTGCCCCGGTGCGCCATTTTGTTTAGAAACCTTCCAAAATGGGCAGGGGGGGGAGTTGGAGCGGACCAGGACTCCAGGATACACTTGTCACCGAGGGAAACGATCCGGAACTAGTTCGGGCTAATTAATATTCATGTGACCCAACTGTGCTCGGCCCGACTGGTCGCATGGGCTTCGTTTGAAACCTAAAACGCGGGCGAGACTGGGCCTGTGTTGTGCTGGCCATTGTTTGGCTGGGCTGCTCCGATACAACCGGCACCAGCCGGAAATGAATTTTCGGTTGCGGTTTCGATTTGCAACGACCATAAAGGATCAAGTCCAGTGGGTTCCACGAACTCGCTACGGCGGGCATTCGGCGGAGGCATGCAAACAATGTGCGACTAACGCTAGTGGGCCGGGCCGAGCTTAGCTTTTCGCCACTTGATTGATACAATGTTTCCCAATTTGCAATGTGTCCACCAGGCGTCCAGTGGACACATTACGATTACATTCCTTCGCTCTCGCTGTCCCGCACCCCGTTTGTCGCACTGTTTGATTGTGTTTGCTGAGCGTTTGCAAATGCAATTCGCATTCTTCTTTCATTGCAGCCAGCTAACGCTCTAACTAACGACCGATGCGTCGATTCAAGCTTGGTCGAAAGCACTCAGCACCAGACCGGTCCAGCAAGCGTACGAGTACCCCTATAATGGGCACTATTTTGTGAGCCGCTTTCATCGATACTCGCGGTTATCTGGGGAGCTATTGTTTTCTAATAAATTTATGCATCCCCTGGCATGCCGTTTCGTCGAGCAGAGCAGAGCCTCATCGCTCTGTCGAACCCGTTCTCCAGAGACCGGAAACCAGGTAGCAAGCCTGGGACACGGGATGGCACGGGCAGATAAAGTTATGATGGTCGCTTTGATCGCGCGCCTACCGCCCGTACTATGGCGATACGCGATAAATCGGCACAATAGGATCCATTATGTCTTGCAGCCCCTGGAGCGCTCCTTACTGGGTCAGTGGGTGTTTTGGGCTGTGTGTAAGCACCCCCAGTTGGGCCCCATGTCGCAGCAACGGAAGACTTATTCTTCTTATTCTCGGCTGCAGGCTCTAATCCCGCAAGGAGCTTTCCCATCTTCAGGCGCTCTAGTCTAACATCATTCAATCAATTTTCTCAATTTGTCGCTCTCTGCACCGAAGCCCCCAGCGAGCGAGTGAACGAGCGTTATCGGGCTGTGAACAATCGAGCTGCAGCGAGCAGCATAATAAGGGCATTTGCCACTCATCTTGACGCTCTGCAGCGGTCGCACTAGCAAACGAACAGCAATGAACAGGTTTAATATCTATTGTGTGTGCCCTCGAGGAGGTTAAAACGGATAAACACTGCTCCTCGAACGCGACCAAGACCACGATAACCATGGAGTGCGATAATAACAGGAGCCGAGCGTCCACCGAGACACAGCACAAACCACTATCGCCCGAGGAGCGTATTCGTATTCAATCCGTCGTGACCTAATAAACAACTCTCACAGCAGCAAAGGCCGGGCGCAGCACTCCGCCGCATCTCGGAAGCTAAAGTCTCGCCTTCCAGTGAAAATGTTATTAGTTTTTTCTTCACTTCTCTTTCGGGGTTTTTTTTGGCGAATTCATTTCGTTTGCTTTCCACCAACCCGACCGACGACCGTGCGTCTCGCAGTTTTGGAGCGAAATTTATGAAAAGGCTGTACCGAATATTTCATTTTCCTTCCAAAACAGCGCACTCCATCGTCGTGATGATCGTTTCTCACTCCCGACAGCGCCCCCGTGATATGGTGCTGTTGACGTTTTCAACCTCATCAGCATTGCAATCATCATCATCATCGTTTGAGGCGTCGCAGTAGAACCGAGAGCGCTTGTCGTCAGCTTGTGTCTTATTATTTTGTGTCCCCATAGCTCCCTCCGCGCTTCATACGGCGAGCTAGCCAAAAAGCTATGCAAATGGATTCCTTAACCTAATAAGAATCCTTTTTGCTTCGCTTAATACTACACCGAAAGGCACGCAAGAGAGAGAGAGAGGGAGGGATTCACTGTTGCAGGTTGCTGTTGTGCGGAAAAAGGACGGTTTCTTCGAAATGTTGCTCAACCAAGCCAGCAAACCAATGCTGGCGCACTCGTCGAATGTGATGGATTCGCTCACTCAATTAAAGTGAACACACTCATGAGCTGTAACGGGTGTAGTGCTGCATACGCAAACACCCAGCACGTGGTCGATTGGCCTATTCATCCGCAAATCAAACCATCACCACCATCATCCCTTTCCGTAAAGCAGCTCCTGCAACCGCAAACTGTACCGCAACATTCACTGTCTTCAGTGAGCTGGAACGGCCCATCGCTCCTCTCTCCCTACCTCCTGTCCCACTCGAAAAAAACCAATGCCATTAATTGCCATCAAAATTCCAATCGCATGCGAAATCTCGCATCGAACGTAATGTGCGCTTTCGCCATTTGTTTACCCACCGGCAAGGACTTGCGGTACGGTTTGCCCTCCAAGCGGTACTATCTCCATCGGGCAAATGGCACCCATACTACAAATCGTCAACGCACAGAAGAAAAAAAAACGGTACACACCGAAGCCAACAACTCTGGATTGAAAGGTAAAGTAAACGCAACACCGGGCACACCTACGTCACCTCCGCCGGTGTTGCGTCAATACCAAAAACCGCTCCGTGGGCCGATGGAAAATTCAATTTCCCAGCACACGGCTCCCAAAAAGTGGCCCCCATCAAAAAGGGAGGAGCAGGAGAAGGACAAGACCGAAATGGCTGTAATGGGAGGCCGGTAGGGAAAATAAAACCGTCTACAGTTTACGCACATATTTCGAATGTATAATTTGAATTTCTCTTTTGTCGCGCGACCGTGGTCGCTCCCCTTACATTGCTGTGACCCCACCGCAGTGTAAGTATTTGCTCACCTTTTTCCCCACGACCGATGCTTTCCCGATGCGATGCTGATGAGCCTACAGAAACCCCGCCGCCGGCGACCGAGACACTCCCTCACGAAAAGCCGTTTCCGACGTGCGTTTGCAATAGCGAGTCGGGCAAAACTCTGTGCTCGGAATCGGAAATCGAGCGGAAGCTTGCGATTTTTCTTTCTGCTACCGCACGCCACGGGTGGCACTTCCGCCAACCACCAGTGTGCGTTTGGTTTTTCCGCCACCCACCCAACCCATAACTCGTGAAATCAAATCGCAACAATACTCGATCGAATCTGTGCGGCACGGCATCAGGAGCCAGGTGAAGAGAGAGATAGAGAGAGAGCCACAGGGTCGTCAACTTCCGTGTGTGTGTGTGTGGCGCACTTTGCATTAGAACCGTACGCAATCGTTCATTACCAGTCACGTAGGCTGTGTGGTGCTGCTTGCGTGCTGTTGCTGTTGTGTTTTCGGTCGGATTTCATGGCAAACTGTGATGCAAAATTAGCATTCGCGGTGGAAAACGCATAACCTAGTTCGACGCGCTTGGTGCGTGTACCTGCTACACGCGAGTGTAATAAAAATATTACTTCATCTACACGCCAAACCTGGTACAGGTGCACGTGCTAATAAACTACGCAACGCTACTGATGCGCGGGTGTGACATTCCGCGGGTTACAATACAAAATCGCTACGGTACGCCATTTTACGGCTCATCAATTCCATGATAAATGTCGATCAAATTGTTTCACTTCCGTTGTTCCGTCTGGCACACACAATCCACTACCCGTACCCACAACAAACCCGTGTGCAGCAGTTACTCTACGTAAAGCTGTTGCTACTGTCAACTTCCACCCGGTCGGTTCGGTCGAAAGAAGATTGGATGCCGCCGTTTGATGAAGGTATAGCGTATCCATCCCCCCCCCCCTCCCTCGCACATCAAGAATGTTGCCATTATTTATGTGATATCAACAACATCAAGTATCATTGCCCCTCTCCGCCCTCGGATGGCTTACCGTCATCGTCAAGGACCAAATGGACCATCGTTACCAATCCACCGGAGAGGACCCACCAGAGAGAGTTGGGATTGAAAGCGGTTCCTTTAATGTCCCTTCCAGGCAACCCACACACACACACACACCACTGTCAACTTGCCGTAAGTCATCGTGTTTTGTTTGGACCAAGCCCCGGTTTACACACAAATCATCGCCAGGCCTTTTGTACCGGGGCACGAGCCCGTACCCGTACTGTGTTTTACTTCGTCGCTTTCTTTCCACTACGCCGTCGTCCGGCTATCGATGGGGCCGAGCTGGGGAGAGGGGGGGGGGTAAGGTTGCCATAAACCAGGGTATAAATTATGGCCGCGCTTGATAGCACTAGATCGAGCTCATCGTCGCTGAGGTCCTGTGGTTGTAGCCCGGGCCCGGGTCGTCGCCGTATGTGATGAAACAACGGACCACTGCTTGGGTCCGAAAACTTTGTGTGGCCATTGTTGCTGACCGAAAATTGCGATGCCATGATAAATTGAGCTTCCCCGTCTCCCCCCTCCCCCGCGCTCACTGAATTAAGATCGTTAATCGTTGCGTAAATGGTTTGGCCATTGTTACGCGCTGCGGTAGTTACAATGCGTCAAAAGCAAAGGCAAAAGCATCCCGGCAAACCTCAAGAGATCACACGAGAGCGTCTCCCGTCCCGGCTCCTGTCCGTGAGAGGGATCAATAACGGCCAATAATCTTTAAAAAAAACTGATGTGCAACTGTTTATCTTCTTTTCCTTCCTAGCGTGGTATTGTTTTTAGAAACCACCGCACCACCGTACCACAGCGGAACAGCAACCCATATGTCATTTCAAAATGACGGTTATGAAGAAGGCTTTCAATTTGTTTTGCCTTCCGTTGTGTTGTTGTGTGCCCCCTCACCCTTACCTTTCGGTTGTTGCGACAGCACACCACGACACGCGAACAATGAATGATTAATGACTTTCACGCATGTCGCTTTCATGATTGGTGCTCCCGCCGGGGCGTCGGTTTACAAAAGCAAAAGCGCCGAAAATACCCGTCAAAAACAAACTCGTTTGACATTTTATTCTAACTTAACGGGAAACGATTATCCCGTTGACAAGTGTGGCGTAGAAATTTGTGACGGCAAAAAACACTACATTTTGTTAAACACTTTGCATAACTTTAAACACCGATTTGTTACACAGAGTGTAACGCACTTTCAGCAGGTTAGCAGAGTTGTACAACTCCAAGAGTGCGAATACGCGCCTACAACTATGCAATACGCGTCGCACAATTTGTCTTGTTAGCCTCTTGTATGTCATTTTTAACAAGCCCGTCAACAGAACGACAAACTACAGCCAACTCGCGGTACGCGGTACAGCTCTGCTGCTCCCCAATAGTCTATTGGAAGCTGACATCGCCCCGTGTTGATTACATGCTTTGGATGGCGGAGAGCAGGGCGACGGAGGACCGTAAAGCGACCTGATGGATGAACCACCATCCATTTGACATCAGTGATAGGAGGACTATTATCGCACGGCAATCTTTTGCCGTACCACGTGCGCCTCACATGACTGTGGTGACATACGACACTCGCCGAACTGAAGCTGTCGGCCGAACTGGCGAATCCGACAACCACCGTCGTCCCTCTCCTCTACCTAGACCACTCGGCACTCTAATTCGATATTAATGTGTCATTCTTGATGGGAGGGGTGGAGGGGGGGAGCGCGCGCGCGTGATAAACGACAAGCGGGCGTAATGTTATCTACGCTTCGCCGCTTTCATCAACTTCTACCGAACAGTGTTGTTGGCCGTGCTGAGAGGAGCTGGAGTCGGTATGTCAGTTTTGTCTAATACCTACTGTTGACTGATCCCGTGTGACGGGTTAGGCCCAAATCGAAACCCGTTGGACGCCCTGTTGAAATCAAAAACCACTTTTCTGCTTATCACACACGCCGACGGAGGAGCGTGCGTGCACATGCCGTCACAAATATGCCGTTTGGGTTACCATTTGGACCCCCCCCCCCCCACTGCCACGGGTTGCTAATGTTGTAATAGAATCTAATGGCCTGCCCAGTTTATCGTCCTGGGCATGCGGGAGCTTTTATCATACGGACGCCGAAGATAAGCTTGTTGAGCGATGCAAGGGCGTAAATAATTTATCCACCGGGACATATCTTCATCGGCAGTAATGCTTGCGATTGTGGCATAACATTCACTCATGCACTACCGGTAGAAACCGGAGAGAGAGAGAGAGAGAGTGGCACAAACACCAGTACAAAAACTGATTTACTAATCTAGGAAAATTGTTTCACAGAAAACGGGGTTTTAGCACAAACTTTTGCCCCACAGAAAACAGTGCTTTCTCCGTTCCATCCATTAACTTTGCTGTCGAGCGGAACAACAGGGGAAGAACAAAAAGTCTAAATTTTGCTAAACTTGCAGCGAAGCAGCGGAAATCCTTCCACTGAATCAATGCCGGAAGTTGTCGACCAGAAAGAGAGAGAGAGAGATAGAGAGAGAGAGAGAGAGAGAGAGAGAGAGAGAGAGAGAGAGGGGGAATCAAAAAACAGGAAAAAGCTTCGCTCACAGCAGCATCACGATGGTGATGGAATTTGACGCCGAACACAAAAATGACGGTTAGAAGAACTAGAACTTTCACACGCCGGGTTGGCAACAATTTTCCGACCATTCTCATGACCACTCACTGCCACTGGGCCTGTGTTGCTGTGGGGAGGGCGCTGGTGGGCACAGCATTCGGTTGTTGATGCCATTTCCGGATGCCCCGCTCCCCAGCCCAGGCTTTCGCGTGCGGGGATACAATTGAAATAAAAATTATTGCAAAACTTTCGTCTATGGCGTGGATTCGGACCGCTGCCATTCGAAAACAGGGGAAGCAGGAGGAATGAATAAACGAATTTTTAGTTATCCTCTCCAGTGCCATTTACACGCGACCATCGTTTATGCTGCTTCGGTCGGAGCCGCGTGCAGGATGATGCACGTCACTGGGAAAACGATGTAACTTTGCTTTCCTGCTTGCGTACCTTTGCGTACACTCGGCGTCCCGCCAAATCACACAAACAAACATTTCGCACGGTTCATAAAAATAAGCGCCGAGGCGGCAACTTGTGGCCCCCCCCCGCGTACCACGGCATTCCATGTTCCGCGGCATGCAGTACGTATTCACCGGGCAAAAACTTTCCCCCGGGCCCTCCATCATCAGCATCATCATCGCCGGGGAGCATGAGCGGGGGAAAAACCAAAAATATCAATGCTGGGGCGAAGAATTTTAATCAAATTTTGATTTGTTCCACAGCTTTTGTGACGTGCTTTTGTGACATTCCACCCTGTGTAGCAAGCGGCCGGGTATGGATGGTCCCTCTTGCGATCTTGCTATCCCGTTTTGCTCATACCATCAAATGTCTGCTTGATGAAGAAAAACACATTCCTTGTGTTGCGTTCAATTTCTTTTCCGCCATGCCTTGCGCTCGCAGGAGCTCGCAGGAGACGCGTCGAAAGCATTCCTGTTTGATTCGATTCCGTTTTTCCGAGTCCGATGGAGGTGTGGAGCGCCTGCTGCTGCTGCTGCAAGCGAAAGCGGGCTCTTTCTTCAAATACTTTCATTTACTTTTCATCCCCCCCACACCCCCATTGCGTCCCTTACCCCTTTGCATCAGCCCTTACCGGGTGGTGCTCGAAATGAGCTCGAAAGCGACGAACGACATGCTTCACCAGCGACTAACTATAGATGTCGATTCGAACTATTTTCTCCCCAACTCCCTTTTTCTCCACTACTTAGAATGACACAAATAGCTTCCAACAACACACCCAAGCCACTCAAACGCTCCACTCAAAGGCATTCCACTTGGAGGCTACACGGCGAAAGGGAAAAGTCCACTCTTCCCCGTGCGGAACACACACCAGGAAACAGTTTTCTGCTCGAGCGAGCTTGGACACGGGCCACTAGGGAAGGTGGTTTGTGGCATTTACCCGTTTGAAGGATGTTGTCTCGGTGCAGCTGCCAACAAGTAGAGCTGGCAACCGTTTCCGATCATTCTCTGTGTGTGAGTGTGTGCCAACACAACAACAAAGAGCTCTCTTTTGCTTGCTTAAATCCATATTTTATTCCATTCCTCAACCACATCATCCCGCCAACTATGATAATTCCCGCGATCGATCGAGAGCGATCGTCCATGCCGCTCATTGGAGGGCTCAACGGGCGACGGCTCTAAGCGGGCTGCATCGCCACTAAATCAAACACCCATCGAGGCCCATCGAGCATAGTAGCACCAGCGTTACCACCATTTGCATACATCTGCATACGCTGGGGGGGTCCGTGTGTTACGTGGGCTGGTTGTTCCGGATGTTCTTGTGTTTTCAACCAAAAACCTTAAAAATGAAGGAGTTCTAAGGGAGACAGCAGAAAGGGGTTGCCGAGCAGCACACCAATGGAGAGTTACTACCAACACCACGCTGGCCTGAAACATGACAAGCGCCGTTGTCAACGCCAGATGGCACACTGTAACGGACTGTCGTTCCAACCCTCCCCACAACCACACTGGACGCTGGACCCGGACCATGTTTAAGTGACCCCGACGAGCTTTTGCTTTTACCATTCTTTAACAAACATGGCCACAGGACGACACAAAACCGGCAGCGCCATCGTGGCCAATTTCATCCAAGAAATAGTATGCAAATTTGTGCAACTTTTGTCCACCAGGACAACACCGACTGTTAACTTCACGGGCGTGATAGTTTATGAGGGTGAGAAAGAAATGGGTCTGAGTGTGTGTGTGTGTGTTATTTCTTGCACTCCCAAGCTCACCAGCAGCAAGTAAACACTTGGGAATGACTTTTTTCCCACAGCGGACAGTTGTCTAATGTTCCAGCAGCAGGGCAGAAGTCAGCAAGGCAACGACGCTTCAATCCTTCGCTGGAGGAAATGTGTTTTCGTTTGACCGACTTATTGTTGCTTTTTTCGCCACACTTTCCCCTCCCGGACACTGGACGGTTTTTGTGGCAAGAAAGCAAAACCGAAGCTTTTCTTTGGAAATGTTTTTGTTTTTTTCGCACCCTCACCTGAGGGCGCAATGGGACAGAGAGCGGAGCGCAAAACAAACGAAACTCCTTTCTTAAGGGAGCGAATTCCCGGGGAGAGGGTTCGCTTGTTCGTTTTGTGCTTACTTGTGCTAATTCTTTTTGACAGTTTCGGGAGCATTTTTCCCCTCGGCAAATTCCCTCCCCCCTCGGGGACAGCTGCGGGAAGGTGTTCGTACCCTATGGTTTATGTTTGGCTCGGCCAAATTAGCATTATAATGAGTTTGTTTTAGTGTTGCCCTTCTCGCAGTAGTGGCGCGCGTAAAATGTGAATAAAAAACCATTTCACCTTACCATTCGCCCCTAACGATCTCAAACAACGATGCTACTGGTATGTGTGTGTGCGACCATCCATTAGTAAAACTCCATCCTTGCGCACACGTGAGTCGTCCTGATAAAGTCGATCCACTCCCTCCCGCATCACCGTATGTGATGGAAATTCTATAACACCGTCATTATCATCATCGGCTGCGATAAGGCCACTTGGTGATGGGGTGCAGAAGCCAGGACTCTTTTTACTACATTTGTTTTTTCGAGCCCCATCCCACTCCCACCCCGCTCCATGACAGTTCATCTTGGCTCTATCCTCCACGGTGCTGCTATTCGGTCGTTGGCGCGTACGTGCTACGGCGAATAATCCACCCGTAATCTGTGTCATAACCGTGTGTGTGTGTGTGTGTGTGTGTGTTGGTACAAATTTGCTCCCCCTCCACACACCACTATGACAACAACAATAGCCAGCTCCAAGCGCGGGGATCAGCGCCATCAGCATCGGGAGGCAAAACTATGAAGCAAACCAGAACTGTAAAAACGCTCTCATTGTGGCTGTCAGGGAAAGTCACAAAATTTTATGCTGATAACATCTGTCCCAGGGCCGGGGCGTATAGTTTCCCCTCCCTTCGTCCCGTTTTGCCCGTGCTTCGTCTCACTGCAGTCGATCGACACACTGCAGCAGCGGTTGTCTTGTCAGCGCGTCTGTCACCGCCAGCGAACATTTCGCAACCACTGCCGCCGCGAAACCTTTGAACCCACCCACCCCCGTCACAGGGAAAGTCACTCCTGCGACCCCTCCCCTTCTTCCCCCTCCATTGGGGGTGGAACCAAGGCTGCTTACAATGTGCCATTGTTGAGCACAAGCGCGTGTGGGTCCCGCAAGCCAGCGTTGTTCGCTGTTTACTTCGAGAGAAATGACGAAAAGCATAGCGCAGCGTGAATTGTTCTCCATCAACGGGAAAGGGTAGACAATATGATATACCTCTTGGACGAGTAGGGGCTGAGCTTTCGGTCTGACGACTTGCAACTAAAACTGCAACAGCAGCAGCAGCAGCAGCAGCAAACAGGGCAACATTATGCTACTCCCCCCTCATGTGCACCACCGATGGGACTGTGATGTGATGAGCGCTAATGTTGTGCTCCCAGCCACCAGTGTGGCTCTAATTTGTGCTCACAACGAAAAAAAGGGTCACTGTTTTGTCACTCCACTCCATTCCGCAGCTCATTATTTGATTAATGTGTGCTCCGCTGCTTTAAGCCCGCTCTTGCTTTAGTTCCACATACTTTCTGCATAGTAAAGCTATCACACACTTCGCTTTGCGTGCTTATTTTCGGGACGGACTGTGTCGAAACTTTCGCCATCCTTCCTAAAAGGCCACCCGAATTGGTTCGCCTTTAGTGATGGTGATGATGGTGATGATGCCACGGCTGACATTGTTGCCAAATTGTTATCATGCTGCTGCTGCTGCTGCTGCTACTGCTCAAAAAATTAGCGCTGGTGGCGTAACGTAGCACAACACACCCAACCTTCCTCGACTCCCGGGGAGTATCTCAACAAACAAGCAAACAAAAAATGACATTACCCACACTGGTGCAGCTGTGAAGGTTGTGCTGGAAAAGGAAGCGAACGCCAGGAACTTCTTTGTCATTCCCGGGGAGATTTTCCTTTGCTACCTCCTTTTTTGCAAGTTCAATGGCGGTGCGTTGGTAGGGTGAATTTAACGGTAATGTTGCACCATTGAGATGCATTCTTTACTGGGAAAAGGAGAGAAAAAAACCCGCTGCAAACGTGCACCAGTCGCCGGCACAGTATCATTGTGCAAAGATGTGCGCGCACTATTCATAGAGCAAAAGGTTCAGTTTAGTTGAGCGAATCTTTGAAATATGCTTCAAACTAACTGCACAAAGAACCTGTTTTTTTTCAACATTACTACATATTGAACAAAAAAAAACTATAAACGGTGCGACAATGTTGGGAGTTTGGAGGTCGTTTGGTGGCATAAGCCATGTTTGTAACGTGGATTGCATAAATTCGGGCGTTTAGCTCCACAAAGCCCCTCTTCATATGCAAACCGTACAGCAATGCAAGCGATACAATTAATTCGTAAAATGTATTACTTTACTCTGTTCAGTTGGAGCTCTTCAATCTTGCAACTCACCCCGACCTTACGGACAACAAATTAAAAATCAAAAACTCCAATCAACCGCGTAATAAATAATTTAATTTTATGCGCACTTCTTCTTTTAATCAACCTGGAAAACGCAAATTTGAACTCGAACTACACACTCCACGCCACAATTCCAATTCCACGTTGCCATGTTTCAAATTGATATACTCATCAACGGGTATGGAATGTATCGCTCGAAACGATTGCTGCGTGAAGTGTGTCCAAGGGCCAAAGAGCACGGGCTTCAGGCTCCGTCGGTGGCTGACACACACACTGGCCGGCATGATGGTCGGCTGGTGAACAGTGGCAATTACTAGCGCAAAGTGAACCCCCAATCAACCGTGCGTTTGAGTACTGGAGGGGGGCGGGGAGCTTCAGAAAACCCCTTTCGGGTTCATGTTACGGATCATAAATAGTAACTGCTTCCATGTAGTTCAGTTGCTGCCGGATTTCGTGCTTTTATTTTCGATCGGTAAGCCCCTATTATGAAACAACAGTGCCCGGAAGCCGCAACCTGTAAACAAATACTTCAATTATCGTAACAGTTCATACAATGAGCCTTTTCATCAGCGCCCAAGTAGTACAGGCAGCGCAACAACACGCTTGCTCTCTCCATTCCCACTTACTGTCCACACGCGCATCATGGTTGCTATGGTATTGCCAAGAATTATGACGCGTTGCCATGCAGAGAGTGGTACACCTCGGAAAATTTGCCAGTACGAGTAGCTTCCGCTCCATCACTAGCGCCGCCAAGTACCCCCAACAGCTCCTCCGTCTCCTCTTTCTCCAGCAACGTACAATGTGCCTCGAGTGCAATGTTGTTAAATTAATTGTAAGGGCTTTTATTTCCTACCCCAGTCCATCGAAACAATGACGGAGCATACACACACAAAGGCCCGAGGGACCCACTGGACCGGCAGCATACCCTCCCCAGTTTCTGGTGCAATATTATGTTTTAACCTAATCACCCGAACCACATTATTTTATCTACGGTGCCGCCGCCACTGGGCCGGCCGCTCGGGCGCTGCACTGATCAGCCGCACACGTGCGTCCACACACACACGGGGCCATTGACGACAAGCCTGGGCGATAAGAGGGGAGGGGGGGGGGGAATCGCGAGGCGACGGCACACCATTTGGTCGCATTTTTGCTGATTAGCAATAGCAGGAAAACAGTTAAATGGGCCGTACTCAATTTGGCTCGAATTCGAATTCCTGATCCATGTGGCGAGAGCCAGCCAACCTGCCCAGCCCAGGAGCAGGCTCCAAATGGACCGGGTGGAAGTGATTGTGATTGTGTGAACGCTCTTCGTTTGATCATTGACCCCACCGCTCACCGCTCACACACACGGACACATCGTAATCGGCCCGAAAGTCCCTCGGTGCCCCGGGCAAAAGGGGAAAGCTGGCACTCGTGGGCAGCAAATTGCGAAAGCCGCCGAATTGAAACCGGACGTAATTTAATAATAAAATTTCCATGTTTATGATACATTCAGAGCATGCACACAGCCCACAACGCAAACCCCGTTTTATGCTTCGGCCCTGTTCCTACGGAAATCGGGGCGTTTGCGCACCCGATAAACACGGGAGTGGAAATGATGCCGCCACCGCGTGAAACTCCACCGGTGGCCATATATGCTCGCACTCGCAGCCCGGCGGGTCGTCGTCTCGCTGGCGGATGCAAAGATATGGTGGCAAAGCTAGGCAAAGAACACAGGTCGGCGATCATTTCGGGCCCAAAATCAATTACATCGATCAATAAAAACAGCCCCCTCATAACCCTCACCACCACAGATGGAGATGAGAAATGGGGAACGGGGAAAAACTGGACCAGAACACATACCCCCCGGTAGAGGAATAATTGGACAATCATTGTTCCACTAGTGTCCATCCACCACACACACCACACACCCGCAGGAGGTGAGCACAGGCATTCCGACAAAGCGCACTTCATACGTAATCCGCCAGCCACACCACCGGGAAATGGTCAAGCGGGTGTGGTCTGGGACGGCCTCGTTTAACCCCGTCGTGTTTGTTGTGGGGAGTGTCCGTCCCTAACAAACCGTTCTAACACACATTCAAAAATGCCCAATTCTCCTATCCGAGGACCAGTGCAGCAACACACGATGCACGATGTGAAAATGCGCGCCCGCCCATCATGGTGCGATGAGAATTAGATTTTCCAACTAAATTCGTTTTCCGGTTCGTGGGGGTATTAGTATATGGGGAGGAGTGAGTGGGGATAATCATAAACTGGAATATGTGTTACACACATACAGTCCTTCACAAGCTCAATCAAACACTACACTTTAGGGCCCAGGTTCCAGGAACATGTACGACGATTCAAATATGAAATATGTGTGGCAAGGTTTATTCCAGATTCGAACTGGTGACCGTATCTCGGACACGTTCCAAAGCTCTTATAGGTGTCTCTCAATGAGCGAGTAAATGAGCGAATATAAATCACGTGCCCAATTTTGCTTAGCTCTTTAATTTAATCACCCTACAACGTGTAACATTAACACGGTAAGATACATTCAAATTAACCTGCCCTATCTCTTATCGTACTGGCGTTCCAGCAATCGCACGTTTCAGCAAATCACAACTTCCTCAGCCCTTTCACGCCCGTGCAACGTCAAAGCATGCCACGATATTACGCAAAAAACTACGCAGCACACACGCATCTCACAATTCCATCACTTGTCAGCGTGCTGAAATGACAACGGCAGAGTTTTGGCAGAAGGCAGAAGTCAATTAAAGTGGCGCCAGCAGCACTTTCCAAACTCCGGAAGCGTGTGCTTTATTAAATTCTCTTACTGAGAGCATCACTTTTTTCTCCTCCGTCTCCTGTTTTCCGCTGCATATCTCTGCTGTCGTCGTGCAATGTGCTCCTTACCTACCATTCGTTCGTGGCGTATGCAAACAAATGAGACAATTAAAAAAAACACACACCTCACACCCACCGGGAACTGAATGGGCAAAAAAGAGGGGGGAACAAAACAAAAAGAGCGCGAATTCCCTTGGTCCTGGTAAAACACGGTCCCCGTGACATTTGCACCATTATCCCTACTTGAAATGTTTTCCAACAACATCTACAACAAAAAGACTCACCCAACCTGTCTGCCACTTAACCCTTTTGCTTTTGTTTCTTAACTTTTTCGCCTCTGTCCGCTTCCTAACCCCCCCGAGATGCGTGCGACACTTGGGACGAGAACGGTCGGGAAGGTTCTGTCCCTTTGCCTTTTGTTTACGCGCTGAAAGGACATAATTAAACACGATTAAATTCACACCTCGCAATGTGTTTTAGGCTTTCTTTTTTGTCACCTCTATCTTTACCTTTGCTTTTGCTTTTACCGGACGACTTTTTTCTTCCGTCGCTTTAACAATCTTCAGCGCTTGATTGTTTTCAGCACCCCGGTTGGTGCCCGTTCTGCGCAAAAAGTTTGTCTCCCACCCTATCAATCGGCCACGAAGCGGATAAGAGAGAAAATTAGGCTCTGAATGAACAGAATAGGTCCCTGTGTGTTGGTCGTTGGTCGGTTTGCGTTCCTGCGGTCACACCATCGCCCCTCTGCGGGTAGATTCTTTTGTTTTGTTGCGCAAAATTTACCACCAGCGACGTTTGCATGCGCTTATCCGCGCAACATCGACCACGTGGCATTCGGTTAAAGGGGTGATTCCGCGTACCAGCAGAAATTGTGCAGCACTATCGCAGCTGTGTTTGCAAAGCGAAGGTCCTTCAAAAAGGAAACACTAAAAACATATTTCATATCAAACCCCGTTTCCTTTCGCCTCTCAAAATTCAACCCTGTTCCGCTGGGAAATAAATGACCAATAGTGATTCGCTTTGTTCGAATAATAATTTGTGTGGATTATTTTCGTAAACTAATGCATTGCCCCCATCGAAACACACACCAAACCTGTTTGATTTACACTTCATGCCCGCAACACACACGGTGGTTCCAGTGCGGAACGGAAAGCGCCATGTAATGCTGGTGAAATAGATCGTGCCATGTGCCAAACACTACTTCCCCGGTGTGGTAGTGCACATCATAAACAAGCTTCAGCCGAGCGCTGATGTTGGTGTAACGCTCCTGCTCTAGTCCAAGAACTATGCAAATATCTATTTAGACAGCGAAAAAACGCCCCTTTCGTCCCTTTTTACAAGCCCCGCAACTGAGCAGGGTTTTCCATGCATTCATGCAGTTTTGTGCAAGAATCGCACCGTCATCGAAAGCTCACAAACGTGCAATGTAAAAATAGTTCCCATCCTAAAATACCATGCAAAAGCGACACACAACACGCTCAGCGGGTCCTGCTGTCGATGGTGTTTAGAATCGTGAGGTACGTTACCCAAAAATCCAATTATCACGTGGTTTGCCGGTGACGGGTGACGGAGGGGTTTTTCCCTGGGACAGCTGCTGCATGGTTGCATGAGTCGGTTATGCAGCAGAAGCCGCACCGCTAGGCAGACTGAAGAAGCTTTTACCACTCTGAAGCGATCACTCACCCAAAACATCTTCGCAACCGGTGTAGATGCAACACCGTAGTAGTAGTAGTAACGAGAATGCTTTCCAGATCCGAGTACATACAATGTAGTTTACACACGTTCCGGAGACTGTGCCCCCTCCCTGGCTGTACCAGCGTATCCAGAAGGTATCGTGGACCAGCACAACAGCAGTTCGACAAGCAGCATTCAAGATGGTTTGCTGATGCTCTTCAACCCAACGCCAAGGGAAGAAATCGCAACAACACACTGCTCGCTCGGGGCCGATTTTCCAAGCAGTCAGCGGCAAAAGTTTATGTTGTTTTCGAGTGCTTCCGGCCTCGTGCGTCTAAGGTGTGCGTGTGATGCAAATGAAGAGCCAGGAAGGGGGATGTGTTCAAGCGGCGGCGACGATTGATATATGTATCCATGCACGTTTCCGGCAGCTGCGGTCGGCCAACAGAGGTCTGAAGTCTGGGTTGCTGCATACCACACTGCTCCGTTTGGTCCTCTTTAGATTGGTGGTGGGGGGTCGAGAGGGTGCTTGTACGACAAGCTGACGGTTTACACCCGGGCTGCGAGGAGAAACTTTTGCCTTGGAAAAACTTTTCACCCGTACCACACTCCAAGACATTCCGCTGACCTCCTACTTACTGCTGGGTCGTCCAAAAGGCACGGTCGCTGTCCCCCGATCGCTGGGGGACAATCCTCCAAAACCCAACGCGCACGGAACGCGCTGTATATATATGAGCAATAAACGTCAGCAAGAGCAACCAGGACAACCGGCGTTCTTGAGAACATCGAGCAATACAAGCAGCATTTCCACAAGTACACCGCACCGGTGGTACTGGGTTGCTGGCGGTTTCCTCAATTTGCAAATTGAAACACTTCCTTTCGTAAACGGCAACTGCCGATGCGACGGAAGCCCGGATCCTCCCCGCCTCCCTCCCCCTGCTCGATGCGGCAACTTGGCGGCCGGCATGGCCTTTGCGAAACGGCGAATTAAGGCACACAGACTGAGACTGAGACTGAGACTGAGTGAGTGAAGACGTGCTGCAAGCACAGATACGCGACGCGCTGGATGAGTAGGATACAATTTACTTAGTAAATTATAACTTTTCGTTCAATTTCAACCACCGGGCGCCGGGAGATTCGCTGCACTGAGAGAGCAGATCGACCGATGAAGTCGTTCGAGGGCATCTGTGTGTGTGTCTCGGTGTTTCTGTGCCGTTCTACATCGCTTTCGTAACAAATGTATCGGATCATTCGAGCATTAGAGCATGCTGCACCGAATGGAAAGATAAAGTTTTGGCTCGTTTAGCAATAGTAGGGAGACGGCATACTAAAAAACAGCACTTCCAACTGCACGGGTACAGCTTTTCAAACACTCCCAAATGCTACGCTCATTAGAAGCTCTTTTCAAACTCGTTAATGTTGAACAAATCGGCTACAATAAACGATACCGTCCGGACGCTTGATGTAAGCAAAACAGAAGGTTTATGCAGTTAAAGTACGCCATTCAAGTAAGGGTTGAAAATTACAACATCAGGAGATTAAATGGAAATTCCTCAACACTAGCCAACGAACAAACGACCCATCCGCAAAGGCGACGAGAGGTTGGCGAGATTTAAATTTGAACTAAAACATCCTGGGTCAATAAATTTACATTTTTAGGACATAAGAAGCATAATGAACTATGCTCAATGCTTTACATACACGAGTATGCATTCAAAACGCTTTCCCTTTTTCCGTTTTGCAAGTTTGAATGAATTTGAAAAGATATCTTCGAAAACCGTTACATTACAGTTTCGAACTTCGAAACTTGGCGCACGTTTATATTCACAGCTGCGGAGTTCACTTCTCCGTTCGGGATGTTTGACAGCGGTCCACAATAACAACGCGGAGCAAAGTGCGATAAGTTTTGTTACAATTACCAAATAATTGCCACCAACGATGGCGCCGACCGTGCAAAACGGTGCGAACGGAGCTGATAAGCGTCCCGTTCGTCAGCAGGAGCGCAGGTAAGCGTACGAAAACCACCCTCGACGCAACTGTAAACAAGCGCTCCCACGCTACCGTCCCGCTTCATGGTGCTGTTGTTGCTTTCCGTTGTTCCCCATTCCATTCGCTAGGTCGGAGCTAATTTCCCGGGTGAAATACTGCAACACGCTGCCGGACATTCCGTTCGATCTGAAGTTCATCACGTATCCGTTCGAGAATGACCGCTTCATCCAGTACAATCCGACCTCGCTGGAGCGGAACTATCGCTACGAGGTGCTTACCGAGCACGATCTGGGCGTCACCATCGATCTGATCAACCGGGACCTGTACCAGATCGACCATTCGGCCCAGCTCGATCCGGCCGACGAGAAGCTGCTCGAGGAGGACATTCACACGCCGCAGGACTCGATGCGCAGCAGCCGCCATGCGAAGAGCGTGTCCTGGTTGCGGAAGTCGGAGTACATCTCGACCGAGCAGACGCGCTTCAACCCGCAGACGATGGAAAAGGTGGAGGCCAAGGTGGGTTTCAACGTGAAGAAGAGTCTGCGCGAGGAGACACTGTACATGGACCGGGAGGCACAGATCAAGGCGATCGAGAAAACGTTCGAGGACAACACCAAGCCGATCACGACGCACTACAGCAAGCCGGGCGTGACGCCGGTCGAGATCATGCCCGTCTTCCCGGACTTTGCCAACTGGAAGTATCCGTGCGCGCAGGTCATTTTCGATTCGGATCCGGCCCCGAGCGGCAAGAACGTGCCGGCCCAGATCGAGGAGATGTCGCAGGCCATGATTCGGGGCGTGATGGACGAGAGTGGCGAGCAGTTCGTGGCCTACTTCCTGCCGACGGACGATACGCTCGAGAAGCGGCGCCGCGATCTGGTCAACGAAACGCTGTACGAGGATGAGGAGGAGTACGAGTACAAGATGGCCCGCGAGTACAACTGGAACGTGAAGAGCAAGGCGTCGAAGGGGTACGAGGAAAACTACTACCTCGTCCTGCGCCCGGACGGTATCTACTACAACGAGCTGGAGACGCGCGTCCGGCTGAGCAAGCGTCGGCAGAAGAACGCTCAGCAGCAGAGCAACACGAAGCTGGTGGTGAAGCATCGCCCGCTCAATGCTTCCGAGCACCGTATGCAGCGCTATCGCGAGCGGCAGCTTGAGCCGGCCGGCGAAGAGGACGACGAAGACATCGAGGAGGAAGAGGAAGAGGAGGAGGACGAGGAGGAAGCGCAAGCAAGCCAGACGCAGGCGGGCGAGGGCAAGGGCGGAGACGGTAAGGACGATGAAAAGGCGAAGCGTGAGAGTCGGGACAGAAGTCGTTCGGGCAGCCGGTCGCGGTCCAGATCGCAGGGATCGAATCGTTCCGGTTCGTCACGATCCAGATCAAGGTATGTGTGTGCAGGCGAATAATGGTTTCACGGAGAAAGTATTTACACGCTGTCGCATCCTTCATCTCTTTCAGATCCGGTACCAGATCTCAGTCGAGATCCGTTTCGAGAAGTCGCAGCCGATCAAAGTCGGGCAGCCGTAGCCGCAGTCGCAGCGGTTCGGGCAGTCGCAGTCGCAGCGGATCTAGAAGTCGTTCGCCAAGTCGCAGCCGCAGTCGCAGCGTTTCTCGCTCACGTTCCCGATCTGGATCGCAGCGCGGATCGGCATCCCGTTCACGATCTCGTTCCCGGTCCGGGTCACGGTCCCGCTCCCGGTCTCGCTCGCGCTCGGGCTCGCGTTCGGGCTCCCGTTCGGGATCTGGATCACGCAGCCGTTCCGGCACTCCCGACGGAGGTTCGCGCAGTGGATCGGCCAGCCGTTCGGGTAGTGAATCGGAATAAGTTCTACGCGAAAGCGCAAGCCCTTTTTATATTTCTATGCAATACAATAAACTTCAATGACTATGGCACAATGTTGTGGCTTCGCTACAGTGGCTTTTGGTAGTTGCCATGGTGATGACAACTCAGTCCGCGATACACAACCAAGAAACTCAGTTGGTAATGGATTGTTTCTACACGCCAGTGAACACCATCTAGGGACGCGAAATGAATCAAAAGCCCGTTTGGGAGGACAGGGAGGTGAAATTCGACATTCCCTCAATGTAAGCAACTGCCCGTTGGTGTTTCTCAGCCTAATTTCCATCCTTCCTTCCAGCTACAAAACCATACGCAGCGGCGAAATTGTACTCGATGTCCTTGATTCGGTCGAAGACACGAAGGGCAACAGTGGGGACTGCGGTCGAATTTTGGTGAGCAACCTGCGCCTCATCTGGTACTCGGTCACGTCTCATCGGTTCAGCCTGTCCGTGGGCTTCTCCTGCATACTGACGATGAACACGAAAACGGTCGTTTCGAAGGTGCGCGGAACAACCCAAGCCCTGTACATACTGAGCGTCGGTTCCAACTCCCGGTTCGAGTTCATATTCACCAACCTAACCGCGTCCAATACGAAA
Organism: Anopheles arabiensis; assembly: GCF_016920715.1. Taxonomy (NCBI): domain Eukaryota; kingdom Metazoa; phylum Arthropoda; class Insecta; order Diptera; family Culicidae; genus Anopheles; species Anopheles arabiensis. The sequence continues at coordinate 2,667,974 of NC_053517.1, read as the reverse complement.
CACTTCGCCTCCATCTTCGACGTGTACCGGCTGTACCAGGCCTCAACCATTTACCGGGAGCTAAAGTTGCGCTCTTCGGTGGTAGTGTCGGGCCAGCTGCAAGTCCAACCGCAGGAGCAGATCTTTAACACCATCAGCGGCGTTTGGAACCTGTCCAGCGATCAGGGCAATCTGGGCATCCTCATCGTGAGCAACGTGCGCCTCGTGTGGTACGCCGAGATGAACAACAGCTTTAACATATCCCTGCCGTACATGCAGATTGCCAGTTTGCGTATTCGCGAATCCAAGTACGGACCGGCGTTGGTGATCCAGACGCTCGAAACGGCCGGCTCGTATGTGCTCGGGTTTCGCATCGATCCGGCGGACCGGCTCGGGGACGTGTTCAAGGAGCTGCTTTCGCTGCACAGCGTCTACACGGAAACTCCCGTCTTTGGGGTGTTTTACGACGCCCCGGCCGACTGCGAACGCGCCCCAACGGAATCGGCTGACGACATTGAGGAGCTCGATTCCACGCCCGGGGGTGACATAAATTCCAAGTTTACGGCTTACCTGGCGGATACGGCTACGGGCGATGGTTCGAAAAGGAAACCGGTCTACTGTAAGGAGCTGGGTTTCGCCATGGAATCGCTGAAGGAAGGTTACACGATAAAGGATCTGTGGGATGTACTTCCCACCCAGTAGTAAGCTCAGCTGTAGTTCCTGAAACGCACACTATTCTCCCCAAAAATTAGAAAACCTTTTAGCAGAACTGGTTGCCAGAATGTAAAGAGGAGCATCGAGATGATATCATACCGTCATATCATATCATAAGAGGTGGAATCACTTCGCCAGGACTGTTTGTTTCGGTCCGTTGCTGGAGATTCACACACTAAGAAATCAACTACAACCTCTAAACTCGCCCAACCAACAATGACAATTCGTTTATCCACAACAATCTCCACAACAAACGGTGCAAAAATAGCTCATTTCACAACAGCAAACGTATAATTCTGCCGCAAAATGGGTGTAAATGATGCCGTAAACTATGTCCTCTTCAACAATCCCGTCTCCAGCACCGTGTGGTCCATGGCAGCGCAAGGAGCCAGAGCTGCGGTAAGTATTATCAGCAGTTGAACAAACTGTTTGTCCATCGCTTCCTGCGACCATTGTGATTTTGTCCCTGGATGTCGTCCTTCCCCGCTAGGGACTGAAACCGAAAGCCGTAACGCAAACGGCGGCAACTCACACCAAAGCGGTGGTCGAACAAGCGCTGCCACCGATGTGGAAGCTGCTGGGCCACAACCGGCACATCGTGAGACTGGCTGGACTGAGCGGTGCGGCAGCAGTCATTCTTGGGGCCTATGGAGCTCACTACCATTTCACGCCGAAGGACGAGGACATACAGGAACGGGACCCGAAGCAGATATTCGAAATGACCAACCGGTATCACTTCATCCATTCGTTGGCCCTTCTGGCTGCCCCCTTTGCACGTCGTCCGTATCTGGTAAGTCATTTCGAATTGTTGGACTACGCACAGAACATTCTCTCTGACTTTCTCTCTTCCCGCACGACCAGACGACGGCACTAATGGCTTCGGGAATGACGCTTTTCTGTGGCACATGCTACTACGTGGCGTTCACCAACGATCGCAGCGTAGTCCGGCTCACGCCGATGGGTGGCTTCCTTTTGATCTTTGGATGGCTGTCTTTTATTATCTAAGCTTACTAACAACAGAGGGGAAAGCAAAGAGCATTTTCAACGTGTTTCATGATCCACTTTAGTGTATAGTCGCGTTTGATGTATGAATTGATAAAATAAAGCGACGCTTACAGCACGATTACCTTCGGCTTCAAATCGCACCGCTCGATCACGTACTGTGGCATGCAGAAGGTTGGATTGACCGGTTTCAGCCGCTTGTCGCCCAGCAGGGACAGCGCGCCGAGCCCGAACAGGGTGTGAAATATGTCCGGCATGTTGCCGGTACGGTCCGCAAATCCGCCCGTCTCCGCGTCCTGGCACGAGAGGATAAAGTTCTCCAGCTTCTCCGAACTGATCCAGTGCAACCGGCCGATGATGGTGAGGGACGCCAACACCCACCAGGAGTAGCAAACGTCGGGCAGCTTCTCCGGCCGTCCGTTTAGGCCACCGCTTGGCAGCTGTCGCTCGCAGAGCCACCACGCCAGCCGCTCACAATCCAGCCGGTGCAGTTGATCCGTTATCGAGAGAAAGCCCACGCAGCAGTAGATCAATCCGGCGTGACTTTCCGCGTTCGGTTTCGACCCAAAGCCACCGTCCGAGTTGCAGCACGACATGACGAACGACACCGCCTTTTCCACATCCATTACGTCCATTCGACCCTTTGTGGGGGAGAGAAAGCAAACATTAGCTAAAAGACCGGAACCATAGAGCAGCCCTATCACGTCGACAACACTTACAATTAAGCTCAGAATGGCCACCGCACAGAAGGAAAACCGAGTGTCCACCTCGCCCCACTTGTCCCCGAAGAAGCTTCCGTCCAGCTGCTGCAGTGAGGCCACATACTTTGCTACCAGGTCCGTATCGATCGCGTCCAGACAGTCGTAGATGACCAGTATCTGCACCGCACTCAGCGTATACAGCATGTGCGGATCGTGACCTTCGCAGGCAGCGATACCACCCGTCACCGGACACTGGCACTTCTTGATGAACTCGATAATCGATGCTTTGTCCAGCCGGCCCAGCTCGTTCATCAGATCCAGCCCCGTCACGCCCCAGTAAATTCCGGACATCCGAAGAAACTCGGTCATGCAGTACTCCTACCAATGGGGAAGGGCGATTAGCGATTCTCATCAAAGCTACCAGAACAATGCTGCAAAACTCACGTAGTCGTTCTTGTCGTTGCCATGGTTTGCGATGTAGTCCACATGCTTGTTGAAGTGCAATTCCTTCGAGTCATCGGATATTCTCACATCGTTCGAGGTGAATGCCTACCGAGCAAATGAAATGCGCCTATTAGATTGGCACTTTTGCTGGTTCGTGTGTGTGCCCAATGCTTGCTTACCATTTCGGAACACAAAATATCTCCTCCAAACGTGGCTGTTGCTGCACTCTAGTTCCGCGGCCAATGCAGGTGCGCTAATCGGGTACGAGATTTTCAATGCGATCCTGCTAATTTCTCCGTTCCCTTTTTCTACGAATGACCTTAGAAAAACAAAGAAATGTCAAATTCATTTAACGCGATCAACCGCACCCAGGGTTGTACTCGCGCAGGAATGGCAAGGTTTTTCGCAATTTAATTACACGCTTTGTATTGTGCGCTTTCCGAACAATGAAAATCGATGTCTAATTTCAAATAAGAAATAATTCCCACCACACGATACCTTAAAATTCACGCATTTTCGTGGAAATGTTCTTTTCCATCCGCGATGTCGGAGTGCGCCAACGGCCAAAAACATCGCACGCCGAAATGACAGCAAAGTGACACGAAAATTGTTAAAACGTCAACAAACAAACGCTGGCCTTTTGATCAGAGTGACCAGAAATACCGATTTATCTGTATTCCTACCGATTTTTTATATGCCTACCGATTCACAGATGACCGCCCTAAAACTACCAATTTTCCATTTATCCTACCGAAAATCACAGATATTTAATTTTTCAGTCGTTTAAGCTTATCTGTGGCGCTTGGGTTGCTGTTTCAAGGATCGCTATCCTCATTTGTTACTTATCGCGCTGATGCACGTTTGTTTGCCTGGCACTTTTTAGTTTTATCCGTTAAAATTTAATATTCCTAATAAGTAGAACATGTCAGTTGTGGGGATTCCGAGAATTGCTCGTCAAAGAAAATTATTTAAATTTGAATCTCGCTGTCCGCGGTTTACAGTGTTGCCACCAAATTTTGGCTCTAAGGCATCAATTTTTGACAGTGCGCATCAATTTTTGACTCTAACGCACCTATATTTGTCTGTAAATCATCAATTTTTGACTCTTGTAGGAATAATGACAATTTTACAAGGTATTTAAGCAGATTTTTAACAATTGTTATTCCACAACTCATAAAAAATACAAAAACTGTGTAAATTGATTGTATCTTGAGAAAAAATGAAGAAATTTTAGAATTTCTAAAGCTTTTGATTACAGCTGAAAATACATGCCAATTTTTTTCACTCCATTAAAACTGCCAAAATTGGCAAAACAATTGTTTTATTTTAAATTATATCAATAGATTATTCACTATTTAACTTAATTTCAATCATTTCAGAACACACAGTTTCAGAAATTATATAAAATTTTGTAAATAAAGCGATTGACTCACAGTAAAAAATTGATGCCTTCGAGGCAAAAATCGTGAAACGCTGTCAAAAATTTGAGCCTTCGAGACAAAAATAAGTGAGTTAGAGTCAAAATTTAGCGGCAACGACTGTAAGCTCACCTGACAGAAAAAGAGAATTAAATTTTCAGTCGAGGGATAGGTACAAACACACGGTGGGGGTCCGGCCCAAGATCGGATCCGACGTCCGTTGTTTTGGGCTGAAAATTAAAACTGGCGGATGGAGCGCCTTCACGGAGAGAATGCGCTCTCCCAAATAGCCAGCTCGTACTTTATAGCTGAATTAGGGCTGTTTAACGAAAAATCGTTCCGATGTCGTACTTTGTGGCTGATTAAGAGATAGACGGAACTTTGCCGAACTATGGAGCTTTTTAACAGGCACATGGCACTCTTTGGAACTTTGCGGCTGATTAGCACTATGAGTAGGGTTCATGAAGGAACTTGAAGGCTTTTTAAGAAAGGGTACTGAACTTGGTAGAACTTTATAGCTTTTTAATGCATGACATCGATACAAGGCGGCTCTTGTCAAAGTGTTAAAGACGGACGCCGGCAATAATATCATTGCTGCTGCACAAGTTAGATTCGTTAATTAAAGAATGAATATTGAGTGAAGTGATTATGATTGTACAGTAAATTGTGTAAAATTTTGTGTAATTCATCAATACAAAGGATTTAAAAATATACATATGTGTTTAAACGAAACAAATCTTGTTGTTTATTTCATCGATGACGCTTGCTTGAAAATAAAACACAAAGTAAAATAATCCCTGGCATCGTGGCATAAGGAAGCTGCTTAGGCGCTGTTTGAAAGACCCACATAGAACTTTGATGCTGTTTATCTACTGCAAAAGGCGAATTCAACCAGCGATCTTTAGCGTGCCAAAATGAGCTGCTTAAGCAATTCTGGCTATTTGGGCTATTGCATGCCTTTAAAATGCACGAGGCAGAGCGTCAGTGAGTGCCACTGAAAAGAACGCTCGCTCGCGCTGTTTCATTGTATTTTCCTCAGAAATTGAAGAAAATGAAGAAGAAATTGATCGTTAAAATAATTGATTAAATTTAAATGGTTACGTTCTCAACAGTGCTCCTGCCGCAATCTGCCAATAGAATCTGGCCACACTGGTCCGCAGGTCAGGCGAGCTTTTTGGCGGCCACCGTCGCAAAACCGTCGCAAAACGTCAAAACCGGCGTCGGATGTACTGCAAACCGACGTCGCCAGCGAGCGAAACTCGCAACGATTTCGAGGCGCTGGCGACGGTCGTTTTTGACGTTTTGCGACGGCTATTGACCTTTCGAGCGAGCTTTTGCCCTGCGAGCCAGTGTGGCCAGATTATATTGGCAGATTTCGGTAGGAGCACTGTTGAAAACGCAACCATTTAACCAAAGTGAGTGTATATATCAGGTGGGCTTATGGTGTTCTTTCTCACCAATACATCGACACACAATTTGACGGTTTGCTCCATAACAAAATCTAGTATGCCTTGAAGTTTAAACAAAATCTCGCAGAAATTGTATGTGGTTTTGCTCCAGCGTAGCACGAAGAAAGAAGCCAAAAAAACCTACGCGACGGCCAGTTCTTGGATTAAAGTGATGATCTGAAGATTAATGGATAACAACCTAAGTGTTATGGGCCAACCTGATGGTCCCGTGGATCGCCACCGAGGACACTCATCGGACGTAGACCGAAGTGTGTGTGCGATCTATCGGGAGGTCAGCGAACGCGCGCTCGGCACGATGCGTGAGTGCCGATCGGAAAAAGAGATATGGCGCGCGCTTGAGAAAGGTCGTGATAACAAAGTGGTAGCAAATCGTTTAAAGTAAAGATTAATAAACAAGGACTTTCCAAACAACATCGTTCATATAGACTTTTGCTCGGAAAGTTAGAAGGCTATATAGATCATGATAAGATGAAACTTGTCGAAACACATTGCAAGAAAAGGATAGCAATATAATGATCAGTTTTAATACGCCATCTATTGATCAAACCAATGAAGCTGTGGATTTTTTTTCTATGGATATTAAATTTTCCAGTCGTTTAAGCTTAATCTGTGGCGCTTGGGAACAACACAGTTCCCTAGCAAAATCTGATATTTAGGAAACGATTATTGAATCCGTTCAGTCAGCGAGCAAGGAGAAGTGTACCAAGCGAACCAAATATGAATTTATACTGAAAGTGAGGAATTTATCAGAGTGCCAGTGCATATGTCCTTTGCTCCTGTTCAACAGACCATCGAAATATCTCAAATATCGAGTAAAATTGTGAACATTTTGGATAAAGTTAGTAGTGAATCCATAGAAAAATCATCAAAGCATCCAGTTTGTTATGGATCTAACTGTCAAACCAGGGTTTCTTCCTATTTTCGTTTTTAGACGTCAAATTGCACTGGATAAGCCCACCTGATATATCAACTCATTTTGCATTTAACCTTTGTTTCTATGACCAAAAATACACCCCCATCTTTATGATCACCTACCCGGATAGGTCATACATTTTGTAGGAGAAATTGCTCTTTTGCGTGGTAAATTGATCATATCTTCTGTTTTAGTTATTGAAATAGCTTCAAATTTTCAGGAAAACTTGAAGTCGGGTGTATCTTGGGGACCGCCTGTATATGAAAAATAATTAGAAAAATTCCTATTTTTTTATACTGGAAAGAACAAAGTTTTATGCACTTACTTACTAATAAAAATGAGGGTGTATTTTTGGTCTTAGAAACGAAGGTTAAATGGTTGCGTTTTCAACATTGCTCCTACTGAAATCTGCCAATATAATCTGGTCACACTGGCTCGCAGGGCAAAGCTCGCTCGAAAGGTCAATAGCCGTCGCAAAACGTCAAAAACGACCGTCGCCAGCGCCTCGAAATCGTTGCGAGTTTCGCTCGCCGGCGACGTCGGTTTGCAGTACATCCGACGCCGGTTTTGACGTTTTGCGACGGTTTTGCGACGGTGGCCGCCAAAAAGCTCGCCTTGCCCTGTGGGCAAAGTGACCAGAAATACTGATGTATATATATATATATATATATATATATATATATATATATATATATATATATATATATATATATATATATATATATATATATATATATATATATATATATATATCTATATATATATATATATATATATATATATATATATATATATATATATATATATATATATATATATATATATATATATATATATATATATATATATATATATATATATATATCTAGGATTTGAAGGGAAAAATTTAAATTTTTTAAATCATTGAACTATAAAACTCAGCCAAACAATCAAATCAATCTAAATAATCCAGCAAACATCAAATGACAGCACGTACGATAAAGTTGAATCCAATGGAGCACTGCTGCGGCCCTAAGCGATCGGGTGGAGCCCCGAGAAAAAGAACTTGCCACCACTGAGAAAAAAATGTGCATCTTAGTTCTTCTTTGGCTTAGAATTCCCAGTACAATTTTCACATCGACACTTCAGAAAGACCTTCATTTGTGTAACCGCTGACCCAAATCTAATCTATATCTTAGATAAAGGATGCATATTCTCGTGAGATGGAAATTTCATTTTGTGCATTAGGCTCCCCCCCACCCATCCCACTTAACACTTCTTTCGCTTTTACTTTTTTTAACTCAGTTCAGTTTTGAGTTTTAACCGTCTTGTGTACAACCGCCTACCCGGGTAAGTTTCGCATCTTTTTTCCAAAATAACTTTGGATTAAAGAATCGTATCGACTTCAAATTTTTAAAATGCCTCAGAAAAGATTTTTTCTACCCATGTGCAAAAAATAAAAAATATCAAAAAGTTGTGTAGCAATATATTGAAATTAACACTGAAATCACCTCTTTTAAAATGATACCAAGCACTACAAGCAAATGAAAAAGAATTGGCTGAAAGTTAACACACACATTCATACTTTTGTGTTACTTATAGTGTCATAGTGTTACTGCCGAATAGGGATGGGTGTTTTGGAGCGCACCAATGGCTCCGGAGCCGGATCCGCACCAACAGCTCCGGAGCCGTACCTCCGTACCAACAGCCCCGTAGCCGGCGACGAATTAATGGCTCCGGACCAACGGCTCTGGACTAACGTTTCAATAGAGACGGCATTGTATGATAGCCTAAAAAAAGAATCTATCATCTCGCAAGTGTAGAAACTAACACCCGATGTGATGGTGTGATTGTTGAACAATGTTCAAAACATATCGATTTTTTTTATAGATTCCTTTCAACATTATTTACTCAGCTAATTATGGATCTTCCTGATTAAAACATTATCTAAAATGATTTTTGGTGCAATCTGTAACAACCAGCTCCGGAGCAGCCGTGAGCGTGGAGTCGTTGGTGCGGAACCGGCTCCGGAGCAGCTGGAGCGGAGTCAGCTTCGGAGCCGGCTCCGTTGGGTTGGAGTGGAGAAGGTTTCGAAATTGTCTGGAGCCGCTCGTAGCCGGTTTTTAATAAAACATGATGAGCATAGATCGTCAACATATGTTTTTATACAACAAGCAAAACAATTGAAAAATGTATATAACTTTTGAGAGGAATGTAATTAAAGCTTAGAAAAAGACTAATCATCCACTTAAAACATGTGGCCTGGCCAGTTATGCTAGAAAAGTTAGAACATATTTTCGAAAGAAAAAAATATTCATAGGATTTTTAAAATTCCAATCTTACTACGATATGTTATAAAACATTATTATGGACTTTTAAGACAGTTTTCATTCAAAGCTTACACGAAATTCAAAAGATATACTCTTTTAACCACGAAAAACATTATTGTTCCATACAAAATGTATGGCCTACCCGGCTAGGTGGTTGTACGATTTCGTGATGTTTTTTGGTCGTACACAACCGGTTAACGGTTAACCTACCGAAAACTACCGATAAAATTTTGATGCGCCTACCGAAAACCGCCAAAATAATCTGGCCACACTGCTTTTGATTACATTTTTTCACCGCCCAATAAAGCAAAAGCGAGCGAGAGAAAGAAAAAAAACGCTCAAAGTAAACATCTGACCAAATGATTCACTCGACCAACGACGAACCGCCACTTGCTTTCCGCTGACTCGCTGATACGTTCTCGTGAACGAAGGGCAGTGCTAATGAGTTTTTGCTGTGCGTCTTGTGTGCCTGATAGTTGGTGGAATTAGAAAATTTTGTGAAACTTCTTCTGGTAGATAAATCCGCAACAGATACCTGTTCTACGAAAGCGTTCGCAGCTAAGCGCACGAAACAGAGTTTTAACTGATAACAAAGCCTGCCACCCGGTTATAAGAACGAACTCGTCGTCCCGCCGTTGTGAGGTGCTGAAGCTTGGCTACGTGTCACCTGTGCCTGCCTGCCTACTTTGTTTGAAGAAAGCCGTGCCGCGCACACAGAGGTATGGGTGTCGTCGGAAAGGGTGACGGAATGAGGGCGCTTATCCTGGTCGGCGGATACGGTACGCGGCTGCGGCCGCTAACACTCAGCACGCCGAAACCGCTGGTCGAGTTTGCCAACAAGCCGATCCTGCTGCACCAGATCGAGGCGCTGGTCGAGGCGGGCGTAACCCAGGTCATACTGGCCGTATCGTACCGGGCGGAACAGATGGAAGCGGAACTGTCGGCCCAGGTCGAGCGGCTCGGCGTCAAGTTGATCTTTTCGCACGAGACGGAACCGCTCGGCACGGCCGGCCCGCTGGCGCTGGCCAAATCCATCCTCGCCGAAAGCACCGAACCGTTCTTCGTGCTCAACTCCGACATCATCTGTGACTTTCCGTTCAAAGAGCTGGAGCAGTTCCATCGGCGGCACGGGCGCGAGGGCACGATCGTGGTGACCCGTGTCGAGGAACCGTCCAAGTACGGCGTCGTGCTGTACGCGGATGACGGCTGCATCAAGAGCTTCATCGAGAAGCCGCAGGAGTTCGTGAGCAACAAAATCAACGCCGGCATGTACGTGCTCAACCCATCCGTCCTGGCCCGGATCGAGCTGAAGCCAACGTCCATCGAGAAGGAGATCTTCCCGGTCATGTCGCACGAGCAGGAGCTGTACGCGTTCGAGTTGAACGGGTTCTGGATGGACATTGGGCAGCCGCGCGACTTCCTTACCGGCATGTGCCTCTACCTGACCTCGCTGCGTCAGCGGCAACCGGACCGGCTGTACAGCGGACCGGCCGGATTCGTGGGCAACGTGCTGGTGGATCCGACCGCCAAGATTGGGGCCGGCTGTCGCATCGGACCGAACGTCACGATCGGCCCGAACGTGGTCATCGAGGACGGCGTGTGCATCAAGCGGTGCACCATCCTGAAGGACGCCATCATCAAGTCACACTCCTGGCTGGACAGCTGCATTATCGGGTGGCGCTGTGTCGTCGGCCGCTGGGTACGGCTCGAAGGCACGACCGTGCTCGGCGAGGACGTGATCGTGAAGGACGAAATCTACATTAACGGTGGTCAGGTGCTGCCACACAAAAGCATCGCACTGAGCGTTCCCGAGCCGCAGATCATCATGTAGAGCGCAAGGGGGCAGGGCAGGAGAGGTGAGCCGCGTGTCGACATCCACCGAAAGCAACCCCAAGAACCGGTTTCTGTGCCTATCGAGCGGAGGGGCGGAAGGGGAGGAAGATGCTGCTGAACGTCGTTTTTTATGTTTTCTTTTCTTAAGGTAGTTTTATTCTTGTTTTACCATATTACAAATCCCCATCGAATGGAACATGTTTTGTTTTTTTATGAACGAACGGGTGAACACACGTCCTCACGATTCTTCCAATTTAGCTTTTAATTTAGTGGAAACTTTGAAGATGCCGTTTTATATATTTTTTCTAATCGTGTGTTCATTCGTGTGTCGTTTCCTCACACACTTCACATTGGGCCAGTAGCACAGACGTCGTTAGGAGACTCGAATAATCTGTGTACTATATATTTTGCATTCCAAAATAAAAGAAGAAAACAAAACCCCACACTGTCTATTCGAAAAGAACAGATCGTTGCTGTGGATTGTGGTCCGAAACGGGGAAATTGGCGCGGGAGTAGTTTCAGAGTTCCGATGGCTAATGGGTGTTGTAATATCAATCGATTTGGCAGTATGATAATAGACAGATAGAAAGTAGATTAGATTAGCATTACTGTGTACGTGGAACTGTCTCTGGGAACTGTCCTCTCTACGGTTAGTGATAATTGTTCAACTGTGTGCTCTTTTTGAACCATCTATATACTGAGTTGGTCAGTCCCTTGGTGCAGTCGTCAAGTCGTCGTGCGACCTAATCAACGTGCTCAAGGACTGACTGTCTTGGGAAGGAGTTAAACCACCAAGTCCAACCCCAATTTGGAGTTAAAGAACTGGCCTTATTTGTAATTTCTGCATTTGTTCTTTGGCTTTACAACCATGGACTGCGCGCTTTATGGTCGGGAATTGTATGAAGATTAAAAGAACAAAGAGTAAAGTTAAGGTAAGGGTAGTTTTAAAATGTCTCGGGCTGTGTCTATTTTACAATATTAAAAACCTACACTTATTAGGTTATTGCGGCTGTAGAATTGTAGCTAACATCCAAATAACTTGCAGTACTTGCATTCTCCACCCGGCCTCCCTGTGCCGGTTCCGTTCCGGAGCCCCTGTTCGAGTGCACAATCACAGGGCTTATTATAGAGGGAACACGCCTTTACGCGCGCGTGTGTGTGTGTGTATGTAGGAAACTTCCTGCCCTCAGAGGTAGGAAAAATACGAAACAAAAAGAAAGACTGATGCCGGTGATTGTTCTCCGTTGCTTAAACGCTAAGAAAATGGATGCCTTACAATCGTTAAACCATATACACCTTTCGACAGCATGGAAGACAGCGGTGCGCCGATTAGTAGCGACCGTTGTCGAACCGATTGGACATCGATTGGCCGTACCGGTCCTGGGGCCTTCCTCCACTGCCGCCCATGAACTGATTCGGGCGCGACTGATCCATGAAGCCACCTCCTCCCCCTCCGCCACCACCGCCACCGCCGGAGGACATCGGCATCGGTTTGCGCTCGTTGTACGTCCGATCGTACCGATCCTGGCCGTTGTCCATGTTTCTCCAGCCACCACCACCACCGCTTCCCCCATCGTTCGTCTTGTCGCCCCAATTGCCGAGCGACGATATTCCACTGATCTGCGACAGGCCGGCGCTGCTGTGCCAGTTGCCGCCACCGGAAGCCGTTCCATTTCCGCCGCTCGTACGATCGTTACCGTACCGGCTGCTGGAGGAATTGTTGCGATCACGATCATCGCCACGACCGCCTCCGCCGCTTCCACCGTTCAGACCGCCACCGCTACTGCCACTGATGCCTCCACCGCCACCGCGATAGTCATTCGAGCGATCCGAATAGCGGCCCTCCTTGCTTAGCGATTGCGAAAGGAGGCCACTGCCACCGCCGCCACCACCACCGCCCCCACGGCTATCGTACGAGCTGGAGATGGGACGATCGAGATCGCGCTTGCTGTAGCCACTGTCCCGTTTGCCATAGTCATCGCCCGAACGGCCGCTCGATTTGTAGTCATCGCGAGAGTCGCGCTTAAAGTCATCTCCACTGCGCTTATAGTCGTCTCCGCCGCGCTTGTAGTCATCGCCGCCGCGCCTGTAATCGTCACCGCGCTTGAAGGTGTCCCTTCGGAAGTCATCGCGCTTGGAGGAGGACGAGGACGATGCAGGGTAATCGTCCAACCGACTCTTCTTGTCGGTCGACGGAATGCGATCGTAGTTGGAGCGTCTACTAAAAGCGACCACAACGGAACACACCGTCAGTAACGAGAGGAAAACAGTTTTTCCAAACCACTATTGGAGACTTACCCGGAACTGGAGGTGATCGAAGAATCGAACCTCGGTGGCGGTGGTGCTTCAACGCGCCTGTCGGGTGCGGGCCGCTTGCGATCATCATCATACCGGTCGGTTGACGGGCGCTTCAACGACCTCTTTGCCTCTTCGATCCTGGAATGGGTTCGGGTGGGTAAACAGGTGGGTAAATATTAATAACATGCATTTGCTAGCCATTCGATGTGTCTGGTGGGAAGACCTCGTGGTAAAAAAGGGGGGAAAGAAATTTGTTAAAATGCAACTTCGGACAGCCAGCTCATCTTTGGACGCTTGGCGGGCGGGTTGCATCGCCCATCCAACGTCCTACAACTGCTGGCGGCTTAGTATTTCACACTTTCGCTGCTCTCAACCGGATTCAGAAGCACTGCATTTTCACTTAGCACACACTGAAAACGTCTCAAGAGCTTCGAAGATTTCGTATCACTCTGCAAGCTTTGACTACGTCGGACACAACACGGTCGATTCACACCGGGAACGCCTCTAACTTCCTTCATACTGCTCAGCATCCGGTTTTGGGAAAGTCTCTGCACGTGGAAGACCTCTTCTTCGAACGGTAGCCGACAGATGGCACACAGCAGCTCTGCGGTCTAGCTTTTAACGTTGACTCCATCTCGTTGCTCTGGTCAGTCACACTGGGATATGAAGAAATGTCTTTTCAAGTCGTCTGGCACATCACTTTCACGGAAGATTGATGAAACGGCGAGAACAAGGATCTCAGCAGGCTCGTCGATTACTTAAATGTCTGATTTCAGTGTTGCCAGTTCACACACATGCAATTATGCCGTCTCGTTGTTGGAATAGCTTCAGTTGTTTCTTCTACGTCTAGCAGCTGGGTGGCAACTGTTGCAAACATTTCCTAACAAGTTGCCTCAAACACTACTTCACACGGCGCTTCGCTCACTCAATTCCCTCAATCTGGGAAATCTAGGGGGAAACGATTCCCTGTACACGGTATCATCATTTGGATGAGTAGCAGGGAGTATTATTTAAATAAACAAACGGACGGTAAAAACGGAAACCGTAACTCTAACGAGAAATCTAGAATGAAAGGTAAATGTGTGTGTTTTGTTGGGGGGTGAAATATGTATGAATTTGCAACCGTACTTCCTTTGCTGCTGTTTCAGCTCCAGATGCTCGAGCTCGATCTTCTCCCGCTCGAGCTTCTGCCGCTCGCGCACGATCCGCAGCAGCTCCGCCTTCTCCTTTTCGATACGCTCGCGCTCGGCGGCCAGCTTTTCCCGCTCGCGCTGCAGCCGCTCCTCCTCCTCGCGTTGCCGGGCGCGGATCTCCCGCCGGCGGCGTTCCTCCTCGCGCAGCTGCCGCTCCCGTTCGCGCAGCCGGTGGCGCTCCCGTTCCTCGCGTATCTTCTGCAAAGACAGAACCTCACGCGACTCGCGCGAGTCGCGCTCCTTAGGGCCTGCCGCTCCCCGGCTGCTGCCACGGCTGCGCTGCTGCCGGTCCCGCACCTGCGACGACGATCCGTGCGTGTTTGAGCGGCGATCGCGGGACGAGCGGCTCCGGTCACGGCTACGGCGACCGGCCGACGCGGCCACGTTGTCGGTGCTTTTGCGCGCTGCTGCCGCTCCTCCTCCACTCTTCTCACCTCCGGTCCCGGATGCGCCGCCAGACCGCGATGTACCTGTTCCCCCGGCAGTTGATGGGCGTTTACCGTCGGACGCCGGAGCTCGTGCTGGACGTGCTGGTGCTGCTGCTGTCGCTGGTTTGGCGCGATCTTTCGGCGCCGGTTTCCTATCCTTGTCGGCGGCGTTGGCGCTCGTCTTCGAAACGTCGCCATTCTTCTTCTTGTCGCTGTTGGACGTGGAAGAAGATGATTTCGGTTTCGTGTCGCTTTTGCCCCCGGTCCCGGAACCCTTGCCGGATGCGTTGCTGCTCGATGCGGTGGTCGCCTTCGCCGACGAAGAGTCCGCCCCCGTGGACGAGGAGCGCGCCGGTCCCAGCTCCGATTTGGCGCGCTCCACCGAAATCAGCCGACCGTGCAGCTCGGTGCGATGCAGATGGTTGATGCACTCCGTCGCGTCCTTGGCGGAGGCCATCGTGACGTACCCGTAGCAGCGCGTCCCGGGCGTCCTCGAGTTGGTGACCACCTTGGCGCCAATCACTTTGCCGTACTTGGAAAAGATTTGCTTCAGATCGGTGGCCCGGGTCAGCGAGGACAGCCGCGATACCCACAGGTTGCGGCTCACGTTCGCGGCGGAGCCGCTGCCACCGTCCGTGCTTCCTCCTCCCTTCGTCTTATCGTCGCCGCCGGCAGTGGTGCTGGCGGAGGCGGCGGTGGAGTTGGTGGTGCTGGCGGGCGACGCTGTCGTCGCCTTTTCGCCTCCCGATCTCGACGACGCTGCCGTTGACGATGACGATGATGATGCTGTTGTTTTAGTTGCCGCGCCGTCTGTAATATATTTCGCGTATCCGAGCAAAAATATAGAACAACAACATATAGAACGATTATTCAACAAGTACACCCAATCATCTCGCTCGCACGGTGATACTCGATGACACCCTCGGTTCGTCTCTCATCGTAGCTCTTTCTCTCGACTCTCTCTCACTCTCTCGCTCTCGTATTCTACCAAGAAGTGCACCGGGACATCGACATCTGGTTCAAGATACAGGGTTGCACCACCAGTGCCACCAGTGGAGGGAGGAAGATTCGACGCGCATGGTACCACTTCGCCCGACGAGAGTATTATCCCCTCTTGCCCGTTTGCCCTCTGCACAAGTGTTGTGTATTACACGGATCGCACGGTTGTGGTTCACAGCCCGCCCGGGACACAGAATGGTGCACTATTGCAACAAATCAATGATGAATCAATCGAACAAAACAGGAAAGTATAGCAAAACGCGTCTCTATCCGGGATCGTACACTTCCATTCCATAGATGGTACAGTTTCGGGACGACTACCTTCATTTGACATCTTAACAGCTATTTTTTCACACGCCAAAATCATACCACAAATCAAAAACAAATAACAACAAGCTATGACTCTTTAAACAAAAAACAGAATCGCGCACACACATAATACAATTCGCACCGACGTTAAGCAACCCAAAGCGACGTTCAACATTACCTTTCTCCGTGCTGGAGGTAACCACGCTCTTCTCGCTGGAAAGGAAAACGCATCGGATTAGTGACATTGCGGCCCCTTTTTTGTGGCTTTCTACCTACATCTTTCCCTCTCGCTTGTCGTCGTTTTTCTTCGAGTCTTCAGAGGCATTTTCTTTTGCCTTTGCGGACGATTGTTCCTTCTTTTGCGTCTCTACAGTGCGAAAGATGGAAATGTTTATGTTTCGGGGGTCGTTATCCGGATAGGAGCCTTCCACGTTACTCACCTTCCTCCTTCTGCTCTACCTCCATGTTGCTATCATGAAGCAACTTTTCATCCTCCTCGCCGATCGTAAGGTTCAGGGAATCCTCATTGTCCGCTTCCTTCGAGTCTTCCTTCAGATCCACGGGCTTGCTTTCTTCCTGCTTGGGGGCCACCACCTTTTCCTGCGCCACACTTTCGGTTGGCTACAACATTCAACCACGAAAGCTCCCCGTTAGACCGTTGCAGTGCATTCACCCCTCCCCGTCACACATCCGTTACCTACCTTCACGAATTCGTCCTTCTTCTCCTCTACACTGACCTTCTCCTGTGCCGGCTCTTCCGCAGCTTCCGATTCCTTCTCCTCACTCTCTTCTGGCTGCGTTGCGTCAGTGGCCTTTCCGTTTAGTTGCTCCTCTTCCTCTTTCTCCTCCGTTCCCTTTCCATTTTCGACAGCTGGCTCTTCGTCCGACGCTTTGCTATCCTCGGCCGGCTGACTAGTCTCCGTTGAATCAGCATTCTGCTCACTGCTGGCCGCCGTATCCGCAGTGCTGCCCGATTCTTCATCCGTCTTACCGCCCGTGCTGGCCCTCACCTTCTTCACGGACGCCTTGCCAGCGGCTATCTCAAACTCCATCGTCTCCGGATCGAGCCCCTCGTCCCGCAACGTCTGTATAAAAGAAACAATGGGTAAGCAGCATGTGATCAATCGCAATCATTCAGCACTGCAGAGGCGAGCGCATGGCAAAGGGATGCGAAAAAAAACATCCATTTTTCATGCCCATCCAATATGGCGTCCCCTTCGGAGCGAGAGTAGGCCCCTCCGTACCTGAGTGAGCCGCTCCAGAAGCACATTTTTCACACCGTTGCCATCCTTTCCACGCTTTTCCAGCTCCAGCTTCAGGTCCACCACGCGCAGTTCACTGAGTTTTCGCTTTTCGGGCGTTTCCGTCATGTTTGTTCGCGAATTTACGGTCTAATTTTCACACCAAGCATCAGCTTTGGCCGATTTTTCTTTCGCATCTAATCTTCTTTTTCTTCGCGCACAGCACATTACATGACGTGACAGGTTGGGCTGCAACTATTTTCAAACGTCATCAAACTGACATTCAGTTTGACAGATATGCTCGATTATTAACCAGTTGCTCTAAAATAAATGTACAAAAAGAGTGGAAATCATGAAGAAAAGTGACTGAAATGTTGTTAATATATTTTCGAAGCGGAAAGAGAATATTTCTCAAAGTATTTTACTTCAAACCCACATGGAACTTGTCCTTCGAAAGTGCTGGACGTGCTGGGGCTATGCTTGCACGTGCGAGACCACCACCTCTGGTTGTTTATTTCACCAGATTGCTTCTGTCAATAGTCCACACTCGCTGGGGCACTCGTTCTATTTTCTACTGCAAACGTACTTTTACGTATCGCCAAGATGTTTCTAATTAACCCTTGAAAAAGTTTACCCATCGAGAGGATTCTTCAGCCGCAACGCGCGTATTGTGAAATCAAACCCAGCAGAAAAACGCACAATGGCTCGCAGTGTGGGCAGCAGTGTCGCAGTAGCGCCAGGAGAAGATATGGACGACAGCCGCTTTCGGATTCGACCCTATCAGCAGATACTATCATCCTGTAGCGGTGCATTGGTAACGTCGCTATTTAGTAAGTTTCCCGCCCGGCCGGTAGATGATGCAATCACGTGGTGGTGCTTTAATTTGTGCAAACTCATCCACTCAACCGACCGTTTCCACGTTTCCTTGCAGTGACTCCACTGGACGTGGTCAAGACTCGCCTGCAGGCACAACAGAAGGTACTGATATCAAACAAATGCTATCTGTACTGCAACGGGCTGATGGATCATATCTGTCCCTGCGGTCCGAACGGTCCGATGACCCCGGCGACAATCAGCAAGCGTCCCCTACACTTCACCGGAACGATCGTAAGCAAGTAGCGCACGGGAAGGCATCAATGCGACTCGGCTGTAATGCTTGTGTTTCTGCTTGTTCCGCTCTATACCCCCTTCATTTTAGGATGCGTTTACCAAAATCAGTCGCTACGAGGGCGTCCCGTCGCTCTGGTCAGGGCTCGGGCCCACGCTGATACTGGCCCTGCCCACGACGGTCATTTACTTTGTTGCGTACGAACAATTCCGCATCCGGCTGAAGGAACTGTACCAAAGAAGGAAAGGGCGGGACGCTGAGCTGCCGATCTGGTTGCCCCTGCTGGCCGGCAGCTCGGCCCGCGTACTCGCCGTCACCATCGTGAATCCGCTCGAGCTGATCCGCACCAAGATGCAGTCGGAGAAGCTGAGCTATCGGGAGGTAGGGCAGGCGTTCCGCAGCATGCTCCGGGTGCAGGGCATTCTGGGGCTGTGGAAAGGATTCTTTCCCACGATTCTGCGCGATGTGCCGTTCAGCGGCATCTACTGGACGACGTACGAATCGTTCAAGAAGCACTTCAACGTCAGCCAACCGACGTTTGCGTTCAGCTTCGCCGGCGGTGCCATTTCCGGCGGGGTGGCCGCCTTCTTCACCGTACCGTTCGACGTGGTCAAAACGCACCAGCAGATCGCGTTCGGGGAGCAGTTCCTGTACGCGCAGAACGGTGACAGCAAAGCGGCCGGGCCGAAGAAACCCGTCCGATCCATCGGTACGTTCGAGACGATGGGAAGGATATTCCAGATGAACGGTATCCGGGGGCTGTTCGCGGGCTTAACGCCGCGCCTGGTCAAGGTGGCACCGGCGTGCGCCATCATGATCGCATCGTTCGAGTATGGCAAGAACTTTTTCTACCGCTACAATGTGCAGCGCTACCAGGAGCGCAAGGACCGAGTGGCGTCCGGTTCCGGCGACAGTTCTGTGGTTAGTAGCAGTTCCTCCGCTTCGCTCGTTAATCGCGCACGCCAGATAAACAAGTACTAAGAAGAAGAACATTTTTTTTTCAATCTCCAGTAACATTTGGCAAGCGTCCTCATCTCACGCATCCTTCCCCTCACAATCTCACGCGCGCGCTGGTTGCGGAATGTGAGAAAAGCACAACAACACGTGCTGCTGCAACTAACTGCAGCGCAACTGATTGCCGCCACCGTGTACAATAAATTGTTAGTCATTTGTTGGTCCAACTGATTTCGTTCTGTTTCTTTTTTGTCAAAAGAATTATTCGAAAAGTATGTAAAAGAAGATGGTTCTTTCAATTCGTTCCTTCAAACACGTGTGTGCCAGCATGCTAATAGTGATTTTGACCACATGACCATCGAATTTTATTAGCTCTAGGTATATACGTATGTCGATACTTGGGTGAATATGCTTAAACACTACCAACGATACATGTGTTTTGTTGCCGAGTGCGGTGTCATCCACCGAATCTGTGTTTTCTGATAAGTTCGCACACCAATATGCGCATTCTGAGCTAGCAGTTCCTTCCTGCCCCCGCTGCACACGCCAATTCTTGGATAAAGGGGGTTGAGAATAACTACACCTTCAAGTGGCAGCGCACGCTCCTAAACATTGTTGGTTTGAAAAGGAAACAAAATTCACACAGAAATGTTCTCAAAGCCCGTACTTATATTGTGTATGAAATGTTATGAACAAAGACGTAATTCTTGCTTACCTAAAATTTAATTTGTTAAAACAACGTTACTTCGCACTTCGCACACGCTTCTCATTTCGATTGTGTTTCATCATCACATGAAAGAAGAAAGGGAACGATCGATCTCGATCTAAAATATACAACACACTGTCTGTTCGAATTTCACTAGTTACCAACCCCCGCGCTCTGCTAACTCTGCCTCAACAGATCATCGGTCTGTTTTCATTGCGGTGGGATTTCATACAACTGTGTGCCTCCCCGCCTCAACATTACTTGCGCGCTTAGCTTAAGCCAACTTAAAACAGCTCTCCAATGGAACTAAATTCAATCTGAACACGCTTGTGCAGATCCAGAATCCGCGGCTATGTGATTTCTTCATTCTCTCTCGCTCTCTCTCTCTCTCGTATGCAGCAAATATATAGGTTGGTTTACCTTAATCGCTCTATTGATAGTGTACTGTTAGTTGATTTATGCTTATCTCGCTTCTCTTGTGTATGTGTATTCCCCCAGTGTGTATCATTTCTTATAGCATTTGTCTTACTACTTGCTTATTTATCGTCTATGCATATATATATATTTATATGTATTTGGCTGCAAAAGGAAATCCTATCTCTCTCTCTCTCTTTCTCTCTCGACACGTTCTCAATCGAATTCCAAGAGCTGTGTGTTTGGGTGGTCGTAATGGTGAATACGCCAAATTGCAGCTTTTCGCATTGAAATATAAACAAAACCTTCGAACGCCTCTAACCAGACGCATTGAAACGATACCATGCCTCAGCCTATCTCCATCAATAGTGTCTGGTTGTGTTATTTTGCCTTTTATTCGATTCTACCAATAAGGATTATTCCATTATCATTTAAGATTTGTTGTGAGCTTTTTAAATGTATGTATACGGGGGTAGAGTAGAGAAAAGGGGGAGATTATTTACATCGGGCAGTAAGCCCCCGATCCGGTTTGCACGAACCCTTCTAATTGCCAAGACGACAACCGTATGGCAACCGTTTCTTCGTGCAAGCACAACGACCATCATATATTTAGCTACCACACGGAGGAATAGAGATTTAGATATTGTTTGCAATGGCCACCCACCCGCGGTGCTGCTTCGTATTGAACTTGATTTCTTATCATCAGCGCACAGGAGCATATGAAAACACCATGCACAATGTGCATGACGAATTACTTCTCTCGCAGCGAACCAACCAAAAGAGCTCCACAAAACGGAAACACGCGCACACTTCTTGCCACGATGATCTAGAGCACCATGGATTTACGACAGATGGAAACTCATGCTTCCCTCGCTGGCGGCCATCTTCAGCTTTTGACGCATCACATCGCGATTCGAATAGTCCGGCAGCTTCAGATAGTTGACGCACGTCATCACCGATGGCAGATACTCGTCCGGGTTCTGGTTGCCGTCCATCTTCTTGCGCACGATCGTGAGCGGTGGCGTGAGCGCCTTGAAGCCGCCGGTTGGCAGCCGCGGACTGCCGGTGACGAACTGCAGGAACAGCCGCTGCTCGTCCCGATTGTACGTAGCGAGAATGTCGTAGAAGAACTGAATCGCCGGCGAGTCCTGGTTGAAGCCGTGGTCCGTTCGGCAGCTTTCCGCCAGCATTCGGACGTCCCAGCGCTGCTGATTGGTTCCACCGATGCCGGATCCGCAGAACACGTTCTCCAGCTCCTCCGGGTAGAACATTTGCAGACGACTCATCGGGAAGACGGTATCAAATCCTGGAGGAGAAGACAAGATAAATGAGGTGAAACGTCGACACATACACATCAGACCCGCGTCTTTCGGGCAGATACGTACCTTCGCGTAGTGCTTCAAACTGACGAGATACTCCTTCGGCAAGGAACCAGTGCGTAACGAGCGAAATGTACTGATGCAGATTGTTGATCGTCACCGCCATATCACGTCCACCACGGCGCAGTTCGATGTTCGGGTGACCCGGTAGGACAAAGTCCAGCCCTAGGTCCGCAATGGGACATCCGTCCAAATCCAGTGCTTCGATCTGCAAATATACAATGAATAGTTCGTTTGTGTTAGTTACGCCGTCTGATGGAGAGAGCTGCGGGAGATCCTCCCGTGCGCGAAAATTCACCTTTTCAGTCTTTTCCATGGCATTGAGGGTCGGATCAGCCTGGATCTGGTCTCGCTGCTTCACGATCTCGTTCAGCCGGAGCAATGTGCCCTGCACTTCTGGCGCAATCTGACCCAAATCGGACAGCCCAAGTGAACTCTCTTCGCTCAGCATCCAGCGGTAAAACGGAATGGAGAAGGGCAAATCAAGCTACGGAAAAAGATAATAAAAAAAAAAATGAAATAACCCACCAAAACGTCCCATGAGAATGAAACAGAATGCGAAGCAGGAGCACCTACCATCCTACTGTCCATTACAGCTTTAGCCATAAATTTGCCCAAAAACTTGAACTTGTGCTTCAGGCGCGAAATCTGCGACGTCTTCGCCGTCTTGCTGAGTGGAATCGGGAACAGTCCCCGCGGTGCATTCACGTACGACACGGCACCGGCGCCGATGACGGCCGGGCTGCCCGTACCGTCCGTTGCGCCCACTCCGCCCGCCAGTGGCGTTATCATCAAGCCTTCCACGTCGGCGAACGACGACGGCGGCAGAGCCGGCGGTGGCGTCGAGTTGTTCTCCAGCTCCGCCTGCTGCGGATTCAGCTGCAGCAGATGGTCCGACTGCTCGATCAGCATGTTGAGCGAATTGTCGTTGCTGATGATGAAGCTGCTGTTGTCGTCGCTGACGCCGCTGACACTGTTGTTGGCGGCCTCGTCGCTGCCGCGGTTCGATCCGAGCGAGGAGCGGGTGTTGGTCGTCATGCTGACGAGCGCCATCGTCGTTGCCGTCGTGGTCGTGTCCAAGCTGGCGTCCTCGAGCGCCCCGCCGCCCATCGACGACTTGACGATGTTGTCCGCGATCGAGGTCGATTGTTGATTATTGTTTTTGTAGCTATCACTATCGTTCCATAAGCCTAAATCACAGCGTTGCAGTTCCGTCGAGACCAGTGCGTAGAACTCGAGCGTTGGCCCCAGCCCTGTGCCGACCTCGTTCTCATACTGAATTTCCAACAGTGCCTTCGAGTGGCCAAAGTCCTGTAGAGAGGAAAACACGGGGTACACGGTGAACAACACGCGTCTAAAGAAGGCGCGCTCGCTGGCTTTGCTGCCTTGCCACTTACCTGGATGATCGATTCTGCCTGCTTCAGTATGTCCTCTCGGGATATGGCCCGTTTTCGACGGTCGAGGCGCGGCGTTACGCGCTCGCTCGTGTCAGCCGAATTGAGATCAGGTGTCGTATCAAGCAGACGCTGCAGCGCTCTGTCTCGATCGAACGAAACGGCGTAAAACAGAAGATGGCGCGTTTCGAAGGGGAAAAGGAACGGACACGCTACTGCAATCTGCTGCAGCCATTGCGGCAAGTTGCCGGTCATGATCACTAGTGGATCCTGCAGCTGCCGACTAGCCTTGGCCGCAATCTACGCGATGAAGGAAGACAATTAAAATAGGAGGTTAGCGTGCCTCTTCCGTCGCTCGCCTTTGCGCATTCGTCGTCGTTTGCCCTACACCTACCTTTGAGTGAATAAACTCCGCTTGCGGAACAATGGGCAGATGCGGCACCGAGAAGTACAGCGTTGCCCAGTGCCGATTGAGCGCATTGATGATGCGCAGCATGCAGAGTGCGTCTAGCGACGCATCCTGGACGGTTACCACGTCCGGCAGCTTCGACGTAAGGAACGGTCCGAGCGGAGACACCACTGCCGGCACCTGTCCGTCGATCCAGAACTCGGGCTTTCTGCGCATCAGCTTGGATTGGGAGGAATTTTTGCTATTCTTTCGCGACGATCCCGACGCACCCTTGCTGGAACCGTTCGATTCTTCCTCCACGGGACGGTAGTAGATTGTGTGCTGTTGTACCCAAATGCTTGCACTTCCTGTAAATCGACATGACCGCATTAGATCACAACCGTTCTTTGGCAGTTGCGGCACAATGTTTAGTAAACTTACCAATCGGTGTTTCCGTATCCGTGTCCGTCTCGGACTGATCATTCACCAGCGGCGAGTACTGCCGAATCGCCTGGTACACCGTCATATTGTACGGCAGCACATGCTCGCCGATCAAAAACTGTAGCTTGTGTTTGAGTCCACCCATCGATATCATGGCCGCCGCATCGATGTTATCAATGTCTTCCTCCGAGTCCTCCTCCGAGTCCACGCGGATGCCGCCGTACCCGCGCACGACTAAATATCTCTCGATGGCCTGCACCAACGCGAGCGGATCGATTTTCACAGTACCGCCTTTCCATTGGCGCAAATTTGTACATTCTGGATGGCGTTGAAGATTGCACTGCAAGAAAAAAGGGCAAAAAGCACGACGTCAATCAACCATTTCCTCTTATATTCTCCCCTCCCCGCGCTTCCTTACCTTCAGTTGATGTGTGTTGAAGAATTTAAGAGCACTTGTGTTGGATCGTCCTCCGACGCCGGCCGGGAAATCGTGCACCTTCACCGGGAACTGTTCCAGCTGCGTGACGCAACCGTTCAGCTTCGCCACCAGAGCGCTAAACGCGGCCCCGTCCATGCCGGCGGGAGTGCCGGCGCCCACGTGCGAGTAGCTGGCATCGAGCGGCAGTCCGGCGAACACGTGCAAAAACATGCGCAAGCGGGTCGCCCGTTCGACCAGCGGGTTCTCATCGTTCGCCATGTAGTTCAGCATCGCCCGGATCAGCCCCGAATGGTTCACCTCGAACGGCGATATGTCGCTCTCCATCAGGATGTCGCGCAGCTCCTGCAGCGCACTCAGGCATTCCTCCCCGCGGCCGTCCAGCTTGCGGATTGCCTCCGTCAGCCGGATCAGGATGGTGCAGGCCGGGTGTTGCTGAAGCACACCGCCGCCCAAACCGCCGGCAGCACCGTCGGCCGACCCGCTAGCCGTGTCCGCGGAGTATCGGCCTACGAACTGGATCGCCTGGTCGCGGATCCACTGGCGGGCCTTCTCGCGATTACCGGCCGCGATCAGGTTCGAGTTCGAGTGGCTCTTGTTCAACGAGCTTCCGCCGCTGCCGTCCTTGCCATAGCCCGAGCCGGACGACGCAGCATTGTGCGACGTGGACGCTGTCGAGGACGAGGACGATTGCCGGCCCCAGCGGGCGGGATTCAGAGACGCAAGGAACGAGGTCGTCTTGGAAGTGCCCGTAAACCGCGACCGGGACGAACCCGATCCGGACGCGGGTGTGTGTCGTCCGGAGGACGATGAGCTTGCTCCCATCGTGGTCGCCTTGTTGATGAACTCCTGCATCACGGAGGACACTCCACCGGACGAAGAACCACTCGCACCGGCCGCACCGGCGGCTCCAGCACCGGCAGACGAGGACGACCCAGCCGCCCCACCGGACGACGCGTGCGCATCATCGTGACGGGATTTGGATTTGGAGCTGCCCTGCGATTTCCGTTTCGGTGGTACCTTGCGCTTCAGAATGTCGGACATCTTGAGCTGGCCCGGATTGCTGCTACCACTGCTGCCGCTCTCGTGCGCCCCGTGATGGGCCGTGCCACTCGCCGTGGTGCCACTGTTCGAAGTAGCCACCATGCCGCCGCCCTGCGCTACACCGTGCATTGCCGCATTGCTGTTGCCAACGACCGCGGGGGGCGGTACGTTGGGCGTTCCTACCAGGGTGGTGCCCGATAGCAGTGCCACATTCGTTTGCTGGTCCGTCACGGCAACGTTGTAGCCGCCGAAGGCGTCGGAAAAGTGATGCGGCGGCTGGTAGATATGGGTCACCGTCGCTCCCGTCGGTTGCTGCGCATGGTGGCCCTGATGGTGCGGCAGGGCATGCGGCTGCGGATGGGCGTGCGGATGCGCCTGATGATGGTTCATCGGGTTCATGGCGGCGGCGGCAGCCGAATTGTAGATGGCATTCAGCAGAATGTTTCCATTGCTCGTCGTGGTGACCGTGGCCGTTACGATCGAAGTGCCCGGAGCGGCCTGCACCATCGGCTGCACGCTGGTCCCACTGTTGCTGGGGTCTAGGTGGTGATGCAAGTTGGCCACCGGCATATGCTGCCCGGCGGTCGACACATGCCCACCCACCGAGTGCGGGATCAGATTCATCAGATGATGGTGATGGACCGGCGCCGCTTGCTGTTGTCGCATCAAGGACGACTTGTTGAGGTTTATCGCAGTGCCAGCGGCGGCGACGGCATTTGATGTCGTGTAGCTGTTACCGCCACTACTCATCGCCATTGTGCCCGCGGACGACGAAGGCTGCTGCTGCTGCTGATGCTGCTGCTGTTGATGGTGATGGTGGGAAAGGTGTTGATGGTGCTGATGCGTTCCCATCTTACTGCTCGCCATCATCATCGCCGACGACAGGTTCTTCACGTGCGATCCGCCGGCGTTGCCACCGATCGCTATTGCCACCTGGCCACCCCCTGCTGCCTTCGAGCTCGAGGCAATGGCACTGCTGTCGAAATCGAACGTTTGTCCGCTGCCGCTCGGATGCAGCGTGGCCGAGGCGGGCGCACTCTGCGTTCCGCCGGTCGATTTGGGCGACGGTGCCGCACAGATCGGTATCGATGGATCCGTCAGCTGCTTGAACTGATGCATGACGCCCTCGCGCCGGAAGTGCATGCCGAACACCTCGGGCAGCTTGTGCATTAGAATGTCCGCCATCTGCACCGCCCCGACGACGATGCGCATGTCGTTCGACGCCATCATGCCGGCGATGTGCGATGAAACGAGCTGGTTTTTCAGCACGTCCCGCAGCAAATCGCCGTTCGCGAAGTACACCATCCTGAGCAGCGCTCGCAAACACTTGTACCGCACCGACGGGCCGGCCGAGGAGCTGTACACTTCGTACAGCACGGAGAACAGGTTGCGAATGAACTGGGCTGCCAGTCCGCGCTCCTCCTTCAGGCAAGCGATTCTTGCGTCACGCTGCGCATTCGGCGGTCGTGTGGCAAGATTCAGCGAACCGGTGCCGACGGTCGAGGTGGTCGCTTCCGCACTGCTTCCTCCTGCAGCCGGACTGTCGACGTTACCTCCGGCGGGTGGGCTCACGATGACGGCCGCTTCTGCTGCCGCGGCAGCCGCTGCTCCCTGCTGGGCGAGCAGCTGGTGGTTTATCTTACGCTGTACCGAGCGCGTCGTGCCGGTGTCCTCGTTGATTTGCTGCATCGAGTGGAAATCGATCGTGTAGGTGCGCCCCAGCGTGCTGAGGCTGATCTCATCGTCCGAGTTCAGGTGGGCCGCCTCAATCATGCGCGAGTCGATGGACGAATACGGGCGCCAGACGCCGCGATCGTCGCGCCACTGCCACTGCACCGCATCCTGAACCGTCGGCTGCGGTCGCTCAAGCAGCGCATCCACGGCGAATATGCCATCCGTCGGCAGGCGTGGCATCAGCTCCCCGATCAGGCAGGTGATCTCGTACAGCTCGGACGGGCTGCGCGGTACCAGCTCAACGTCGGTCGTCACCGGCTCCGCCGAACCGGTCAGCAAGTACAGCAGCGTCGAGGCGATATCGTTCTTCAGCAGCGTGATGGCCAAATCCGGACAGTTGGCACACATGACGCTCAGCATGCGCACCACGTTCGTGAAGGTGCCACTGTTCAGCACAGAGGGCGTCACGATCAGCAGCTGCTGACAGTTCTTCAGCAGCTCCATGCTGGCGATCTCCTGCAGCACCGCTTGATCGTGCTGGAAGCTGTCCACCAGCCGGTAAAACGCCGTACAAATGCTTTCCACGCTCTTCTTGTCCTGCTGGGCCAGCAGCCGCGCGAGCAGCGCCAGCGATTCCTTCACAAAGTGAAACTCTTCCGCGTGCAGATTCAGGCAGCAGTTGGCGGTGATGGCCAGAGCCGCGCGCTGCGCGTTGATCGAGAAAAAGTCCAAAAAGGTGAGACACGACGAGACGCCGTTCGCCTGCAGGATGTTTTTGTTGTGCCGGCGGGACAGGATTTCCAGTGCGGTTAGGCTCTGCTCCGCCACGTCCATGCACTGGATGACCTGCAGCTTTTCGAGAAAGGCGGGAATCGCGTCGACCACCGTGCCGGACGAGCGGGGCAGCGCCTCGAGCATGTACGCCAGCGCGCGGCACGCGTTGTTCATGATGTCGAAGTTGTGCTCCATGCGCAGCAGCGTGATCAGCGCCGGCACGACCTGCTTGGTGGGGAACCCGGCCAGCGTGTCCTCGTTGCCCATCACCAGCATTTGGCACATCTCGATGGCGGCCTGCAGCTGCTGGCTCTCGTCCGGGCACTGCAGGCCCTGCAGCAGCTGCTGCGCCTTCGACGAGCTGCTGTTCGTTCCCATCGTGCGGTGCAGCAGATGGTGCATCCGCGGCCCGAGCGCTCCGAACAGGTGGGGCGGCAGGCCGCGCGCCTCCAGCAGTGCCTGCAGTCTGCCCACCTCGCTGTCGTCGCTTTCGGAGTCGGGGTGCGGTGGCACACCGGAGCTACCGCCGGCCGCACCCGACCCGGACGAGGTCGATGCGGTAGTGCCGGCCGCGGTCGTTCCACCCGAATGCAGCATGTTCACGTCCACCATACCCGACGACGAAGAGCCGGACGGGTGCGATGGCACTCCGGACGAGGAGCCCGACGAGGATCCTCCTCCCCCCAGAGCGGCCTTCGTTAGCTTGATCAACGGATGGGTCGATTGCTGCTGCTGCTGCTGGTGGTGTGAGCCTGCTCCATCGTTACCGCTGCTGTTGTTGTTGTTATTGTTGTTGTTACGAAAACCATCGTTGGCCATCGCATTCGAGGTAGAGGGGCCGCCACCACCACCACCCCCACTTCCGCTACCACCCGCGGCACCCGTGCCGTCAAAGCTGGTCGCCAAAAGGATCGCACCCTTGGACGACGATGACGAGCTGCCCCCCTTGGACGAGGAGGAAGTGCCGGCGATCACCGTCGTGCCCGCGCTACTCAGATGGGCGGCACCACCGGTTGCTGCGACGCCGCCGCCACCACCACCACCGCGGTGATGATGATGATGGCTACCGGACCGCGATGATGATGACGCGGAGTGCGATTGTGGCTGGTGGTAGGGATTGTTGGTTGGATTGGAGCTAACGCAAGACCCCGTGGTTGCGGATGAGTGGGAACTCTTGCCCCGAGAACTGCGTCTTAGTAAACCTCCAACACCTCCACCGCTACGCCCGTGCTGCTGCTGCTGCTGCTGTTGCTGCGGCTGTTGTATCGCCGTGCCACCGCTCGGCGCCGCTACTTCGTACTGCTGCTGCTGCTGCGTCAGGTGCAGACCACTTGGCTCGCCCACGGCAAACTGTTGTTGCTGATGGAGCAGTTGGGGTGGATGGGCCGCCGTCGGCAGATGCTGCTGCTGCTGCTGCTGGTAGTGATGAAAGTGTTGCTGTTGCTGGGCAGAATAATGGGGTATCTGCTGGGAATGTAGCGTGTAGTGTTGCTGCGCCAACTGCTGCTGACCTTGATGATGATGATGCACTACCAAATGCTGCTGCTGCTGCTGCTGCTGCTGTTGATGGTGGTAGTGCTGCAGACCGACCGTGTTCAGGTGGTGATTGTGGTGGTGCTGCTGCTGCTGCTGCTCTCTACTGCCGCTACTACGTGCCGCTAGTCTTGCACCCAGATTTGGGTGCTGCTGCTGATGGGGCTGGTGGTGGTGGGTATGTTGATTATTGTGATCCCCCCCCACTTTCTGGCGCTTTTTGGGCACTTGCGCACCACCGGAACAAGCAGAAGCAGAATACGACGACGCGGTCGGGGCGGTAGGGGCTGCGCTCGAGGATACCTGCGCGCCGGTCACAAGTCCTTGCTCGTTAACGGTTGCAGTGAGCGTTATGTGCTGCTGCTGCTGCTGCTGATGTTGGTGGTGTGAGCGCAAGTTACGAATGGTGACTACCTCTACCGCCGATTGCTCTACTGCAGCAGAGTTGGAGGATGATGGACGCGTAGCGGTGGCTGAGGTTGT
Organism: Anopheles arabiensis; assembly: GCF_016920715.1. Classification (NCBI taxonomy): domain Eukaryota; kingdom Metazoa; phylum Arthropoda; class Insecta; order Diptera; family Culicidae; genus Anopheles; species Anopheles arabiensis. Next base: position 2,637,996 of record NC_053517.1, on the reverse strand, counting down.
TTCCTGCTGCCACTTGCGGTCACCTTTGGAGCGTCGCTGGCCCGCTTTGATTGTTGTCGCCTTCGACGCCGGTTTGGTGTCTTCCGCGAGTAAACCCTTCCGGTCGGCTATCTTACGCAAAAGCTTCGCTGACGACGAGCTTCCGCCGGATTTTCTGTGCTTGGTTTTGCTGATTGCACGCGACGAAGAGGCTAGCGATGGCGTACTGCAAGCGCTGCTCTCTTCTCCGTTTGCCCGATGATTGCTTGCGCCAATGACGGATCCACGCTTCGCTTTGGAGTGCTGCTGCGTTTCTACTGCGGCGGCGGACGACACAGGCGTTGCGCTGTTGTGATCGGTCGCTGTCGACGCCGACGAGCTGCTACGATCTACGGCTGCTGAATTACGCTCGGATGATGCTGTGGAATTGCTGCCAGTAGCTGCCTTTGTACTCTCATGAGGGTTGGGCCCGGAGCCTCCTCCCTTCGCAGCCGACGACGACTGTGCTGCTGTTTTGGTGGACGATTTGTTGCGATTGTTTCGAACGTCGACAAGCTTCGGAGGTGGTGTCACGGCTGCTTGAAGTTGCAAATGATGCTGCTGCTGTTGGTGCTGTAGTTGCTGCTGGTGTTTGAGATCAAACCCGTGCTCGGCTGTACTACTGACACCGACCGCAGTGCCGCTGCCGCTGGAACCGGTGAACACGAGCTCTTTGGAGGTGGTGCGAGACCGCGTACGGTAGGCAACCGGGGCAGCGGTGGCCGCTGCTGCCTTACTATTCAACGACTGCCGTTTCGCGACTGGATGATGTTCGGCCGATGGGCTACCCTGCGCTACCTCCGCACTACTACTGCTCCCGGTCAGTGGTAAGCTGTGCTTCCGCTTTGCACTGCGCGACAAACTGGGCTTGCTGTTGTCGGCCGAATCCGAGCGTTCCTGCTTTGCGGCAGGTTCTGTCTGCTGATGGGCACCAGCCCCGCCGGGCAACTCCCGGGCAGAGGATAAGCTACTTCGGTTTGCGTCCCCCTTGGAGGATTTGCCCGCTCTGGACCGACGGTTTTCGCTGTGGTGTGCTGCTTGGCCGCTACCGCTACTGCTGACAGTGACGTCCTTGCGCTGATGAGGGTGCTGCTGCTGCTGCTGTGGCTGTTCCTTGGACTGCTGCTGTTGCTTCGCTTGTGGCTGCTGGTGCTGCTGCTGTAGATGATGATGCCCCTCCGTCACTGCAGAGAGCACTTGCTTACCAACGGATTCGGCCATAGACGACGCTTACAAGGCTCCCTGTGTCCATTAAACATACCCGGCTGCGTGGTGCGATTGTTGTAAGCGCGTTAGCTGCGGGGCAAATCACTTCTGCTCGACGACAAAACTCGTTCGCTTCTCCTTAACACGCACACACAACCTACACAATCCAACCACACGCTAAGCGACCGGGTCCGCAGACGTACACGGTGGTGCACGGTTCTCTGGCTCTGATCGATTTTTAGTCCATAAGCTAACACTCCCTCTATTAATCCGCACCACACCTTCCGGAGCTCACTTCAGCGCAACAAAAAACACCTCCCGATCCGAGTGTGCGTGTGTGTCCGAGCGGTTGCACTTGTTCACTGAGCCACTGGGAGAGCAATCTAACCGTGTTCCGAATGGGCTACAGCTCTTGCTCTACGATTTGCCCGGCACAAAGCGCTGTCTTTCACCAGGCAACTGTTCCAGGGGAAATTAGATCTGAAATAAAAACAATTCACGTACTCGATTAGGGTCCAGGCTCGTACTCGCTAATGGTCCGACAGACGGGACACTATGATGATGGCAGCTAATTGAAAACAACATTAGGCAATGTTTCCCTTTCGGATAACAAACATGGCGCACAGCATAGCTGTGAGCGCGACCCACGCAAAAGCGTCCCGAAGCTAAAAGCTTCCTTTTTTACTGAACAGGACTCACAACACCTCCACTGGTATATGGCCATACCTTCCGGGGTGACACTTTCCACAATCCCAAGAACACGGACGGAGAGTTAGAGATAGAGAGAGAGAGCAATGAACTAAGATTTTGACCGTGGAATGAGCGAAAATATCTGCTGAAAAACGCCTGTCGAACGCCTTCTAATGACAATATTCACCACCGTGCGTCGGGCGAGATTGTAATACGATTTTCGATTCCCTTCGCACTATTCGTATCTCTTTCTTTCTCTCTCTCTCTCGTGTTATGATGCAGATAGCCGCGCTCGCAGTGCGTCTTCAACCTCCTAATACAAAGCCTACTACTACCACACAACCGTCGATGGTGCGTCTGGCTGTTTTCCTGTCGCGACTTGTGTTGCTCCGTCTGTACCCGGTCTGCTCTGTCGTTCACGCACTCTGCCACTGCTGCTGTTGCTGCTGCTGCTGCTATACCGTGTAAAAGAGTGCGAAAGGAAGCAGAACAGAGAAAAAGAGGAAACGCACTGAGAGAACGCACAGCTCGAAACGCGAACGAACCGAGCTCGCTGTCGAGTGGGTATTCAGAGTCGTGGTTTGATGGGTTCCGTCCCATGCCTGCTGTTCGCTCCGGCAACAAAGCACCCTATTTTGTCATGCTAAAGGGTAGAGCAGCAGCAGCAGAGGGAGAACGATATATGCCGAATGTAAATAAAGGTTATTGTCCATTTCAATAACGCATCAAAAGCAACAGGAATGGAATATATAAAAAACACACATTCACACACACACCCCAGAGCCACGACGATGTTGTTGCGATTGTGTGTCGTTGTCGCCGACAGCATAGCATAGCCTCCCTCGCACATGGCTGGCACCCACGGCTCATCGTTCAAACATCTGAACAGCGAGCTTCGAAAGAGACGGCGAGAGACATAGAGAGAGAGAGAGAGCGACAGAACAGGGTCAGAAGAAGTCGAACCCTCTAAAAAACCATACACGGACGGATGGACAAACCAACCGAAACAGACACACACATACACACACACATCACAGGTTACTACACCTCACCACAAGAAGGCCCAGCAACATAAAAAAGCACCTTCACTTAGAATGAATTTGTGCGAGTCAACGGCAGCGCACGGAAACGGCACCAAGCGAACCCGAGCGAAGGAAACACATTAATTCATTGGTCGAGAGTTCAGTCAAGTTCGGTTCAGAATCGGTTGCTGTTTGCCTGTTGCCAGCAGCATGCTCTCTCTCTCTCTCTCTCTCTTGCTCGAGCGAGACTACACTCTATGTTTGCAGCCACACGACGACGCATGAGGCATAAGGTGAGCCTCCCCGGCGGCCAGACAAAAGACTGAAGAAAGGAAAATCACGAAAACGAAACCTTAATCATCATCTCCTTGCGCCCGCGGTTCGAGAAACGCACGCTGCTGCTGCTCTGGGTGGAAAACCGGAATCACGGCCTATGTGCGTCTCGGGGCAAACAGGCACAGGCAGAAAGCGAACCGTATTTATGTTTGTTGACCCGTCCGTCGTGTGAGTGTACTGACTGGCTGGCTGACTGGGCCCCGCCAACGTGCTCTACGCTCCAAAACAACTCTCCGCGTGTGGGGGGGTGTGTGCTATGTTCAAATAGTACTACACCACCAGATACACAGAAAGAGGACGATGGAGGCGGGACGGCTTTGGGATAGTTTGTGCCAATCGACGCCCGCCTCAAACTCGTTGGATTCGGGTTTTAATAGTAATTGAAGCCAATTTCTGGAATCCATGTTTTGAAGTCACTTAAATCCCTTACTAATTCTATACAAACATGCGATGTGTAACTGTATACAACCAACCTAATTTACTCCCTACTCCAACCAACCACTCACTACTCCATGGCACACCATGACAACCATGGGACACACGAACAACACGAGTCAGCGCTCTTAATGCTACAAAATTTATGTTTCCAAACATAAGCTACCGCTTGTCTCGCTCTTTCGCACCTGAAACGGCTGTAAAGCCGATCCCTTCAATTCTGCATTTTTTTTCTTTTTACTTCTGTTATAGAATGACCCATCATCACCAACACACTTGTGCAAACCCGACCGAACCTGCCACAGGAAAAGCTTTGGCTCAGCAGCAACTTGGTTGCTTTGGCAATCCGGGATTTATCAAGGGGTACCACCGGCAGCAGCAGCAGCACCACCACCACCATGCGATGCAGCGATTTATCTTCCTTCTCATCCTTGCACCAGAGGACCAAACGATGACACGCGCATCCTGCACCGCATACTTCGTGTTGGTTGTCCCCGTTGCTGTTGTTTACCTTTTTCACATGATGCGCTTTTGCTCCATGTCGCGCGTTCGTAATTACTAGAAAGGTCCTTCGGTCTGTGTCGCCTCACGAACGGAATCTACACATCGGTTCAAAATCGATCCTTCTTGGTCTGTTCAAACCCGTCTGTGGCAATGATGGTGATGATGATGATGATGCATGGGAAAAAGTCTCGTCATTTGAGTGCTTTTTTCCTGTCTCGCACTGGAAACACAGATATGAGGGGCACGTATTCAAATAGCCATTACCGAGTCACTGATTATTGCTTTCCACAATCGAAAGTCACAGAAATAATCACCATAGCAACATCTAGGACGATAAGATTACAGAAGCCACACACACACACTACCCGGGCCCGACCGCTTTTTCAAACCCGAATTCATGCCAACGCGAACAACGATAACGTGGTTAACCAAATACCCCAAAAAAAAAGGTTCTACCCACGACGTACGACGACGGGCACTGCGCACTGGGAGACATGTTTCAACCCGCATAAAATGATGGGCTAATTGGTAAAGGGAAAGAAATAAAACATAAATGCGTATATGCGCGCGTACACCACACATATGCTGCTGCTGCTCTCGGTCCATCCAAGCAGGAGTTAGCTCTTGTTTCCGGGCCTACTTTTCCACCGAAAAAGGTTACTGACCTTTCCATGCTAGCCATACGCGGCGTAATGTGCACGGCCACGGTAGTGTCGCAGCATATCCCGGTCCGTGTGTAATGATGATTCCCTCGGCAGGAAAGCAAATCCTGCGTCAGCGTGTTTATCCCTCTCGCGTGTGAGTGTGTACAGCCCCTGCACCACGATATAGTAGTATAGCCAGCCAGAAGGCGAAAAGGCGAAGGGGTCGCGTTTATAAAATCACACACACTCTGATTATTGCACATTGGTGGCATCGGCAATCCACCAGCACCACCATCGCCGCACTTGGCTGTTCTGCGTTGCTCGGTATAATACGCCGCGGCTGACAGCACCGTCCTCTCATATCGTCGTAATAGAAGCATGACAATGAAAGCATGTTCTGCATGGCATGCTGTCTACCAGCTGCATGAGATTTACACAAGCGCATTCAAAGCAATCCGGGGATAAGCACAATTGATACACTCTTTGAACTCGTTCTTCCCTCGGTTTGGCTGGACTGGCAGCCAACCGGAAGGGCGAAGAAAAACTCCATACATCTTTATCTACGGAAAGTGTCGATAGCACAGGAAGCACACCATCTACCTCCTTTCGACGTGGAATTGATTCCATCTGCGTCACAGCAACTGGTTTGCAATCGCAGATCGAAAAAGGAATGAAACGCTTGCAAAAGAATGAATCGAACAACAACTTCATCCAAACGAGAAGCCCCCAACATGTTCGCACATGTTTGCCCCCCAATGTTGCTCACAAAAGCTCACAGCATTTCCCTGTAAATCATCATAAAACTGCCCCTCTGAAGTCCAATCGATACAGATCGGTGCAACCAGAAGTTCGATTTTTCTAATCGTGTGTGTGTGTGTGAAAATAGCCACCAGGAAAAGCACACCCAGAGCAAACTTTTATCGAACACTACACACTACAACACGTCATGGGGTGCACAAATACGCCATACCACACACGCACGCACACGCACGAAACTAACGTTGCCAACATCATTGTGCTGCCTCTGCTAAATACAACACCAATCAGGATGATTTGGTTCTAATATTTATATTTAAAAGCAGCAGTCGCATCATCTTTTAATACGTACGTACACACCCGACCGACAAGAAACGAAGACGACGATGACGACGACGATGATGATGACGGTCGGACAGAGCAATCTAGCTGAGCGACTCACAGCAAAAAATCAAATTGCGAGGTGAATTCTCTACAGCGCTTGGCATTTGGTTAATTTCGTACTGTTTCTCTGATCATAAATTCATGAAACGAAAATGCTAGCGCAAGTGTTTCCACAGCAGCAGCACAGCTTTCCGTACTGGCTGACAGAAGGCGGAGCAGCGCTAGCGCTGCTGACAGTGCTGATATAGAAATTTTCAACAAAATGGCCTGCTACCTCTATCTATAGCCTCTTGGCTCGGGCGAGTTGTTCGAGCCGATTTGCTGGCGAACGTAACCTCCAATTGTCGGCACACATTCCACGCACAAAACTCGTCTTAATCGCCCATCCCGGGGGGGAAATTGTGAATAAACCAGCCCAGCTTCTGGATCTTAATTTCTACGCTCCATTCTGAACGCTCCACACGACGACGACGACGATGACTTTGTCGACCAGCCATCTTTACACGGACGGCACACACGACACGGGCACACCACATTTCGTGCAATTCCGCACCTTTCATTATGTAATTAGAACCGTTCCGGGGGTCGGAACCGACCCCGACACGGTGCCAACCTACTTACCATCATTTCGACGACACTTTGAACCACAATTTCACCGAAAGTACGACTATTTTCTGGTGATTTTCAGATGTTGAACAAAGGAAATGTCGCAACGATATGATCCCCTGGAAGAAAAACCACCTCTGTGCCTTTCCTTCTCTTTCGTGCTACTGACGTTAACGTTCGATTTCAAAACACACGCACACGGCACCAAGCGCAGCACCCGTGCTTCGACGTGTGAGCGTGTGTTGGTGTGGGCAGTTGTAATTGTCAAACTGCTTGCCAGCCCAGCCTTCCCAAGTAACGTGTTTGCGCGACGTTCGTTTTGGGTCACGTTTGGGACAAGATGGTGCATGTTTCAACATCTCTTTTTATTGTAAATCATGAAATATTCTACAAAGATTATGTAGGACTATCCGTATATCTATATTTAAAAATTAAATTATTATTTAAGACTATTTGTAATTATGTCAAGCTTACTTCAGTCAGTAAAAGTCAGTTTAGAAATTTAATTAAGATATTGTCAATAAACCGTACATATAAGTAACGTGAAAATACAACTACCTGGTAGATTACTTGCACCAAAAGCGCACAGGCCAAAAGATAGAACCCTGTTTTAGTCCCCTCTCAAGTGTCACTAATCCACTATGCGGCCACTAAACGGGTCCTAAACGGCATAAGCACTAAAAGGAATCTTAAAAGACTGCGTTTAGCAGACGCTAAAGGACTAATGCATTCTAAAAAAGCAACAAAAAACGGTGGCCCCATCTGTTAGTTGGATAGCTTTCACGCTTTGAGAGCTTTTTTATGGAGCTTTTTTCCATGGATATTTGATTTTCCAATTGTTTAAATTGTATCAATGACGATTGGTATATACCACTTTGAAAGACTGAGTAATAAAGTTTTGAATTTAAAGTAGAATAGCGAGTTTGCCGTGTAGGAATAACTTTTGCTTTGCTTTCAGATGCAGTATCACCAAACTATTTTTCATTCAAAACACCTGAGTGATACGATACCCCAGATTCTTCATTTGATAATTGATGCATCTATAGTACATCGGACAATGATCGTGGTTATTAATTATTTTGTTTAATACATGCAATAATGAACACAGAATTCAGGATCGATAGTACCGCACATCAATAAATAAAGTTATTTTGATGATACACTTTCATAAGGGTTATATGTAAAGTTACAAACAGAACGTCAAACGAAGCGAAAACTTTGGCGTAAACTTACAACCCTTTAATCTTTTAATGGGAAATTTACGCCCTCCCTTACAAATCAGGCGTAAACTTTTTGAGTTTATACGGACGTCAAGCGATGCGTAAACTTTTACGTAAACTGGATTTCAGCTATACAACCCTATAATCTTTTGAGAGGAAGTTTACGCTCTCCCATACAAATGAAGCGTAAACATTTAGAGTTTACGCCTCGTGTGACGTTCGTTTTACGCTTGGGGTGATTTTGATATAAGGCAGACTGAACAAAAACTGTAGGTTTCTTTTTCGTTATTTGATCGTCGTGTCCCAATTCCAAAAATGTTACTTGGGGAACCAATCCGGCAGACCTTCTGTTGATTACCTTGAAAGATTGAGTTAATTCTTTACTCTTTTTTTTCTTTGCATCGTTCAATGAATTGAAAAATTATGCTTAAATGTAGCTATGATGGATATGATCACTTGGAGCATTCCATGACGGCCATATTTCCAATTTAAAGCTCCATTTGCAACACAATAATGCGCACATCTCCCTATTGCCTCTCCCTGTGGGTACTACGCATGACATCTTGAACTGTACCAAGATAGGGAAGAATTATCAAAAACTCGCTATGGCGATGGTGTTTCTTTTTAAATCCATGTTTCACCCTAATCTGCAACTCACGGCACTTACATTGATGAGACAGCAGCTCGTCGTTTTCCATATTGTCATTTCCAGATTTAACTCCGTGGGGTCCATTTTTGGAAGGGCTAACACCACACACGCACACACACACGCACACACACTGCACTTGGAAAATCAATAATCACTGGATAGCAACACTACGCGTTGGCTGCGATAAAATCTTTCCACTTTTCCACACCACCGAACTGACGATGATTGCCACACATTATCGCGGATGCTCGCCCCAAAAAACAGAACGGCTAGATCACTCTGCCCAAATGTCTATTTCACCTTGAAAGCACTGGCTGTAGAGTTCTTTCCGTCCAATTGGGAGCATTCGCTTCTCGCGCACACCACAGTTTCACTTTGTGCATCCACCACTGACAATGCAAAGTGGTGCTAGAGCTAGATTTGTTTTCAGTTTTTCGCTTCCACGCATACACAGCCACATACTCGCACACACACATACACCCACGAACGCAAACTTCCGTACATGCGTGTGTGAAACAAAGAGAGCGTACTGGGAGGTGGCAGCACGTGTCGGGCTCGTTTAGAAAAATCAATCACAATCTGACAGAACCTTCACGAGCACTATGCACGTGTGTGCACATTGTCTCATGCTATGCGTCTAAATAAAATTAATATTTAGGGACTAATAAACATCAAATGCCTTTCACCTCGAAAGCCTCCTTTTTCCATTAATAAAGTTTTTATTCCAAGCACAGCTTTACCTAGAACTGTCAAAATAAGGCTCAGTATGGCCGATGGCGTAACGGTACGCAAAGCGTAACTGCGCCTACTCGGAACTAACGCACCCTTCATGGTTGTGTGCGTGCAGCGTCGTTCGCAACGTTGGTTTGGTGTGCGTGATAGCGACGAGAACATAAATTTCAAGGAATATCAGCTGTTTTGTAAATCGCTGATTGTTGCGACATGGCTTGTATGCATGACGCCTTTGTTTACCTAGCGTCTCGAGCATTTCGAGGTTATAGTATGCTGCGCTGAGGTTCGAGGCCTCCCGCTTCGAAGATGGCACGGAAGGGAGATACACATAAATTTGCATACCAAATCGCTTTGGATGGTTGAGAGTTTTGGGCTTTTCATTTCAATAATGTATATTCTCTGTCGTAAACTTATAGTACTGCGCATTAACGGTGGGTGCCGCTTACAAATATGCCACAAATATACCTCGCATTCGATGAGACTAGCAACTAGCATGAAAAAAGCTAATTTTGTTTGACGATAATTGTTTTAACCACGTTGCTTCCGCAATCACCATGCATTATCAAGCTTAAGCCCTTCCAAATCTTCCAGTTGACCACCATCGAAGGCGCTCGGCGAAAGCAGACACAGGCTTTCGATTCGAGGGAAGTTCGTCTCACTGCCAGCAGAAGAGGACTGCGGTGGTTCCGTTTGGTCCGATAGTGACCGCAGCTGATTAGCCATCCCAGCGTCACCGTACAGTGTGGGCTGCGGTTGCAACTGCGCATCGTACAGCAAGGAAGGCGAGGATGCGCTACTGATATCCAGCTTATCGTACGTTCCCTTTACCAGCTCGTCCAGCGTACGGTTCACGTAGTCTGCCGTCGTTTGTTTGTCCTCCTCCTCGTTGGGCTCGGCCGAGATGTTGCAAAGCGATCCCTCCATGAACGTTGGTTGCTTTGGCTGCATTGTATCAGAGACGGATCCTTCCGGGATGATTGAGGAAGACTGCAGTAGCTTCTGTAACAGATCACCCGTTTTCCGTACCACCGTCCCGGGTGGACTCGCTGGACATTTGTGGGTACGTTGGGACACTTTGTAGCGAAAACTTTTCTCACAACCGGAACATTTATACGGCATTAGTCCGGTGTGTATCCGCCGGTGAACCAGATAGGACACGCGCTGCCGGAAACACTTCCCTGGTGGGGAAATTGGACAGAAGGACATCGTTAGCCCTCATTAGACCATGGACACCATGGAGTTCCACTGGACACTGCTACTTACCACACGTTTCGCAGGCAAACGGCTTTTCGCCAGAATGTATCCGCTGGTGGTTGTGCAGCGTGGACAGCTCTTTGAACGCACGGTTGCAAACCGAACACACGTGCGGCTTCTCGTCGCTGTGGTAAAGCAGATGCTTGTGGTAGGACTGCTGAAACGTGAACGATTTGTGGCAGATTCCACAGGTATAAGGCATCTCACCTGCAAAATGTTACAACTGCATTAGGAACTACTGTAAATTGAGTACACTCTTGCTTACTGACCCGTATGAAGTCGGTTGTGTTTCTTGAGGAAATACTTGGTCGTGAAGGATTTGCGGCACACCTCGCATTCCCATTGCTTTGCATTTTCGTGTCCTTGCTGTCCGTGCTGCTGTTGCTGGTGCGGTTGCTGTGGAGACGAGGGCAGTGAAAAGCTATCCCTGGCTTGCTGCGCTACTCCAGCGGTCGAAGGTAGACTAATCTGCTGGGTGTCGGAGTTCGGTGGCAGATACACCACCTGTGCGAGTTGCCGAGGATCAATGATTTGTATAATGTGCGTTTCGGAAGACGCTGGCACGGAGTTTGCTTCGGCCGTTGCGGGAGACAGTTGCGACTGGAAGAGCATTTGCATGGGCACCATAGTGGGTCCATTTGCGGGGGTACATTCACCACTGTTGCCCACACCCACCGCGTTCGTTGCCATGTGGCTACTAGATTCGATCGCACGCGCGGTAGTTGCACTGTCAGCGTCCAGGCAAATCTTCTTCGAACCAGCATCGTGTACCACTCGCATGTGTATCTTCAGCGAACCCTTCATCTTGAACTCCTTCGGGCAGATGTGGCAGTGGAATCGCTTATCGAACACACCGTCCCGGGTCGGTGTCACCGGGGCAATGTTGCTGCTGTCGTGGAACACCTCCCGATGCATTTTGAGCAGGGCCGAGTTACGAAACACCACGTCACACTCGGAACAGTGGTTCGCGTTCGTGGAACAACCAGCAGCAGCTTGGCTATTTTCAAGCGCGGGCGACATTTTGCCACCCGCCGCTCGACCGCTGTCACCGCCGTTCCGGTGCTTCACTTCCGTTTCGTGCGCTGCCTTTTTACGAACTTTGCGCAACGTTTTGAACGAGCTCGAGGCAAAGGTGGTGGTGCTGGACTGACTGCTGCCGGTGCCATCGTTCGTCGCCTGCTCCGTCGCTGGTGTGCGCTCCGCTTGCTGGTCCTCGAGCAACGAATGGCCGAACAGGTGGATCGTCAGCTTGTCCAAACCGAGCAGCTCGTCACCACAGATCGGACACTTCAAGGGACGGGCCGTCACTTTCAGCAAACTAACGCGCAATGCATCGATGCTGGGAAAATTGGGCTGTCCGCACAGGATGCACGACAAACTTTTGGTGCACATTCGTTTAGCTTGCTTCCGGAGAGTACACAGCGCGTAAAAAGGGCACTTTGTTTCGGTGGAACGGAATAGGCAAAAGGGCCCAAAATTTGTGATCTTTCCCTTTTGACAGACAGAATGCTGCTTCCTTCTTCGCTGAAAATTCGATCTGCGCCGTACGGATTTGGCCGTGCGCACGTTTTGACGGATGCTGAGACGATCTTTGCGCAGGCGTTAGCGCTTCTTTGCGAGAGGAGACATGCCAGAGAATGCACCCGCGCGACTGTTGTTACCGATGGGGAAAGCATCCGAAAATAGCAAGGAATTGTAAATACTCCGCATGCGTGTCCCATCTGCCACCAGATCCAGCGCACCTCTCCGCTTGCTATCCTCCTTGTTGGATGCTTGGATAGGGTAATTTCAGAAGAATGTTCAAAAGACGAGCGCACCTCAAGGGATTGAATTGAAGACAGAGGCGCGGTTACCTCCGCATCGCACAGGTGCATTTGGGTCCGATAATCAATAACCATAGGAATTGTACCGACGAGTGGTATGGGGGGTATGGCGATGAAATGCAACAGTTGTCCGGACCGCATGCGCATACTGCACCGCGTCGCCGGATAGAGGCAGTTTGCATGCGAGCATAATCAAAGCACGCGCGCGATTTCACCCCCGGCTCCTGCCACGTGTCCATAGTAACCGGCGTCGTCGACACCGATTGACTCTACGTTGTTGTCAGTAGGAAAACAGCTTTTCAGCAAGGCAGTTCGTTCGAAATTGAAGCGGTTGCAGTGCAAGACATTTTCCGAGCTCCCCGAGAATCTTATTCCCCACGGCTTCAAGATGGTTGACACACAACCGTACATAATCCGCGTCATGGAGGAGATGGGTTTGGCCGAGGGTGGCTTCATACCGATTGCCAATGAGGAGAACAAGCAGCTGCTCGAGCAGATCAATCGTCTGTCCGCGGGCAGGACGGACTCAGCGGGCAAGGTGCAGCTTAGTGACCAGCGGTTGGGCAATCTGAAGGTGCATCTGAAGAATGCCCAGGTGGAGTTTGAGCAAAACTCCAAGCTGATCGGTGTGGACAAAGGGCAAATCACGACCGAGCACGGACTGCTGAAGGTGTCGCAAAACGATCGCTCCTTTTACCGCCAGCAACTGTCCGATGCGAAGAAAGAGCACTCGGAGTTGGAGAAGCACGATGAGCGAGCTCAGGGTGGGTATCAAGTGGATGTCGCTTAAGATCTTTGAAAGTAAGGCCTATATTGCCGTTCCTTTTTTTGTTGCAGGAGACATGAAAAAATTGACCGGTAATGTTGAGAAGTACACCGAGCGCATAAAGTGGGCAAAAGGAGCATTGGCCGAATGGAAGCAGGTGATGGGCGATGGCGATAAAACGAACAAGCTCATCCTGAAGTACTGCAAGCAAGATGCCAGCAAGGCCGAATCGTTGGAAGCGAAAAGAAAGCAGCTGGAAAACAAAATTGCCACCCGGCGGGCCGTGCTGGTGACGCTGTACGAGGAGTACAAATCCTTGGAGCAGGTTCTCGAGCGAACGTCGCAGCTTTTCCGTCAGGCGCACTACGAGCGCCGCCACATGGTGCAGACGTGGAAGGAGGCGGTGAAGCATATGAACCAACGCGAGGGTGCTATCAAATCGGTGGAGGGCGAAATCGACAGCGCCCACGAGGTGACGGAGATGCTGCAGGGCGATCTGCAGGCGCAGGTCGAGTTTCTCGAGCAGCAGCAACGCAACAACCAGGAGATTGAGCTCCGCATTGCCGATCTTAATGTGGAGGTGTCGAAGCTGAGGAACAGACTGACGGCGCTGAACGACAGTGTGCAGCTGAAGACGAACGAGTATCAAATAACGCGCAAAGCGGTGCAGAACCTCTCGAACAAGCTGGCCACGATGCGGAGTCGGAACTGCCACTCGCTAGTCGAGGGCAATGAGAAGGAGCAACAGATCCACGCTAATCTCAGCGAGCTCGAGCTGCTGCGCGACAAGCTTGATAACTTCCGCAGCAAGAGCCTGTGCGCACAGGACCGGCTGCGGCAGTTGAACGAAATTGTGGAGTCGGAGGAAAAGCAGATCCGCGCGATGGAGAACGAAACGGAGCGTCTGTCCACCGCACTGTTCCGCGCACAGCAGCAACTGTTCGCAATGCGCGAGGAGGACAAGCTGCTGAAAGTGGAGGTACACTCGACCGAGTCGGGGATGGCCAAAATCCAGGCTGCACTCAAAAATATGAAGAAGGAAATTGTCCGCCAACTGGAGATATCGTACACCGTAGACTACAACATGGAGAAGGTGCAGGAAAGGATTGCCAACATGAAGGGCGCCGGCAATACTCAGGAGGAGGCCAATCGAGCCCATGCCAAGCTGACGCACGCTCAAAACATTCTGATGATGAAGCGGCAGAATCTGGAGGTGCTGCTGGCGCAAACGGTTAAGATCCAGCAGGACTACCGGCAGTCGAGCCTGGTCTTTCAGCAGGACGCAGCCGAGATCGAACGGATGACGGGCAAGTGGAAGGAAAAGACACTGTTGGTGGAGGGTGGCGAGAAGAAGGTACGCCAGTGCAAGGCCGAAAATCAGGAGCGGCTGGTAGAGAAGAGCTTGCTCAAGATGCGCATCAAGCAGATGGAGCGTCAGCTCGACTGCCAGAGCGACAAGATGTATACGCTCGAGCGGCACCGGATGGAGCTGGAGGCCGCAATCAACAAGCGCATGGTGGACATAACGGCCCAGAAGGACATGCTGCAGCTGAAGCGGAAATACCTCGCCGAGGAGCGGGCACAGCTGCGGGCGGACATATCGGAGCGTTCGCTAAAGATCGAGCAGCTTCGCAATCGGTACGACCTGTCGCTGGATCTGCTCGGCAAGAATGAGGATGGGACGATTGTGACGGCGACGCAGATAAAGATTCAAACGGCCCAGGAAAAGTACATGCTGCTGCGGGAAGGCAGTGAGCTAAACGTGAAGATCCTGAAGGCCGAGGAAGATCTGAAGGCGCTGGAGAATACGCTCAAGGTGATGAACTACGCGAACGACAAGTACAAGCGCGGATTCCAGAAGGTAGAGGACGAGAATCCGGACATGATTGCGATGGAAAACATCCAGGCCGATTACTGTAAGGCTGTGGCTGCGCTCAAGAGCGTCCGATCGGATCTGGCTTCGAACACGGAAAACCTGCACGATCTGAACGAATGTCGCGAGCAAAACGATAAAGCGCTGGAACAGGCCCAGAAGGTGCGGCTGGACAGTAACGATGTGCTGTTGCGCATTCAGAAGGAGCTGCTGGACCAGCGGACGAAGATCCAGCGCGCCGAACGGGAGCTCAAGCTGGCAATCAAGGCGGCGAAGGCAAAAACGAACGATGACGATCTGATGCTGATATTCCAGAAGGATCTCAACCTGAAGGAGCTGGAGGAGCGCAACAGTAACGCGCTGCAGCATCTGGCCGATCTGGTGGAGCAAAACACGGAGCTGGCTGCGTCGGTCAGCAAGCATTGCTACGAGCGGGGTTTGCGCTTGCCGTTGATTAAGCGCACCAAGAGTCAGATATCGTGGCGGAGTGAAAATTCCCACGGCACGGAGTACAGTGGACGGGTGGATACGATTTCTTCTAAGCAAGGTAAGGTAGTGGGGAGTAGGAAAGATGTCTCAACAGTTCCAGTAAGATTGTTTTTAATGCTTTACAGCCTCCCGACTTTCGATCTGCACCACAACATCTTCTCGCAATACGGATTCCTCGGAGGATATCGCCAAGTCCTTCGACAATCGCATGAGCGCTGGACTGTCCGTCATTCTGATCGACTTCCCCGGCAGCAAGGCGGCCGGTGGCAAATCCACGAAGAAGTAAGAGAATTCGATTCGATAATGATGATAACTTTATTTTACTCTCCATTTGTGTCCGAGTGTAGCAGAGCTGGTATGGTGGCCTATTTTGAGGAGTTTTGTTTGCTTGCTTGCTTGTTTTGCTGCCCTTTTTAGTAGTAGTGTGTATTGTGGCAACCTGTGCGTCCACTTCCTTGGAAATGGGGCGCTACACGCCTCTAAATCGTCGTTTGATTAGTAAAAAATCGCTTTCCGTACGAAAATAAAATGCAGAATCGCACTGGTGTGCAAAACTCTCGCTGCGCGCGTACACAAAAATCACCACCAGAGCGGATAGTATATGGCTTCTACACGTGCTACTCGCGCGTCCCTTAAATGCATAATGTTGTAGAATACGAGCGTTTGGAAGAAGCCGAAACGCGGCGCGCGCGGCTTGCGGCGACTAAACACACAACACCACAATCCGAACGCGCTTTTGTGCCACTTGACATATTTCTAAAAAAACAATGGGGAAAATATATTATATATTATATACACCTAAGTATTGGAATCCGATCGACAGAATGATTTCTTAGCAAAGTTCTTCTGCCCCCCACCGCGTGGTATTCTCTATTGCCGTATGATGATACTGTTCGTTACACATTGTCAACAAGTTTGTCTGCCCCTTGGGGACATGGCTAATCTCCTGTGCGCTCGGACCACCGAGTCCGTTCAGTTGTATTGAGCTACTAAATAAGGATACACAGATAATCTGCTGCTGCTTTGCGTAGAGTTGAGTTTGTATCTTTGTTCACGTGATTGCTATTATCAATGGACTCGCCGATAGTATCGCACATCGCATCGTTTGTAAGTATTATTTGCAAGAAAGGAAACCATTCTTAACGGATATTACATCGCTTAAGCTAGACCAAACAAAAAATCACGTTTCATGTACGTACAACGCAAAAGAAGAGCTTTCGCGAAAAGAGTATTACTTTGCTGCGCAGGATACATGTACAGTTCAGAAACAAATATTCGACATTCAATTTTCCCGTTCCGCTTGCTATCGTTCCGCTCATATGTGGGTTGCTTTATACAATAATAAGATAGATTGAAGTAGAGATAAATATGAAGATTGCATTCATTTGCCGTGCTGTGTTTGATTGATTGCACCTAAAAAAACAGTCCTGGAACGATAACAATTAAGAGTTTCGTCTGTTTTTGTGTTTTGCCCCATCATATCCTGCTGAAATAACGATGCATTCTGCGGTTAATCGTTTGCTGAGTGTTACATGTGCCTGCGTAAGTCGAAGTTGTACCGAACGGTGTGGTGTACTGTTGCTGTGCGCATCGCATCGCATCGCCTCTAGCGAGTCTTGTTGCGCGTTGATTTACGCACCGGAACAGTCGGTTGCGGTTCTTCCGAACCGTCTTGCTGCAACTCACCCGGACTGGTATCGTTGCCGCCAATGTTCGTTCGAACCTGTCTCGTCTCGCGACGCGTTTTCATTTGTGGCGCCACTCGCTTGGGAGGCGAAACGCTGGAAGGAACGTCATTCTCCACACTGCTGCTGGTGGCCTTACGTTTGCGCTGCGTTGCCTGTACCGTCGCCGGTGGCTTCTTTGTGCTGCTCGAGCTGGGAGTATTATTATCGGCCGTGTTGTTTAACACGGCATTGTTGCTTTTGGTGCTACCGCCACGTGTGTCGCACGCTCGCTCCGCGATGCCGTAGTTTGATCCCCTGCGGCGCAACGAATAGACGGTGCTTCTCGCCACGGTTCCGGGCTGTCGCTGGATCTCCTGCATTACCCCACTCGCACGGTTCAGCTTTTGCTGCAGTTTCTGCGCATACTCAAAGTCGCGTCGCTCCATCTCGATCTGCTGCTCGCGGCGCTGCTGATCGCTCACGATGATGTCCTTTATGGTGGCCGGACGACTCGCCGCGGTTCGCTTGGTGCGACCGTTGCTGCCGGACGCTCCTGCGTCCGGTTTTGGCGGCGTTTTCTGCGTTCTGGTGGGTGTAAACTTGATTCGACGCGGACGTCCCCGGGCTCGTGGCGTGTTGAGCGGGACGACTTCCTTCTTTATCGAATCAACAACCGACGACTGTTTACCGGGCTCGGCGAACGGGACCGGTGGGGGGGACAGAAGCTGTAGTTTCACAACCTTAAATGCTGACGACGATCTGTTGTGCTTGAGCGGCTGGTAGGGACTCTTCTGCGGGGACGATTCGTACTTGGCCGGCGATGGAACAGGTCGGACGGTTGGCACACGCCGAAAGGTATTGCACGAGAAGCTGTAGCAGAGGAAAACGACGGAAGCAAATTAGACATTAAGTTCACAGAAAGGAGGGAAAGCAACTAACCTGCTTTTCGGCATCGACTGCACGATCGGTATGAAGTGGTTCTGTTCCGATTTCAAGCTGTCCGAATCGTCTCCTCCCTCAGCGTCGTCCCCTTCCACGCCGCGACGCTCCAGCTTGTGGACTGCCGTCGGTTTGACGCACAGCTCGCTTTTGTTCAGATCGATTGCGTTGAGCGAACGTTGGTGCTGTTGCAGCTTTCCTGCCGTTAGCCGATGCAGGATTGTGTCTTGCACTTTTTGCTTCACGATCTCTGCCGACCGGCCAACCTTCTGGGCGACCGATTTGATCAAACTGTAGCGTCCCGAGGCGGACGAGGTGGCGCACGATGAAGCGGTCACACCGGACGCGGCGGACGAAGTGGAGGAAATTGAAATTACACTAAAAGAGATGAGCGGAAAAAGAAGCATATTTTAATACGACTTGCCAATATCTTGCGTTTATCGATCCGTTTACCTTCCACTTGACGGTGAGTTGTGATTTACTGTACCGGATGGCTTGGTTCCGTTAAGTGTCGTAAGCTGGTTGGACTGAATCTGCCTGCGCCCCGTCGATGGACCCGCCACCGAACCGCAACCGGCCGGTGCGTGATCCACGGTGGAGCATTTTCCACCCCCAACACCGTCATGCAGATCGGGAGTGGTCGCGGACGATACGGAAACGTGGCTGCTGTTATCGGCCAGATCAATTATGCCTTCCTGTTTGTACAGATTGATTATATACTGCTCCGAAGCGGTCAGCTCTTTTGCCTTTTCTTCGAATATTTCCTTCTGGTATCGCTTCAGCTCGTCTTTGTACTCCTTTCCGATTTCTCCCGGATTGGCCAGATGAACGGTGGATGGTGGTGCTGAAAGAAAATGAAGGATAAGGTTAATTTCATAGCTCAGCTTTCGCATTCGCCTTGGAGGGTGATGTAGCTTACGGGCTGTGTATAATGGTTTGGTCTGATGCGTCGCCGAGCGTTTCGACGAGCCTGCTGACGGGTTATCTTCGTCCAAGTGCTCACGGAACTGGCTTTGGATCGCACGCCAAAGCTGTTCGTGCACGAGTTCGTTGGCACGGGAAGCATTGCGGTACCATGTGCCGAACCGTTTCCGGCAGCACGGACAGCACAGTTTGTTCGTTTCGATCGTCTCCCGGATGCAGCTGCGACAGAAGAGATGCTGGCAGGGCAGAAATACCGGTTCGACCAGCACCGACTGGCAGACGGCACACAGGATATCGTCCAGCCGCAGGTTGTCATAGTTGAACGAGGAGGAACTGGTGCTTGCGCTGGACGATACGGCGGTCGACGAAGCGGCAACAAAGCGTGCGTGAGCGTTCGTTGTGCTGCTGGCCGCGGGAAAGTTGAGGACTTTTGAAAACATTATCAATTGCTCGCAACGCGATGGCTGCGGTGTTGCTGTTTCGCAGCTACGCTGGGATGGCTGAGGGTATGTGGTAAGGAATGTGTTAACGGCAGAGAATGTACATTGAGGACGCAGCACACGACACGGGCCACATATTAAGCGTCAATTATGCCTTTTGCAGCAGGAACCAACAACCGCACGCAGAAAACACTAATCTGTAAACAAAACAGCGCCTGCTTCTACATGGTACGCTTCCCTTGCGCGACCGGAACTCGATGCAAATCGGGCACAAGCACTGCACGCAATGGAACACAATCACACTCCTAGTGAGCAACAAACACGGACACGGACGGTACTTGGTAGACGGTGCCAAACCGGCACTAGATTTTCAGTAAAATACAATAATTACACCAACTTTTTCTTTGCCAAACCATGTATGCCCGTGCACGGTTGACATCTATTGTTGACATTACGTTAGATGGTATTTGACAGCCAGTGGGAATAGAATGAGATACCGCAACGCAACTCACGCAAGGCCGGGCTTGCCCCGGCTGAGTGAAAGAGCAAGCATGCGCTCTTACATCGACGAGAGAAAAATAAACAAAAATCCGTTCGAGGAGCCGTTGTAAATGCCACAGTACATTGGCGTTCAACTGTGGTCAACTGGTATAAAATAAATTTGAAAGAGGCGGTTATGGAAGAAATTAGAATTAGAGCATTGGGTGAGTTCTAAAACGGTCTAAACAGATTAGAAGGCAAAATGGGTTTTAAATGAAAGCACGTAAAATTAAAACGTGATTTTTGTCATCCGTTGGTCATTTGCGATTTTTAGAAGACATTCTTACGCCGATTTTAAGCGTCCTCGATTTTTGCCCTATATTATTCGGTTGCATCAGTAGGGTCTAAAACATATTTTGTTATCAAATGTCGATAAAAAAAATAGAAAGACAAATTGTTCTAACATCATTACAATGTTATGATGTAAATTCCACAACAATTTCAAAATCCTTCACCTCTTTCTTTGTTATCAACACCTTGTAACGTGCCGTTTGCTTCTGTTTAAAATTCTCTGATTGGTTCGACAGCGGTGTAGCCGATTTCGCGAATGCTCCGCCTTCATCATTCGCTTCCCGATGCCAGTTAGCATATACCGATAGTTGCACCGTCCACTAGACAATGTTTCCGTTGCCGTACCGATTTTGGCAATGCGCAGCTGCAAAAGTCACGCCGTGCGCGTCCTGGGGCGAATCTTGAGAACGGGGTCCCTACTACACGACCCCGGAGTGCTCAAAAAGAGTTAAAGCAACTCAGGAGCCTGTGGAGTGGTGGAGCAAAAGTCGGCACAATGGAGATTGTTTTTGTTATACGCGTCGTCCACTTGTGAATTGTTGCAATTCTATTGCGTAAAGCCGTTACTGGCTGGGTCGGGAAGGAACGGGGAAGGAGCTTATCCAGCTTCTATCTCCAGCGAGAACCTGCTCAAGAGCCAATCCGAACCGCCGGATCCATTGTGTCCCATCGGCAGCAAGTATCTGAAGAATCACTTCAAATACCTAAAACAGCGACGTCCCTGCGGGTTATTGGGCTCTTTTTTTATTCTTTATGGATCTTTCAATGGACGCTTCGAGTTTGGGACGCTCAAAGGCACGCAGCGCGCATTAAACGCTCGAACGACGCACGAGAGTATGAAATGGTAGAATGATTTCTGTTTCGATGAGTTGTTCTATGAGGCTTGGTAACGAGCGCGAGAAGATTGAAAAAGTTAAATGCTTGAGAAAGGCGGGTTTTGTTGTGTTGTGTGGTTGAAATGGTTGTAGAGAAGTAACAAACCCATACGTCTCCCTGCTTCGGTGGATCTTTCGGTGGGCGAGAAGGGGCACCTTTATGGTTCGAAGCGTGGAAGTTTAGCAAAAGAACGTTCTGCTTCCCCTGTGCCGTTAAGGCGCACGATGCAATAATATTTCCATAGTCGGTGTGACGTTGATGGCGATGAGTGACCAATCAAAAAACAATAATCGTAATTATCACCCGTCTTGGCGGCCGTTTTTGGGCGGAGGTGTAGGATGGCGGAATGGCGGACGGCGTGACCAAGACACGGTGTTGGCCATAAAACAAAACCCCGTTTTACCATTTGTGAGAATTTCTTGGGCCGCGGGGTTGAAAGATTTAAATATGAATAAAACACATCCCAGCGAGGATGGTCATGTAAAGAACAAACCAATTCCGTCGTCGCAGCTCGATTGATTATGGGCAGCGGTTTAACGTTTTAAAAGGCACTCTTTTACAGACTTCGATTGAAAAGTTACTCGAGGTGCTGTACCTTCCAGCTCACCGGCAATCGAATTTCACACTCAGCAATGCGGTCCAATAGTGCGGAAGTGGCCCCAAAACTCATTGCCGTGAAAAGGTGTGAAAAGATGATATCCCTGTAATGCCAGCTTGCAACCAGATCAATCCCATGCCGAGAGTGAAGCTGTGAGGGGGCCAACCTGGGGACGCCACCATCATCTCGCGGACTTGTGGTCCAATTTCGTCGTGAATGGTTTAGCACGGTGTTGGTAATAAAAATGCTCGCCAGACTTCAACCGACGACAGAGATCCGTTTGGTAGGTGAGACGACGGGTGGCTCTTGTTCCTTCCCACACCCGGCAGGAGTCCCCCCACCCCCCTTCGTTCACGGCTGGATGCAAATTTGGAAAACCACAAACTGCCTCTTCACTGTCCCGTCGCCGTCGTCGATCGTGCGTCCAATTTCATGACGCTCTGAGGGCATCTGGGAAGTGTTTGTGCACCTCGCATGGGATTTGTCCCCGTGGGCAAGTGGGTGTGAGTACCTTGGCAAACGAGCGGCAGTGATTGGACGACCTAGGGGGGGAATTGGTGGCCTATGATCTATGGGAGGCTTGTTTATGGGATTTATCCTCAATTTGGCAGGCGAATGAAGTTGTCACGTGGGCTCAAATCACCCTCTGTCCGCTGTTTAATGGCAGTGTAGTGAAGGGTTTTACAGCTTTGCAGTTGATAATTAGCGATAGGTTAAACATTGACCCAGCAAGACATTTGTCCTTTCTATGAGGGGCAATTTCATATAAATGCTGTCAATTACACATTTCTACCTTTAGTGAAGTTGTTCCACATTTTGCAAATGCGTCACTCCAATTCGATAGAGCCATTAAGTGGCACAAGAGGGGAGCAACTAATAGCCACCGAAATTGACTTCATTTCGCCGATTAACCAACGACGGCGCGACGAAGAGTGTGGCGGCAATGATCAAAGACAACTTTCGGCAAGAAAACAACTCATCTCCAGTGCGTAAATTGGTTGAAGTTCAATAGAAATTGGCCGACCACGGCTACTGCCGGCAGTAACGGTAACGACTCCGCTCCAAAATAACCCATTTCCCTCCCCCCCCCCCCCCAATCCCTGTGGCCAATAATCTAATCTCACATAATTATCACACTGTGAGCTGTATTGAGTGGTGAAGGTAAATCGCATTTGCTCCTGCAGTGCACCAACCATTCGGAGGGTGGCGGGTGGCCGGACAGCGGAGTGCACGCGAGCCAAAGTGAAAAATCCAATTTTCAGATACGCGCACCCGGTCACTCTGTCTGATGTGGTTTACATGGGGAAAAGGGAAGTTTTTTGCTTTTTCTCCCCGAAAATTCGGACGCAAAAGCTTCCCATCGATAGGGGCCATCTATTTGATGGGGGAAATTGGAAATAAATTCCAACCTTGGTGGAGAGTAAATTCAATCAATGTGCTGCTTTGGGGCCGGACAAGCGGAGAAAGAAGCAAATAGAACGGAACGGACCTGTCGGCAAAGGGAAACGCGTGCTAGTGTTGTGTTTATGTTGGCGCTCGTATGTGCCATAGACGTTCCGTACACTTCCGTACACTCACTACACCGTGGTCTTGGCAGCCTTTATTGGCACTTGTCTGCTTGTACAAGAGGAGCCCGGGGGGGGGGGGGGGCGGAGAATGAGCAAAAATAGCAAAAGCAAAAGAAAATCCTTTTCAGCAAGCGCAAAGAGAACATCCTAGAGGATCACTGCTCACCCCATCGCTAGTCGCCCCAGGGAAAAAGGGGGACACGGAGGCAGACGAAACCGAGGTTTGCTGCTCTGCCCGCGCTCTGCCCATGCTCGAGTTATGTTTTTGGTCGCATGTACGTCAAGTATATCGTTTTGCTCATAATTCATGGCGCCCTCGGAACGCTTGCTTGTGCTTTCTTTCCTGTGCGCCCTTGCTCCACTGCGCAACATACGCAAGGATACGTATGTTGATACAGACAGAGAGAGAGAGAAAGCGTGAAGAGGCAGAGGTGTTTGGGGCCTAAGTGCCTTCGGGAGCACTCACGAGGACACAGCGTTCATGGGATGGGGATAAGGATGGGGTAAGGGAAAAAATGCTTTTAGCTACCACTGTTTTGGTTGTTGTTCGTTCGAACGTTCGGCCTGGCCTGGAGGAGGGGGAAGCATATGACGGGCAGCTCGGGCAGCTTGCAGTATTTGTGGGGCCTTTCCAGAGTGAGGTGCTTTTGAATCAGCACCCATGCGGTGCGAGCAGTTGACTCGAAAAGGTTCTGGAGTTGCAAACACTTACGAGTAAGGTTGGGAGTTTATTTTTGTAGAATTAAAGGATTCCTATTGCTTAAATCCTTTCTTTCATGAATAATATGAAACATAAGGAAGAATACCTCGACCGGGTGGCTCAGTTACTTTCCAACTCACCCACAGGAGGATTCTTTTTTTTGTGCACCCAGGCACAGGAAGCGATGCGTTAGTTCCCCACGAACCAGGCAAGAGCAGATTCTGAGGTAAATTTGACAACGACAGCGACGACGACGACCACGGTGGCAGTGCTGGCTTCGTGCGGCAGAAAAGAAGTTGTTGGCCGTGGCAACCAAAACGGTTAAAGAGGGCTGACGGGAGGGTGGGTAGAAGGGCGGCCAAAGAGAACCGGAACGTATATTTCATATAGATTGTTATAAATAATATTATCAGAATCTTGCATTAAATAAAAGCAAATTCATGCTGCGTGCGAAATTGATCAGGCATCCCTGCAGCTTGAACTATGATGATACATCATGTTGTCGTCATCAAACAGTACCCACCACGATCACCACCACCACCGTCACACGTTCGTGTTTATGTGGGACTTCACGGACAGAAACACCGGAGTAGAGAAGGAGAGAGAGTTATGCCATGGTGCTGTGACGCTCGGTGTATGGCTCGATAGTGTGCAGGACTTACTTATCCTTGGGTTGTTGGGTGTCCCCGTTGGAGAAGGCACTTTTCGGAGAACGTCCTTCGGAATTTGGAGGGTGAAATATTATTGCATGTGCTCGTGCTTCTGTTCTTTATGGTGTAGAAGTAGTTCGGCCGGCGAGAACAAGTGTGTGATGGAGAAAACACTCTCTCGTGGCAGCAGTGATGAAGATTATTGCAATTCTAATTTATCGTTAATTTGGATACATTGATGTTGGTACTTCGGTTGAAGGGGAGTGATTTTACATGTTCAAAACTGTTCAAGAGTGTGTTGAACAGGGTGTTATCAAATAATATAAGTACAAGTAGCTCTTGCCAAGCACGAAACAGCCAAAACTCACCTCCAAAAACTACTTGAAAGGCCTTCATTTATTCCTTCAGTAGCGTGTTAAAGCATTGCAAGGAATTGATTTGTTGTTTTGTTGTTTTGTCCTCCAACGGTTCATTCTCTTCACATCAACTCGCCAAAAACAATGACGTAAAGACCCCGAATCCCGTGTTCGGAGGAAAGCAAAAAAAGGGCCCCCGAGCGCAAGGACCCTTCACATTGTCAAAATACAGCTACAGAACGGCAAATTTCTTCGCCAATAAAGCAAACGACAAACACAACGACGACGGCCAAGTGGCGAAGGCGTTACATTGGAGGGTCCTTTACTCCCGTCTTAAAACGCCAGCAGCAGCGCCGGGAAGTTGAAGGAACAAAACGGCAGCCTTCCAGCAGCGTGGGAACTTCGGGTGCGCCGCTTTTGCGGCTGTAAGGCGATGCGTTTTTACGGTCTGTTACGGCCTTTTCTGCATGATGTTTATCATTGTTCAGCTTTTTTTTCTTTTCTTTTCTTCCCCCCCCCACAAATCGCGACGACTCTCGACTTTGTGACGTTACAACACACACACACACATTAATTGACCGACTGCAATGTAAATGGGGGAACTGATTCCCGGAGTTGGCCCAAAATACGGAGGCAGTTCCCGTCGACGCCCCGTTATTGTTCAACATCGTTCCACGTCTCGGAAGCTTCAAACTTCAAGCGGGGAGGAAAAGTCGTAGGCACCTTCCGGTTTGCATCAACAACACCGCGTTGACGTTCGATTCGTTTGCGCTTTGCGCTTTGCGTTTGCGTTTTGCCAACGGCTTACCCTTTTTACGCGAACGAGCCCACGGCGTGCTTAGATTTCGGACCCGCAAACGAACAGCAAAGCGCGAAATGCGCACACATTAGCATAAAACGCCTAGCGCCGTTGAAGGAGTTCGTAGTGTGTGTGTTTTTTTCACTGTTCTGTTATTGCTGCCGGAGTGAAATTACCGAGCTAAGAACGTACAAACAGAACGGAGCATTTCTTTGATTTCAAATACGGACGAATTTTACCAACAAGAACGAGGGAGAAGGGAGAGAAAAAAAAACGAGGGCAGCATAATTAGTGGCTACCGCTGAGTCTTCTCGCCATGAGCTGGTTGGAGTGACAAAAGGAACAACAACTGCGCCTCGATAGCCTGACAAAAATACGGTGTATGGTTTGGCCTTTTTCCCTTATTTCCGGCACAATGTGCGAGCATTAATTGGTGGGACGTTGCTGCTGGGAGGGATGGAAATTGTAGCGTGCAAAGGGACATTTGTAGACGAAGGATGTATTTTCCGGCGAGATTTAAAGGTGATTGGAAAATAATGTCGAACGTATGGCGTCGATGTTTTGCCGCGTTGCATATTTCGTGCAATTTGGCGCCAAAAACCGAGTTGGATTTGCTTTAAATTGTTAGCATGACACATTTTAAAATGTGTTTATGATAAAAGTCCCGTATGGAAACTAGTTCAGGTGATAAAGACGAATGGTAAATGGTTAAAATCATAATGCAGCAATCGTTGTAGAGCATATCTATTCCTCGAGATGAATTTTCATAAACAAATATACGCGCATTTGGGTTCGAATATCGATTGAACTAATGAAATTCCAATCAAAACAATAAGTCACTGATCCTGATAGTCAACTGCATTGCGAAAAGGGGAAAATTTGAACAAATACTCCCTCAAAAAAGGGTCCCCAACTCACAACGGCATCATCATCGCTCGTAGGCATACGGCTAAGCATGATAGATAATAAATCCATCAATACATTAATCAAAGCTCACCGTGGGAGGTAATCATTCGCTTTTGAGGGTTTCATGATTTCGTACACGTGACACATCATTACATCATATCATATGCATATCCCATTGATGCGTAAGCGGTGTTCAGTGTGATCACCATCTTCCCTGTGCTCGACCAGTGGAAACCACAATTTCCAATCAATCTGGTCAAGCTATTTGCCAACGTCAACCCACCCAATGTCCCACGGGCAGGATGCAAATAAATTAATTTTCCACCACATTTAGGGATGCAACCATCATTCAAGTCCTTTTGGTTCTGAGAATTTGACGAAACTGGCCCCGAGATGTGATGCAATTTGCCTGCTGCCGACTTCATCAAATGCAGTCCAAACTCTCTCAGACTCATAGCCATGAAGCAATCGTCAAGTATCAACAATTACAAACTCATTACGCCAGCAGCCAGAAGGCCCAACACGACGCCGGGCCGTGAAAATGAAAAGGGATATCGTGCATTGTTTCAGCTTCCGGTGTCAAATTTCGTCTCAAAATAGGACACATTGGCAAAGGCGCGCAAGACGCACGGAGGTTTCATGCTGTTTCAAAGATTTCAATTGCACTGTTCTCTACCGTCGCTCACTGGAGAAAATACAAAAAGGAAGGGAGCGCATAGGTTCTTTGTTCGCACCTTCTTCCAGAGAGGGAGAAGGACTTTTCGACTTTCCGAGTCCGGGTCGGTAACGTTTTCGTCCCTGTGAACGTCTTCTGCAAGGGTTGGGTCTTCTTGCGCAAAACGCCAACAGCAACAGCATTGGGGTTGGCTTCGTTGTTGCACACCAAATTGTACGTTTAAGAGAGCTCCCGCATTGTGAGTCGCTCGCTACCCAACAATTATCGTAACGCGTCGCCAGCCATACAGTGCGTCTTGCCGACCTTGGTTGCGTAGGAAAAGCTATCGAAATGCATGGCGAAAAACTATTGTGTAGCACGCGGTGTAGGCAAACGACCATTCAGAGCCTGGGAAATTCAGTTAGAAAATACGTTGATCGTACTGCGTGCGGCTCAAGCAAGAAGTCGTTGCCTTCAATCACATCAAGAGATTGGTTGAAAGTGGAACCTGAACAACCGTCAAGCAGTAGCACGAGCAACTGAAGAAGTTGTGGAGTGTGTGTGTGAGTGTGTCCTTGGTAAGTGATTTCTTCGTTGCTGCAATATCCTTCAAGAGACACTTCTCAACTGATCATGAAGTCAGGCGTGAAAAGGACGTTAATTGAGCAGCTTCGAGCGACGCGCGCGCGCCCATCCGTCACGTGTCGTCACTTCAGCGCGGACTGTGCACGGATAAAAGCGGATGTTCCGGTGACCACGGACCGATCGGTGCGGACCGATAAGAACCTATCCTATCCATTATGCCAAGATTCAAGATTGTGTCGGGCAGGGAAAACAGTCAGCT
Source organism: Anopheles arabiensis (assembly GCF_016920715.1). Taxonomy (NCBI): domain Eukaryota; kingdom Metazoa; phylum Arthropoda; class Insecta; order Diptera; family Culicidae; genus Anopheles; species Anopheles arabiensis. The sequence goes on along the minus strand of NC_053517.1, from coordinate 2,609,836 downwards.
GATTGGATCATTACCGTTTCCACGGTGTCGGGCAATGGACTCGACTCGGGCCAGATTGCGCGATACGAGGAGACCCATTTACCGCTGTCACAACAATGGAGACATCGTTAGTGTATCGGCACTGCACATCAGCAACTGGAACGGGCGTTAAATGGTAATGGAGATATGAAGGATGTGTTGCAACGATTGTTGTCTGAGATTGCATCAAAAATTGCCTCGAGGAATTGCGCTTTTGGGGGGTTGTTTTAGCTTTCAGAGGGTCTTACTATCTTGTGCGCAAATCTACATCTTCAATTAACGTGACTGATATTATTGAAATGGATTCGATTGCGTTTCCACGAAGTTATGAGTTGAGGGGCGTTCATGCAAGAAGGCAACTACTGCCGCAAACCTATGCGTCAATGCCGATAAAGCGTGAAGCGCGGATGGGAGTTGGGATTGTTTGCCGCAGCGTTCATTAGCGGTTGCCGGTCAATGGTGATTACCGTTGAATACGCGGCGGCAAACTCAATATTGTCATAATTATGAAATTGAAGGATGTTGTCTTCAATTCCCTTATTCACCCTACACTCCGTTGATTGACGATCGTGCCCATTGGCGCGGCTTTCTATGGTCGGCATCGGGCATCGGGTGAAGGTTTTGAATGCAACTTTGTTGATGTTAATAGATCATTCCCTCGAAAGGCAGTGAGTAGAGTAGGTGGCGAACGGGTAGTCCGCAACCGGCTGCCACACTTTGTCTCCGCTTGTGTCGTGTTTCCTGCATCTATTGCCGATCGTCGCTTGTAACAACCCCGTCCCGTCTTTTCATCCCGATCGAAGATCATCGAAACGAATCACGTTGACGGTATCAAATGATACCGGATCACCTGCGGTGCGTTTGAGTTTGAGCCTTTCATCAGATGCCGAAATCGCGGCGTGGTGCGGCCGTTTCGGGCAACTCTTCTGGGGGCGAGAAACCAGCAGTAGAACGAACCGGGACCGGGTGCGAAGCCGAGGCAGCGATGATCAACAACAAATCATCGCCCGATTGGCCCACCATTAGAGATTATCATTGTTTGCACCTAGAGAGCGCGTGGAGCCGGAGCAACTACAATAACACAACAATAATGATATTCAAAAATGCGTCTTTCATTCCTATAATTATTATCATTATTGCCAGTTACAGTTACGCCGAGCTTTTGGGGGCCTCAAGATCGAGCCGTACCCGAGCGCGGTTGCCAGATGCGGCAAAGCTACAGCTACTCTTTTGCCTTCCTTTCCGTGCTGGGTCTGGGTGGAAAATGGAACGAATGCTCGGGACCTTTTATCCGGCCTGCCGTAGAAGAGGAATCGCGTCAGAAGTTGGGATTGGATGGATGTTTTTGATTTGCCTTTGCTTGTGCTATCTTCTCTATGAGCGCAGTTTTCTATTTGATTGCAAACGGGGGTATTACGAAGAAGATAATGTACTTACGGTTCGAAAGGTGTGCACAACTCTTCCCGGATCGGTGGGTGGTACGGCTCACCAGTTTGAAAAGGGCTCCCGCGGTGGAGCTGAAAAGCTGACTTCGGGAAAATTACCCTTTTGCCCCGTGGTGCCGACCTATTGCTTCTGCTTCTGTTGTTACTGCTTCTGCCCGCCTGCCCTGGTGCGAAGGGAACGAATTCTTCCCCGGCTTCCCCAGATCGTTCGACGCGGTTTGATTCGCTCGGTTCGAAAAGATTCGATTATCTAACACCCGAAAAAGAGGAAAAAATGAACGGGGGCAAGGAAAATAATGCAGACACACAAGCCTTTCGATCGCCGGACGCTTTCGGGTTTGCCACCCGGTGGGGGCGAGCTCCGGGAGCAAATTAGTGGAAAGGATCTAGTGTTCGCTGCCACAATGGCTCACTTGCCACCGGCCAGCACTGGGGTGGAGATTTCGGTCGGCAGGTTTCCTGTGATGTTTCGGGCGAATCGTCAGCCATCTTATTGGCAGCTTATTAGAGAGGTGGTTTCGCCCGCGGTGATCACGCCACGCCACGCGGTTCGGTACCCCGTTCAGGTGTGGGTAATACGTCTGGGATGGTCTTAGAAGGAGTGTTTGGGGTGTTGTGTTTTTTTTTCTCTTTTCTCGGGCGGGTGCTGGTGGTGGCAGCTGTAATTAATATGGTAGCTAGGATGCATGCTGATTCTCTCACCGGTGATCTCCCCCGGTGATGGGGCAGGTCCGGAAATTATTTTCCGTTCCGTTTTTCCAACGCATCGTGCGCATTTTCGGGTTAACCGGAACGAAAACTAGCCATGATCGATGCGTCGATCACGCCGCGATCGATGGGGTGCTTCTTCTCACTAGAGCGACTAGTGTGTCCAAATGTCCGGTTGCATCGGTGTCTGGGAAAGTGTGGAGACGTTACCGCATACAGTCGCCCATTCCACGCCCGGGGAACTTCTTTGGCCCATGGAACAGGAAGATGATCTAGGCTAGAGCGAGCAGGAGAAATTCATCTCTCACATTTGTCATAATGTGAGGCTCATTATAGCAACAATATCGCCACTAATGAGACCGTTCCATCCGATAAGCAAACAGCGATTTACTATTGCTCAACGACAACGCCAAACGCCGTCGTCGTTATTGCAGCGCCAAACTTCCTTTCCTACGCGCGCGCTACGTGGGCGCTGCTTCGTTGCCGTTCAAGCAATTCCTCGGGCTCGGGTTTTGCGATTTTCGTCCGCCTGGAGACGGTCCCGAGGAATGTGATAAATTGATTGATATAATCAAGTTATTTTTGTTTAATTTTTTATTCATACGATGGCAATCACGGCCGTCGTCATCGTGAATGTTGGTGCGTATGTTTAGCACGGTAGACACGGCTTACCTCCCTCTCGTCCCCTCTTCATTCGCACCCATCGCTGTGGTTGATGAGGACGATTGTAGCGATTAAGTATGATACGTTGTCACAACGGCTATCTTCCATCTGGGCATATCCGTGAGCATGCTCGTGCAGCAGACAGCGCGCTTCTGCAGCCGATTGAGATGTCATATAGCGGGGATGGTAGCGTTTCTTCGTTCTTTCAGCTCTTTCGCTTTGTTTGGATCATCATCACGGCTGGAAATTGGTATCATTTCCGGCCAGCACCGTCGCGGAGAAGATGCTCAAGAGGCTCGTAATAAAAACAAATCCAAATGGTTACTCACCCTTCCGCTTGCCGTGTGGAAATTCCTTTCAAGCGCTGGTCCGACGATGGTGAAAGATGTTCTCGCGCTGATAAAATGCCTTCCAAACGATGAAAATATGATTTGTGGCTCGAATCCAAAACGACTCGTGATGGCATTCCTTCGATGTGCTTAGTACCTTTGCGTTGATGGTGGTGCGATTCGGGATCGAAGAAACCGTTGAAATGTTCGTGTTTGCAGGACGTCCTTCCCAAGCCGACTGGGATGACCGTTTTTTTGCTCCCTCCAAAGTCTTAAGGCACAGTTGACGCGTCGTCCGTAAATCGAATACCCGACGCATTCCATCACTGTTCACCGGGTGCAGGAAGGAATGCCACACATTCGGCACGTGCTGTGAGCCATGCACTCGTCCCATCCTTCGCGTCCTTCGCCGAGAAATATGGAGCAAACTCGTGCCTCGATTACTGCCCTCCCGAAAGGCGCGTAGACATTTTGTGAAGTTTGAGCCAGTCACTTAGCAGCGGACGGCTTGTCCGACCATCTGCGCGGGATCTTTGCACGGGCCGGAATGGAACCCCCAACTGAGGGGCTCTTTTGTTTTGCGCGAGCCCCGGCACACTGCCGAGAGCGAGTGGCTCCTAAGTGCACGGGCGACCCAGCTGCCGGGGCGTTGTTTTTTTTCTGCAATGGAGGTTTCTACGCCGTTCTCGCAGCCGCATCGTCGTACCCGCTGTGCGAGCATGTTAGGGTTTGTTGTTTTTTCCACTTCATTTTGCAAAGGATTTAAGAGGTAGCTTGTATTATTGTGATTCTAGGTCCCGCTTGTTCCCCCAACCAACTCCCCCGAAATCGCTCGGGATGATCGATGCACGCGAACAAAACGATTGACGCTGTCAGAAGCGAACTGTCAAAGTCGTTTGTTTACGTGTTTGTTCCAGAGTGCAAATGGCGGTGCAGCGGAGTGCGTTTCGTAAAAGGTTCTAGCTTTCATCGAGTCAGCACTGAAACAGGACAGGACAGATTCCTTCACCGAGAGCGAGAATACGGTCGGCATTGGCGGGCCCCCGGGGGCATGAGTACAGCGCAAGGGTAAGTGAGTCTTTGCGAGATCATTATACTTTGCGTAATTTTTCGGTTAGACCGCCCTGGTCGAATGCTTCCGGGGGGTGTGTAACCTCGCGGCGGGGCGTAGTGCACACCGCACCGGGAGAGCACCGCGCACCGCACGGCTTCGAGGGCCAGGAGGAAGAGAGTTTACCCGGCCGTTCCGGCGCACAAGATTGACTTGCGGCAGCAGGCGTCGTGCGGACTTGGGGTGATGTCAATGGTGCGATAAACCATTGTTAGAAGTCGATTTCGGCGAGAGGCAGTAGGTCGCTTAATCCGGGCCCGCCAGTTCTGCCGACCTTTCCAGATGCGCCGCCGGAGGACCACCTAGTGATAATAAAATAAATACGTTACATGATGATATAATCATAATCATCATCATCATAATCAAGCCCCGCGCGCGAGTGCGATTACGCGATTGTGCCAAAATGTGGGGAGAAAACACAAAATCGAAGACCGCCGGGGAAGCTCCGGGGAAGCGTTGACAGTAAGCGCGCGAATAACAATCGTTAATTGTTCGCCGTTTTCGCTCCCGGTAGCCCGCTGGCACTCTGGTCGGGCGCGGGATGCTGGCGGACAGATGGTCGCTCGCCGAGTTTTACCGCCATCGCATTGGCGTGACGCGCCGAGATCAGTTCGCCGTAGGTCACCGTGAGGTTAAACGATAGAGTCAAAAGGTGCGGAGATATTTTGCGCGCCGGTTCCGCCGGGAGTCCGGGAGTTGGTCGAGGACAGTTTGTGCTTTTCTGGTTTGGATTTCCGGTACAAAGGTCAAAATTGGGTTCGAAATGAGTCGCGTACCGCCAGGCGGTCGGTAATGTCAGCAGGTCGATGATGGTTGAGTGCGTTCAAAAGGACAACTGGGTGCAGCACCCGCGGATGCGTGGTTTCGCTTACGCACAGCGCTGGAACAATGTTTAACGCGCATCCACGTAGTCCAAAATGTTCAACCGCGCCCAAGATCAATGGGGAAAGTTTGAATATTTAATTAAAAATACCAAAAGAGGTTTGCCTGCTCCTAATAAACACTGTGCAGCAAAACACAGCAGGCTCACGGATTTGACGAAATCCCTACGCTCTTTCGACTCTGCCAGTCTGTCCAACTGACACAGCTATGGTACACAGAATATGGATTGATATTGTAGAACTGGTCCACATCAAAGACCGACCGTGGAACAAATGAAATGTTCGTAAATTTATTGGCAGCCGCACGAAAGAAGTCCGACAGCGAATGCTGACGAAACATCAAACGGATATAGAAATTCGAATTTTCCCGTACACAAAATTTCCCGTTCGATTGTCGATGTCGATTGAGGAAAAATTCTTTGAAAGCACACATTTTCCAGCACAATAGCCCGGGATACCGGTAGGGGTCAATGGAAGTAGGGCGTGATTTGATTCTTTCGCTCGATGGTCGACCGAGAAATTGGTTTGCGCAATTGGTAAATATTTGCCTCGGTTCACAAAAAAGATCTAATAAAGCGAAGGTAAGGGCTATATCTGCAAATTGAACATTCCTCACTAATAGCTCATTGCAGGATGGTGGTGCTGCTTGAATGGAACAGTGCTGAAAGCACTTGAAAGTTTCGGTTTTCTATCGCTGCTGTACCATCAAAGCTAATGCGGAGTGTTTGGACACGGTAGACCGGCTTTCGGAGGTTCCGATGGATGTTACAGGCGGCAATGATGGCGGCAACATTTTCCTAGAAAGAAGAGAATTGTGGAACACCAAAACATGAAAAGCCTATAAGAACAAACGATTCACCAAAAAATTACATCACAAGCAAAGAAAATCAGCACCGGAGGTGGTAGTACTTGAGGTGCAATTGAAATGAATGGAACCGAGCGAACCACCGGGCGGTTCGGTCAAAGGATGAATGAGTCGACAGGATGGCACCAATTGGACAACACCGGAGAGGCTGACTCGAGCATGAACAGCCGGTTAGGTTGAGCCATACTCAGAAGGGAGCTTTGTAAGAGGTCTGGAAGAAAATGGAGCATGGAAAGAATAAATACGAAATGAATGAAGCCCGTTCAGCCCGAATATTCGGTTGGCATTTGGAAGCCCAATTGAAGATGCCCCCAATCGACGGCCTCGTGTACTAGCGCGATGGCTTCTAATGTCAGATGACTTGAGCAGCAGTGGAGAGCGGCAGGCAAGAAGCTATAAGTTACGCAGTACGATACAAATTACGCCCGAAAATAAGGCTCAGCACACATGCAACCTCCTCGCTTCCACTTGATCGGTGAAACGAAACGAAGAAGCAAGGTTTGAGCAAGTGCCACAATATTGCGCTACTTGCGTGGCCGTGGCTCTCGTACAGAGTTCACGCTTCGAGGTGGAAAATTGAGAAATCTATGTCTAATTTGCAGACCACGAAACCGACAGTTCGGAGCGACACCATGCGGCGACATTGAAAGTGCGCTTCCGGAGAGGCATCTTCAGAGGCTCGAAATCGGTTTGTTCGAGGTATAGGAGAAAATAAAACTTCTTTTGAGAAGAGAAATCGGTAATAACCTTCGGTGCAACAACCTCGGCCCAGAAGGCAGGTTCGAGATCATCTCGAAAGATCACCACCACCAAGCCGTACCGAAATCGAAAGACCTTGAGAGCCTTCTGTGAATTGACTTTTGCGACTTTTGGGACTTCGGGTGTCTAATACGGGGGCCAATAAAACCATTAAACCGAAGGTCTCGGGGACATGGCTTTAAAACCCACACAGTCATGAAACCTGTGTCGGTTTTTGCGGGAAGTGTCCTGTGTGTGTGTGTGCATCCTGATAGCCTGCACAGCCTGCAGGAGTATGGATGTGTGTGTGTGTGTATGTGTTTGTAATATTGTTTTACAACATTGCTCCGAACCCTCGGGGAAAAGGGACTTGTTAGGCTCGGAAGGATCGTTCATGACAACTCAACGAAGGAATGTGTCAAAAGTCAAGTAACAAGTTTGTTTTGGGCTGGGCTGAGGGTCGAGTGTGGGTTTTCTGGTGCATTAATTGTACTGAGAAGGTTTGCATAAAAAAAGACAAGAATCTTTTCGTTTATTGGAATTATCTTCTCTCGAGGTCAGTGGATGCAGGAAGGCTGGTTTGTGAAAGGTTCTGTTGCTTTGGTTTGTGATGGCTTAGGCTGGTCGAAATCATTCGCTGTAAATGATTTACAACCCATTATGCAGTCTTATTGCTTATCCATGTTACACAGAAAATGGATGGATGGAGAGAAGATAGGAAAACCATGAGCATGAAACGGATGCTTCTCCTGATAGCACCTTGAAAGGCTAACTGGTATTGAATGTTAGTTTGTTGGACAAAAATCCTTTCGAATGAACGCCTCTCTAATGTTATGTAGTTATGTTTGTTGAGTTTGTTTAGTTTACAAATTAAAACAAATTCTGCACTCCTCTTACTTAGCCCTTTTAAAGAGAAAGTAATCACGAAATTGTGAGAATAAATCATGCACGTAAGCTTTTCAACGTTACACATTGCTATGAAATATTAGCCCCAACAAGGCTTCGTATCATCCACGCACCCTCTTGCTGCCCTGAAGTGTGACTGGAGTATCACTGTTCGGCATGCGTTCGCGCTAAGTGAACATAATGAGTTGGCACCTCCCGAACGAGCAGGGGGGAATGAGGGGTGATTGAGGCCCCGAGGCGTCGAGCTTTTTGCCAGTGTGATTCAAGGAGGAGAGAGAGAGAGAGAGTGAATGTTGCCAATCACACCGAACCTGGCTTTCGTGTTTGGTGAAGAGAAACGAAGGAAGTGGATGCGAAGGGACCGGGAGCGGTGTAAAAGTACACGAAGCCTTTAATTGATAAAATGCGGTCGCAGCTACTGCTGGGCCCACTCTCTATGAGTAGGCGTTCGAAGCGTGTTGCAAACACAGCATGTTGGAAAGGCGTACAGTGGTGGTGCATGGAAAGTACAGTGAGATTTTGATTTTTTGTAGAAAAACCGTAGTTCTGGTAGGAAAGAAATAATTTCTCGAGAACAAAGAAAACACTCTTAATTTCGAATGACATAAATCAGCTTCAGCTGTGAGCAGCGCTGGAGATGCAATGTAATACCGCTCGAATCCTTACACTTGATTTACTGTTGCACAACCGGTTCTTTATTAAATTTTAATTATTATTTGTTGCTGCGAAATTCCAGCATCTATGACGCCATTGTCTCTAGGAGCCGCATCTCGAACACACGGGGTTGAGCACCCGACAAGAAAAAGAATCCTTTTGTTGTTTGTTCGCCGCGCTGGCTTCGCTTCTTCGCTTCTTCGTCACGTGAAGAAGCTCCGCGCAAGAAGAATTAACAATATTTTAATTAAAAAACAACTTACACGTACCCCATACGGAGTTGTTTAACGTTTCGTGCACCCTTACTTCTCGCCTGCTGGAAAAGGGCTACCAAGCAACGAAGCCTTTTCTTCGACCTCCCAGGGAATGTCTTTTGCTTTTGCGCCCAAGCCCAACGCCGGTCGGCGGTTTGTGGAGTGGAACTTTTTAATCAGAAAACCACCCACGAACGTATTAATAACAATTAGTACCGAGGCTGTCCGGACCTTTCCCCTTTCCGGAATCGTCCGCCGACAGAATTGTGAAGTAAATGAAATGCACAACTCATTTCACTCCGCCGTGATTCGGTACGGGGGTTTTCGCTTTGTCGGGGACATATTAGGGAATGGTGAAGATTCGCTTCAAGTGCTTCCCCGGGGTCGAGCGTGAAATGGAGCAATCGAAATTATTACAGCAATCGGAATCCGATGAAAAGGCGATGAATATCGAAAAAAGTAGTGTACAAACATTGCACCCGATCCGCCGTCCATTAAGCTGCAAGGACCTCCTAAGCACCGAACCCGGGATCGAACGTTGGAACCGGGCGGACCCAACGGTGCACCAATGGTTGAATTGTTTGAAAGACAGCTAAGTCTTTTCAGGCTCTAGGATTCGTCGTTTCGAACCGGCAATCATTTATCACTTACCGCGTTACCTTTTTTTCTGGAGGACAGGGGGCAGATCGTCCTGATGACGCAGCTGTTTTGGTTTCGGTTATGGTTGGTCTTTGGGCTTGGCAACGGCTGCCGGTGCTGGTTCCCTCGCTGGGAGGTGAACCCTCCAAAGGTGTGCTTTCGTGTGGTTGGTGTTGGCGAAGCGTAGGTGACGTTGATTCCATATTGATGGTCAGTCAGCGTTATCTCTCTATTATCATAGGTTCTTTTGGCAGGCTCTCGCACACATACACACGCTAGCAAAACGAAATAGGGAACCCAAGATCGAACTGCACAAAATGGGAGATTGATGACACGCACGGGAACCTGAAACATGACAAATGATGTTTCAGGGTTGGAAGGTTTGATAAGTAGATCGCTGGATTACGAGCAATCGGTCAGTCAGTCCGTGTGGTAAATGATTATTTGAAGGTTTTACATTTAGTTTGGTTTGACGAATCATCAGCATTTTACTTTAAAAAATTTAAGCAAGCAATTTGGATGGAAATATTTTGATCCCGCTAACAAATTGCGCTAATTTGCTCGTTTGTGAGTGAAATGGTTGTGACATTAACCGGACATTCTTGGATACGAAACATAGTTGGCGTGAAACCAAAAAAAAAAAGACACAAACAAACAAAAAGCAATAAAAAATACAGAATCGTGTGAATAAAATCACCAGAATCTTGCCATCACCCTCCACCAGAGCACAAGAATCTGTGGTTAAAAAGAAAAAAAACTTGTGCCCAATACGAATTGCCGGACGGGTCCGAGGGTGAATAAATCATTGGAGCGAATAAATCAAGTTAATTGTAGCTGGTGGGAGTGGTGTTGTTGAATTACGTTCGATATTATAATATTTTCCGTTCCCTCGACGGTGGTGGACATTCGCGAGCGGGTGGTGTACAGCTTGTGTAGAGCTGTGTGCAGAAAGCTGCATGGAGTATGAAAAGCACGAAGGTGCCAGAATCATTTGCCATCGCGATCACAACTCGATCCCGATCGGTGTTGGTACAGCAGATCTCTCTCCCTCTCCACATGACCAGGTAACCAGGTAGCGCTTGGGACGCTGCTGCTTTGCAAACCGAAAGCACAGGGTCGCGATAGTGGATGATATGATTTAGCGCAGGTTTATTTGCACATTAGGAAGAAATATGTTGCACCTTTCTTGTGCACGGTAAATGCGCAACCCGTCGTGGTCAAAAATAAAGAAAGAAACCATGACGATCATAACTCAACCACGCTTTTTGCAACCTTTGTGGTGTTGCGGAAGAGACACTTTCTGCCGCACACTGGGGGACATACAGAGTGGAGACAGAGCCAGAGTTGCTCACTGCCGTGGAGTTGTTTATGCCGAATAAAGTGAATTCATTCTCAATATTTATGGTAATCACTGCACCTAATATGGGTTCACGAAGAAACGCATCTTCTGGCGATGTGTGTGTGCAATCGTTAGAATGAAGTTGTCGGACCCGAACTGGTGTATTGTGTCGTGTAGACCGATCGATGGCCGTTTTAGGTCATGGACTTGCATCTAAGACAGTTCGCTCGTCTGCCCCTGGAAAACAAAGGAAGTTGAGCTGGCGTTCCGATGATGTATTGGGAAATTTGCCAACAGCGTCTTGTAGTGAACTGGTGCTGGCATTTGAATGGTTGCTTTCGAACCCCCTCCGACCGGCACGAAAGAACGTACCACAGTGTCGTTGGCGTTGGACGACATGGGAGAAAAGTAGTAAAGTAAATTATTTCGTTTATTTCTGTTGTGCACTTTGTATGCAGCCGGCGACGAACGGTACGAATGGTAGGGTGGTGTTTTATTTATTGTTACGCATATCCGGCCAATATTGCACGCGCCTCCTAGCGGGAGATCACCAGCCGCGTCGTTGGCATCTGTTCCGTGCGGCTATCCTTCTGCCGTGTGTATGTGTGTCGGATTTAGTTCCCTCGCATTACTTTGTTCGCCGTCTGAGCATCCGGACGGTGTTGATACATTGTACAACACACACAACACCGTGCATAGGCTCGTCGTACATTTCGAGAACAACTCATCATGTCACACACTCATCTCACTCAACTCCCGCTCATCTGGGTTACGGGTTGAGGCTCTCGTGTTTCTCACCTTTATGGTGCGATTTGTTGAAATTATCGATGAAGTAATTACAACGTGCTGGTAACAAACGGCGATGGACATGTGTTTAAAGCTGGCTCTAAACTAGATCTAATGCTTAGAAACGGTAATGCGTCCAATAAATTATCTGTGAAGCACAATAGCCGGTGGAGATGAGCTAAAGATGGGCTATTTATGGTAAGAATTTAGCATTTCTACGAAATTGCAAATGAATGGAATTTTCCCAAAACTTCCATATCATCTGATGGTCCTTCTTTGCCCACGTGCTGTTACAGTGTGTTTTTGTTTGCTATGGTCCACGTCGTATTGTGCCTGTTTGTCGTCTATCCCAAAGCGATCTCCTGGCGAGCCAGAACAGACACGGAAACAAACCAAACCATGCCGCCACATTTATCTCTGCAGATTTCGATTGTTTTTCGATTCATTTACCATTATTTAGTGTTCGGCAAAGATTGTCACGACCGGTGTTCCATTACCGGGTGGGTACACAGTGCGTGCCTTTTGTTTTCCCTGAAAAGGTGCTTGCACAAGGTGTGAAATAGGTACAATCGGGAGTGTGTCTCCTGCGAAAAGCTTGTTAGAGATGTCCTGCAGTGCAAGGGTACGCGCAGTGAAAGACATTGTTGCTTGCAGTCTTCGTGGGCGGAAGAACGTTTTTTGAGAGCAATCAAATCACCTCGCCCTGCAGCACCAACAACAGCAGCAGCAGCAGCGTATGCGTCACGAGGACAGTGAGCAAATTAGCTTGCGCAGAATCTTCAGCTGCTTGCTGGCTATTCATGGACCTCTACGAATGGCATGTGTCGAGCTGGGTTGAGTGATAATCAGGTATACATGGCAGGGAATGGGTGCGAACGTTGCCATGGCTGTAATTCCTCCAAAACTGTTGCCTGCAGGTGTTGATGACCGTTACACAACAATCTTGCCCCGGACCGTTGCCAAACCGTTGTAGTGTCTGCAGCAAGGAAAACAGAAATAAACAAGAAAATGTGTGCCGTAAGCAGCAGCACCGTAAGCAAGGTATGGTCGAGAAATACCTAAGCACGGGAACTGAGAAATGTTGAAAAGGGGAGGATACTGCTGCCAGAACTCATCTTTCCAATTTTTCGCCTCTCCAGGTCTGTGCTTCTGCAGCAGGCTTCATTGCCGTTCATTAATCATTTAATTAGAGGAAAAACAAACACCGTGAAAATGCCACGCAATACACCCCAGAGCCGGAGCGCTGTTGTTGCTGCGGGGCTTAAAGTGCGGCTGGTACAGGTTGCATGATCGCTGGTTCGCTCACGGTTACGATCCGGCAGCCCACCTCGGTGCCGTGTCTGCTGCTTGCTGGCCTGTCTGGCAAAATCGCTAAACGGTTCCAGAACTTCTCGTTTCCAAAAACACCCAACCGGACCCCGAATGATGATTTATGAGCTCAAGAGCGTAGGATCCAGCTATCGATTCCGGGTCCGATCGCTGTGTACCACCGAGTACCTGTTTGATTGGAGAAACGACTGGGCTGGTGAGTCAGCTCGCGCCTGCCCGTGCCTGGTCTGGTTAGGTTCGTGATAATCCTTAATTAAAACACTAAGCAGTAGGACGCGTTAAAACATTTTCCATCGGGGCCCGAGGGACTCAACGTTGCAAGCGTTGTTGGGCTGCTAACCTTTGTAGGGGTTGGTTGCATTTTATTCGATTGTGTGTTCTCTACCCGTTGCTCGGCACTAACCGTTTTCGGCCCGTCCGATTACGGGCAGACATCTGACCTTAGGAAGGATAATTAATTGGGCAGATTTAAGGAATGCTTTCCAGGAAGAGATTCCGGGACGATGCTCGCCTCGGCTCGAGGTCGAAGGATTAGGGAAAGCGATCGAAATCGACCGATCGCTTCTCCCCCGGCCCTTGGCCGAAGCCCTGGAAGGTTGCGCATTCCACGTGTGCTTAATTTAAATGTAATTAATCACGCTCACAATGTAGGTCTGTAGGCTCTGAGGGATCGACAGAGGAGAAGTGTTTCGTGCGAGGACGGGAGGGGTCATTCCTTTTGGGCAATTAGTAACGGTCGACTTTTCTCCAAAGGCAAGTGCGTCCGATCGGACCGACGTTATTGTCCGGTAAGCCGATTGCCGGCTGAACACCGTGGCATTGACTGCGATGAAGCACACTCGTTTTACACTGGATGACAGTCGAGATAAATCGATGAAATTCGATGAAATCCGATGATTCGCCGATCGAGTGATCATCGCATGCGTGCAAAGGAAAAGAAGGCGCCAGTTTTGCGCTTTTTTTTCAGCGGGCGATAATATCTCGGGTGGACATACAAATGTCGGCGCGCGAAACAACGACCAAGCGAGGGAGGCAGAGAGAGAGAGAGATTGTGAGCAGCAAGTTTTATGGCTCCTTTACCCGGCAACGGTAATTAATTTGGAATCCGAAATATCAGATTACGCGGCTCAAAGCGTACAGTTTGTTGGAGTACGAACGATGGCGCCAGCTAGGCTACCGGCCTGAACAAGGAAACATGAAAAGAAAGGAGAAGGCGTGCATTGGAGCAGGTAGTAGTGTAAAGTCGGTATCGTCGATTGGAGTTATCTCTAGAGTCACTGCCTGATCGTAGAGTAGGGGTTGAGGAATGTTCATAGAGCTGCTTGTACGGCACTTGCATCAATTGTGCACAAATAGGATCGTTAAACCTTCGCATGTGCAACCGTCTGGTGCTGCAACGAGCCAATGTACACTCGTCCAATGAGCGTTGTGTAAACAGGTATTAATCATAGGAACGGTATCTGCTGGCAGCGATCTTGGCGATCCGGCGAAGGTCGCTGGGTCTCGCGTAATGATGGTAATTAATAACAATATCTGTCCGACGGATTGATTGGAGCTTGCAGATTGCATCCGGATTGTAGAAAGCAAGTCACAGACCATCGTCGTACGTACGTTTTGTGTACGGTCAAGTCAATATAATTCCAAGCTTCAAATAATAGTTACTAATCGAAGAATCTCAATCCACAGGCACTACAGAAGATAATGTATTCAAATGAAAATCTAAAAGTTTCTTCGGAAAGGGAAATGATTTTGTGAGAAATCCTTTCATTTTTCCAAATTCTGTAACCAATTTCACACTCAACTGGATTACAATTCTTATGAAAATCCTTCGCTGTGGGCCCAATTTTCCATGCCCCGACGATATTTGATTCCATTTTTCAGAAATTTTCATATCATGTTACGGTTGTTCCGATCAACGGCTCTGAAGAAATCGGCATCCGCACAATGCGAGAATGAAAAAGATGTGGCCAGGACTACCGCTACCCCGTTCCCTTTGAGGCGAATCCTTTCCACGTGCAGCTGGTGTATCCTTCATTTTTTATCATTTGTTGTGCGTCCTTGCGCGGGTTTGGGCAGGGACAAGCCCGAACAAAATGGTCATTTGTCTCGATTAGAGGGCCCCCGAGCAGCGCATGCCGCATCGGTCCAAAGAATCCGCCTTCGGGGTTCGTCAGAAATACCGTTCCGTGTGTTTGTGGTTTGTTGTGCTGTTTGATAAAGCGAAACAGTAAAAAGGACGAAAGAAAGGCTCACACCCTTCTGGTAAGTGTGTTGTGTATCCTTTATCCTTTCTCTTCATTGGTGTGCGCGGGCCGTAAGGACACTCGTTGATCCGTGCCAACCCCCGACGGTGTCGTTAAAGTGTTTTTTGGACGCTCGCTAGTTGATTGGTAACATTAATAATTCCGCCAGGGCCTTTTCGTTTGTCCGCAAGCGGGCGGGCCGAGTGCTGGTGTCCTTTGTTTTGCGGCATCGTGGGCCCAGCATTGTGGCTGGATGCCCATGGGACAAAACAAAAAACAAAACCGGGAATGCCAACGCCACGCGAGACCTTCCGATCGTGCATCGATTCCAGGTATCGTAAAGCATACATGTGGGACATGTGTCCTTGGAATCCCTTTCGAAAAGTGCCGACCGAAAAGTGCTGGGTCGGCGTGGGATGCTGGCTCGGAGATGGTTTGATTCGAAGGAGTTAGAACCGTTAGGTGACATCACACTCGTCACACGCAGCTGGCGATGGGAAAGTTATTCGTGACGAACCCGTTTCGGGCGTTTATGTTTGTGTCCTATTTCGTAAGACAAGCGCGGGTTCGATTTTTTTATGAAGACATCTCTCACGTGGAGTTGTCATTTTAATAGTCCGCCAAGCCTATCAATAACTTGGCAGCTGAAGCGTCATTGCGCCATCGTTCGGGGGATGATCTTTCGGTGGAAGAAAAACAAACCCCGACCCTCGCTCGAACCGAATGCCCAGCTATAAAATGGTTTACAATCAAGTTGCTGACTTCTAACAAATTTATGAGCTCACAGATCAATTTGTGTCGGAAAGCGCGTTCGGAGATACCGTGATAGAAGCGGCAGCGTTCTCATGGAGGCTCTTCCAAATGCTAATGTTGCAACGGGGAAAAGCTAATGTTGCCAAAGCTTCTCTCGGTACACTCGCAAAGGAAGGAGCTCAGTTCCAATAAATTCGTAAAATTCAACGTGTCTTGTACCAATAATCGTATAAAGTGAGTTGTAAAAAGCAGGAATGTTAAAAAAAGCTATTCACCGAGCCCAATGCGTAGGCCGAGGAACAACGTGGCCCAATACGGTACGGCCAAACCGTTAAAGGACCTCGAACATTTGGACGGAGGGCATAATAAAAATGGTAACTAGTTTTTTGTTTTAGCATTCTCACAGAATCTCGGAAAGCGAACAAACGGAGGAGGAAAAAGTTGGGCTAAAATAAAATTATATTGTTTTATTACATTATTGCGTGTTGTAGTTATTTTGTTTCTGAATCCGTTTGTGTGTCTTTTTTTCTTTTGCTTCGTTTTTTTTCAACTCACAGCATAGAAATGCCCATCGGCAGACAGAGAAGTAGAGGAAGGTGGTGGAAAACAAACAATCAAACGCCTGCTGGTAGATTCCTGCACGAGCGAAATACCTGCGACTACTGACCTGCGAACGAATTCTTAACCCACGCCACGCATGGAACTTCAGGGCAATGAGGAAAGGCTACGCAAATCGAGGAAAAAGGGTAAGTGAGTTAACTAATAAAACAAAAAGCACCACTCATATTTTTTGGGACGCGCTAAAACAAACATTTTCATAGCCACCACACGTGGGGAATACGGTTGCGGGCTTTCGGGGCTCGAACGGGTGATGTGATTGCTCGAATGCGTGTGCTGTATGTTGGCAAGTACTTAGCATTTTAGGGGCCCGTTTACCTGCCGGTCGGGGGTGATTTGAAGTTCATAAAAATCCAATGCCAAAAAGTGACCGAATGTTTGTTTTTCGTTGTTCGCTCTCGGTGACGAGTTAACGAATCCCGACAGTAATGGGTGTTGAAGGTCGTTTAGAGAAACTGGAGGACACGATTGTGCTCGATCGATCGATCCATCGATCCTGAAGGCGCAAAAAAGCCTGCTCGATGGTAAAACACCCGTCGGGCTCTTGCCGAGAGGGTTAATAAGGAAAGTCACACTTTTTGTTATGGGTTCTTTCTACAGATCATTTAAAATGGTGATCGTTGCTGAAGAAATCGTCCCAGAAAAGAATGTGAAGCGCGAGGAAAGCAAAACTCATCAAACAGCAACGGGCAACACAGAACAGAACGTTGAAATAAAAATAAAAATTAAATAAATCCAAACCCGATGCTTGGGATGTACGCGCACATACGGGGCTCGGGTTAATATAAAGATGAAATATGAATAAAATTATCAAAAAAATTATGCTGATCGTGTGATCGGCTGGGATTTGGGCTCGATCATCGGTGGTATCGGTGTCCATGCTTGATCGTGTGTGTGTGTGTGTGCTTGCGATGGTACGGACTGCCATTTAGCCGTTTATCGTCATCCGATGCGACTGTCGGACGGTGGAATTGGCCCGTGTCTGGTGGTTCGATTCTGATTAGGCAAATCTTCGACCTTTCCATGGTTCTACGAAAAATATGAAAAAAGCTGCTCGCGAAGAAATCGTTCTGGCTTTCATAATTTCCGAACCATCGGAAATATTGAAACGATTCGGATGAGCCACGGTTGCATACGATCCATGGCATAGCGTTTGATCTCGTCCATTTGGTTCAAATTTATGATCCTCCGGTGAGAGGACGCTGCTGGCTTCCCTGTACCGTGGATAAGGTTCGTCGCGCGGTGCTGGGGCTGTTTGTTGGTTTGTTGAATTGTTGTGAAGAATTTTAAACGATCACCCCCTGCAACTCGTAACGATCTGTTGCTTATGCGAGACGGTTTGTTTGAGCGGTCGTTTCGATGGTCGTGCTCCCTTGCCCGGACCATTCAGCTGGCAGAAGAGTCGGCAAACACCACCACATCGGCTTGACTCACCTTTTGGGATGCTTTTCTTCACTTGCTAAATGTCGCCTTCGCTAGTGGTCACCATAACGAATCGATTATTGCGCCGCTGATGATGATCCGCAAAAGGTCTCCATTCTTCGTGCAGAGTTCTTCCAATGGTGGAGAGCAGCGAAGATGCTGCGGCTGCAACCGTAGCCTGTTTGTTCGCCTCCAACCTAGCTCGGATTGTGAGCGTAAACGTGGAAGCGTAAGGTAGTGAGTCTTACAGTCACCCACCACGAGCGCACTCCTCCAGTGCTGGTCCAGTTTGATCCCAATTTATGGACTTCCGATGTGCGAGTGTCCGCCAGCGTCAAACGAGAAATGCCATAAAAGCGCTCAATTTTATAGCCATTTAAAGTGTCGTTGAATTGTTCGACCCCGGACAGAGGCATCCAATCACCCAATGCGCCACCCTCACACGGGCGCCTTTGTTCCCTGTGTTACGCGCGATCCCTGGGTCAAACATCGTTGTGTGCTTCCCTCGTGTTTCCCGCGCTTAGCAAAAGGATCGTAAAATGTGTCGGAGAGTAGAACGGGGCTGCGGTGTGATCCGGTCCACCCCGTCGGTTTTCGGCACGCCCGGAACGAACCCGAAAGTAGTTTGAATTAACAGAGCGTGCTAATTTGTTGACAAATTTGTCCGGCCGCTATAAATTGAACAGCCATTATGTTTCGGGAGGGTGAGTCGAGATATTGGGTCACGTTTGTTGTTGTTGACGCTTCGAGTGGTAACTGCTTTGATGTGAAATAAAGTGGGCAGTAAAAGTTTAATGGCATTGGATTTGCGCATTGGATTCTGGTTCCGATTTGGGTGCCTAAATGGCAATTAATTAGTGGCCACGAAACAATTGATCGCTGTACAATGTAATGCATACTTGAAGAAGCCTTTTTACAATAGAAAAAATCACATAAAACAATATGGATAGAACATTTAATCTTATTGTTACAACTAGCCCCGTAGGATGACTGGTACAAATGAGTACAAAGTACCGTATTAGATGTGATTTCCTTGGAGCATTAAAGAAGGATCTGGAAGGTATTGCACAAAGTCCTTAATCCGTCCGGTAAAACCTTTCGTTTTACAATCGAGCCTAATAAATCAAGACGTCTCGGTGGAAGAGTTTCTATAAAAGGATTAGCCAAGGCGACGATCGGACGAAGCGAAGGGGCTTTCGCTCTCGAATGAAGAACGTCGTATATTGGCGTTTGATGATAGGATATTCACTCTCCGCCTAGAGCAATAGGCACTATCTATCTATCGTTCCGCTTCATATTCGTCACGGCGGCTTAACTTGTGCGGCTGATTGTGTGTTATTTTGGAAGCATTCTCTCCCTGACCACCTTCCAAATGGGCGAAGGAAAGAGACAGCAGCGGTTGATGGAAATAGATCAGGACAGGATAAGAAGAGCCGGTATTCGGTACGGTATACTCCCCGGGACGCGGCCCCATGCTAGGTTCGTAACAGGATTTGAGCGAGCGTCCTGTGTGGAAAAAGGGTTAAAACAACAAATACGGCCATGCCAATATTTGTAAACTACCGTCACCGCCAGCTCGCCGGGCCTTTTGTCATTGTCACAAGGATATGCCCTGGACAAGAAAGGATGCGTTTGTTTGTACCCTTGTACGTCGTATTGTGTAGGTGCGCCCATAAACAGATTAAGCGTTAATCCTTTCGTCTATTGTTGCGCTTACCTCAGGTGCCTACCTTCGATTGACCGCCCTTAACCCTTTGACTTGTGCTGGTTGCAGCCATTAGGTGCAGAGCACGGGAAAGAAAGTCATCTTCTACCTACCCGGACACGATGGAGTACGCCCACTGAAGACGCCCCCAGAAATTGGTCAACAAACTTGGGACCTACCTACGAGCTGCCTGTGTGTGTGTGTGTGTGTGTGTGTATGTGTGTCCGTTAGAATTTCGGGAGTATTTGACTTTTAAATTGCTGCCATCACTACCTTCGCCGGCCCTTAATTGCTATTGGGGTAGTTTCATAACTCGCCTCTAGCCACGAAGAAGTTCAATCGTGAAAGGTTCAACAATCACAGCTGCCCACCCCGCTTCCCTCGGTGTGTAGATCCCGTCGGCTACCCCGTTTTGCCCGTCGGCTTCCTAATGACTTCATTGAACTGGATCGGAGTGCGGAATCTGCGGAGGTTCTTCTGCTGGAGGGCAATTCGACACGTTAGTCCGTAGTTATTCACACCTTCACGCGCATGCACTCATACGGGTGCTGTCGTCTATACTTGTGCCTAGTTTCGCGAGGACTTGCCGAGTTGGTGTCCAAACGCTTCAGGGACGCATAATTAAATGCTTCCTTTCGAACTGGTTTATGGCACAGCTTATCACGGCACTAGACTGTGTGCTTACTTTGCGACCTAAAGGTACCCTGGGCTAGGTTTAATGGTTTACCAAACCCAACATGGAGGACGAAAGGAATACTAGTAGCGCATACGGGACAGTTTGCCTGAATGGTCACCATTTTGTAGTGGGGAAAAATTATTTACAAAGCTTAGCGCAACAAGGGGATCCTTCTCTCTTGAGAGAGAACCTAACACAGCTGGTACTTCACATACATTTATTCAAAATAAAATGGCGTCCAGAATACACGAACAAACGGCTTGCCAGCACTGTGTTGCCGTGCTCTCTGGCTAATTTATTGGTAATTTTTCACTTATGAGTGTTGCCGTGCACCTGACCCCTTGTTCACTGTGGGTTTCCGCTTTTCGGACCATGGACAGTTGCTCGATTGGTTGGCAACCGTCCAGCTCTCTGTTTTGCTCACGCAGCGTCCTACCATCGCGGTGTGTATATTTTATAATTTTACGAGCATTTTGGAACGGTTTTAACATTTTATCAAATATGTTTATTGCCGGAGTTGCTGCTGCTGCTACTTTCGTGTTCAAAGTCTCATTTCTTTGGCCCCTCAGTTCCAGCGTGCCGTTTAGTTACCGCCCCAGTAACTAATGGACTTCGAACAGCAAAGGCGCAGGGTGTCTTTAGCAAGTAAATAGATGAATTTCTGCCAGCCATCACTACCAGTTTCGATTGCGCGAGACACGCTCACACCAACATTCCGCTGGCAAAATAATGTTTCGATAGCGCGACAAGAAATAATGATAATAATTGGCATCCTTTGTAATTATTAACATTGCAACGAGGTTCGCTAGGGTTTCGTTTTTGCAATGGCAATGGGTCTCCTCTTTCATGTGAGTATGCGAGTGTGTATGTGTTTCTGAGGTTAGCCACAAAGCCTCAAGGCTTTCAGCGGTGCGCTTGGTGTATGAAAGAAGCACACATTCTGGCGGCACCCTTGTTGTAGTGAGCGCGGTTGAATATAAATATGTTTATTAAAGCCGGACCCTAGTGTGGCCACTTTGTCCGTGGTGGCGCGACCGTGCGGTGAAAATGTGCGTATAAAAATATCATTTATTCATTCGCTTCGGTTGCAAGCGAATCAAAATATAATTAAAAATATATATTAATGGCCACCCCTATTTTTTACCAACCCCTTTGCACACGGCGGTCAACCCGCCGCTCCCCGATTGATGATCGGATTTAATCCAATCTCGAGTTCGGGCTCGAATTTGCCTGCTTTGCTCGAATGCGGCTCACGCGGCTAAACTTCTCACTTGCGCACCGTCGTCGCAGGGGCGCATATTACGAAATGATTAAGCGGGCAGCAGTGCCTTTCGACAATCGGTGCAGCTCCTTGGCCTGTCTCTTGGCGCGCATTTGGGGCGGCTTTGTGGTGCGATTCCCTCCGATCGCACTCGAGTGGGGGTTTGAAAAGACCTTACCAGAAGGAACGAGTGAGAAAGTCGTAAAAAATACATATAACCGATGCTCCATGCGGTTTAATGGATGCGCGTTCCATAATTTCTGTG
Source organism: Anopheles arabiensis (assembly GCF_016920715.1). Taxonomy (NCBI): domain Eukaryota; kingdom Metazoa; phylum Arthropoda; class Insecta; order Diptera; family Culicidae; genus Anopheles; species Anopheles arabiensis. Next base: position 2,588,228 of record NC_053517.1, on the reverse strand, counting down.
TAAACACGACACAAAAGCAAGGAATACAACAATCATCATTTCATCGTTTCTTTCTCTGTCTGTCTTGTTTGCATCTCGTCCCCCAATTTTTGCCCCCACTGCTCAGCTCTCTCATCTCACATAAGACGATTTTCGATTGTTTCTTAAGCCGATCGAGTGTGCGTGTGTGTGTGTCTCAAAAAAGGGGATGAAAAGCCGGCGCTAGTCAAGCAAGAATGCTTAAGTAGGCTATGATTTACCGTGCTCCCGTCCCGGGCTAGTGGTGGAAGATGCGACGCTGTTGACCGGCGAGGTTTCGGCTGAGAAAAGCTGACAGTTTTCGAATCAACTGAAACTGAATGGAAAAATAAAAGAATAATCAAATAAAATCACTGTCTCGATAAGACGTCCAAACAACGGCAACACAGCCGCAGATGATTAGAAATTAAATGGATTAGAAATGGACAAGATTGTTATCAGTTGATTATGGGCCGAGAACCATAAATTACGTGGACACTAGGCGCGCTTGTTAGATCGGCCCGGTGGCGTCTGTGGCGGCAAGCTTACACGAATGTTCAATGGGAAATGGCACCCAGTCCGGGAATGATGGCATCGAGATCATCTTTCTAGTTTCGTTTCCTGTACGCTTGTGGCTCTGTTGTGTTGTGCGCTGGAAGCTTTGGATCGTAAATTGCACCAAATTTCTACAGGGCGGCAAACTGAACGGTATAGAATGTCATATGCTTTGCCCCAGCCATATCCCAGCGGAGTTTAGGCCCGACACATTTGGCACATGGGCATGCGAGCGATACATATCGCGGGAATCGATATCCTGTCATAAGGGTGATGCTTTATGGGTGCATATTTGATATTTATTTGCATCCCTTTTTGGGAGAAGCTCAAGTTTCTTGCGAGTTGTTTTTGAAAGAGAACCAATTGATTATTTCATTAGTTTGTACGAAGCAAGAAGGTTTCCACTTGCTCAATTGTTATGTATGATCGTTAGTAAGCATGCACAACGCAAACATTCCTGTAAAAGATAAAAATCGCTATCTTGCAGTGTTAAATGCAGTGTGAAAGCAAATATCTCGATTACTGTCAGTAACAACAGTGGACAGACAAGCAATAAATATTTACATAAGCTCAATGTCAATCAACGGCACATTTGCTGCTTCCTTTCAGCCACCTTTCTTCGTACCGGGTAGTAAAAATATAGAATGAACGAGCAAAAGGGAACAAAACATGGCACAAATGAAGCCTGTGAATATTGTACACCGTGTTGTATGATTTGCCAGTATCCCAATGAATGTGGAACTTTCGTTGACTTTGAGAGTAGACAGAAAGAATCCATTCCAAAGCTACGAGACCAATGTCTAACAGATCGGCACACAGAATCACAGTTCGTAAGCTGAACCTTACGATGGGTCATAAAGCAATAAAGTGTTGGAAAATGAGCAAATGTGCTTTTCCTGCGTCGTTCGAAACCGTTTCTGTACCTCGCCGATGCACGACTACACAGTGACCTGTTCTGCCCAGCCCAATACAATCACCCATAAAACGATTGACTTCGGGATTAACTTTTCCGATAAAAATGTTCAAGCCTCCAAAGTCCTGGTCCCCTCTGGTGGTGGGATGAGCCGAACCCATAGGCAAGCCCATGGGAGTCGAAAATATTGACTTTTGGGAGGAAAAGCGCGTCATAAAGCTCTCATTTAATAGATTTACGATGGGTTCCGGAACGGGCAGCGAAAGCAAACATGTTACCCGAAGGAAACGACAAAGAAAATGGCAAGGGCTTACTGGGTGGATAAAGATTCTTATCCTGCAAAACGCCCCTCGAGCGTTTTTGTGTGTTTTTGCTTTGTTTCAACAAGGATGGAAAGCTGTCAACATTCACCTTGAGCCGTGATTGACTAGCTATTGCTAGGAGAGGAAAATTAAAACAAGGAAAACTTATATCTGAGGGTGATAAAGTCGCATCAAGATATTGCATAGCTGTGGGTAAGGATATTGTGATGTTATTTTATGTACGCTTTGGAGATGCAATCAGCATACCCAACAGCCCAACGTATCTTACCCCAGTACACTCAGCAGCCATATTTTGTTGGGAACGGTGCAATCGTTACGTGGTTCAACGTATGACCGGAAGGAAAACACAATTTTCCTACTAGGAAAAAAGCACACACACATACTCCAAACCCAGCTCGTTATGGTCATCCCGTGGCGCCCTCAGCTGCCCTTTTGACTGCAGACATTTCCGAAGTGCCCCACGGCTAGCTTCCCGCTTCCCTCCCGGACGGATGTTGGAGAAAGTTAATAAAATAATCCCCGGGGAAGCCGCGGCGGGTTCAACTGACCACATCAAACGAGACATGTTTATGGTCGGCAGCGGCCATGCTCCCAGGCCTCATCCCTTTTCGTACCGCGATCGAGAGACAATTGAGCGAACAAAGCAGGGCTCCTTTCCGTCCGCAGCCTGAATGCGGTTGATAGTTTTAATTACCTTTCACTGGTATCTCCAATAGAATCTTTCCACCCAGGCGCTAGTCCAACCGAGAGCTAGTCAGGCGGGGAATACTTCCGAGCCGCGCACGTCGAGAGCGGGCGAGGGGATTTAATGGCTTAGTCACACGGGCACACAACCGACCAGCGTGTGGAACGGCTTGCAGTTACGGACGATAAACGCTATCGGCGTGGAAAGAGGGAACAAACCACTAAATGGCCGTAACATCTTCCCAACACTGGACAACTTGAGACTTTTGCTGCAGACTTTCTTCGAGAGCGAGAGAGCGGGAGAGAAAAGCGTCCACAAACTAGCAGCGGGGATGAAACTTTATTATTGATGAGTTACGGCCATAAAAACGGCGGGATGTCTTTGTTTTCCCCCAGCGGCCCGACAATAGGATGCGCCATTGTATTGGGTGCAATTTTTATGATGCACAAAATTGATACAGAAATGGCGATGGTGTAGTTGTCTTGAAGAAAACAGTTTCGTCCAGCAGATCGTTGAAGAGAAATGAGCTCATCTCTGGGCTTTATTAGACATTGCGAGGGAAATTACGAGCCTTGCTAGGCCTCTTAATATCAAGTGTGTTATAATCTCTTTTTTCGTCCAATACTCCAAGCCTCCGAGATGACTGCAAGTCATCAACAGAGGGCAGTTTATGAAATGCAAACGTGTATTGTACTGGATGAGATCTAGAGTTGAAGATTTTGCAAAATACTCTATCCGTTGCTGCGATCAAAACACAGAAGCTCACTGAACCCAAACTGTTTCGATGCCAAAGATAGAACTGGTGTACCGTTAGCAAAGCAATGTAGCCAAGCCAGCACGAACGAACCCGGCAAAGGGAAGACAAACTGCTCACTACCGCCGAGCTATCAATCGATAACCAGTATCTTAATGTCTGCTCGCCCCAAAGAAATCGATCGCGTCTCGGTGATTGATGGTATCGAACTCACCGAAGCTCCCTTTCGCGTGGAGTTGATCTACGGCTCGAGCTCTGTTTTGCCACCGGACCATTCCCGGCTTGATTGGCCCGGGGAGTCATCTCACGATCGCTGAGATCGCGATCTCCATCGCCAGGCCTCATCAGTGGGTTCGCGAGGGTCTGCGTAAAGCGATCGAATAATCGGCAGCTCTCCGGGTTCGGTTCGGAGAATCGGTTTGCCCACGATAGTTTGATGTTGATGATGGCGGTAGTGTGGCAGGCAAATACCGGCAGCTAGACGGTATTGAAACAGCACCCAACCAGCAGCCCCGGTACCGTACCGTAATAAAGTTGGGCCGCTTCGGTGCGCTCCAGGTGAATGGCGAAGAATGGAAATTAGATGGCAAAGGGATCTACCCCCGGGTGTGCGATCTTCTTGAGCATCATCTGTTGGAGATTAATAGCAATCAGCGTGGAAAGCAATTTCTCATCATTTACCTCTGCGTGCGCGCTACGTTTCCCCCCGATGGTGAGTCCCGTGTGTCTCTTGGCAAATGCGGCCGTTCGTTTATTTCCCTGGGCTATGCTTCTGGTTGTTTGGGCTCCCCGCGTAAGGGCTAGGCGCTTGGTAGCAAAATTAGTTTCCCATCCATCACATATCAATCCATCGTAACCGTGTCCTCTCTTCGTCCACTCCCCATCCGGCTATCGATCGAGGATTCCTGATCTATGATAAATTGGTATCGATCACATCTCGGAATGACGCGAACGCTAGACGACGGGATCGGTGAGATCGCGCACACTGGAGTCCACATTCCAATTCCATCGAAAATAGTTAGTTGCCGTTCTGGCGCAGCTCGCAAGGCGCAGTGATGGAAATTTATTGCCCTATTCCTTGTAGGACCCAAACGGGGTCCTTTTTGAGAGTCGTGTGAGACTTAGCAGAGCGTAACTGCGTGTGAGGTGCTGGCTGCTAGGGTGAGTAATAGTGAACTGTCGTAATGTAGCCGATTGATAAATTAATCCTTTCGCCGAAGGGAGCGCTTCGCAGGGACGGAAAGTTTGTGCACGATTAGGGCACAAAGGCGATCGTCACGCTGAGGGTGGTTCGCGTCTGGGTGGGTGAAAGCTCGGTCCGGGAATGAATTTTGTAGCCAAACAAAGTTCAGAAGCAGTTTAATTTACCTCCGACGCGGTTAAGCTGATCGCGATCGACGAGCTGCTGCTTAAAATCCGTAAATGAAGGCGAAATAGGCAATTTGTAATTCGTGGAGGTTGGATGGTAGGAATCTCAAAGTATTGCGTGTTGGAATTTCAAACAGGGTAGAGCTTATTTGGGAAGATAAATGCAATTGTAGGTAAAAAAGATTTCAAAACATTTAAGATGTAGATGCACTGTTCTGCAGGCAGAATGGTATTCATTTGTTTTGGCGGTTCATTTTGCGAGCGGCCAGACAGGCGACTGCAAAAAGGCAAAAAGGAAACTTCAAACGGGAATGAAAGTTTCTTCCAATGCTACAAAGTCGAAATCGGATTTAAAGTTATTGATTTTGATCATGAACCTTTGGCAAAATAAATAACAAACCGCATTCAACATGGAAGGATCTGCGGTGAGGCTTTTTTTTATTGTTGGTTTGCGATCGAGCCAAGGGAAAGCGATGGGGAATCGAACGCACGATAAAGGCTGCCATAGGTTCGTGGGATGCGTGGAAGCCGAACGCAGCCAAGTTATGAGCTCCAGTCAGAAATGGTAATTAATTATCGTTTTAATGTAAAATCATTTATATCATTTTGTTTATTTGTTTTCTCGTCCCACGAACCCGGGCTGGGTAGGACGGGCTGAAGACGATCGGAGGGGAGGATCAGCAGGAAGCTTCGGAAGCATTTCAGTGGAGAATGGAAGCAAAAGCTCACTGAGACAAACGAATATCGAGGGATAGCGCTTCAGAGCATTTCACTGATTCAACAAACAATTTATCAAAACATGCGCCACAAAATTGTTTCCTCACCCCCAAAGTGCTTCATCCGGGCGCTCCCCAAACCGCTCCCGTCGGTGGCTTCATTAGGAGTGGGATGAGTGTCAACGGAACCAAAGACGGCTGCACAGGCAGGTTCTGTCGCTACCTAGTGGGTTCCTGTTGGTTCGTGCGCTTCGTGCTGCTTCGTTCGTTGTGGAGCGCTCCTTGGAAAAACCGTCGAGTTCCAAAAGGAGCAATCTCGGACGAGCCCACATCGTTATCGAAAAAATGCTTCCCACCTTCCACCTGGCCCGTCCCGTTCGCCCTTCCCATCCGGCCGAAGGCTCATGATCATTAGCTGCCGAGCAACGGGAGCACCCGGGCCTGCAGGAATGCACCAACAATACCCGTGGCGCATGGGTCCGCGCAGCGCTCGCACAAAAAGACGCAACCGATATGGCAGGGCACACGGTACGCGAATGCGCTCGAAAGATAATTGATTTCGTTCCCATAATGCCCTTACCCAAGCCACCGTTCCACCTACACGCCTGAACCTTCTGCCTGGGCTGATCTCCTCCGCTCGGACCGGGAGCAGTTCCAGGAGTTCCAGGACCCCTGGGCGGGCGCAAAAAAGGGGCAAAAATTGATTAGACAGCCGATGGGAAGCCTGGGAACATGGACGTACAGCCGTGAGCCGTGTTGTGGTGTTATGACGTGGCCGTTGTCCTGGGCAACCCCCGGGGGGAAGCGATTCGATACCGCAGCGCACATACCCCGTTGCAATCCAAGAGCCCCCGAGAACAAGTGAACCAAAATCGTAAAGTATCCGCGTACATATATCCCCTTTATGGATAGTGAGTCGTGCAGACCGGTAGCAGGACGCCCCCGGGACGTCCCGACACTGGGCCACTGGGCGAACATTGGCTCCATTTTCTTTTGCCATCAATTTTCTTTGCCATCCTTTGACCCTTTGGCTGACACGGGATGGTGGGGCTCCGTGGAAAGCGGCTCGGCGATCGATCAGCCCTAGATCGGCTTCAACTACTGTGCGACGCAATGGTTGGATCAAAACGCTGCTGGAATCTATGTTTTTTGCACGTCGTTTTTTTCGCTGTTGTTGTTGCTTGCTTCGCTGTCCTGCTGCGGGCACGACGTTACCGCCCGTACCGGGGGCCCTTCGATGCTGTGTGTGTGTGTGTACGTGCGAATGGACTACCAGGCTAATCGATCAGTGGGGGTGGGTGAATGGGAAAACGCTACCGCAAAAGTGCTTCTTGTGAGTTGCCGTTTCGCTTGGATGTCGTCTACTATGGGTTCGGTGTGGGGATGGGAGAGAAGATGCAAAACATGGCATGCCCAGAGGATGTGGTTTGTAGAAAGTGTCTGAGCTGTCGGTAATGGAATGATGGGCCGTCGAACGGACTACGAACGGGAAATGTGTCTGCCGTTGCGAAGGTGGAGGAAAAAGTGCTTTTAATGGTATTGCAGAAAGAGCAGGAAGCTTTTTTATTGATATGTTTTTTTCTGTAATGTAGACGCTGAAAGTGATACTTACGGATATTTGCTGTTGTAGATCGGAGTGTTATGTGTTGTAAAGTTGGAGAAACGTTTCTATATAGCTAACGACGTACGTACACCATTGTACGAGCTTCTCAGAATAATGTGGCGTTATGAAAAGTGTGGCAGTCATTTGGAAAAATAGGTTAACGATCCTGAAATCAATATTAATCGTTCCATGAAATTATCATAACTAAATGGAAATATGTTCCTTCCGTCGGCCATTGTAGTTTCTATTTTGACAGAACTGCGCTCTACGCAGCAAGCAGTAAAATGGCCATTTGCCGAACAACGGTGGAGGAAATGGCCATTGTTAATTCGACGAACCGGGCACACATTAACATTCCCCCAACTCATAAACCCAAATTAATCAACATCTACGACCTTCGTGCCCTTTATTTCCGCGCCCAGGCAGCCCAAGGTCCCAGGGAGGGCGTTTGATAAGAGAGGGTGGAAAAGCAGCATACTCAAAATAATGATCCACTTTACCATTTGATGGGTACAGGGAAAACGCACGGAAAACACCGCTGGGTGAAGGTTTGTTCCATTACGATCTCCGCGATAATGGGAACCCCTTTCTTCTCCCCTCCCGCTCTTTTGCTGCAAGACAATAAAATCCGTATTCCAAGAAATAAGCTAATTAATCATCTACCTCTGAAACAAGACGGATGGATACAAAAAAAAAACAACACAAACCATACGCATCAACTCCCCGAAGTGTGGTTTGAAGCGAAACAAAGTGTTTTGGGTGAAATGTCTGTTACTTGCTTTTGTTGCGCAAAGGGAGCGAGTTGTACACAATTTAGTGGTTTTTGTTGAGTAATTACGATGAGCTGGGAACTGGGAGTGCGAAGCAGGAAATGCTAATTGATTCAGTTAACGCACCAACACCCAAAATGGTGCCGTTTTCCCCCGGCGAGCGAGAACAATTTTTGAGCTGTGGCCCTGTTTTCCGCCTGGAAACCGTTTTTGTGGACGATGCGTAAATGATGATTGGATGGAAATGGAATGTGTATGGCCTTAAGCGACTGTTAGATACATTTAGTTAGACTCCTGAACCGCACGTCTTGGCTTCATTGGAGGTAAATTCGTGTGAAATGATGTGCGGAGCTGGTTTTTTTTTAAATATTTGGTTGCATGAACCATAACACTTCCAATCAAGCGATTGATAAGGTCTTAGACGCACACAACCGTTTAAGATACATCTCCCATCACATCACCGTTCTCGTCATGCTCCTCCTGGGCATGGGCGTTTGCTGCCGGTGGTGCGGAAACCACCGAGTGATAATTACATCGATACGCACCCGCCTTCATTTAACGCCAACACCGCATGGGAACTGTCGCGCGCAGGACGACAGGACGACCGACGGGATGTCATGCTGTTGGCGCGCTGTGTCGGTCGGTCCGGGAGTGCACTTGAGACCTCCGGGCGGAAAGAAAATCCAAAAACCACACAAGACCACGCGAGACGCGAGAAGGCAAAAACTAAAAAAACCGCGCCCACTGTTTGGTGCTGCTCGCCGCCGGCTTCGAGGGTGCGTGCGCGTGTGTCGGTCCCGCGGGTGTTGGTTGGTTGCCGCGCGTTACTTCCCCATGTTTTGTTCCCCTCCATCCTGCTCCCCACCTCGGCCACGCTTTCCGTGTACGGGGTGCTTCGTTGGTGTTGGAATAACACTTTCCTTCCTTTGCCTACTGAGAGGGAGGAGAGTTCGGGCTGCGTGGCTGCTGCGTGGAAAAACAGGTTCGCATCGTGCGCGAGCAGGACAACAGCAACACGCGCTAGGGGTGGTGCGGTTTTGCCCGAGAAGGGACTACGCGTGGAAGGCAGTGAGGGCAGGAAGTGCGGGCGTAGGGAACAACAACATTAATTTCCCAGCGAAACCTGCTGCGTAAACAAGCAAGCAAGCAACCCCAGGCGACGCGTGCGCATCATCAGCATTCCCGCTTATTCGTTGCGCTACGTGTGTGTGTATGTGTGGGAAGGATGCAGGATGAGCCGGACGCGATGGGTGTGCGTGTGTACGAGAGAGAGTGAGAAGCAACGAAAATAAAAACCAGTTTCTCATCTCGCGTAGAACGACGCTTTTGGTTGTGTTTTGTTGTGCTTTGTTCCGTTCCGCGTGTTCTCCTCCGCGTTTGTGGTGTTGTGTCTTGTTCCACGCAATGTTCTTCCACGACGCTTGGGAAAGCAGAATGAACAAAACCACAACAACTGCGTAGGGAAATACATTTTCTCAGCCCCTCAGCTTGTAGGAGGATGTAGGTTTTGTTTGGTAACACTGCATGGGAAGATTAAAACAATACGCACACACACACACACACCACACGCTCAAGGCGATGTGACACAAATGTTCCACTGACAGGTTACAGGTTTGACTTTCAATTACCGAGATGGATGTGTCCCAATCGATGAGAGAAATGGAGGAGCTTCACAGCGATCGATGACTAGTCAGAAAGGGGTTGAAAAGACAAACAATCGGGTTAAAGCGTTGTGGGTGAGATTTTTCTTTGTTTTAGAATGTCAGGGATTTCGGGGAGGAACATTGGAAGGATTTTAACACCAACTGTGGAGTTTTGTTTGGTTGTTTTTAGGCTTACTCTGGTAAACAACTGAATAATGCAATTGTACTTGTAATGAAATAAATTCAAAACAAATTGAGGGATCGATGGGTTCGATTAGCTTTTTGGACGTACATCCGTAGCAACGACTGACTGTTCGGTTCGGTGTTTGGGTAACATGGTTTGGCTCCACTACGTTGCCGAGATGAGAGATGGAGACTCTTTCAGAAAGGAGTCTTTTATGCAGAACTACGATAAGACAAATATTTACCAAGATTTTCGCTGAGACAAGAATTGAGTTTGTGCTTAGTCTCAGAGGTCCTGTTGCTGAGATAACTTTAAGACTAACATGATCATGAACTATAGATACAGTTACAAAATTGTCATCATTGCATTAAATTTTGTGTGATCTTCTTATTTTTCCAAACCCAGTTGTATTTTATATAGCTTTGTAATGGAGTCAAATCACATAGTTCTTTGAAGTTCAAGTTTTTTAAAGAATGGAACACAGATGCATCACAGATTTAATTATATGTTGCATTTTATACTCGGTCTCCAAAAACTAATTTCAGAACTGTGACTGCTCAATTGGCTACCCCTTCGGTGTGCATAAAATCTCCAACCTAATAGACGTTGATACAAATTATGCCAACAAAGAGAGGGGGGGGGGTGCATTGCCGCAAACAGTGCACCCACCGGGGGCAATTCTTCTTTCGAACCAATAAGACCACCTTCCGATGCTGCGTAATGATATGTTGAGCTTCTGTGCTGACCACTCGCCAGTGCATCCATTTATCGTTGCATTCCACGGCCCTCGGTGAAACCACACCACTCGCAAAGAAGCATAACGAGAAGGAAAACTAATTTCCCCCGCCCTCTAGAAGCACCTTGCCCCCCACCTTACCGGGAGGCACTGTATTGTTCAAAACGAATTCGCCCAATGAAACAAATGGTTTCCATTTGACCCGTTAATGGACATTATAAATTCGGCAGTGCGCATCGAAATCGCTCCAATTAATCAGCGAGGCTCAGTGCGGACAACGAGCAAGCGCGAGCGAAAGAGTGACCGTGGGTGGGTGTTTGGGGTAAAGGAGTCGTAAAATTAAAACAAAACACAGCAACGCAAAAATTGCACCCCAAGGGGTATCTAAAGACGATTGTGAGATTTAAGAACCTGCGAGCGAAATAAAACAAAGAACGATTAAAAAAACCGCCACTAACACACAAAAAAAAACCCCGAACGATCATAATTTTAATGTAGCTTGTTGTTGTGTGTACAGTTTCGGTTCTGTTGCTACGTCGAATTAACCTTCGCCAAAAAATATGAAAAAAAAAACCTAAAAAGATGAAGGCAAAAATACAAATTCCACCAATTCATCACCTTCCCGAGCTTGTACGATCGTACGGCTTGTACTGCGGAAGGAAGTAAGGAAGAGGTACGCCGTACCGAACATTAACAACAATCACTGCCGTAGCCCACTTGTGTGAGTGTACTTGGGCTGGGTTTACAAGCCTCCCGAGAGCTCCAGAACAGAACCGTGTACGAAAGGTTGTTAAGAGAGCATGGGCTGTGGGCACCCGTAAGCTGTTCTTCGTGTGGAAAAGAAGCAAGCCTTATTTCCGTGGTGAGCGCACACAAACCTGCGAAACCGATGTAAAAATATGTAAATTGAATTATATGTTAATTTATGTGTTGTACAACGGTGTGGACCGGTGAGGGCATGTTTCGAGCGAGCTGGAGGGCGGCAGAAAAGGGAAAACATTTGCGTGGGTGGACCTGGTAGCCAATTGATTGGCCGTGGGTGCGAATGGCAGAAAGTGGTAGCCGAATGGTGTTGTTGTTCGGCTGGCTGGGGGTCGCCCGTGTTTTTGGGGGCAGTGGATGAAGAATGAGCTTGCTGGTCGTTTTTGACGAAACGTCAACTTGCGTTTTGCTGAAAACTGAACATTCATATGGCGACAGCAGATGGTACAGCAGAGGCCCCAAATGTTGTCAGCGCGTTTTTTTTACTGAATAAATTATCGCTTGTCCGACTGTTCGGTCGATTACGTTTGCTTCAAAGCCATGATGATTAGACTAGGAACGGCTAAAAATAGTGATAAAGAGTTTGATAGGCAACAAATTCACTGTCACGCGCGGCCATCTTTAACATAATTAGTAATCTTTGGCTGTGAGTCGCAAACGTCAAAACTGGTTTAGGTTTAATGTCTTTCCTCTTGATACAGCCAATCGTCGAGCAGGTTCAGCACGTGCGGGAAGCAGCGCTTCTTTAGGTTTGACACAAATGAGAAATATTCACAGAAGTTTTTAATACCCTCTTAGGTTCCTCGTCCCGCTGAGAGCGATCTAATCTTAGACCATTCAGAAGTGGATCTTAGAATAAATTTGCAAATCCCATCATTTTCTAGCCAAAAAAGATGAACCCTATCTGGTTGCTGCTCTTCAGTTCCTAAGCAAAAGAACCACTTCCTGTTGGCAAAGCAAAACAAATGGCACCCATCAGTCAGATACAAATCGCTGCCATAAATAAGAGGGACCTGTTCGTCTGCTGTCATTCTGTGGTTTTGAACTCGGGCGAAAAGAACCCCCCTCCCCCCTCCAAACCCCTCCAATGATTGTGGTAGAAAGTCTGTGTTGTGTCTTCACCGTTCCAACCCGAGCGGGGCTGCTTATCGCCCATCTGAATGCTACATTTATCATATTTTTAATTAACATCTGTAATGATTGTTGATCGTTTTCTGACCGTTCCCTGGTGCGGAAAGACGCGCGTCGTGTCACTGTCACTGATATCTGGTGCGTCGTCGACGCGCTTCCTTTTGCAGATCGTGACCATAAAGAAAGAAGTGAAAATGTCTTAGGTCCGTTGGATGCTCCCCCAGTCGACCGCGTAAGCCTGGCGCAAAAGGAAAGGATGGCTCTTGTGCTGCTCTTGGGGCGCGCTTTCCCATTCGGTTTCGGGCACGGGCCCCTTATTTGGGATCATTAAGTGCCCTGCTTTTAATTGCTCCGTGGAGAGTAGTTTTCCATCCAGCGCCAATATCGTAAAAGTGCAATACCAATTAAAAGCGCTGAAACTTGATCCCGTTTGCTCGCTCGGCTCCACACGGGTACACACACGGGGCTGCGTTTAAATCGTCTCCGAATGCGATGATTGTCGCCATTTGCTTTTGTGACGATCCCGCGCGAACGGATCTGCCGATCGGGAGGGAGAGATGTTACACGCGTCCGCCGATCGCTGATGGTTTCGGTGTGTTCGGTTGGTCCGAAAAATGTTACCACTCAATTATCAAATTTACGCGCACAAAATGAGAAAAATGACACAAATCGCTGGGACATCGGAGATCGAACACACACTGCTCGACATGGGCAACCCCGGGGGAAAGATTATCGTTAACCGCAGAACGGACGCCTGCCGTCCTGTTGTGGTCCTGCGGTCGTGAAATTCCCCCCGACCGAGCGTATTTGACTAAGGTTGACAAATTTGACAAATATTTTAACAATAACAATTTTTGGTGGAATTAATAACAAAGACCGTGCTCGGTCTCGCTCGTGCGTGCGCAGGCTGCGTCGGATGGAGTAGGATGGGAAGCGATGCACCGTGAGAGTAAGAGAGTAAAATGTATGTGAGTTGTTTGGTCGTGCTGAATGCCAGTTTACACGTAACTCGAAAGTCAATCTGTTAGACTGACTTTCAGAAGTAATTAACGTATTATTCAAGATAATTTGTAGAGTTTGGAAAGATATTTGAAATGTTCAAAGTAATGTTTAATACAACTCAGGTTTGATCAGTTCACTAAACTCTGCTAAAGTAAAAGAAACCTTTACTGGGTTGTTTTGTGTTCTTAAATCCATATGAAAGAGCATTTTTTTCTACTTGTAACAAAAAGAAAACCATTCAGCTACAATGTTGCATTTTCCAAAGCAGCTCTCTATAAGCGTTTGCGAACAGTTTGCAAAGTCTGCCAACTGCATTCACGTCCCGTGTAAACCAACTACCAACAAACGATTCTACCATGAGCGTAGAGCGAACATGGCATACGTGCGCCAGCAAAGGACACAACCATTTTCTTCCATTTTGGCCACTCCCCCGGCGTTGGAAACCGGACCCCGATTGGGCGTGACGGTGACAGCAGCAGCAGCATGCCTGTTTCACATCGCACCCAAGCACAAACGAAGCGTCGACTCCTCGGCTGTGAAGCGTAACGGCTGTGTTTGTGTGCGTGCGTGTGTATGTGTGTGTGCGTCACCCTCCTTTCTCGGGATCGGGAACCCTGGTTGCCGGTCGGAGCGCACAGCGCTACTCAGAATGCTGCCAACGTTCGTGCTCGCAATAGGTGTCCGCACAGCGAAGCCGCGTGAGCCGTGAGATCCCGGGAGTCGTCCCCTGTAGCGTGTGCGATCAAGAGTGATCTGTGATCTGTGATCTGTGACTGTTTCGAAGCATCATTGACATCCTATCGCAGTATACACACGTACACATACACACTTTACACGTTTTGACGCGCCGCGTGTGGGCGCGTGCAGTGTTACGCGCGTTCTCGTTTCGTTCGACTGTTGTGATCACGCTTCGGTAGTGAGCTCGGTTCCGTCACTGTGCAAGTGCTATGTGCGGTTAAGGAAGTGTTGTGGTTATCCTGTAGTGCAGTGTTTGTCGCTAGCCGCGTCGGGAGTTTCGTAGTGTGTCAAAACTGAAGCATCAAAATACGTAAGATTTTCTTGTAACGATGTAAATGTGAAAAACAAGTGAAACATAAACGTGCACACATTTGAAACAGTTCCAGTGGTTCAAGAATCAGTGAGCATTAATTGCATTCGCAAGTGAAGACGAAATGAATCAGTGTTTGTTATTGGTGTTCATCCGGTGAGCCAAAGTATAATACCGTACGGCTAGAAAACAGAGTAAGCTTGAACTGTTGTGGCAAAAGGGGCTTTGCAACATTCACTAGTGTTTCGGTTAGTGGTAACTTGAACAAACAAATCCTGCCACAAAATGATGATGAACGCTTTCATGGACAGTGGCTCGTCGGCGGCCCACCACTCGCATCTGGCCACGTTCGGCATCAAGATGTCGCCGGACCATCTGGAGCAGAGCAGTGAAATCGAATCGTCGGCAAGTTCGGCCGCTAGTGCAAGTCTGGCGGCCGCTGCAGCCGCCGCCGCCGCCAGTATGCTTCCCCCGGGTGCATCCGGCACGGGTGCGTCCGGTGCGAGCGTTGGCGGCTCCTCGGCCACCTCCAATGCAAACGCGTCCGATGCAATGTTTTACCATCACCATCCGCATCATCACCACCACCACCAGGGCAGTCCGTCGAATGGGGCCGGTGGTGGTGGCGGGAGCGGAGGCAGTGGATCAGCCTACAACTCGCACCATCTCTCGCCTCCCTCGCACATGTCGTCGCACGCGATGGCCCCGTACCATTCGCGGGACTTCCTGTCGCTCAAGCGTGACAACGATTACTTCAGCACGGCCGCGGTGGCGTCGAGTGCGGCCGCGGCCGCCTCCAGTGCGGCCGATCCGACGTCCCTGTTTGCGCACGAAAGCCCGCTGAACCATCATTCGGCAGCGGCGGCTGCAGCCATCGGGCACCATCCGTTCCATGCCGGGGCGCACTCGATGCGCGCGATGGCGGCGGCCGGGTTGGCCACGGCCAGCGATTACACCCATCCGTACGCTCACCATGCCCACCATGCGCATCACCAGAGCAACTACGCCTCGGCCATGCACCATCACCATCAGCACCATCCGCTCGCCAACCTGCCCGTCAACCCGGGGACGTCCGGGGCGTTCTTCCGGTACATGCGCCACCCGCCGGCGATCAAGCAGGAGATGCAGTGTCTGTGGGTGGAACCGGAGCTGCCACCGCACCATCACCACCACCACCACCATCTCGGGCTGGGTCTGTCGGCGCTGGCCGCCAGCATTGGTGGGGCCGGGTCGGACGGCGGTAGCCGCAAGACGTGCAACAAAATCTTCAGCTCGATGCAGGAGATCGTCACGCACCTGACGGTGGACCACGTCGGTGGGCCGGAGTGTACGACGCACGCCTGCTTCTGGCTCGGCTGCACGCGCAACGGCCGGCCGTTCAAGGCGAAGTACAAGCTGGTCAATCATATCCGCGTGCACACGGGCGAGAAGCCGTTCCCGTGCCCGTTTCCGGCCTGCGGGAAGGTGTTTGCCCGTTCGGAGAACCTGAAAATCCACAAACGAACGCATACCGGTAAGTCACCGTCCTGGCGGATCTATATCCTACCTCACCCTGGGGGGTGGTGGACCTTTTCTTTACTTCCAAGAACAAAACGCAAGACCATACTAAGGAAAAATACCGACAAAAAAAAAAACAGCAAGACCTCAAGGAGAAGTTTGCACGCTGTTTACCGACGGACTGTGGCAGCGCAAAAAAGGCAATCGAGGCCTTTGTTTTCCCAAAACTTCAACTCTGGGAAGGAGCATTTTAATGGGCAATACGCTTCCTCCGGGAGGTCCTTACGAGGATTGTTTTGTGCAGTGCTGGAGATTGGATTGTTTTCCCGGAGTTGTTGAACGTCTTGTTTGTTGGGTAGTTTCATATCAAAATAGTAATTATATTGTTCCTACCTTTCGTATTTGTTTGAGCTGCTCATTTCGGCTCAAAACGCAGCGGAAGCTTAATTGCCGAAAGAAAAAATGAGTTGCGCTTGTATATGGTGATTAATGAGTGTGAACTTGAACGAGCGAGAGAGCTCCTCGAATGTGTTGAAGTGGAAAGTGTGCCTTTCAATTAATGACTTGAAAGAGGCAATCGCTTCGCCCTGGCAAGATGTTTATGAAGTTTCCCCCTCTGCCTAGCCGTGATTGGGGAAAACAGTGGAGTAAACAAGTGGTTTCGTTTTTAATAGCTCAGCTTCGGTTGAGCATTGTTCATAAATTAAGACCTAAGCACTCGGGGTTTGTTTACATAGGTAGATAATTTATCGCCAAGGAGGCGAGTTTTCACAAAATTCAATGCAAATTTGCACGCTCCTGTTTCTTAAATTAGTTCCACGGGGGCACAATGTATAAAGTGTAGGAACAAATTTAATTACACGGCGGTACCAAAGTTAGGATTAGTTGTGCAACGGATCGGTCGGCTCAAATCGTTCCGTTCCGTGTAGTTTTTGTTTTCTTTAATCGCTCCTCGGCCTCATTCAAACATTGATCTTAATTAATTTCTAAATGCTACGCAACAACTCCTTTTAGTTCGATTTGTTTTGGGTGTTAGCTTGGGATAATGTTGTTGTATTTTTTGTTCTCCGGTTCCTTCCTCGAGTAAACAATCTTGAGGGTAAACGGTACAAAAAAATGTGTTAGTCTGAGCGAACAACTAGAGAATCTTCCCATGTGTCGATTACCATCAGATGAGGCAAAGAATGATGAGAATTCCATTCTCTTCTTCTTGGTTCTGTTTCTTACCCCGGGCCAGCAGATTCAGAAAGGAAAAAGGAGTAATTAATCTCCATTTTCGAACGTTCATCACCACCAGCCAGTCAGCCAGCCGGCCAGAGACCAAGCGTGGCCTCGGGGCGTGCGCCCGGGCCCGTACAAATTGATTTCGTTCGTCCATCATTTCACACCTCCGCGGTGATTTTGGAGTGCGCTTGATCGCGCTTCCTTCCCGATCGGTGTTTGTGTTTATGTGTGTGTGTATGCGTCTGATAGGGCATGTAAATATGAACAGGTTTTCTTCGCTCGTCTGCTTGCCACCAACGATCGTTTTCATGTAGCTCATTAAAAATCGACATTCGCACTTCGTCTAGGTGGTTCAAGCCATTCAGACAGTTGCGAAGAGAGAAAGAGAGTGAGAGCATGACCTTTCAAGTGGAGCATTTGGGCTTTAATTGTTGGGATAAATTATTATGGAATACCAGCTTAGACCGTGCTTAGAAATCGATTTCAATAAATGTGTACACAGGGTGGAAATTGGTCTGAAAAATGGGAGAGTATTTCAACACAAAACCGAGCGCAGTTTTCAAAGCGTAGAGAATATCGATTTTTCCATCAGGCAGCCAGGAGATTATTTCAACACGCACCAAACACACAAACCACAAAGCACAACAGCCACTGCTGCTACTGCTGCTGCTACTGGGGGAGTCTGTGTGAGTGTGGCCTTTGCTTCCCTCCCCCCAACAGGAGAGGGTTCCAAGGAGGGAGACAGGAAGGACATTCACAGACACACACACACACAATAACCGGCCATCAGTGGCGACAAAAGCAGAGCAGAAGCAATTGTTGAGCCACACAAACTAGGACGACTAGGATCGAGGTGGAGTGAAATGGGTTTGCCTGCTTTCCAACCTTCAAACGACCCCATAATCCAAGCCCCAAGCACGCGTACACACAAACACACAACGGTAACGGGTCGGAGAAACGGGTCGCCTGGGTTGATCCTGAAGCGACGTGTGCCTCTGGTCCCTTGCAAACCGCGTCCTTCCCGTGGCTTAGTTTGTCGGTGTGTTGGTGTTTGTTGTGCATGATATTAGGGCTTCCGTTGTCCTGCTGTCATTGGCATATGCTTGCCGGTGGAATGGTGCGGTACGGTTACGACTACGGGCTAAACTTGGCCCCGAGGCCAACGTCCGTTCGCATCCTTTGCCGTGGAAGATTGAGTTCATGGAAGTTGGAAGTGATCCTGCTGTTACACTCCCACCCAGTTGCATCGTTTTTCCTAGAAATCCGTGCACAAACAACAACAAGTAACGCCACTGGCGTCGGTTTCTGTCTGGGGAGGGGAGTGCAATGAGCAAACAATTAAATCGAAGTCATAACACAGTTATTTTAAATTGACCGACACAGAAGCTGGTGTTTACTGGGTTGACTTTCTCGGGCTTGCGTTTTCCGTTGCAAACTTGTGTCACCAGTGGTAGAGCATTTATTGGTGTTGTGTGGACATTGTTGGGCGCGATGCATCGGCTTAAGCCGCTAGATGGAACATGCGAAATGTAATACAAAAAAGGCAAGGTTTTTTTCCTCGCATGTGAAACCAAAAGCATCGCCCAGATGCAGTCATAGGTTAGTGGAGTATTGAATGAAACAGTGAACAGTGTGAGACGTGTGGTTGGGGTTTTGTTTTTCATTGTTTTGAACCGTTCAGGATGTCAGAGTGTGGTTTGGTTTTGACACTTTTATAACGGCTAGCCATCATGATCGCCGGGTGCATCAATGATTGAAGTACCGCCGCATCAACTAGGCGTTATTCATCAGGGTCAACCTCAAATGAACTATCAACCAACGTCAACGATGACAACCTGTGAACTTGTCAGTTTTTGCACAACAATGTTTTCTGATGCGAGAGCAGATGGTTTGCAACACCATTTGCTACTTCATGTGGTACATGTGGCGAAAAAAATACTGTTTCTTGAAATATAGGTTTTAAAGACAATTTTCTCACGCTTTTCAGTCCTGAAAGGGAAACGGTTGGCGCGTTCGGTTCCCCAAGCTCCCCACGGTTACAATAAATATTGAATATCCTTCCCACCTGTATTGTAACACAACCGTCCAGCTTTAGGATAGGTTCGTTGGTACAAGGTTCCAATAGGCTGCATTCAACTAACGTCTTAATTTACCAATCATCCGAGGTTGAAATTGGGTGTCTACTTTTCATTGGATGTGTGTGTATGTGTGTGTGTATATGAACTCGATCATCTCCGTTTTTTACCCCTTCTACTGTGCAGATCCCTTAGCAGGGGTCCTCAGCTCGCTCTGTATCTCGTGCAGGATGATTGGATTGGATAAAATTGCAGCTTCTCTTTTTGCACAAGTCCTCCACCACGATGGAGGCTGAAAGTTCTCATAGCGTCGAGAGATTGGTGTGAATCGGACAAGGTCCGAGGAGCTAAGCGATGATGGTACGAGCTTGAAAACTTTGTGGTACGTCTAATTCTACCTCCCCGATTCGAAACGTATAATTTTGAGTGTTCATTTTCACAGCGTGAGCTTCCATCGGACGTTGGTCGATCCTCCTCCTGCTCTTAAGCGGTAGCTTGCGTTAAATGCGCTTTTTTGCGTCCAAACCAAGCTTCCAAAAATAAATAAAGAAGTTTGAAGCCACAGGGCCTGAGGGCTTACCGTAGCGGTTGAAGGTTTTCCATTTGGCGGTTGAATATGGTTGAAGGTGTTGGCTGCGTGAGGCAACGGCCAGCATAGGCCCTCTGCTTTGGCTCTTTTCGTTTACGGAAGTCGATTGGGCCAAACAAGATCTCGCAGTTTTTGGTGTATAATTTACCCGCCCACTTTAGTACGCCCATTTTTCGCGCATCGTACCGGGAGAGTCCTTGAAGAAAATTGATTATCTTCCTTTTCGCTCCACCGTGGTTTGGTAGCTGGAAGCGGTGGAACACTCACTCACACATCTAATCACGAGCGGCAGAGCGTGCTGCCGACAAATGAGCTGTTAAAACAAAACATAATTGCTTTCCGTGGAGCTGAAGTGGTGTTCGACAGACGGCGGCTGGTCGTTAAGGATGGGAAGAGAGTGAAGATCATATTACGACCTACAGATAGGCTAAGAGTGGCTAGTAATCGGCTTCCTCGTTTTGTTTGCTTGCCACCCAGATAAACTCGGCTGCCGGTTGCGGTGGTTTCGTTTTCCAGCATTTCCAACACCTCCTCAAATGTTGACATTGATTTTATCGATCCCAGACCGACAAGGCTCGAGTTTGGGGTCGTCCGTGACGGGTTGAGTGTATCGTGTCGCGGCACGTTGCGTCTACGGTGGGTCACAGCTCATCCCAAAACAAGCCGTGATGTTGAAATGTTGTCAAACACGAGCTTAAGTGACCACTTGAGATAAGACTCCGAGAGGACCTTGACTGATCTTTTCGTGATCCTTTTGTACGTTCTTCCCGGGCTCTCCTCGGAAGCACATCTGGCATGGGACAGCTTTCTTCTTCCTCGGTTACTTTTAGATAGCGTGCCAACAGCGATCTCTCCTGAAGGGGTCCTTCTCGTTCTTCTGTGTCGCTCTTGTGTCATTTATTTTCCGTCAACATTCCGCCGCAAATCAAAACAAACCAATTTACGCGACACAAAAGGCACTCGTTCGCTCATTTATGTGCGGATTCCGGTTCCTTGTCGGGCTGACGGGGATTGCGATTCGTTCCTCGATTCGATTCCGATTCGTTTCACGTCAAACAATGTAATGCGCACTTCGGGCATGGTGGCGATGGTAAAGGAACAATGGCCGAATGGGAGAAAAAAGACCAAAAGGAGTGTCTTCTGTGTGTATGGCGGAACTGACACATAATTTATCGATTCTTTTGGGATGGTTGGTGCAAGCGGAGGAGGATGGTTTGTTCTTTCATTCGCCGGGTCGGGTTTTTTTGTTCGATGTTTTTTTTTTTATTTTCTATCGCTTCTTGGATTGCCTTCCGTTGGCCACGATTGCCATCGAGGTGCCATTAAAAATCTATCATCAACATTAATATCAAAATAATAAATAGCGACGCTAGCAGAGGGAGTCTGTGATAGGGGGAAGGATGTCTCCAAGTTCCGTTGCTGGTACAAAGAAATATCAATAAGAGGGAAAAGTGCTTAACGCGTCCTCATTCAGCGCTCCTTGAACGGCCATTTCCTTATCATGATTTCTCGGTGGTTTGCTCCATAACTACGGCGAAGCGAAAAAAAAACACCCACCATAGCAAAAGTGAAAAGAAATAGCTACCCTTAGCATGTTCTTTCGGTCTTTCCTTTTGGTGGGTTTTCTCGAGCGTGTCAGTGTTTTTTTTTTTCTCCAAACCTCCACCGAATCCACATGAAAAAAAACAGCGCGTTTGACCATTCTTCCTTTTTTCGGGTGGCCATTTTTCCACCCATCTCTCTATTCCATTTTCACTCTCACTCGCTCCCCCCGTTTACTTGGCGTGTTCACCCCACATTATCTATCGACGATCCCTTAGATCGACATGGGTCGATTGGTAGGGTTTTAGGGAAACTTTTTGTTCGTTTTTTTATCTCGCTCCTTCTCTACCCCATGTGACCAACGACGACGTCAGCGCAAGATTTCTTTGGCCGGCTTGTCGGTTGGGGCGAGAGCGTGGGGCTTGACACAAGGAAAACTGACAAAAACACACGGTTCTAGGATGAAAAATGACCACGGCCAAACTCCCTTTGGCCTGCTTCTTCGACACTGTTTCTCCATCTTTCTTGCCGCTGTGACTTGCCATGTGACCATTTCCACCGTGGGTGTGCGAAAGAAGGAAGTGTCAATGTATGTGTGTGTGTGTGTGTTTTCGTGGAGTTGTGGTTTGCGCTTAGCCTACCTTTCCGGACTGGTGTACGATCGATGTCGCCAATGTCGGCGGGAAAATCCCTCCCGCACAGAGTAACACACAGAGCTTAAAGGAATGGCCAAAGACGACGACGGTCGTGATTTTTCTTCAATCTCCGGTTGGGGTGCTCTTTTTTTATTAGTAGAAGCGTTTTCTGCTTTTGTGTGGCAATAAAATGGCGCTTTAAGCGTTGTTTAAACAGTACACAAAAACCATCACTTTAAGGATATTAAGGGATGAGATGAATTAAAGCATGAGCAATGTTCGGCTAGGTATCTGTAACTGAAGTTTAAAGAAAAAAAAATCTCTCAAACAGATTACTAAGCAAGACATCAAAACACGAGCTCCACGTGCTGCACTGCTAATCAGAAAATTGGAAGGTCGTGTCATTTTGCTTGTCGAAGTAAATTGTTTTTCCAATGACCCACAATAAACTCCCCTAACAGGGCAGCGCACAATTTAGGACACTCGAGCCCGATCTGCTTAAACACATCTCTCGGAACACGATGATTACTATCTACAACTTTACGTAGCGTAGCGCTTTGTGACGCTTCCATGTGCCTGCTGGACGACGGTGTATTTGGTCGAACGTAACAAGCACGCTACTCATACCTCAATGTGTCAGCAACAGTTAGCAACGGCAACCTGCGAGAGCGCCTGTCCATCCCAAAAACCAATCCGAAGCCGCCCGTGTGCGCCGGCCGTGTTGGGTAGTTTGATTAGATAGAAAATTATCCAGCTCAAGCTGGAGCGTTCGAGTGCGCCCGGGATAGGTGGGGTCTCTTGGGTGGAACAAATTTATTTCCCCGCCATGTTCTCGGTGCTGTCTCTGCGCTCATTTTATGATTATTTCCCTCGCTCTTTGGCCGAAGACGGTGCTCCTACACCAGCTACACCCCCAGAGTCGTCATCATCATCAACATCGCATTCGTCGTTTGTTGTTTGTTCGACGTCATCATGCTAGAACGGTGTGTGTGTGTGTGAGTGAGTGTGTTTGTTCGTAGTAACTGTCATAAACATCAGAGCATCGAATCGATTTCGAATTGAGGTTGGTGGTTGTAACGGAAAAGGAACATTGGAAGGGAGGGGGCTGCGCAGAGAAGGAGTAAAACTTATTTCAATCCCAGTGCTCATTTATATAAAAACGCAACGAGCTATAAGGCGCATACACGTCTAATATCTGGATATGTATGTGTGTGTGGGTTTCTGTCTCTGGGCCACGAAGCCCATATCTTGGCCACGATCGATGGAGGTCTGGGGAGAAACAAACGCACGTCTCGTGTACATCAAGATATGACAGTTCGGAGGATGTTTTTGTTATTTGACAAGGGTGTGTAGCAGGCGGAACGGAGCAGTGACTGGCGCGGGTTGGTTCGGCGCCAAGTAGAGCACGGAAGCGAAAAAATATAAACCTCGTCTCTCACTTGGAAAAAAAGGCTCCAACGGCAGCTCGGCAGGAAAAGAGTGCGGTGTAAGAAAATCACGCACATCAAAAACAGTCAGCCTGAAGAGGAGATCAAGAAAGAGAGAGAAAAACGACGAGCGGCTTGAAAATTGACTTCTTAGGTAATTTCAATTTGAAGGTACCTTTCATTTCCCTTTGCTTTGTATCTTTTTGGATTTTTTTCTTCTTTCGCTGCCTATGTTCGGGTCATATCTGACAGGCCCACAACCCTCTTCCCAACAGCCCTGAACAGCTCAGCAATTCATCCTTCGATCTGGGCCGGCTGATAAGAGATCTTAGCATTTTTAGCACATAAATCTTGTAAGCTCATAATGTTATCTTAATTTTGCAATATTTTCGTCTAGCTGTGATAGGCATCTCGGAACCTTCTGCAATTTTGTGGGAAGCGTGCAATTGGAAATAGATCTATTTGACCTATTCGAGAGCGAAACATCATGTAACACTAATCCGAACCGCTTGGTGGTGTATGATGTTTGTGCTGGGAGTTTGAAGCCACAAACGCCGACATACACGTCTGCCGCCCGAAAGCCGACCGTTCTTGAAAGAACCACAATTTTCGCACTCTCCAAAGAATGAAGCATCAGGCTGTAAAGAAGTTCGAAGCCGATGGTCCGATTTTTACTCCTAAGTTGGTTTTAAGAGGGCGTAGCGAGGATCAGAAAGGATCAGAGCGAGGGAAGGATATGAACAAGTATTCAATAACTAATCAAGCCGGCCGACAGAACGATGGCACGGAGGTAACTGTTTTGCTCAAAGTTCATCGTACGGCGGTATAGTTTCGGGCCATGCAGGTCGAAGGATTAACCGGTGTTAGATGGTGTTGTTTGCTGGAAGCTCTTGGGTGGATCCTTTTCATTCCATTCCCTTCCTTGCCTGTCCAATAGCAGTCTTTGTTTGCGTTGGTGAAGAAAAAGTTTGTTTGTTGTTCTACCCATCGACCTTGTTCAACTTCAACATGGTGCTGAAGTTTCTTTGGGATAGAGGAGAAAGAGAGGCAACTTTCGCAAGTATAAATAAACATATAAGTATCCTGCCCGAGAGGACTCGTATGTGAGAGAGCGTGCCAGGTATGCGCAAAGTGAAAGGTGTATTGTGGGCGCTCGGGACAGGAATGTCGCACATACACGGTTCCTTACGAGCTTGTCACACGGCCATCATGGATTATGAGCCAGCTCGATCCTTGTCGAGGGAGAGAGAGAGGAGGGAATGTGTTTTTTGTCAGCGTCCTTGTTGGGAGTATTGTTTTCCTGGGCCGTATTCAGAGCGAAAGTGAGTAAAGCTACTTAGAAACTGGATTAGATCACTCGAAACGGATGCAGGCTCAACGGCAGGATTAGCCGGGGACATTGTGTAAGGTGTCGTTCGGGAAAGCTGTTGAAAAGCGTGTGAAATGGATCGATTATGAGCAGCGACGTGGGCTGACACGTATTCGTTCCTTTCGTGTTTTGCCTTTGTGCGTTGGGTCGAGGATTAGTTCGTAGAACATGCTTACCCGCTTCTGCTGATGAACTGGATGATGATAATTCTACCATTGGCTTTAGATCTCAAGATATGTGATGGAAATGATTGAGTGATTAGTTGAATGGATTGAGTGGAGTTGTCAGGAATAGTAAATCACATCCTTGAACCAACCATGCAATGCAAAGCAAATTAATGATTGTTTGGACATTTGGTATCCTGCAGCCATATTAAATCGCCATATGTATCGCTTGCAAAACTGGAATGACAAATGATTTCAACCAAAACGCCGCTTCCAATCCCGCGCAGTTCTTTTACCTTCAAATTGTGCTTTTAAAATGAAAATTATCCATCCGCTTTCATTTCGGGGGTTAAGGGTGTGTCCCGTACACAAGATGGCCGACAGTCAAAAAAATACGAACAGATGATCGAATTGTTATTAAAAAATAAATCCTTCATAGGTTTTACCCCCTTTGCTCGGCTGTCATCACCGGCGAGTATTTTGAGGGTATCTGTGCGAGAACCAACAAAAAAAAACTCGCTCTGGCGCAGAGGAGGGGATGGTTGACGACTGGAATCGGTGGTGGATTTCGAGGACTTTATTTTATCCCGCATTGACTCGACGGCAACCATTTGCTGCTTGTTGCACTGTTGCTCGTACGCACCCAGTTGCCAGTGTTTTGGGGTGCTAGTTGCCGCTTTGTTTGCCCTCTTTCGCGTGTGTGTGTGTTGGTATTATTAGTTTTTTATTCGTGCGTTGTTGAGCGGCTTACAAACCCGTTTCCTATCGTGCCATACTGCCGATGATTGCGATGAGCTGGATGGTGATGATGCTGATGACGTAGTTGTAGTCCCTCACGATGTGTTTGGATGATACTTATCATCGTCATTACGTTTCACGCTTCATAACCAGCCTAATCATGATGATCTTTCACGTCCCTGGCTGCCGGTCGGCCGTGGAATCCCTCCCCTAAATTTTCGATCTGCTTGTGCCTGTTCGGGTAGGTTCTAGCTGGCAAGGGCCGCTTCGTAGGATGGCCCAGCGTTGATTCGTCCTTTCTAGCGCGAAGGGTTTCGCGCTTTGCTGCACATCAAAAGGAAGGCGAGGACCTTTGCGCTGCGTATTGGAAATAGAATACGAACATCCCTTGTTGTTGCATCATACGGTGTGTCATTGAGGCGATCCTGTTCTCTCCCGTCTGCTAAGCTTTCTCTTTTTGTCACACTCCCCTGCCCGAGCGCTAACGATGTGCTAAGCTAATAGCAAATATATTATCCAATATTTTATGTATCCTTTTTTGTCTTCTTCTTTCTATCACTGGTTCGCGCATTCCACATTGGATGTCTCGATCGCAACGGTAAGGTAGAAACCCTTGCCGCGTGTGATAATAAATGAGGCAAAACATTCTGGGCAGGATAGAAACTTTTAGCACACCATATTTTACAATCGAAACGTTTTGTGCTTCGTCCCCTTTAAATGAGTGTGTGCGCTTGTTGGAAGACGTACAAACCCTCTCCAAAACCAACGCGAGCTCCATTCTGGTGAAGCTTTTAATTGTTCACTTCACCTCCCCGGCTAGGGGGGGGGGGGAAGTATTTTTCTTTCGTTTAATTTTTCGCCACGGTTTCGGTTTCGGGTGCACTAAATCATACCTTCCGAAAGCTTGTTCAATCGGGTCGGGACGGGCTAGAATTTCCATAATAATGCGATAAATTATCAAATAAAACTCTTCTTCCCATCTTTCCCGAGCGGTTCTCCCGAAGGGAGCTTCGCAAAAGATTCGTGGGCTTTTTGGTTGTTGTTGTTGTCCTTCGTTTGTGATGGGAAAAGATTCCTCCAAATTTCATTACCACGCCATAAATTAGGTGTGTATAAAAATGGGAGCAAAATCGAATTGTGTGCGTGCACGCACGCCAACCAAGAAAGAGACCAGGCACGGGGTGAAGTATGAGAAAATAAGCATAAGATTGGCCACATTATTGCTCCACTGTCAAATCCCTTTGAGCTGCCTTCCAACGGGGAAACCCTTGAGGGAATCTTTCTCCCAGCTGAACAGGCAATCAGAAAAGGGTACATTCAAAAAGTTGGCCCCAAAGATCGAAGCAACAGTGTAAAGAGTCCGTAGAGTTCTGTAGCGATGGGGTATATAAACACAAACACAAAAAACAGCAAGAAAACCAGAACGGGATGGAAAGAATTATGTTTGTTTTATGTAAATGTATGACAGCGTTCTGTAGAGCGAGTGAAAACGCTTCAGACGCAGGTGAAAAGAGCCGCCCCGTGGGGCAGGGTAACTTGTTAAAATGACATTTCAATACGCATTTACATTCCACCGTTTTTTTCTGGGCAACAGAGTTTGTGCGAGTGTGTGCGGTACACGGTACGGCACAGTGAGAAGCGAATCGGCTCGCCGTGAGTTAGCTAGAACGCCATCGTCTCATCTAAGCCTTGCCGGGCGACGCCATTGAGCCGATACCGCTGTGCGAAAGAGAGTAATGCGAAGAAGAGGTGCGATGATGATTGGAGAATAATGGAGCTGCAGATAGGTCCGCAGGGAGACGCAGACAACCAACGCGCACGACATCTCAATATGGGAAAACAAAGCAGCCTCCCACTCTCGGGGGGCGAACACATACACGCACACACACACATATAGAAACAACGCCTACCCATACATGACGTCGTTCGGGAGGGCGGATGGCGAAGGGTAGTTAATGTTAGTTTTATTCCTGTTCTCTCGTTCTCACTTCGGACATCCATTACCGTGAGAAGAAGTGTCTCGCGCACCGTTAAACAAGGTGTATACAGACAAGCCACTACCTAGCACGAGGTGAGTTAATCACCTTTCCAAGTGCCGAGGGCAATTTATGCACCGGAGCAGTGTGTGTGTGTGTGTGTGTGTGTGCTTGTTTAATGTTTACTCTGATTCCAAACGATCCTCAAGCTGACGAGTGCTTGTTGGTGCTTGATGGCAAATCGCAAGAATACTGAACCCACACGGGCAAGCAAGAAAGACGCCCAGAGTGTGTGTTCGAAGCTAAATAAGAAACGTTTTCCCTCCGAGAGGTTGTTATTGGCAACCAAACAAGCGAGAAAGAAAGAGCGAGAGACACAGATATGCACGCAAAGGAAACGTGCTTCCACCGAGTGATATAGCGATAATAAAATAAATGATTTACTTTTACGATGTAATTTGATACCGATGAAAGAGACCGGAGAAAGGATCGATCGGTCGGTTAGAGGGCGAAAACGAGTCAACTACCATCGCCCTGGGGAGCAGCAGCGTTTTGGCCCGCAAGGATGGCGCTCGTGTTCGCCCGTTCGCGTCCCATTCCACAATTAACTGCTATTGGTTTTAATGCACTGCCACGGCCAATTAAAGTGCATCGCATTTTGTTGGTCCGTTCCGGTTCCAGTGGAACTTCATCGGCTGGAGGTTGCTGCTCAACCAATCGGTCAGCAGTTCAGCCATTGGGGATGTTTTTAATTGAAGCAGTTGCTGGAAAAGATCCAACTGCTCGGCTCAAGATGGTTTGCACTAGGAGATGTGGTTTCATAACGTCCGACCAGTATGTCACTGGCAAGGACCTAACCTGAAAAGCATGGAAAAGACCATAAAAAAGAGTGCATTTTGTGCGTCATTCACACAGCAGGACATTGTTTAGAGGACGATGAACTTTGAATTCTGCTCGCTTCATTGTTGTGAGTGTATTGCGTGTCAGCATCGTGTCCTGGAAATGACAAACTCGGGTTCAATCTCCACTGACACAAGTAGGTTAAGCTGGGCAGATCGGTATAACCAGTGGAATATTATTCACGGAGGTCAATCTTAGTCAGGCTAACATTGAGTCATGCAACGAATACATTTGCTCCCGAGAAGCTAAACACTAATCGAAATTGAGGCAATCTGTTTTCTAAAATCTTGGACCTGCCACTGAGGGAAACGGAACGGTCTAACAAGGAGTAAGCAAGAGTCAAATATTCTGACAGTATAACACATTTTGGACGAGGGAACGGAAAGAAGCAACGAAAATAACGCAATTTCTTATGCCACCAACTCCACCACCGTCGCTCTCCAGAGAAAGGCAATCAATGCGATCACCATCCCAGCCCCACAGTCGTTGGAAGGGTTTCGGTTGAATGTTGCGCCTGTTGGGACTGTACCGGGTCTTTGAATTCCACCCTCCGTACAGCCCAGTCGGTTCCTTCTGGTGAGGCTTGGATCTCACGATTTGCTGATCGTTTTGACAGTTGAGTTATCTTGTTATTCTCTTCTGTCTGTGGGCTCGCCCGTCTCCCCGGCGGTATACACCATCGATGGTCATTTCGTGCGAACAAATTTTCCAACGCTTCTATTGTTTCAATTTCGACACGTTCCAGCACGTTCCCTCTTGGACTTCGTAAGCTTCTTGGCAGTGTGTTAGCAGGGTCCTTCCATTCCACCTTTGGAAGACAGCAGCAGCAGCAGCAGCACGCGTATCGCATATCTCTCGTGGTAGCATTGGCCGGTTTGCAGCGAATTTAATATTGTCAAAAAGTTTAATTTATGAGCGAGTGAGAAAAGGTAAAACACACTCTGGGCACTGGTGTAGCGTCTGTTGCGGAGAGCGCACAAAACCTTGAAAGTTTTACCCGTCCTGTGTTAGGAAAGTTCTCACAGTGGAGTTTGGGTGTGGGTTTGATGTGATTCGATTTTCCTCCGGCATGAAGCTACTTTGCCTTTGCGTAAGTCGTGCGGTGGAAACATCTTACCAACGCGAAACGAGAAATGCGATAAACGGGCATGGTTTGCCACAGGAGGGCGGAGAAGGAAGGGGGTGCCAACTTTTAAAAAACGGAATAAGAGCGATCCGACCACCTTCAATCACGCAACGAGAATTGAGGCGTAATTCGACACCCTGGGAAACTCGTCATTCGAACCGCCCAACGGCTGGGCAAAACGGTAACGCCGTGCAATCATCATGATCCCACTACCGAGAACGAAACCTCGCTCAGCAAAGTGTGCCGACGAAATCGAAACTGACATTCGCGCACAACAGCGCCATCACCGAGATGTACGGAGCCAAACTTTTGGCGTGGAATCGATGCTTTTTCGAAGCTCGCTCGTTCGAGAAACCTTCGTCCTTAAAAGAGACGCACTTTTCAACGGTGGTGAGATTTGTTTCCATTGTGTCCGTACTGTTCTTTTCGTGCTATTGTGTATGCGTGTGTGTGTGACCGATAGGTACGCCTGCCAAGGATCATCGCAGGCGATGACGTGAAAACCACCACCGGTGCGTGTAACCTCACCCTCTTGAAGGATGATCGCTCTGCAAACAAACAGACAGCGATCCTTTGGGCCATGATCCTTGGGCATCGGTTTGTGAGGTGATAGCTCGGTTACTGCAAAACTCAAAAATCGAATGGTTTTTCTATTGAGGCAACGAAGGACGCTTTTAACATCCTGCTGAATGGCAGCAAAAGAAGAGGGATGAGAGGGTCTTTTGGTTTTTGGGTGAAAACATCTTTGTTTCTACCTGCATTTAGCAGTGTGTTGCGTACAGTTGCAGACAGCTTCAACACAAGCATTAGCTTCAAGGAAGCGAACAAAATTACTGTTTCTGTTTGTGATCGCACCCTCTCCCTTCCCCCCCTTTCCTTTGTTGTTGGGTGAAGTGTACGAAAATATTCTGCTAATAACCACTGAATGTTAAATACTCTCTTCCTCGATTTCATGACCTTTTTTTTCATTGCCTGGAGGACCTTCAAATCTTCCTGCCCGTTGTGTCATCGGCTCATCCTACCCCCGGGCTCTGTACCGGGGCGATACCACTGCTACGGATGCGGTCCGTGGGGTTGTCTTCCTTCCGTTTAGCACGGGTGCGATTAAGTGTGTGCGATGATGCTGCTTTCGGGCTGCGTACAAAAGCAGGAAATGAGGGACATTTTTCACCCTCCACCCTTCGGGAGGAAAGCGGATTCGGAGAGGTAGACTGCCTCATTGAATGGTCTGGCCCCTTGGTTGCCCTCGGTGCGCTTAATACCATGGCGAACAACACGCTGGCTGACTGCGACAGAAGAGGACGCTAACCACCGAGTCGAGTGAGACGGGGCGAATTAAACCGCCATTGTTTTCGTCAGTTCATTCATCATCCTAATCACGAGCCGCCCGGTAGTTGTGTCGCGTCAATACCCTGGCACATAAACAGAAATAAATAAACAACTGTCCTGAGCGGTTGGCTGAGGAGCGAGACGAAAAAAAGATCACTCAAGAGCAGACTTATCACGACGCTCAAACACACACACACACATACAAATATAGTTCGTGCACAAAGAGAGCTCGGTACAATAAAGCACACGGTAGCTGGGTCGAGCTGTTTGTGTATTGGCGTCATATTTGCGCAGACAAATGAGGGACGGTAACAATTGTCATCTGGCGATGGGCTGCTGGTCAAATGTCATACGGCTTTATTCGCAACGGTTCGGTCGAGATTTGCGCTTGAAGATGTGTGTCTGCGTTGCCTTCGTGTTGCGCTTTGCAGATTCCGGTTCCGGTTGTAGCAACACCCGGGCGCCATTACGTCCAAGAAGCCAGTCGAAAAGGTTACAAGCGAAACTAGTTCTGGTCGTTAGTGTGCTTTTTCTATTAGGCGATTGCACCAAAAGCCGCCAACTGGAAGGACACCATTCCGTGTATTGATATGGTTGTGCTCATTTCTGCCATAATGACACCCGGAGCTGAGTGGTTCCGCGAGCAGTAGAACGCCATTCCGGTCCGGTTTTCGCACGATACACACGGTCGAAGGCTGAAGGACGCACGGTAATAGGGCGCGCACTATAAATGACACCCGGCCATATGGATGGGACCCGTTGAAGTGTGTGAATGTTTTTGAAGTCTTAATTATTTTGTGATGCAATCGTGTTGTGTGCGCGGGAATAATCAACGGTTGTGACTTTTTTGTTGCTGGTCGTTACATGCTGGCGAGCGACACTCCCCCCGTACTGCGCAGAGTTGAGGTAGAAATGATCCTCTATATTGGCAGCAATCGTGGCGATGCTATTAATCATGTTCGATTCCCAAGTTCGACGTGCATTGACGAATGACCGATTGGTAATGGGGTGTATAAAAAATGGAAAACCTTCACTGTTTGCAAACCCGTAGAAGGTCGTTACGGGGCGATGTCATCTCAGCTCAGCCGGCATGATCATCCGCAGCAATACGATGTATCGTTTATTTGCTACATTGAGCTGGCCTGATGGTTATAGCGTCCACACCAGGCTCAGTAGTTGTGCACACAGAGCCACAGGAAGTGAGCAGAAGAGTATGGATGCTGCTGCAATTATTCCGCGATAGGTTTACAGCCAAGCCGATGAAGCCGCATCCTCACAGGGAAACGGCGGGTTGTTCGTGATGCCGCTCATAAAAATCATGAAATACATAATTTATTATCTAGCAAACGGGCGAAAAATGCTTATTGCTTTGTAATCGAAATAATCGTATGCAAATATTTTACTTTGTGCGCTGTGAGCAGCATCCGCTGCACATTTCTCGACTGCAAACCTCCATAAAAATATAATATGTTGTTAAGAGTATAGCAAAAAAGCAACAAGAGCCTAACAGTCGTCTGGTCACGGAGCTCTGGTCGGGCAGGAACGGGAAGATAAGAAGCAAACCAAAAACGGTCCTCGAAAACGTGCTGAATGACGGTGGAACAATATGGCAACATGGCAGCGAGTGGTATTTGGCTGCTGCCAGCTCCAACCCCGTCTTACTTCGCTTGCTCCATGAGACATTTTCCGTACGACTTATGATTATCAGCATCATCATCTTTGTCACGAGAGAGGAAGGGAAGGTGTGGAGCAGGTAAAGCCAAAGGAAATATTGAGTCGAGCTAGGCAAACGTAACCGTGCACAGTTTAGTTGCGGCTAGCGCCAAAATGTCGATCACCGAGGAATTGGCCCGCTAGGAACGTGTGCCGATGCCTAAACAGATGACAGAAGGCCCCAAACAGACAGGGCCAACTAACCCGATCGTGTGCTGTGTCTGTGAGCACAAGTGTCTGTCTGCCGTGTAGGGGTACTGCTAAACTGCTGGACGCAATCGATCGTTGCTGATCGGAATGTAGCGAAAATATGGCTGGCATTCGCGGGTTTGTAAGATGCAAAGATTCGCCTCTCCTAAACCATTACGTCGGCTGGGTTTTGCAGCGCAGTGTCACAGTGGTCCAATGATGGGAAGACGGGAGACGAGAGCTTGCTCAAATACAACACAGACACGGTCGCGCTGTGGAATGGCACGATTTTCCAATGAAAACACGAGCTGCTAAGCGGAAGGAAACCAGGGGTTGAGGCAGGGTGCGGGTGAAAGAAAAACGAATCGAAACAAAGTTCTTCGCGAACGCGCTGTTTAAGGGTTGAGAGAGATTCCCGTCTCCGAAGCGAAGACAATAGATCGAGATTGTTAATTTTTTTACACATACTCACTTTTCCACTCGCTCCGGTTGCTCCCGAGGGCAGGGCAGGTTTGGGCCCTTTTGGCCTGCCCGTCGTCGAACCCGGGAGTAGTGACTCCCCATTCATGTGTGTTGCCCTGTTGATGGAGTGAGGCGCAGAGCACAGCAGGAAGCGTACGGGGTAGAGTTATGGCTGGCTGGCCTGGTCTGGTCTGGTCTCCCGGCCGGGCTGGTGTCTTCGGTGGTATATTGGGATGCGAATGGGACACCCTCGGCAGTTGCTGCCGCTGCTTGCAGGAAGGACAAAGGTCGTGAGTAGAGTCGTGCAATTTGATTTAAGGGAGTGTTATATATTTTTATTGATTTCACCCGATAACACTGCTGCACACATATCGGTACGGTTCGGTTCGGTTTCCACGAATCACACTGACTCGCTCTCCCACAACATATCCTCCGTTTGGGGTTCTCCGCCCGCTCACACAGACACTAACACACACCTGACCTGATGTTGGGGGACTGTGCATAAATTTCGTCCAGTATGGATATAAATTATTTGCTTCGCAATTGTGATCTCCTTTTATGCCAGACAGGCTGCATCTGTCTGTGCCATCTGCAACAACGACCTGCATGCGAACCGTGAAAGTGGTGGTTCAACTGCCTGGGGGAGTTGGTTCGTGCAAAAAACCGTTTGCAAACGACGCAAATTGTTATTTTCTCTAAAAAGGAAGATACCAATTGACTGGTCAGGCCCGGTCGGTCATGAATGTGGTAGTTGTGGCAACATATGAAGTGCCATCGTATGAAGGCGGGAACAGAATCGGTTATTTGTGTTGCAAGTTGTGTAGATCGATCCAATTGGACGATGATATATTGGTGTTTTTTTGTTTATGCTTGAAACCGCAAAATATAACGGTGTGGAATAATTAAAATTCCTACTGGAAATGGGGATGAACGCTTGTTATCGGCTAGAAACGGTACAAAATCGCCCAAGATCTCTGGATAAAAGCATTCAAACCCTCATGACGTACGATGATTCACATCGGAAACGTCGTCAAAGTGGGCATCTGCCAGTGAGGTAAGAAATTTAATCATCCCAGGCATCCGTCGTCCACCAGAACTCGCCCCGAAACAGAATCTGATCGCCCCTCCATACCCGTGTGTGTATGTGTGTGTATGCGTGTGTTGTTCCTCGAGCTCTTCACGTGTGTCTATTTCTACTCCAGACGCTTCGACGATTATCTTGTAAAACATCTCCCCATTCTAATAACAAAGGCACTAATAGCATGAAATATAATCCTTTTCGATGCCCGAAGGCTCGCGCACGCTCACGCCCGTTTCGCTCATTACTGCTGCTGATGCTGCTGCTGCTGCTGCGGCGTGATCGGTGTGCGATGGAAAGCAGCGCCGCGACGTTTATGCGACCGAAATGCGAGGACGCGCGCGCGCGTGTGCCTCCGCCGGGAGCACACAAACAGACACACGACGGCGCAGTATTGCACTCCCCTGCGTATTATCTGTGGGCAGCGATCTAAATGAGGATCGCTAAATAACGCTAAAACCATTAAGAGATAAATGTTGATCCCATATATGCGCATCGGCAGCAGCAGAAGCTTGGACCATCTGTGAAGGAGGGAAACAGAAAAAAACCACACTCCTCTCTATCCAAACAACGACGGCGACGGTTGAATTGCAGGTGATCATTTTCAGTTTTGTGCGACTCATCATGTTCTGCGGCGGCGTAAAAAATAACTCACAATGAAAATGTGCAAGCATTCAATTTTCATGTACATTTTTTGCTGCTGTCCTGTGAGCAGAACATGGGCTCTATACGTTGACATCTCGCTGTCATATGCCACGGAAGGAAGAAACACGAGAACAGAAATTGATCGAAAAGCGGCCATGATCGTGCGTTCCTCGCTTGTGTGTGTGTTGGAAGAAGGTGCACCAAGTACACTGCTTGGGCTGTATGATTGGTGTTGGGAACGATCGCTGCAGCATGGATAAACAACATGCACTTAAGTGTACGCTCCTTCCCCTCCTCTCCTCCCCCAACGCAGCATGTGTGTGATCACTTTCGCTGCACTTAATCGCAGCATGGGAGGTAGGGAGGAAAGCGCAGGAAAGAAGAGAACAGCGGGAAGACACATTTTCAGGCAAGTGATTAATTTACACGCTATTTGTTTGTTTGAATATTATTCTGACATGCGCTTGGACGCGCGCACGTGGCGTGTTGGTGTTGTTGTGGTTGCGCAGACACGCTGGAACCTGGAAATCACTTCCACACACCAACCAGCGCAAAGCGGGGTGCTGTAAACAATGTACAGTAAGATGCACGTGAGAGAGTACAAGCGTTCTAATTCAGGGAGGGGAAGCGGATGCCAAACGCTCCTACGCACGGGACGACTGGGTGCTGGTGAGGTGGTGGAACAAAAAGTGACAAATGGTTTACGTAAGATCCGTCTCGGAGGTCAACTAGCTCCATTCGGTTGTCAGATTTGTTCCAAGTACATGCGTCACCGATGGTAGTACGAGCTCGTGGACGCTCGTACGAGTCCGTTTTGACAGGGCTTTCGGGAGAGCCGGGTCAACAACACATCTGGGTCAGTGCTGGGGATTTCTTTTTTTTTTTCGCGGAATGTTGATGCGGTGTGCGTCAGCGTCAGTCGCGATTGTATGACGAAACGGTTTGCCAGCAGCCGTCAGGCTAGGTCAGTCAATCGATCGGTGTTGTACCAGAGATCGCGGGCCGATTTGATCGTCGTCCGGTTTTCGGTGTTTGACAGCCGTGACGTAGATGATAAAAGTGAGATAATTTCTTAATTAGTTTCAAGCCTTCCCCTTTCGGTTGAGTTCTTGTGGTTTTTTTTCGGGGGTCCTAATCCCAATACTGCTGACCCTATAGCTTGGGGTGAGCACTCGGGGCACAACTCCCTGAACGAAACCGTCCAGCTGTGGTGATATTCAAATTCCTTTCGCGGGTCAGTAGCTCAGTGAAACTCCATCCATAGATCCGGGGGAGCTAGTACCAAGCGACGGAGTGGTGTGTGGGGATCTGCTCGTACGGACGCTTGATGGCCAGGTACCAGATTGTGTGTAATGCTCGCCAAACGAAACAAAAAAAAAGGGAAGGAAAACATTCCAATCAGACACGATTTCCAGCCAAACTCTCGCATCGGTCTCATAACGCAAAACATCGCACACATGGGCTCCAGCACAGTACAACAGAAAGAAGGGAAGAAAGCAAAAACGCTTGCCGGAGAATGAACACATTCCCGCAAAAGATCCACACCGGGCACCATATCTGGTTTCCAGATACATGTGCTCTGTTATGTTTTTGTTTATGTTGTTTGTAGTGATCGTTTCTGTTGTTGTACTGGTTGCTGAATTGTATGTTCCGAACTACCTCCCTTCGGGATCTCTCATCCTCGCGGGCCACATTCGCACACCTGACCACGACGGGGACGGAGTCTCGAGGCTCGAGAGACCACAAGAACGCGCAAACCAGGAACTTTGTATCTCCGGAGGCTGTTGTCTTTTCGGTGGGATCTCTTCTTGGTTCGCTCGCTCTCCCTCTCTCCGGACAGGCTCGAAGTCCATTGTTTAAGGAGAATTTGAAAAATCTCCATCAATACCATTCGTGCCTGTTTACGCTCCATGTCTCCGCTTTGCCCCCGCTATACACCTTCGCTGGGCATCGGAAAACCATTAATCATAATACCGGAGCGGGTGAGGTCGGATTTTTCGCGCTGTAGAATCTCACGGGGGTGTTGCGAAGGTGGTTGGCAAGCGGAGTTCAGCGCTCTGTCTGTCCATGCTTTGTACTTTGTACGTGAATAATCGAAGATGAACGATCGGCGGGAATGTTCAGGGAATCTCGGAACTAGCAGTAGACGAGCTGGGACCTCACCTGGCTGCCGGCGTAAAAATAGACATAATTTGTTAATTAATATTTGACCTACCTGTTTGCTAATGGTTCGGGGTCGCTTTCCTATTCGATCTCAATGTGCACCACGCACAAAGGAACAGAATAGACAAAAAAAGGACTTCAAAAATCCAACCAAACTACATTTTTACCAGAAAAACGAGCTTGAAATCAATTTCATCCAACTGTTGCTGGAAACCCGACCATTTGCATTCTTGTTTTTTATTTGTGCGAGAAAGCGGACTGGGGTTTGGTATCCTCTTTGCCTGTCAGCACACGCGATATCCTTCAGGAACGCTGCTGGTGGCATGGTGAAGGGCGTGGTGTGCAGCTGGAGGTGCATTTACTGTTTCGTCGTGTCCTGCCTGATGGAAGTTTGCGCCCGAAGGCCGAATTCCGAAGCGTTATGTGTTATTTTTTTATTACTCTTCGCTTCTCATGTTAGGCAACTTAAACGATCTATCAACATGTCAATTAACGCAACATGATTCATCGTGTGAGTATTTACTGCCTCACTGGTCGGCTCGCTCGCATCTGCGCGTTGTACGGCTGAGCTGTGGAAGACGAAACGGTGTTTGTGGTGATTGCGTTGGAGATGGATTTCAACAATTGAGTACTAAAATTGCAAGCATCGTTTTACGATCGATAGGCTGTAGCAAACACCAACACAGGCGCGTTTATTGCACGATGACCAACGCTTAAAAGGGTATTGATTTTTAATTTACTATTCATTCAAACGTTGAGAAGCGGGATATCTCTATTCGATTGGGGACAGTGAAGCGGAGTAGTAACTGTCGTTACGGTCCTTGGTCACGCACCATCTGCTTCATCCATAAAGAAGACATCCCCCAATTGAGGAGCTGAAATGTAAACATTCCACGCCACTTCGTCGTTCCCTAAAACGCTGCGAAAGGTGGACATAAAAGAGCTAAATACACAATTTATATACCAGCGCACGCAACGCACACGGTGGTGTGGTGTGACGGTAAAGCTTAAGAACGACAGCTACCGATGGAAAGCTGAATGGAAATCCAATTGTTCGAAGGACAAAGGACAAAGGTCCTCGGGCTGTCCCTGCAAACGGGTGCTACACTACGCTCCCCAAAGCGTCGGGTTACGCTCTGTGGTCTTCATTCACGGTGAACCCAGCGGCTTCTGTGAGCGCTCACTCATCGCTCATCTTGCTCACGTTTGCGCAATGAAAGGGTGAGTGAGTTGAGGTTGAGGCATTATGCTCCCTCGGAATGGTGACGAGGCCAAGCCCCGGGATAGTCACATCATCAGCAACAACTCAACTGAAGCAACCACACCCTCCTTCCGTGCCATCGTTCCATTCTGTGTCCACCCCGCCCTCAGATCTCATTAGGCAGCGCCATAACGTTCGGTGAGCATTCTCCCCCAAAAATGGCAATGTTTGCGTGACACCAAACACGGAGATAAATACATTTGTGTTTGGCCGCACACACACACAGAGAAGGGGGTCGTTGTTGTTGTTTGGCGACATAGCGAAAAGTGAGAGGAAAAACCTCCCCCATCAGAAGGAAAGCAGAACGCGTTCGTTATCTGCTGGTGACACCTACGATTCATGTTGGGCGGGGTGGCCGTCTGTGTGTGTGTGTGTGTTGAGCGAAAACGGGGGTGTATCATACACGCGACCGAAACGATATCGGGTGGATCATGGCGTGTGTATTAAGGAGGGACCGTATCATATGCTCTCGTGCTTGTAAAGAGTGTATGCGCTTATGCGTTTAATGGAGTGAAGTCAACCGTGCGGTTTGTCGAGTGAGCAGTGTGCTCGGGAGTGTAGGTGTACTTTCCTTTCCAGTAGCAGTACTTTGTCCAGGCGTGCCCAAGAACGGGAAATTTTGAACTTTGAACGAAGACCGTGGTCGTGGGCCAAGTTTTCGCCATTTTCTTGTGCCCCAAGTGTCTGTTTGTCGTGTCGGAACGAGCGCGAGTACAACGTACCTCAACTTCCACCATTAAAGATGATAGTCTAATTCATTTCCCGGATTACATGGTGGCACCGGGCCGTGTACGGGTCGTGGGCTCGTAATTCATTTGCATTAAATTAATAATGCCTATTGTGACAAAGTTTTCATTAAGACACCCTCTGCCAGGGCCGGTAAAGCAGGTGAATAATTTAATTTCAATATAAAAGCCACTGTAATCACAGCCATAATCATTTTCCAAGCTCTTCAAAGGCCTCTGTCTCGGCCGTCGTTGCAGGGTTTTTGGTTCGTACCTGCGAACCACGACCCACAGCAAATCGCAACGGTCGGTGAGTGTCGACAGGACGTTTTCGTTAGCCAATGCTGGCGTTTGGTTGCAATTAAAATATGCCCGCAGGATCGTGTGGCCACAGGTTCTTTGTTGTTGGTGCTGATTTCGCCAGCACAGACGGGGTCTGCCCGTGAAATAGCAGTTGGTCGGCAAGGAACGCTACGAGCCACACGGTGCAGCGTGTAATGAGATGAATGATTTAAAATCATATTTTACTACCATCCATCCTGCCCAGCGGAGGAGTGGTAGGGTGATTGTGTTGACTGCCGGCTGGCGCCGACTTTCTGCGAAATTTATGACGATTTTATGACGCTCTGAAAATGCTGGAAATGGCTTTTTTGGCAAACAGCAACAATCAAATCGCGCTGGCACATCGTCAGCGTCTCGTCGCTTGTCGGTTATGTGGTTATGTTTATGTTAAATATAACCAAAAAACGAAGTCTCCCCAGCGAAGGTTTTCAGTGTTTGTGCGAGGTGGAATGTATTGCATTTTAAAGCCTTCTTAGGTCAGTGCGGATTTGGTTTCGGCAGTCCAAAATAGACCAACCAAGCTCTGTTTCTCTGTGCTCGCTGGTGGCATTATTTAAAGCAAATATTTAAAACAGATTAATCTACCGAAATGTGTG
Organism: Anopheles arabiensis; assembly: GCF_016920715.1. NCBI lineage: Eukaryota > Metazoa > Arthropoda > Insecta > Diptera > Culicidae > Anopheles > Anopheles arabiensis. The sequence continues at coordinate 2,548,273 of NC_053517.1, read as the reverse complement.
GTTCGGCTTAAAGCTACCGTACCCGAAGCGACCCTTTAGCCCTGTCCATAAATCACTGTCGATCAAAACCCTGCTCCGTCAAGGTGGTTCTCTGACTGGGGCTGGAATGTTGTTTGAGCGAACGTGAATCAGAAGCTGCCAATGTGTAGAAAACACGCCAGCAAGCTCCCACTGGAACTGGACTCTTGCTTTCCTCGAGTCTAGTTTGATGGTTGATAAATCCCCACGCTGGACTTTATTTGACATCCGCACGAAACACGGGTACGGGCTAGGCGGAATGCGTTCCCAACGGGCGCTACCCGTCGACGACGATGTCGACGTTGTCACATTGGATGGAATTGAAATGATTTCCGCTACATAAAATTCCACAATAAAATAAAGAACCACGAAAAACCTGCCCCACTGCGGACGGTGGAGGGATCACATTTCCTTCAGGTGTGCACTGGCTGTTTCTCGCTCTTGGGGAGCATCCCGCCCCTTATCGTGGGGTCCCGATCGATCCGGTTTCGCTCCTTTCTCACTGCGGTCATTTGTAATAATTAACGCACACTCATTAATTAAACCCTTATCTGGGGCCACTCATCACGATCGATCTCGTGGTCTCGTGAGGCCTCTCTGTGCACGGTGGGACCTTATCGATCGGTCTGGCCCGAGCTGGCGCTTTGGCCCGAATCACCTCCCAACACCTTACCTTCGTGGATCGATTCCATTTGGAGCTTTGGGGTGAATGTTTACAGAACCAGAGAAAGAGAAAGAGAAAGACAGGGAGAAGGAATTCCCTCGATCTCGGCGACACGATAAGGGTGCGCCCGGTTCCGTTGACGCCACACTTTGTCTTCCTGTTTAGTGTCGGGACGCCTTTTCCCCCGAAGCACACGCGCCCAATTGGATGTTCTCGCCGGGGAAAACGGCCGAGCGCCACTGCTGCAAGCAGCATTCCAGCAAGCCACAGCCAAGATGAATCTCGTCAAATTAAGATGAAGATTACGCGTTCGTTCGAATATTAAGAGACAATAATTTCGGAAACGGTTAATTTGTACGTCTTTTCCGCTTTGCTTTCTGGCGCTGGTTCGTTCGTGTTCCTTCTGTGTGCTCTTTTCACGTGCTCTCGGCGATCGGACCAGAGATTTGGTCTCTCCAAAAAGGGATTATACGCGCTCTGGTCGTCGTGGGCTGAAGGTTCTGGGTAATTTTTCTTCGATTTCAGTTTCAGTTTTATTCGGTAATGCCTGGCGTCAAATATTCAAATGAGTAAGCTTGGGCGCTCGATAAATGGGATGGACCAAGGGCAAAGGTATTCATTGTAATTGGACGCCTCCCGGTTCTCGTGTCGAATATCGCCTTACGCGTACGCATTATGGAAAACATCTAGATCGGGATACGGGTTTCTTTCTCGTGTGTCATGCTCAAAACCCAAATTCAAGCGAAAGCAAATCCATCCGTTTGAGGGATGATTTAATTTAACTTATTTAAATCTATCGATCATTCGTACTGCAACCGCTATTCGTTTCTGCTGCACAATTTGAACGATTTATTTCAATAAGCAAGATCAATCTGTCTTGCGCTGTAATCCCAGCTCATCGTTGGTTTGCTGGAAAGGAGACCAAACATAAAGAAAGCGAGAGCATTTGCACTAATCATACGTTTATCGCGTGCATGTGTCGGCAACAAAACAAGTCCGGAAAATACACTCCGCGTACGCGTTGACTCTACGGCAAAGCGTGTGATTATATTCTAACCAAACACGTGCACGAATATTGAAGAAAACAAATAAAAACTTCGTCCCAAAAAGTTGGCAGTGGCAGCAAAAAAACGCTCCCTCTTTTGCTGGACGAAGGCTTTGCTGTGCGGAGGCAAAAGTTTGCCAGCGTCAAGAAAGGGGAAAAATAGCGTTAAAATGCCTCGCCAATGTCGGCAGCAGCCCTGTACGAAGGGGAAGGTAATGGGCCAACAAATCCAGGATAACACATTTATTTCTGTTTGTGGTGCTGGTGGTGGGTGATCTGGGTGGAAAATCTGAATCTGAATACATAATAAACGGTTTTCGGTTCATCCCGACCACCACCGCACACACGCATCACCCTACGAGCCTGATTCGCAGTCCTTTCCGACCTTGCACGATGGCAAGTGTCGCTAGCAAACGTTGTCATCTTCCCGTCCACGCGAGCCACACAGAGGGAGAGAAATCGGGAAGAACGACGAAAAATCGAAAGAGGTTTGACTTTAATAAAAACCGTTTTGCGGATGATATATAATCATAACGCTTAGCCGCATGAAAAGCGAACGGCTGCCATCGAACGGGGAGGGAGGATTTCTGCTTAGGATTCAGTCGGTAGAAACGATTCGAAGACGATGTGAGAATATAAAGTGATTATTTTGGAAGCATTGGTCTATTGACTGTAACGATGTTGTGCGGGAAAGTCAAGTATATATGTTGCGCGGGTTCGAATGCGGGTGGTTGGTGTTCTTTCCCGCTTTCGTTTCGATGTTGGGAAACTATTAAAAGGATCAACGAAGGTGCGCATCCTGAACCTGGCTTGCTGGTCCGTCAATTCTTGGTTAGGAAAAACGTCTACCCGAACGTACAACGGAAAGGAGTCGAACGTTTGAAAAGCGAAAGGAGTCAAAGAATAGCGTACTTGTCAAATCATTCGAAAATTATTTATTACCTTAATCGTCGTCTCCTCTACCGTCGTTAATCGTCGTTTGCTGTCCAGAAGATGCGGAGCGCTGTGTGCCCGAAAGAGAGACACAACAGCGGCTATCAAAAGAGGATAAAGATCATCGAACGATCCTAGAACGATGCCGAAAACAGTCTTGCTCTTGCTGCTAGTTGTTTAATTTCCCTCTGCATCAGTGTCATCCGCCGAGCTGTATTCCAATAATTTATGCTGGGAACTGAACCGGGGCAAGCATTGAAAAGATTCGTTGCCCTCAACACAGCCCCTCGGCAAACGTTGGACAAACATACTAAAGCGATCATTTATTACGTTCCCGAGGTTGCGCCCGAGGTCTCCGGGCCGGACTACTCCGTAACCGATCGATCGCGGGTTTTGTGCTGGGCCTTTTGTGAAATCCCGGCTGACAGTTTTATTTGGGAAGAAAAAAGGTTAAGTATTTTTATATTTTGGTAACAGTTTCTTTTGTGCTCGTGTTCGTGTCCGTGTGTGTGTGGCTTGCGCGAGAGGAACGGGACAGAATGCGAGGGAACCTGCCATCCTCGATCGATCAGCACAGACCGTGAGGTAAACGGTTCGATCGATTCTTTTCAAAAGGCAATCGTTATCCTTTCTTTTTCTTTAACTTCCCAAGCAAACCAGCATCCTTGTGTTCCTCCTCAAAGGCCGAACGCAGCTCCGTTTGTGGGAAGTTGGACAAACACGAATAAAAGTAATCCATTTGATTGGGCAGTTGCAGCATTGCGCGTAGAAGATAAATTAAGGAGAAAATTTTATTACTATCCTGAAAGTTATTATGAGTTTGAGAAATAGTCCAGATGCACTGGGAAATGCGGGGCTGGTGGGACAGGTTACGTTTTCAGCTCGCTGAAGCTAATAAAATTCTGAACTCTCTGTGGTCCGTCGTTCTCAAGCATCGTGTGAGTCAGCAGCAGCAGCAGCAGCAGCTGAATGCAGGACACGCAGGCACATTAGCTTCACTTGAACCTACCTATCGTAAGCAAATCCGGTATGCTTTCCTTCCTTGTTTCTTGGAAAAATCTCCATACTCATCCGTGCGTTTCGAGAGCTAGCAATGGTTGCATTTGTTGCAACGCAAGCTTCCAACATGTACCTGGCGGAGATGACCTTCATCTTTCAGCATGGGCAATATGCGAACAAGCCATGCAGGAGGAAGAGGGAAACAGTGAAAGAGAGTTCTGACTGACTAATTTTGCCTTCCAAAGACTCATAAATCCATTAAAATCGAAATACGCAAGCCCTGCGTGAAGGAGGCCTGTTGGGAACAGACTGAAGGAAGGTCACATTCCACAATCAGAGAGACAGTATTGCAAAAAAAGGCAAGATAAATACAACAACAAATACACACACACACGCACGCATAGGAAGAAAAAACATGATCATGCAAGCAAAATTCTGGTACTCGTCATAAATATCGTACCGAGGCAGCAGACCCCGAGCTCAGACTCGTCGCCCAGCCATAAATTCTAGCCTCATCGTCGTCCTTTCGTCCAGCGTAGATTCCGAAGGTCCTCTCACGACCGGTCCGTCGTCCAGTGAGTACGTGGTGTTTGAGTGTATGTGTCTTGGGCCGGTCTTGTTTGCTGGTCTCCAGTCTGACCCACCGAGTGTGGTGCACCTTCCTCGAAAGGCATTCAAAGTATGCTCGACCGATTCGCTTTGGCTCGGGCCTTCGTCGCCCAACGTGCTGTGAGGTGAGTCGAGATTCCGAGCACTCTCACCGGGACCCGGGAGATTTGTTCGCACTCTCCGCTGGGTATCGTTGTCGTTCTTCGTTCCGTTCTTTTTTTGTTTGGCAAATTTATGATTTATGGATGTTGCGTTTTTGCGATTGCCATTGCGATGGTTTGAAACGACGATTTGAATATTTCCTGCGAGGGTTGAGGGAAGAAAGAAATGCTCTCGAGCGTTCGGTGGACCTCCGGCGGTGATGGTAGGGAGTAGAGTTTTGTTTCGGTCGTTGCAATGAAAAGTGTTCGATCTGATAGCACTTGATGAATATGAGTGTGCGGAAATGGGAGGCATATTTCGGGACAAGATGAACAGGCACTCTACACAACTTGATGACAAACTCCTCCAACTCCAATCTTTGGGTGGGACAGGTGGGAGTAATACCACATGCACCTCTAAAGCGACCCAAACTACTCCCATTGTTCATGTTGGCGTCATGTTGATGGACGATGATCACGACACTGAAGTCGACGACGAAGACGAACGACTCGAATGCAACTGTCAAGCGCAGACGAAGATTCCACCCAACATGGGGGTGTAAGCGTTGGGGAGGGGTTTTGGAAGTAATTTTTCAGCTCAATTTCCAGTGTATGATTTCTTTACTAACGCACGCTCTGTTTCTTCTCCCTCTTCTCCGTGTGTGATTTACAGGTGAAAAGCCGTTCAAGTGCGAGCACGAGGGATGCGATAGGCGATTCGCTAATTCATCCGATCGAAAGAAACATTCACACGTCCATACATCTGATAAGCCGTATAACTGTCGTGTTAATGGTTGTGATAAATCGTACACTCATCCATCATCGCTGAGGAAACACATGAAGGTAAGTGTCAGCCGTCGTTCGCTCGGTTTCCCCCGTCTGCGCGCCGTCTGCGTACGTGTGTACACACGCAACGCAAAAGACGCGTTGGAGTTGGAGTAACGTTCATTCCCTTATTCCTTCACCTTCCCCACTTGCCACTCCCTCCGTGCAAACTCCCTCTGACAAGCAAACGGTTGTTGGTATGTAAAACGGCGAAACACCGCTGGGCCAGCAAGGAAAGCGCAACGTTCAGCGAGTGAAAAATAAATTGTCCGAGATCCAACCGGTCTGATAGAGATGATGATTTTTTAACTCGCGCACGCATCGCGATCGGCCAGGTCATTCGTTTCCCAACCTTTCCGACAACCCCCTATCCCTATTTCCCCATGTTTCCTCCGGTTCTCTTTTGGAGATGATTCAATTCTCACGTTTATTTCGGAGGTTACGTTCCCGCATTTGGTTTCTGATTGCCAGGACATGGTTACTAACTGTTTTGTTCTTTTCTCTCTCTCTCTACTTGTTTATTCACAGGTCCACGGAAGCTTGGGAGAGAAGTCCCCATCACACAACTACGACAGTGACGGCGAGGAGTCCAGCTCGGAGAGCGTCATCTCGGGTGGAACGCAAACGCCACCATCGATCGGCCGGCTGCACGATACGCACGGTCACAGTACGCACGGCTCGAGCAAGCTGAGCGCGACCGCCGATTCGCTCCACAGCAACAACAACAACAACAACAGTAGCAGTAACAACAACAACAACACCAGCGGAACTGGAAGCAATGCCGGCAATAGTAGCACCTCCAAGTCATCCAGCCTTCTCTCACCGCCGCACAGTGGAAGTGGAGGTGGTGGTGGTGGCGGCGGCGGTGGCAACAGTGGAACGTCATCTTCGACATCGTCGTCGCATCTTAGCCAAAACCAGCACCACAGTCTGCACTCGTCCTCGTCGCACCTTTCGCACCAGCACCATCTGGCCTCGTTGCAGAACCACGCGACCAGCCTGGCCCCGCCACCGCCCCAGCTACCGCTGACGCCGGCGTCCTCCGTGTCACCGCAGGCAACTACACCGTCCTCGATGCTGGTCGGGCACCATCACAACCACCACCTGCTGTACCACCACCCGCAGCACCACCCGAACGAGTGGTACTCGCCGACGCCCCCCGCTGGACCGGACACGATGAATCATCTGAACCACTTCAGCCACCATCACCACCACCATCTGGTCCATCACGGACCGACGACGGCCTATTGAGACTAGCTGCTGCTGGAGGAGCTGTGCTTTAATTACTAAGCATCCGGGTGCGATCCCGCCTTTAGGACCCGCCAGGGGATGGGAGTGCCAATCGGAGAGTTAGCAGTAGCGCAAAATGTCTCACGTCTCATCAGCTCCTCGTGGCAGTGCGATCGTTTCGCTGGCATCGGTGGACACTCCACCAAGTAAACAATATACCAAAAACGAAGATAACAACATAAGAAGTGCATCAAGAGGAGTCGCGACAAATGCATGAAAATATCCACCTTTCCCAAGTAACGAAACCAGCTGGCGGCAGATCAAGTGCGTGCGTACCAACCCAAACCGATGCAAATTGATACCATTTTGTGCCTGTTATCAAATAATTCCTCCTCAAACAATGGTTGCCGCCACCACTGCGGATGATCGGGTGTCAGCTTTGGTTCGCCGATCGGTTTGCACCCGGTTTTGTTTGTTTATCTTCCTCTTCCTGAATGCTTTTGCTAGACGAGCGAACAGCAAAAAGCCACTTCGTCGTAGCTTAGGTGCACATGTTACACACTCCAAAGTAAGAAATGCAACATTGTTTCGTAGGCGAAAGTGAGAGAAAGAGAGGTGCTGCATAAGGAAAGCATGGGTAATGGTGTTTTCTCAATCAGTGTTTGTTTCACAAAAACAGAGGGCCACTGCTTTTATTAGCTGCTCGCAGTGCAAAAAGGCGATACACGTTATATGTGTGTGATATATTAATGTTCGGTTAGAACCTGTACATAAGGGACTATGTGTGTGTGTGTGCGAGAGAGAGAGAGAGAGAAAAGGGTGTAGTGTGATTAGCGCGAGAAAGCTTGGCGGGTGGTATTGTTTTGGTAGATCCAGACACAAACCAGACCACACTGCTGCCTACAAGATGGCTGACGGTGGGGATGCAGAATAGGGAAGTGACTTTAAGCCAACTACTACGCGAATTTTCGTTCAAACACACAGCCAGACACTCACACACACACACTCGCGGCTACGACACGGCACGAAGAGTTTATCGATGTTTTAAACAAAGATGCAAAGATAGGTATAGTTCAGTGGGAGGGAATGGCAGTGTGTCCATTTGGTCGCAAAGTGGCGCGTGTGTGTTTGTTGTACTTACCGCGATATGTATGTATGTGTACAGTTGTTTAAGGCAGGGTAGTGCTTAAGGGTATTTAAAAGATGCTTAGTGAAATTGTATTACAAAGCAAGCATATAGTAAAGGTAACGCACAACCTAGAGACTAATAAGGGAAGGTGACAATGTTTACAGTAAGGACCAAAAAAGGCGCCGAAGACGAACGATACTGTTGTGATGAACGGGTGGCGTGTTCCGTTGACATGTTGACCGAAGCGAAGGAGTGTTGTGCACGTTGTAGTCGGGGAATGACGATCGCAACACGTTCAACCAACGCTCTTCAGCCTACGAAAGTAACATGATGGTGGAGAGCGTTTGTATAATTTAAGGCAAAAGAAAAGTCCAAACACACAAATACGACGCAGCCGAGGGAGGAGATTAGAGTATATTCAGAGAATTAAAGCAAAACTATTATAATTACAAAAATGGCGAAATGGAGGACGAATGCGAGACGTGCGAAAATGGGCAGAAAAATTTATCGAAAATAAAATATGTGAAAATTATAGTTCAACAAAACAGTCGGTGTATGTTGTTGTGAAACGGGGAAATGCTTTTCATCCGAAATGTGGTGTGTTGTGGGCAATCAATCTTTTCCACCCGACGCCGATGTCGACGATAACGAGCCTGGTGAGGCAGAGAGGTTTGCTGTTGACCCCTGCACCACCCCAACAGCACAGCAAATGGTTGCCATAATGACCGAAAATGGTCCGCGTCTTACTGGGGCGACCGACTCCTACAACCGATATGGATTTCGGACAGTTTCTAAGCATATGGGCCACTTCCAAATCCACCCTGGTTTGTCTGTACGCGTCTCGAGTGTGTCGAAGGATTCTTGTTCCAATTTGAGCCCGTTCCGGACACGAAAAAAGTGGAGTTATGGTCTTGTTTTATGAATATTTAATTAATTATATGCTCATATTCATAAATATTAATTCCATTTTTCTTTCCCGCTTCTCGGCCACGATCGTTTGCTTTCAGGGTTGATCGTTTAGTTGCCCGCTCGCCCAGGTTCCCATCTCAGCGCCAGGTTTCGTTCTGGTTTTTCTGGGCCTCGGTCAGAACGCGCGAAGGGGGCGCGAAGATCAACAGAAGAGTCAGGTAAGCACACTGTTCTGTGAGTGTGTGATTAACCGAAGAAAAAAGCTTTCCTGTCTCTTGATGATTTTATATTATTTTTATCAATAAATTAGTCGCCTTTTTGTGGTGCTCATTTTCCCCTCCCCGACCCCTCCCTCTACGATTCCACATCCAGGGATAGAACGCATGCAGTATTCCTTCTAAACGTTGCAACACTTCTCACAAGACGTAAGACATCTCCCCATCTTATTACCTTTCCGGGAGTTTTTGTGAAGCCCGCGCGGTGGTAGTGGCGGATGATTTCCACCCTGTTTTAATTTTTTGAATCATTCGACCAGTTAGCACCGACGGGACGGGCAAGAAAATGAGCACCGAAAGAAAGAAAAAACACGATCTACTCGAACAAAACAAATCCCCGGCGATCGGTGCGGGACTGGGTGTCGAGCGATCGCGGGACACGGTGGAATCGTGAAGTCCTCGAGAGTCCAAAATTCACGCGAGAATCTCGACAAGTCGCGGGCGCACTTCGCGCCCCGAGTTCAGCCCGTTGTCCCGTGCTTGCTGGTACGAACGACGCAGGGAATGCTATGCGACGGGCGACGACGGCGAGGACGCTTGGGTCCCGAAACGAATTATGACAGATAAAATATTTATAATTATAGAGTGTTCGTTTTATGATGTTTGTTTGTGATCGTTTACAATTTTTCCCTCTCCCTCTCTCTCTCTTTCGCTGAATTCTCCTTCTCGTATCGCTTGTTGTCATTTGATTGCGCGTTATTCCACCCCCATGTTTCGGTGGTTTTCGGTGTGTTCTGGCTGACCACAGAACCGTGGTCGTCGTCGTCGTCGTAGCCGTCGTCATCGTGATCCTCGGGAGCTGCAGATGACAACGGATAAGCTGCACGATCGGGGCAGCACGCAGACACGCGGGACCGAGACGGGGTGCATGGAACGAACGAAACGAATTCCCGAAATGAAATATTTAAATCGTTTTGTATCATCAATAAGCCAGCGCGGAACGATTAATCGTGAAGGCGGGTTGTGGAGCAGGGGGCGAAGAGACCAAGCGAGGCGAACAAAATATCATAAGAAAACACAACAAATCTTATGTTCGAGACGCGCCGGTTTTGAGGAGCCCAAACCGAGCCAAGGTTGGTTTTGCTAATTTTGGGTGCACCGTTGGCTAGAAACTATCGGTGGCCGGCGGGCGAGAGGGTTCGGGAAGCCAGTCAAGGCCACGGGTTTTGTGCAAAATCAAGACACTAAACTAAATCATCTTAGCCTCCTTCTTGGGCAGGAGGTCTGGGTGCCAGGAGGGGAAAGATTGTGCAGTTTAGCAGCAACTCGCCGCACCAAATGCAACCCTAAATGGTGGCGTATTATTCACGTTGCGATAAATTTATTAGGAGCGATTTGTGGCCCCAATCGGGCATGGATTAAAAATAGAACGCAGCCGGCCCGGACTCATCCTCGTTCGAGGTCAGCGCAACGGCGCATCGGTGCGCAATTACAATAAGAGAAAAATAGCACCACTAGCCAGCCTTGTCTCGAGAAGCAAATTGCCCCTTAATCAGGCGCGGTACTAAAGTTTAATTGACCCCGAGGGGGAAGCGACTTAACTGCACCTTGCGCGTGCGGCAGTTTGGTTTGGGCATCGCGCAGATTAAGCGTTTATCTCGGGTTTCATCGGGCTTGAAACCAGAACCGTTCGATTGATTTCTACGCGGTGCGGGATGACTTGGGGACATCTTCGGCCGCAGAAAACTACCGTTTCGAGCGAAGGGGAAGATGGGAGATGGACGGTGGGGGGAGAGAAGCATTAACATAAATATGAATATAAAATATAATTTATGAAAATTATCCTTGTCATAACCTGTTCTCAGCTACGTTCATTCAGTGATGCTTTCTGCTGCTTTTATTATCTACGAAATGTCTCTTGCCTTTTGCTGAAATGTCGATGGGTTGCTTGTTTTGTGGCAAATAATAAAAAGCCCCATCTCTCCCTAGCTCTTCCTCTTTCTCTCTCTCTCTCTCTCTCTCTCTCTCTCTCTCTCGCTCTCTTCTTTTACTGTAAGGTAGCTCGTTTCCTAGCAATAGCTTAGCTCTATCCACCATGATCGTGGCTTCGTCTGCCTTACCCTCTGGCCGAATAGTTTATGTGACGTTCATGGCACCAAACCAAAACGGTACGGGAAGCAGTGACAGTTTTACCGCACAACAGCCTCAACAACAGATTGGAAACATTGTCGCTAGGATCGCCGCAAACTTACTGAAGCGAGATCCAATTTTGCTAATGAGGTGTTTGACATCGAGGCGAATCTGAATGCGAACGTGCCAAGGAGGAGAGGAATTAGTTAAAGGGAAAGGGAATTAGAAAATTGAAGATCTGTTTGAAAGTTAGGATGAATGCCACTTGTGCAAACTTTTTAAAATAATTAATTAATTACTCGTTTGCATAACAGGATGAGTTTCATCTGCCATTAAATCATAACTTCAGATTTGAGCAAAGTACGTAATTGGACTGAGTCATTGACGACCTTCTTCCGGTTATGTACCAGATCTTGTTATTGAAATGTGTGACGTTGATTGTACAATCCGAACCCGCGGCAAACCCTCCAAGAAGAACGCCAACCCGTATCATACAGAACCCTATCATGGTTCTCAACCGATGAAGGGGGTCTGCTTGCGTACTTCAAGAACCCAAAAAAAAAGAACACAAACCAGGCCATCGGTCGGAAGTGCACCGAGGGAAAATGCTTAATTTAATCATGTTTTATCATAATCGTTAAATTTGAAACCGAGACCTAGCTCTGGGAAACAAATTGTTGCTCGCGTGCACTGACCATGATAGGCGGCGAAACAACGCGAAACGAGGGCAATGGGACTTTTTTATGAACGGCAGAACGGCGCGCGCGCATCGATGTTTGGTAAGGAAAACAATGAAATGAAATGCACATTATGCGATAAAACAATTAGCATACAAATGCCACCACCTTCGTATTGTATTTATATTGGCTGTGCAGTTGCAGAAGGCACGATCGGGTTCTGCCTTGCTGGAAACGGGCAACGAGGCAAGTTTTCATCACACATGTTGATAGCATTTAGCGTTATCATCAACAAGGGGTACGTGCGGTGAATATTGATCGCACTAAGGTGATATTAAATCTGCAGTGTAATTGCTTATTGTTCGTGGGCGTACCTTCGTTTTACTGGGAAATGAACAACTTTTTACAAGAAAATGCCCTAGAACTTGTTGGTTAACGACCTATGTTCAACATCCAACATGACTTTGGAGGAGGTCTTAAACTAACTATATTTCTTTAAATTAACTCCAAATTGACGAACCGCTCGGTAAGACAACCAAGTCATCGTCCTAACAAGCTCTCAATATTAAAGAATGTAAAGAGAAGTAAATGAAAAAAACCCTATACTTCAACTTGATTGATATCTTTGCCAAAAATGCTGTCAAAAACCATCCAGACCCTGCGAAGACTACTGACTGATGAGAATAGTAGAAGCAGAAAGCAATAAATAGCCTATTCCAGCTGCTACAGATACTGATGAAGCAACAACCGCCAGGTAGCTTTCACTCTCAAGTAAAACACGAAAATAGATTTAATAGATTTTCAGCTTCTTAATCACGGCTCACGGCCGTTTCTGGGGCCGCAGTACGAAGACGCAGCGATCCGGTGAAGCGATAGAACGCGGGAAAAGAAGTGCTTGCCAGGCCGGAAGGTGTGTTAACAGCAAATCAATCGTGCTCAAATGTAAAGTAATTGTGAAACGACTGTTCAATTTACGGTTTGGCAAGAGGCAGCAATAAATCGTACACCGCTCGCGAGACAACAAAAGTGAGGATAAAGTGAGCCTCATCAACATAAATTAGTCAGTCTGCAGAGCGTGGCAACAGAGGTGTGTGTGGCTTCATAGGCCAAAAATTCATTCACAAACTCGTTGGCTGTTGGAGATAGTTGCCAGTGCCAAGCCCGTTGTCGTCGTCGTCGCTGAAACATCCAATCATCCCGTGATCCGATGATGATAATGAACATTTATGGGCGTCTTCAGACCGATGAAATATGACGAACGGAAATAGCTCCTCTCATTGTGTCCTCCGATTGTGTTTTCTGATTGTTGGGTTTGGTTGTTAATTCATTCTCAATCAATTCTGGAATTCATTGAATTTTCCGCTTTGATTTGCACGATCATCTCCTGCTTTCCCACCAACACGGTGGAGGGTGAGGACTCATTCACAACCAGCCATCTAGCAGAGCTCTGGTCTGGTGCCAATTGTTGTGCGCCCGTCTGTGTCGTTTCGTGTCGGTTTTGTCACAATAAATCCACCATCCAGCTTATGATGGCGTTTTATGGTTGTTTAAAGTGTCGTTCCGTTCCGTCAGCGGACAACGGATGCCACCACCAGACATGCCACTATCCTAACAAGCAACTAAACAAGCATTCTATTCCGCCAGATTATCTTTCATTTCCGCTAGATGGCGCGCCATTGTGGCGCACTGGAAAGAAACAACACACGCCCCAAAGCCAAACCAACCAACTGGGCGAACAACCACAAGGTGGTGCTTTTCCTACTGCGACAACCAGTTTCCTCCGTCACGGTCACACAGGACTTTCGGTCTTGTCAGCTCGTCGTTGTCGATATAGGGTAGAAATTTATTGACGGTTTTTATGGTGAACATCGAAACGACTTGTATACACACATAAAACTGCTCCGGGAGTAAGCGCAACTCATACTGGCCCGCACGGGTGGAAAGCACGCATGGGAAGGAGGAAATAACTCCCTGTGAAAGCTCCCTTCCCGAATGGTCGTCGTCGTTGCCGTAGTCCACTCGCATCGAACCGAAAGAATTGGGGCTCTTCCGATTGGGCGTCTGGGCGGCGTATTCTTGCCTTGGGGAAAAGCAAGGCGACAACCGAAAACGCGCGACACACACACACTCCAGCGGACCCAGAGCCGCACGCAATCGAAACAAAGTGGAGACAAAAGTTCCACCCTACGGCGAGCTATCAAACGCTCATAAATTCTTTCGTTTTATAGATCCAACACCATCATCCACCGTGCCATGGGACGGAGTTTTTAACGTAACGTCCCTTTACGAGTCAGACACTTTGCTGTGTGTGTTTGTGTGTGTGGATGTGAGCTTGATGTTTTTTCCAGTGTTTCCTTCTTCTTCGTTTGGTTGAACGACACTTTTGATGAAGATGAAGTTAACCGAGGAGCTTCGTTTGGCGTTTGTCGCTTGCAACGGCTTAGATTTTTCCTCAATGAATCGGTAAGCCCGTAAAACTCACCACCATTTGATTGGTCGTAGCGAGCCCCATCACCCGGGTTCAAGATTTGGACGTGAAATTTATGCATGCTCTTTTAAAATCGATCGCAAATGGATTATCGATTGTAGGATAATAAGATTTTAACGGGGCCATTTTGTGGAATAGTGTTGTTACCGTCGTCGTCGTTTACGAGTTCTTTACGATCCACCTGTTTAACTGACGCACTCGTCACGATCTTGATCGTATTTCTGTAGCATCTTGTTGAGACAGGCGAAAGAAACTGTTGCTTATCGCAATGTCAGAAGATTATTTTATTTAATGTAGAGAGAAATATCAATATAGCTCTGCCGTCATTATCTTCAGTAGGTTATAACGCGTGAATGCGAACTGCATGCAAGGAATTTATCAATCAGTATCCACTACGAACGAGAATAATAATAAGAAACGTACCATGATCGTCCTCGTTCCAGTGTGGGTAAAACCCTATTGCATAAAATATGTTTATTAACTATCATACGTACAGCGTTCATCGTTGGTTGTGTAGAAATAATTGCATCGTTTACGTGTAACAGGGAAGGGGAAGGCATCACGTACGATTGCTGCGCCGAGAGTTGCCATACACGCAAACGGCAAACCCACGGCGAACCTTTGGCTCGCCTGGCGAAGGTATGGAATCATAGCCTCACACGGAAGTATCTTTGGAGGACGATTGCGCTGCGAAGATGCACGAGTAAGATGTATTGCAAAACGGCACAAATTGTCAACCATGGCTTTCGCAAAGGGAACAAGATGCTCTTCGATTGCACCGCACTATGGTCGGGCATGAAGTGAAGTAGGCAAATATATTCTGTAAATTGTTAGTAAAAAAGAAGTTTTATGCTACATATGAGGATTGTTTTAAAGAAAAAACACATCGTTTCTTTCATAGGACTTTAAATGGTCTTTGAATCGTTAGTCGAGGACACTTCCACTGTTCAGTGACTTTACATATTCTCAACCAAACGCGTGGTACACATCATTTACATAAACCTGGAGTATCGTATACTCTGCGACAAATGTAACATTAAAAAGTTTTCCACTCCCTTTGGACCTGTTCCGGAGCGACAAGCTGCAGCCACATGGCAGCATGTTACTGCACCCGGGTGACTGTCGCCAGTCGGTGACCAGATCGGGGCGGTGAGCACGGTACAAATTTGTTAATATGAGCGGGCTATGTTGTGCTGCTGATTGAACCACATTTTGTCCCGCCATGGATGCGTTCGGTCGGTCGTTTTGTGCAATCGTGGCCACACCGCGCACCAAGAAAACACACACACACACATACACACACACACACACACACACACATGAATGAAGCAAGCCCAGACACGGACCCAGACCGAACGAGAGCCGTACAACCGTAGTCTTCCAGGGCTTGTGGTTGGACCAAGCGCGACTTCAATTATAATTCGACTGTCCAATAAATTAACCATTTGCCATCCTGTGTCCAGTCAGATATAGGGAGGGAGAGAGCGAGAGGGACGATCAGTTTTGCATGGTTAGTTCGGACGGACACCTGTGAAATTAACTTGTCCTCCGTGTTGCAACAAAACGACCAACGGTCTGGTAGGATATTTAGATGTACTTGGAACGGTCATAACTTTCATTCAGTGTCATTTCGCCGCACCGTTCCACCCTTTTACGCGAGCTCGTAACGTACTCCCGGGAGGTGGTGGATCTTCTCTTCGGATCGTACGGTGTGTGCCGCTCATCCTCCCAAGAAAAAAAAAAAACGCAATCTTCTCGGCATCACGGCACGGCATAATCGCTCTTATTGAAATAATTGACATTTTTATTGAACTGTCGGCTAATTGATGTCTCCTTTCGGTCGTCGTCGTCCATTGCGCTTTGCTATGCGCGATTGTAATACTTGGGCGTTGCGCATAGCGGCTTGTAATTGATTACTTACGCTGTACGGGTAAGATAAATTATGCTGATCGAGCGCATACTACGATTTGCGCACAAACGCAAATAGCCGCTGGGGCTGGTGAGGATGGTGCCGTAGTACGTTAGATATCTCAAAAAAGCAATTTCCATATATCTTGCGGTTTCCCTTTTTTTACCTTCTCTCCCTCCCCCCCACCCCCTTACAATCACGTCATGTAAGAAAACATCAATGGAAAGGTTGGATCGGTGGAATGGGCAGCTTTCGCCCCCTTTCGAGAAGGAGTGAGAGGCAACAGTTGGTGATGATTTGTCGCCGAGTGGGGCGTCGCATAAGAGCATGGAAATCTAATCCTCCTCCGAACACGTGTTTTAGATACGATTTTAAATAACTTATTCCATCGATCGATCGCTCATCGATCGGGACCATTGGGAGTGCAACGGGTCCCACTTGCGCTAGAACGATCGTGCCATCGGTGGTGGCTTTGGCTCGATGTTTGGGTTGTTTAGTCCCGATGCCCGATGTCGTTACTCCTGTTTTGGAGTCAGATTTCTTGCGCTAGATAGCTGTTCTTCCGGCGCTGTGGCCTGGGCTCCCACTCCAAAGAACCACACACACCAAAAACCGGGCAAAAGTCACCGGAGTTTAGTTGCGAGCCGCGATCGGAGTCGCGAGATTATAATTTATGCTCGCCCAGTCACAATAAAACGCTGAAACTAATCTTTATGAATGGGAATGAATGAAATGGCCTTTGGAAACGATGAGCCTGGGATTGCTGGGCGACGAACGGAACGGCGGTATGTGTGGGGGACAAGCACGCGAGAGGATATTTTTTTCGGGATTCTATTCAAAAACGATTCGAAACGATCGTTAATGAATCGTTGAATAATAAAGTGGGATGTTGGTTATTTCTGGGGCTTGAATTTGGGGGTTTGTGCTGAAGAACGCTGAGTGGCTGTTATAAATATGACAAGCAGGACTTGCAATAAAGATGACGGTTCGTAGAATTCAGGCCCAGGATGCTAACGGAAGCGCAAGGTGCGATAACACCAGCTAAAGCGAAGCCCTAAAGAAATACAAACACATTCTTTGCATACACCTTCGAAGGTTGCGTTTTAAAACTCGGTAGCGTTGCATTCCAATTGTTGTGTTTTTAAATTTATCGTACCACTTTTTTTGCTGGAGTCTTTTCTGAAGAAGTTGATTTGATGAAAATTTAAATTATATTCGTTTCCACGAATAAAGAGAGCTCAGAACCAGAAGTTCCTCGAACTGTCTCGAACGGAATATCATCTCAAAGTAGAAAAAAAGGAAACAACGTAGATAGAAACAAAAACGACTCGTAACGTTTACCCAACCGGAGTGACACATTCGAAGTTGGTGGAGGATGAATAATTTTAATTTACCACCAACGTCATAACCATAACAATCGAGCAAATTATTGTTACTGTTATTGGTTACGGTGCCGTTCGAGTATTTACGATACACCAGCGGCACCGATGAGCTCTGTATCTGTAAAGGTCAAACAATGCAATCTCGGCCTTACGACTAGTTCTAGTTTCGAAGAAGGCCTACGTGAAAATAGGCAATTCCACTCCTACACGACTATCACCCATCACCCCGAAAAGCATACACACCGTCATATCTAATGGTCTTGGCTTGCAAAAGAATGGACTGATTGTAGATTATGTTGCAAGTAAATCATAACCACGATAACGATAACATTGTAGCTCGGAAAAAGTTTCACGATTAGAGCTGCTCAGGTCCAGCAGACACGGGCGCCGGTGCAGCTGTCATCTTCAGGTCCCGTCGATACGTGTACGGGCTGACGTCGTTGTTTACAGACGTCATTCGGTGGACTCCCCCAAGACACCTCTTGCCTTTACACGGCTCCTGCATATTTATATTGCAACTAGTGACGTGTTGGTGGAAACAAAAAAAAATATAAACCATCCTCTCACCAGCAGATACCGAATGCCGCACAGTTGCAACTGTTGCGTGAGAATTAAATCCTTGCTGCTGCTACTGCTGACGAGTCCTGCACGCGGGGACGCGAGTCATCGCGACCCTTCGAACGTAAGGTCTCGCGAGTGCGTATTGCGATCCCTGTAATTTACTTCCGCAACCGGAACGCTGCAGTTGAACGAGTAGGCGTTGCCTTCGTTGTCACGGAGCTTCCCTTCCGCGAAGGGTGACGGTGCGGACGCAAGGGCACACAATCGAACGATGGAAAGACGTGTGGCCCTATCAGCGCCAAACACGGGAATTCATCATGTTGTGTTTGTCGGCACCGTTCGGCGGTAGGCTGCGTTAGGGAAGACTGACATCCGAGGGCATTGCAATTTTCCGTCTATCCTATCCGTACTGGGCTGCCTTGAGTGATGTATCAAGTTGATCGGAAAATCTGGTCTCTCTCTCTCTGCCTTTCAGTGACCGATAAAGCGGAATTGTTAAGCGAAGGAGCTAGGCGAGATAATGGGAGCTGCGGAAAAGCGTTACATTGAAATAAATATAATAACCATGCTCGTCAATCGCGGACGACGTTCGCCGTTGTCGTCAGTGTCCTCGGCTCATTGACGTCTTTCGGGCCGGTATCCCCTCGCCCTGTCCCATGTCCCTTCCACTGGCAAGTCTTTATGAGGCATCTCGAATTGCTGGCGGCGCACGGCAGAAGGCAACTTTTCATTTTGATGATATCGATTTATCCTTTTCAAGAAACGCCCGAACACTGCCACACAATAGACGGAGGAGATCGAGGCAAAGCACAGCACAATCGCCTCGACACACACACACACACGCATACAATAAGGAACGGTGTAATGCTAATGGATTTTCCCGAGGACGGACCGGCCCGAAAGCCTGCAATTGACAGCTTTTCCTATAGGCATTTCCCCGGCTTCTGTTACGCAACATTGTGCACGGTTCGTGGAGCTTCGGATCGCGATGCTGCCGTTGCTGCGTGTTATCGCACGAGGGACAGTATCAAGCATGTGTGTGTGTGTCTGTGCGCATTCGGGTGGACGGATTTTTGAGCGCACACCTTGGAGACACATTCGGTGGCGAAAGATACGCGCGGGAGCGTAAATGGCCGCGAGGCAAGTGACAGGCTTTTAAAATCCCCCGGTAGCCAAACCTGCATCGTATCGATCACTGTCACTCATGTTGTAAACCGCACAGAGCTCTTGGCTGGCGAGCTGGAAACAGGCGCACCAGAAGCTCATGCAGCGCTAAAGTAAACGTTCAATTAGAAGGTGCAAAACGGTTCGTCAGCTTGCTCAAGAAACAAAAACATTGTTCCGAGGGCATCAGGCACTAGGGACTGGGAGGCATTCCCAAAGTCATTGACACACACAATAACAACAAGTGTCTGACCTGTGTAACAGGGTGTTTATGTTCCCGGACGATCCTTCTCGCGCCTGGCTACGAGAAAATGCGTAGGGACGCGTTCGTTAGGCGTCGACAGCAAACACACGCCATACGTGCACCGTCCTCAAGGGTCAAAAGAGACGGAGAGCGAGGGAGAGCACCCAAATTAAGAGCAGTGCAGTTGGGTGATGTAAAAATAACTACATCAGTATTGTCTTTCTGTTTTGCTTGCTGATGTATTTAGTTTGATGATCGAATTTCTCGCTGCTAGCGTTCCCAAAATGTTGCATCTTTGGAGAAGCGTTTCGTTGGGAGCTGTCGATCGCATCAGATCGGACGCAGATTGGACGAGATTAATTGAGCTGTCGTGCGATAAGAAACTTTGAAACCATTTGACGAACTACCTTCAAGCTTCCTGTAGAACTGTCCATAAAAGCGCAGAATATGTTGTAGTTGGGCATGCTTAGTGGTTTCTAATCTTGGGCAGTATCTACTCAGCTCAGAAGCAAAAAGACCTTGGATAATATCAGCAGCAGAGCCTATCGTGATGGAACTTAATTACTCATTTGCTTGCCAACCGTTTAACTACTAACCGGGCACTGGCGATTGCCTCCGAGAAACACAGTTTCACACAGTCGCACAAATCTAGTTCTGCCGCACGCTACGTTCGGCCCCGATATGAATCATTCCAACCCATTAGGAGCGGTCCGGCACGATTTGCTTAAAATTATCGATCAAGCTCATGTCGGTGAGTAGTTTAGCAATTAAAAAGTCACCCCGTGCGGCACCTGCTCACCATCGATCATCGTCGGGCCGTGGTGTCGGGCGCGTGGAAAGGATGTGGTCCGGTTCGCTAGCTCTCTCCCCTAGGCTGCGGCACCGAGGCACGGCTAATGATGACATCCGATCAATGTCAAACAAGATGTTTTACGACAGATCTCTATCGGAAGGCAATAAATTTAAATCAGCTTAGCTCCCCGCCCCGAATCGACCCGCGTGCCGGGCCGAACAACCATCTGCCGGGCCGGTCGGAACATAGCATGGACGTGAGATGGAAAGTGGTTTCAGGTGGCTCGATATCCTTTCATTTACATTTCATTTCCATCCCGTTTCGTGGGCACTCGCTGGCGCGGTGCGACGCAGCCCAGCATTTGTTTATCAGCGAAAGGAAAGAAAGAAGCCCAGTGAGTGACAAACAGATTATCGCGCATTTGAATAATGTGTCACACTTCTTTCTCCTCTTCGTCCGCGCTCTCTCTATCTCTCTCTCTTTATGCCCGCTCGTATTCGGTCTCAATCAATCCCGGTGTTCATCGAGATGTAATCTCTGGAAGTTAGATCCATTCCAGTTTTTCTTCGTCCAGTAGTCAATCGGGAAGTGAGTACACGACGCCACTGGACCAAGTTGGAACTGAAGAAGTCAAGAAGTCAAGAATAGAAAACGGGAAATCAGGAAGCCGGAACACGTCTGTTGAGGAATGATCGAGCTGCCTTTGGCAGAAGAATCGTTGAAGAGTGAGTGATTGATCGCTTCTGTTCTGCACGCTTGCGGTGGAACAACTAATCATCACCTGGAATTATACCTTCAAGAGGTATTATTGAATTAAATAAAGTGTTCTACTGTTCCAAAACTTCTTGAATATTTTAAAATAAATTAAAAATCATAGGTTCTGACGAATGATGATCCTTGATATGGATACATTGTCGTGGCTTAGGTGTCTTCAAGGAATGCAAAGAATCGTGTGAGGTTCTGTGTCCCGTTTGCTGTCAATTTACGCCCATTGATGTTTGCTTCTTCGTCACAAGTGTTGAATAAAACATCTCACAGTGCTCAAACACGTGCTTTGGAGATTCTTTAAAAGTATCACAAACTTAAAAAGACAGTTCAAACGCCAAAGGGAAGGATTTGCACGACGAATGACGCTGGTTACCGTGGTTTGGCAGTCGTCGCTTGCAGTCATTATTATTTTCATCGCGTATCAATATCGATCGAAAGCTTTTCAGACCAGATTGTTGCTTCGTTTTGTGCTTTATTTTTACCTTCCTGCATAACGTTCACAACGATGGAAGGATGGGGACGCAAAACCTTAACGAGAGAAGTGCGCTCCTTGCTTCGATTATGACGAACGAAGGCTCTGGCCCCGGACGAACCGAAGTCAGTGGGTGTCCTCAATAAATAAGAAGCCCAATCGAATGAGTGACGAGCGACAGAGCGAGGGGAGGTGCTTGTGGGAAGGTTTTACAAATTTAATTAAAAGGCCCTTCTCCGCTCGTACCACACGCCCTTCCCGGTTTAAACCAAATTAGATCAATTTCTTGAGATGCCATGACCGCTCCTTGATTTGCCTATCGCTAGCAAATCGATCGGAATTTGGTCGTGCAACACCTCAGGGAACCTTAGGCTGCCTGTTGTGCGTGGTGGCAGCGGAGTCTTTAATCAGCCAGCCGATCGGGTCGTGAATTCAATTAAGACATTTATGGTTACTAATTAACTTGGGCAGATTCGCCAGAGTTTTCCGCTTTTGTAAATGAACCGAACCCATAGACCGGGTGTAATCGTTTTCTGATAAGGTACGAGAAAAAGGCCGCTCCAAGAGCCATCGCAAGCCATCGCGCCATTTTTCCACCAAAGGGAAAACTCGTAGCGAAAAACTTGTCGGGTCCATTTGAAGCGAAAACCGCGCCACCGATCGAACGGTTGACGTCTGACAGTCTACCGTGACCGATGGCGAGTTTTCCAACCGATCACTTGAGCGCACATTCCTCGGCAGGATGCGTTAATGCTCACGGGATAATTAATTACTGTGCCGGTTGGGCATGGGGCGGGAGACAGGGCAATGCTGTGCGAGTCGCGGGAAGATTAAATGAACTACGAATGACCACCGGCCGTGTGTCTTTTGCTTTACCATTTGCTGCGCTGCCGCGCAAACTGACGTGGACAACATTCTTCAGCAGCAGCAGCAGCCGCGATTGCAGAAAAAGCACACTTTTCATTCGATCAGATCGCGAGTGTCTACCACCGTTTAGGTCAGCCGAATGCCGCCAAAGACGAAAGACGAGCGTCCGCCCAGAGAGCTTGTGTGCCCCGTTTTGTGCCAACCCGATCTTGACGTAATTAATTAGAGACTCACGATCCGGAACGACCCCGGGGGTGGGTAACTGGGGGAAAGGAACCGAGGTGGCTTTCCGATTGCAGAACTATAAACTGACACACGGACCTCCCCGTCAAGGGAGGCCTAGAAGTCGGGGCCTCAAGTTGTGGCCGGCCGGTCGGGCACGGTACGTGCAATAAATAATTCATTCGAACGCCAATCTGGTCGATATTGGTTGGTCCGAAATCTGGTTCGTCGAGGTCGGTGTAGTTCTTTGCTGTTGCAGTTTTATTTTCACCCCTTCACCCCGAAATGTGATGGGCTTGGGGTAAGCGGGAAGGTATTTATATTTTGCACAATAAATTATTTTTCATCACATCCAATGACTTCCCACTCGGCGTCTTCTGCGGCGTGGTGGATGGAGTTCTTTTTTACTTCAGCTACCTCACGATCCATTGATCGATTCTGCGACACACACACACAGGGCGAGCGTTGTGGTCCATCGTGCAAGCTCATTAGACAATGCGGTTGGCCACAGTTTGGCAGCAATGCGGTAGGTTTTCGATTTGATGTCTTTCACTGCAAGGATGCAGAATGAAATGGCCGTTTATTGGCTCGAAACATAACTAATAGCTCTCCTCTGACCGAAGAAATGAGTAAAACTGTCGCAATAGTATGATTAATGTGTATCCAAAGTGAATTACCAACAGTTCCATTTGATGCACTGATTTGTGTGTCCTTGTTTAGTTTGTGAAAGCTATCCATAAGGAATGTTTCATCCCGAGCAAAACAACTCTACGACGCGAAAGTAAGAGCAAAAGTACACTTCATTTGGCCCACATAATTACAGCAAAACAAACCTAAACATGCCAATGACCTCGATCACATTCTAGGATAATCTAGTAAGCGATGGGAAATAAGTTCATTAAGTCCGCTGGGATATCGTAATCTGTGTTGGTGGTCGTTGGAGGGCACATTTCCTTCTTGTTTTGGGAAATCACGACCGAAATCGCATAAACAAGGGTGAAAAAGGTCGATGAGTCAGTGAGAAAAATCGGTGCAAAAGTTTGTCTCCCCCTTGCTTTGAAGGGTGTTTGTAATGTTGCGCCCCTCTCTCTCACACTTCTGCTCTTTCCGATGCGTCTAGGGACGGAAAAGGGAAACAGTTTTATTCGATGGAAATCCATGCTGCAAACGTATGCTGCTCACTTTACACTGATTCAATTTCCCTCACTTTTCCTGGCTCGTTGGGGTGGTTGGGAGGGAGCAAATTCGTGTAGGTGTTGGAAGATTCGGAATATGATAAAGTTTTTCGATAAATGTAGTGTCAAAACATGATTTTTATCTTCTATTATATGGAAGGGATAGATATGGAGTAACGCATATATGCATTGAGTGTAGCAGATTTGCTATTAAGTAAACAAACATAAGGAATATTTCCAAACATTTCATTATATTACTCCTCAACGTCGTTTTCTACTGCATTTCACTCACCCCGACCCAGGCTAACAAACTACCCTCGAGGGAAACTTGTTACCCTTATTGAGTTAGGAGGTAAACCACTTCCCTTTTCTGCGGTCTGGAATCAACTTTACCGCCGTGGCAACGGTGGCAGAGATTCCTATAAGATAGAGTAAGCCTGACTGAGCGTTCTCATAATTAAATGAGATGATCATAATAAAACGATAACGATCCTTGGCAAGGGTGTTACTTTCTCAGGAGAAAACCAGCGTTCGAATGTAAGGGCTGGGTGACTGGTGTGTTTGTATTGCATATACCGAAGGCAAGCACCTACCCTCCCGGCAAAAAAAAACCCTCCCAACCCCTAACCCAAGTGTGATGATGAGCGGCAATGATCTATTTACGGTAGAAAATCCTTCATCTCGGGCGCTCTGCTCTGCTTTGCGGTTAACCCCTCGGCCTTATTCAATTTTCCGTTGCCGCCCTGCGCCAGTACGGTGACGTTGATAGTATTGATTTATTCCCAATTTTCAGCAGCACACGGCGTACGCGGTGAATGATCAACACGTGTTTTAGGCCTTGGTGGGGGCTTAATGTTCTCGTTGGTCGTCGCCGTTGTCGCCATCGTCGGGTAGGTGAATCGCGCGAGCAGGTTGTCCTGTGTGTTTTATTTGTGCTTTTTATTGCGTTTGCCACCACCCAACCCGACATACCCAACACACCCTCCACACCCGATCCAGTTCCCTTCGGTGTGCGGTGTGCGTTGTTTAAGTTTTTTAATTAAATTATTCGTTTTTCCTTTTTAATAAACCCTGCCCGTGAATTTGACAATGATTTATTGGACATCCGTCGCGCGTCGCCGTTCGCTTGGGTTCGGAGACCCATTCCCATGGGAGGAGCTTCTTTGGCCGGCCCAGCTTTTCCCAAAATGAATGACTCTGGGTCGCGACCACAGCCAACAAGCA
This sequence comes from Anopheles arabiensis, assembly GCF_016920715.1. Classification (NCBI taxonomy): domain Eukaryota; kingdom Metazoa; phylum Arthropoda; class Insecta; order Diptera; family Culicidae; genus Anopheles; species Anopheles arabiensis. The sequence continues at coordinate 2,523,481 of NC_053517.1, read as the reverse complement.
ATGTGCTTTCGTGTTTTTGGAGTTCATCAGATCAGGTGAACCTGACACTAGATCGCTGATGTTTGATAGCAGCGAAGCTAAAATTCAATAAAAAAGCAGGGTAATAATTCTTTTCAAACGAAAGGGGTAAACAAAGTATCGAAGTTCATGTGTTCATTTTAACCACGCAACGTTGTCGATCCACAACATTAACAACATCGTGTACAATAGCCGATGAAAGATCAATCTACCAACGGGTCGGAACGTAGCAAATGTGTTAAACTGTCGATTCCGGCGCGAGACGGACGAACGATATTAGTCTCATTCCAGGCTCGTATTTTTATTTTATTCTGAACAGAACACAAGCACACAGCCCACAGTGACGCGGTGATTGATGATGTTGAAAATTGTCGTTCAGCGTCGAAAGGGAAGACAAAGTGTGACTTTTACCCTTCGTTTTCAACCACGCTGAGTAATAAAACGCGTGCCTTCCCCCCCACAAAATCATTCGAAAATTTGGATTTAAACGATATGTAAACTCATTGTTGATGGATCGGATAAGCGTCACAGGATAATGGTGTAATTTAATATAACTTTAAAATTATCTATCCAGCTTGACTTGTTATAGAAGAGCTGTTTATTGAAACTATTGCCTAACCCCTCGTGACTTCTGCCCAGCGACACCGACACCGACAAACCCCTTTTATTTGCAAATACAACAAATTGGTAAACCGACAAAGAAACATCATATTAATGGGTTCTATTCTTCACCCTGATTTGTTGCTTTGTGTAGCGTTTCGATTTCATTCGAGTTCAGCATGATCAACATTTTGTTTTCTGTATGGCCTTGGAGCATTGGAGCCCCATTTGGCCGCCATCGGCCGTCCTCTCGACTCCAAAGGGGACTATGGCTCAACATAGTCCCAGTGCTTGCAGAGAGCTAGCAGCAGAAAGAAACAACCCAACACACACACACGCACACACCTAGAGAAACCATTTCTACCCATTGTTCAATTATCGATCCATTAGTAGGCGTTGAAACAGAACGAATTGCTGTGTTATTAATTTTATGAACGTTTGCCTACCGGGCCCGTTGGCCCGTTGGACTTACCGGGCCAATGTGCGGCTCCCAAAAAAAAACCCTGGTCATTATGTTATCTCATCTTTTCTCTCCATTTCTGCAGGTTTAGAATGATGCTGAGGGTGATGATGATGATGATGATGATGATGCTGCTGGTTCGTCGAATGGCGGCCATTTTCCTTTGATCGGTCAAACGCGGATAGTGCTGCGATCGCAGCGTAAAGGGAAAGACGCTCTGTCTGCCGTGACTGTGCAGGGATCGTAGGGCGTGTGTGTGGTTACTCCGTCGCCAGAAGGTCTCTCCTGGAGGATACATCTCACCAACAGCGGTCAACATACATACTCACATACACACATACCGAAAGAGATAGGAAGGGAGCGAGAGAAAGCCTGGTGCCGGAGATCCCCGTGGATGCGCGGATTCCCACTCTGTAGACACCCTCCGGCGATGTCGATCGCTGCTGAGCTGGCTCTTCCGGGAGATGGCCGGGGAGTTTGGTACACCACCCCCCCCTCCCCCCCCTACCCCATTACCGAAGGGCTGCTCGGTACCGCTTGCCGGAGGGTCTGGGAAACATAAAGCAGACATGCTGTCTACGGTTGGCGTTCGCTCTTGCTGTATCCCTGTGTGCAGGCTGGTTTGGCGCGCGCGCGCGCGCACGTACGCGCCAGATGCAAAGCGGAAAGCACTCGGGAAAGGTATGTTGGGAACATAATAATATTTATGCTGTATCTTTTCCATGTTTCTTCAACGTATGCATCGGTCCGTGTGTATGTGTGAATCTGGAGCACCACTGGAGAGCACGGAAGCACGCGACATACTCTTGCGTACGACTACCACGAAGCAAGAAGGATGTGCTCTTGTTAGCGCGTACAAGAGCCTCCTGCTCGCCAGCCTCCTCCCGTTTCTTACCTATAAGCTGCTAACAAGTGACTCCACCGTACTTCGAGCACACTCCACCTACTTACCAAAGTGCAGATAAAACAAACATAAATAAACAAAAATAAATGAATAAAATGAATTATGCGCTCGAATAGGTTCCTGCCGAGCTGCTGGGCCGGGCCAGCTGGAACTGGAACGCGTTTTGGGGCGTTTGGAGTAGTGAAGATTTGTGAGTTTGTTTTTTTGATGTGTTAGCCTGACGATTGAGAACTAATTGCTTTAGACTTCCTGTCGCTCCGGTACTCCGGCACTATTGGAGCACTATTGCAACTCCAGCAAAGTAAGTGAGAGAGAGAGAGGGGAAGTTTGCGGAAGAGTTTACCGCGTGTTTTGTGCTAGTTTTATGCTACCTCTCAACCTGGCGGAGTCGTTCGCCTTCGATCGGGGCAGGAAATCGGAAACCGAATGATAGATTTATGATCTCACACTTGACGAGCCTGTGTGAGAGTGTGTGTGTGTGTGTCGATGAGCTCGATCGGACAGGTTTGTGAAACCTGGAGCGCATCCTCTCTTCCGCTCCCATGTCCCCATACTAAAAAAGTCACCCTGGGAAGAAGTTCAACACAATCAGTGCCTGCACAAAGTTTGATTTAGCAGGTTTTGACTGATTTTTTCTTCGTCTTCTCTCAGATACACAGATACGAATCGAGCCATGCAGCGACCCATAAATGGAGCATATCAGATAAAAAAGTAGCCGTGTGTGTGTGTTTGTCTGCTAGATCACGTCACGGTCTCCCCGTGGAGGTTCACCTCAGCAGCCGCGAGGCCCCGGACAAGGAGTCGAGCTGATTGATTTACGACCGGAGGGGTCATTCGATTTTATTTGAAGCCTAGCCATGGATGGACCATTATTTCTCGATCTCTTCAAATGTCAATACACTACACCGCGACCACCGGTCTCCTCCTCTCCTCCCTTCAGATCGAGAGTTGGAGATAGAACCGTCAGTGATACTTTGTTCGTTTGACAGATTGTTTAGATAATAGCGCCGGTTCAGTTTCGGTGTCGATTTTTGTTGCCCGATCGAATCGATCGACTCGATCATATAACCAGGCCGATTGTGCCGTGTGTGTGTTTGTCTGTATTTGGGGAGGATTGTTTGTTTTATTGATATTAAAATTAAAGTTTGTTTTCAAAACTCGTCACCCTAGCATGTACGCTTTCCATCATCATGGCGACTGTTTATTTTGATACCTCTTGTATCGCACTTTCCAAATCCAAAAAGCTATCTCTCCTATTTCACTGTGGCTCCTAGCTGTCTGCAGGTTTTCTCTCTGCGCGGTGAAACTAAAGCGCAAGGCAACGTGGCTCGCATCGAATTGTGTTTTGTTTCTCAAATCTATGTCTATTACTGGAGAGCAGCAGCTTGTTGTACCTTACATTTCTCATACGATCGGAGTGGAATTCGCTTTGTGTGCGGGCTTTCCGAAGGTCCCAATAGGTTCCACACCACACAAATACATCATCTCAAATGGTGAATAATTAATAACGTCACTTTTTTCCCTTTGTTTCCTTGTTTGATGTTTTCCCATTTTCTATGGGTGCGCAAACTCGGTCGGTCAAACGCTCTCTCTGCACTCGATGACCAGTGCAGCTGTTTTGTGTGGCTGACCATTTGTCAAAACCGAACCATACCCATAGCTAGCTGGAAAACAATTCCTCCGTTTGCAGCCTGACGTCAAGAGAGGGCAAGATGGCAACAATAGCTACACAAGAGGTTGTTTGTTTCGGTTATCAAACATTTTTTTATGTTTTTTTATCATCACAAAATGTTTGAGATAATGATTTTCTACGTAAGAAAACAATGGCCTTTTTTGTATGGCGTCCGTGCTAGATTCATAAGCTTTAAATAGGAATTTAAGGAGCTTCTTTAAATGAAACACTTCCCCGGAATCAAGGAATCCACCCTTAGCAGTAAGCCGATGTTTAATCAGGTGAACCATCCAGACGACCCTGGTTGACTTTTTGCATACGAATCAAACGGGAACGCCACGGCACCAACGATTCCGTAATCCGATTAGCCGGGGATCTGCAAACAGACGAAAAAAGGACCAAAGCGACAAAACGGCGACTAAACGCACACTCACGAACACCCGGAATAGAGATAGAGAGATATCAACGCAGGATAGGGATCGGATCGGTTACGAAAACAACCAATAAACTAGGATCATAGAATCAATAGCACCGCCGTAGAACGCACTTTTTGCAAACTAATCAGCTTTTCAGTGTTCTCCCTCCAATTTGCCCGACGCCAGTGCAGTGGTGGAAAAACAAATTAATTGAGATTATGCGTCCCTTTGGGAATCGCGGACTTTTAATTGACTTTGGTGTGCAGTGGTGTGGAATGGAATGCTGTGTGCCAATCGGACGGAAATGGTCCAAAATATTTGCCCTTCCGCTTTGCGAGGATTCTTGCATTCTTGCTTTCGGGGTCGCGTTTCGCGCCCTTGTTTTTTAGTAACATTTAACGTTCTTTTAAAGCAGCAGCTTCTCAACTCTATCCAGTCAGTGATGTAACATCTCGTATAGCAATCGTCTCACCTAAACTGTTTGGGAAAAAAGTGAGTAAAAACAGAGCTACATTGTTTCCGGCAATATCCGCTGCGTATCCTCGCTGTACTGTGGGATCTCTCACAGCAAGCCAAATTCTTCTTCGCCGTCCGTGGTTCCAGCCCTCACATTATTCATCCGGCGAAACGATAGCGTTTTGGAAGGTGGACGTCGTGATAGTATCGCGATAGAGACTCTGATGCTGTGCGAAAGCATATTTTCCCCGTTTTCCGAGCGCTGCTGAGTCAATAAAACTGCCCGAAAAAGTGCCCCATCGCTAGTAGATCTTCCCAAGTGATGGAAGCCATTGGAAGCCGCGGTACAGGACGTGATTTTTTGCTTGTGTGTGTGTCGTTATATTTCCCCCCGTTAGAGCACCGAAGGAAGCACGCCTAGAAAAGATGCTTTCGCGCTTCCTGCTGCTGTCAAACGACACGTACGAACACGGGGCCCTTCCTCACGGAAGCGACCAGCGGTAACCACTTTGGCCGTCGTTTGTTACGGCCACTGGCATGTGTGAGAAGCGAAGCGATTGCCAAATTTATGTATCCTCACACCGATTCCGATGCATATTGGGAGCGTTTTTTTGCTGTCTAAAACGAACGTTACGAGAGAGTGGGAGAAGAGTTACGATGTGATCTCCATTTTTATGGGAATCCCGGGGTAGGAAGGTGGCCAACACGCTGCACGAGAAGTAGTATATCTTACAAAAGGCTCCACTTCATGGAAGATGGACTGTTGCCATTGGGTTTCCCCGTGTTGTATTGTAAGTAGCTATTTGGGAAATATTTTTCACACGAAACTACTGCCACTTACGGCATTCTCTAGGAGCAGCGCAGTGCTTCACCGGGAGATTGATGATTGTTTATGGTTTGTGGAGGTAAACGAAGTGATTTTGCTGTTCTAAGGAAACATTTGTAAGCAGAAATAGGGACCGGGCACAATCGGGTGTAAGGTGTCCTTTGCTGGGTGTCCTTTTCGTGCGACGATCAAACCATTGCACAAGGACGATCAAAACGGACCATTTTGTGCTTTTCCGAGGGAGTCCGAGCTCGGTATCATTTATCCTTCAACCTTTTCGCATTGTGCCCGTGTATTGTTGGGCGAGTGTATGGCTCTTGCGCACGATCATCAATCAATGCAGTGTGGGGAAGGATCTGTTTCCCGCCGTCGAACCATACCTTCGATCAAGTGTGTCTGTCCGTCACGGCGTCCGTTAATAGACGTTTAATGATTACGGTATGACAATGGTAATGGTAGTTGAAATGAATTGATTGAAAGGTTGGCTCTGACGAATGCTTGTTGCACTCAATTGTTACACAATGTCTTCGGGAAAAGGTCCTCCAGCGAAGCATAATGATCGCTAAGATACAGCTTCCAAAAACCGCAAGACGGTGCTGCGATCCTTAACGATTCGTGGAAAACAGTTTCGGTGAGAATTACTTATCTCTCTGGGCTGCTAAATTGCTAAAGGAAGCGGCAAAATGGTGTTGCGGTCGTTGTGGTGTCTATGTGGCCCACGTTCAATAAATTACGCATCATTAAACTTCAATTCAAACAACAGCGACCGTTCGGATGGGAAATGACTGAGAGAAAGGGAGAGAGAGAGAGAGGTAGAGAAGAAAAAACACATGCAGTCGCGCAAGGACATTGCTGCGGCGCACTTTCACGACCAACAGCAAGCGAAAAAAAGGGGGAAAACTGTCCCTGTTCGTGTGGAATGTTTCTTCAGCTCCTTCAGCAGCCCACTTCGCCCCCGGAAACAGGAAACGATTCATAACTGGTGGACGAATCGTTATGAATCATAAAGTAGCATCCTTGTTTCGCCCTCGGAGGATGTTGTGCAACCCTCGGCTCGCTCCCACTCATCGTCGCGGCGTTGCCTTCCGGGCTGTTAACATGCCTCGATGCAGCCGTCACAGCATTGCATTATGATGAGGATGATGATGGCGTTGATCGCACTGCTACTGACGATGATATTTATGAGTTTCGCACAAGTCGGTATGGTAAGACACTGTGCACAGAACCGCTCGAACGCATCCGTGCGGCACGTGTCGTTAGGCCGCTTGCGTTAACCCTAAAATGGAACGGAAGAAAATAGAAAGTATGCCACCGAGACTTACAGAAATGTAATCCTTCGGTGCTTACACTTATTAAAATATTTATTTATCACACACATCCTTGATTCACTGGGCAACAAGGCTAGTGGATGGCAAACAGCAGTGGCACGTGTGGTTTTAGTTTGAATCTGCGTTCGAGTCCTGCAAGCAAAATCGTCTCCTATTTTTTGTTACATCGAATGATAAATGAATGTGTCACTCATCTGGTTGCTCTTTTCATTTAAAAAATAATAAAATTTAATTTTGTGGTTCTACAATTAGCAATCAAATCAAATGTGACGCAACCAGCTTCCATCCCGTTGCGACAAAGCTGAATGCAATTTCAATCACATTACAGCTGCATAAGAGAAGAATAAAAAAGCACAATCCAGCCACCCCGTCGATGGAAAAGTATTAAAAATCATGTTTTTGATTTTTGAATAAATGACAGCAAGCTTTTCAGCTTAATAAAAAATGGTAAAAAACAGCCCTCCCGCCATACACCTACACCTGCAGTCACTGTGACAGTTATGGAGAAAATGGGTCTACGAAATGAAATAATCACAAACCATCCATCGGTTGACACACTGCATTCCTCCCCCCACCCGAGTGCAGTTGCACTGCATGGCCGGTGTATGGGTGGTGCACGGGAACATTGCACGACAACCCACTGAAAAATCTGTTTGATATAATTCAATTTGCTCTCCACCGGTCGATTGTTGTGCCAATAGCCGACACATCCTTCCAATTTTGTCCTGCGTCTGTTTTTTTTCTCTCCGCTAGAGTATTATTTGTCCATTTACATACCCCACACCGTAAAGGGGGGAGCTCAAAAAATGGTAATGGAGGGGGCAACCCCCCAATCCCGACATGGTTGTCCAAGGCCTGCCGATGACTGTTGTCGTAATTAAATATTTTAAAATGTGTTGTTATCAGTTCGACATGCAGTTTGGCCATTGTTTGTGTGGCCCCACCGTTGTGTGGCCAGTTATATTGTGTGTGCCTACGTGCGTGTGTGTGCTTTCTTTTATTTTTCATCTCTGCTTTCGCATCCATCCCTTTCCGCGGCACGCGTAATTGTTCTCTCTTTTTTGATAAGCTTTTTTGTCATTTTTAATGGATGTATTTTATTTTTGCTCGTAACATGCCCTAAAAGGGGGGGGGGGATTTCGGGAGAGGATCATATCGGTTGATTGACTGCCATTGACCTGTGGCTAGCAGCCCCCCGTGCCATCAACCTTTGACATGGGGGGAGTGTTGGGTGTACCATAAAAATGCATTTTTATTGCCATTTAAACGGTGAATGATGCGTTTTTTTGTGTGCATCATTCACTATCCTGCGTGTGCTGCATCTGCATTTTGCGTTCTAACAGCGGGTGAAGCAAGTGAAGAGATTGTCGTACTTTTATTTGTGCATTCACTTGGGCCAAATGGGAAGTTCGTTGCTGCGCAGCGGGGCGTGCAGCTCGACCGATAACGAGTTGATTGAGAACGGGTCAAAGTGGTAGCAAAATATGGCACAATAATTCAATTATGATGAACCAGCCCGCTCCCCCCGGGCCTGGTGGGTGGCTCAAGATTGTTGACACTGTTGAGCGCGTCAAAAGGGCAAACAGCAGCCCTGTTCAGAAATGCTCTAATCGTGCTGTGAAGTAAATCACACCACAAACGAAACAGAAGAAGACGCGTAAATTGGGTATGGGACTCTTCAGAATCGCGTCCGAGCTGACTTTACATTCCAGGCCGACTCGTTCGATTCCCGCTCCAGCCCGGGGGTTCTGGGTGTTTTGATACAAATTTATTATCCTTCCCTGCCCTCGCTGGACCAACTACAAACACACAAACACACTCCACAGTCGGACGAACTCCTCAATCATGTTTAAAAACCCTTCGATCACTCATAACTGCCGTGAATCGTAACGCGATCGTGATGAATTGGGAGGATACGGGAGGGGGGATTCCACTGGCCCAACTAAGCCCAATCTGGGCCAGGCTAATTTTCCTGGAAGGCTTTACAAATTTATCTAACTTCGTTTCGGGCCCACAACAGCCGCATCCTTCATCACCGCTCACCGAAAGGAGAACAACAGATATGATAATAAAATTAAATCGATCTTTCCACTCTCTCTCTCTCTCTCTCTCTCTCTCTCTCCCCGTGTTATTCATCCCTTTTTGGATTAAACTACCCAAATAAAAGCGGAATGGCGATCTCCAAACACCACCACCAGCACCACGAGGTGAGGTGATAGCGAGCCAGATTAGAATCAGATTGCCTCAGATAAGTGACGCGGGTGCGACAGGGAGATCCCGGGGAAGGATCGAATCCAACGCAGGGGTTAGGATCTAGACCGGTTGGAATTCGGTGGGTTCGGAGAGCTCCGAGCTGAGAGGGCAAAAGAGGGAAAATATCTGTGTCTGTGAGTAACGTGTTTCAATATTTATTTTATTATTAATGACCATCGGTTTTATTTATGCTCCAGACTTTGGGTCGTCCACCGATCCCCGCTCCGGGCCCATCAGCATCATCCCCTATCTGGGGTGTTTTGGATTCATTTTTAGACGCTACGCTTCGCATCTTCCCCACACTTCCCTCTTCGAGGGATCGTTGCAGAAATTAAACAAAAACCTCGCAAACATGCAGATCGCGAATTATGATGGCGATGTTGTTTTTTGTCATCCGTGTGCAGCCGGTTGTGCAGCAGCAGCGGAGTAGCGAGACAAGGTCATCCGCGTACCGGGCCGCCACCAAACTCGCTCGATTGGCGTGATTTGTTTCTACCTGAAGTGGTGCATCCTGCTGCACCGAGCACGGGGAGGAGCAGTGCTCGAAACACTGAATGCATAGCTAATTTCTCTCCAAATTGTAATATATGACTTTTTAAATGTCTTATGCTCATCGAACACGATCGGCTGGGTTGGGTTTTTTCTTCTTCTTCAAAAACCAAATATTATTAATCCTTCTGCTCAAATTCGTCTGCCAGCGGTTTCGAAGGAAGGAGCAGGAAAAAGGGAAGGTGCAAAACGAGAAAAAGGATGATGTTAAAAAATGGCTACAGAAAGGTCACGGTGATCTACCAATAGGACCATCCTCCTACCTGAACCCCTAAATGGTTCTCGAAGGGGGTTTGCTCTTGCATCCTGTTTGTTTTTATTCTAATTTAGTTTTATGGTTGATTGTAGCAGTTTTTTTTGTGTTACTACCAGCTAACGCAACATATTTCACAGACCCCTTTTTTATGGACCCAAGCAGCTTTTAGGGCAGCTCAGCGTGAAGATGATTTAGCTCGAAAGGAATGCGGAATGTGATAGGAAAATAAAAGTGACCTTGTGCCAGACAACGAGACGACGAGCTTTTGCATTGGATCTTATGACCTACATCGTGCTCTTCCTAGCTGGGAATGTGTAAAAGGATTTCTGGAATGTTTTCTCCAGAAGAAGTTGAAGGCCGTACGGTAATTGTGACCGAACAATGCAAGAATATTACGGTGAGTGTTGGTTGCCGTAACGGTTTAGATCATTCCCTTGAGATCATCCAGCAAACAGTACAATTTCTGCCTCGGGACCATCTGAAACACAACCAGCAGAGGTCCTTATGTTTAAGAAAACTTCAACATTTCGTCGACTTCGCGGGCTCGTTGGCGTGGTGGTCCACAAAATAAATCATAATTTGGCATCCGTGTCCTTCCCGAAACAATTATAATGTCAGCGGTGTCTCCGTCGATCGCGAACCACACAGCGATGATGCTGATGAGCGCCGGCAGACAGGCAGACGAAATAATTTATGAACTGACTTATAAATCGATTATCTTCAAAGATATCTCCGACTGCCCACGGCGAAATGTCACCGATACGGTACGTATCTGGATCGGGATGGTGTTTTTACCGTCCGGCTGTTTGTGGTCGGGCTGTTCTTCTTCGCCGACTGTCTGGGCTTTTGGTTTATTGATTTGATTCCGAACTGCCAATCTCGTTCCGTCAGCCAGTTTGTCATGATGATCGTCATCGTCGTCGTGATGCGATCGTGATCGAGGTAAGATCGGAAGCAAAGCGAATCCAACCTCGAGGAGGGTGCAAAAAAAGGGTCAGCGAAGAATCTTCTGATTGATGATCAATCGAGGAGCGTATGAGCGATACCAAAGTCCAAGAGAGCACCGGATCACTTGCTTATGCTACCATCTGCAACAGTTTGGCGTAGCTGAATGAATTGAAAAGCACCGTGCAGAGTTAAATCCACCTAATTCAAAACACATGCACTTTAAAGCCTATACATTCATTAGAATGTAATACCATCAAGTATGGTTGCAATTGAAATGGAATCTAACTGCAACATACCAGCACATTCTACGTGTTGTAACGGTTGCAGAAAAGAAAGGCCAGAATTCCAATACCCATTCTCAGCAGGACGGGTATGCTGGCCCGTTGTTTATCAAACTGTAATTAGAACTAATTTCATTGAATACATTTCATTCGCAGTTCCCGAGGGAAAGGGAAGCGACAAAAAAATGGGCAAAACATGACAATTTCTATTCCTGCCTTTGGTACTTTGGTGGGTTTATGAATAATGCATAGCTGGAATCGCTGTTATGCTTGCTCGTGCGATTTATGCATTCTTGACATTTATAAAATTGTCTCAAATAAATTATTAAATTGTACGTTTGCTGGTGGAGTGTGTTTTTTGTTTCACTAGTCTTCTTTCTCCGATCAATTCTCAAATCGATTCATTGGAGTTCGGAGCTCTGTTTTTGTGCCCCAATCCCGTTCCCGCTGCACTCTGTTGTGATTGATTTGGTTTTTGTGTTCACGCGATCGAAATAATCGCTGGCGCCATCTCGAGATCCTTCCACCCCGAAATATCCGAAGATGTTCAATCAATCAATGTTGTGTTGGTTTTTGCTTCGGTTTGTTTGTTTTCGTATTGCGGCACATATTTCGTTCGTTGAGTTGCTTTCTATTTCGGGATGGCCATGTGAATATGAAGTAATGCCATGGTACCTTACTTGTTTATTGCTAGGCGTATTTTTTGAATAAATACTTGTTTGCTTGGTAAGATATGGTGAAAATATTTGTGGCGAAATCATTCATTAGCGAGATTATTTCAATGCCCAACGCGCGTTATTTCTAATGATAAAAAATACAAACTTTTTATAAACTACTATTTGTTGTATAGGCCACATAAATACCTCATTCTATCATGAAAATACGAAAAAAGCCTCGGAAAGTTGTACAGTGTACTATTGAATTAAAAAACTCGAAGACCAATTTATCAAACTGCAGTTAATTTAAATTCAAATTAAATTAAACAAAACAATTGTTGACCAAAAGACACACGCCATTATCCCAGTGTGTGCACTTCGCCTTCGCAGAAAAAAGGGCAACGGACAAAGGCGAAAAATGTCAAATTTGACGTAAGGTTAGCCGCACAACTGTCATTCGTTGGTTCGCGCGGATTCTGTTTGTTGTGGGCTCGAAAGCAGCCGAAACTGCGCTTCAATTTTCTCGATTTTGCTCTCGAAATAGTTCATTATTAATTTATCTGTACAAAAATTACAACATTTGAATTTCTTTGTGAGTTAACTGTGTGCAACTTGCAGTTGCTCCGTGTTTGTTTGTTGTTTGCAGACTATCACGCATCCTCCGAGCCCCATCACATCACAACATTCCGTACTCATTATTGATTTCTCTTTTTAGGGATTGAAATCTATCTTCTCTCAAATTAAACCACGATCAGACACAGATAATCTTATTCCGGAAATCATCATCATGTCAATGGTTAGTATAATACGCATATTGCTCCTGTATTATCGCTCCCTAACCGGTACTGTATCTGCAGGACATTCGAGCATTTTTTGGCCGTGGAGGTTCGGCTGCGAAACCTGCCAAAGCTCCCGAACCGGCTAAAACGCCCACCGTCAAAAGAAAGGCCGTAATTATTAGCGACGATGAAGATGAAACCAAAGCCTCACCCAGCCGGTCATCGAAAAAACCCGAACAGAATAGCCCCTCCACTACCGGTGCGGTGAAGAAACGGCGTGTTATTGAATCCGACGACGAGGAAAAGAGTCCGGCAAAGGGAAGGCACGAAAGTACCAAACCCAAACCGGAAAAGTTGAAACCAGTGAATGTGGCGGATGTGTTTAGCACGGCACCGGTGAAGCGCGTCGAATTGCCCAAGATTCCTAAGAAGAAAACGCTTGAACCGGTGGAGCAGGTGAAGCTAGAGGAGCTGGACGACGATGAGGTCATTCCAGTGACGCCGCAGCCGGACAAGAAAATGGCCAGAAAAGATCGAAACGGCAACGAACGAAGCGAGAAGCGCACGCCGGAAAAGCCCAAAGCTACTCCGCCCGAGAGCAAGCCAGTCAAACGAGAGACGAGCGAAGAGCGTCCGACGGTGTCGAAGAAAAGTCCCGTCAAACAAAAATCGGTTGAGCAACAATCAGCCTCCCCTAGCAGTGAGAAAGCCAGCAGCAAAGCTAAGAAGAAGAGCGATAGTGATGCCGCGGACTATAAAGATCCGAACGAATCCATTCTTACCGATGAGGAGCGCCACGAACGCAAGCGAATGTCGGCAATTTTGTATCAAAAGTTCAAAAACCGCCAGGGTCCGGCCAATCCGGGCTCGAAGGAGATTCCCGAAGGCAAGCCAAACTGTCTGCAGGGTTTGCAGTTCGTCATAACGGGCGTGCTGGAGTCGATGGAGCGGGACGAATGTGCACAGGTGATTAAGGATCTCGGTGGCAAGGTCGTTGGCGCAGTGTCGAAAAAATGCACTCACATGGTCGTGGGAGATGATGCCGGCCCGAAAAAGATAGCTCAGGCGGAAGAGCTCGGCATCGTGACGCTGAGTGAAGATGAACTGTTGGACTTGATTCGGGTGAAATCTGGTCAGAAGCCGTTGAAAAAGAGCAGCTCGATCAAGGAGACAGAAAGTGCCGGTGGCAGCAGCACTAGCTCGAAACGGAAAGAATCGCCAAAGGAAGAAAAAGAGGTAAAGAAAGTTAAAACGGAACCATCTCCCCGGAAATCACCGAAAGAAATTAAAACAGAATCGTCGAAAGGACGTTCACCTGGTAAAGCGACCGTGGAGCGTAAATCGGAAGCTTCGAAGGAAGCGGTAAAAGTTAAGGTGGAAAAGTCACCATCCAAGCAACCATCGGACGGGACCAAAACATCTCCCCGTAAGCTGGAACCCTCAACCACCGTAAAGCGTGAACTATCCGACTACCAAAAAGACATCAAAAGCGTGGACAACATGGCCTGGGTGGAAAAGTATAAACCCTCCAGCACGAAGCAGATCATCGGCCAGATGGGCGCTAATAGTAACGTCCAACGGTTAACCGTATGGCTTTCCAGCTGGTACAAGAACAACGACGGCACGAAGAAGCACGCCAAGCCAAATCCATGGGCAAAGAATGACTCGGGAGCAGCGTTTAAAGCGGCTTTACTCTCTGGGCCACCGGGAGTGGGTAAAACGACCACAGCTACGTTGGTGTGCAAGGAGCTAGGGTTCGATACGGTAGAGTTCAATGCATCGGACACGCGTAGCAAGCGGCTGCTGAAGGAAGAGGTGTCGGAGCTGTTGAACAGCAAGTCTTTGGCCGGCTATTTCGGTGGCAGAAGCGAAAAGGTGTCGAGCAAGCACGTGCTGCTGATGGACGAAGTGGACGGTATGGCGGGCAACGAGGATCGCGGCGGTATGCAGGAGCTGATCGCGTTGATTAAGGAGAGCCATATACCGGTCATTTGCATGTGCAATGATCGCAACCATCCGAAGATAAGATCGCTGGTTAATTACTGTTTTGATTTGCGCTTCAATCGGCCACGCGTGGAACAAATCAAGGGAGCCATGATGTCGGTCTGTTTCAAGGAGCAGCTGAAATTGTCTCCGGGCGTACTGGAAGAGATCATTGCCGGGACGGGAGGTGATGTGCGTCAAACGTTAAACCATCTGGCGCTGTACAGTGCCGGGAAATCGATGGCCGCCTCGTTGTCGGTGGACTCGGCCAAGAAGCAAGCGGACTCCGCCAAGAAAGACATTAAGATCGGTCCGTGGGACGTCATTCGGAAGGTGTTCTCTGCCGAGGACCATAAGCACATGACGCTGAACGATAAGGCGGACCTGTTTTTCCACGATTACAACATTGCGCCCCTGTTTGTGCAGGAGAACTACCTCAAGGTGCAACCGAAGGCGCCGAGAACGGAGTGGCTGGACCGGATTGCCCTGACGGCGGACAGTTTGAGTCGGGGCGATATGGTGGAGCGTCGGATTCGATCGAACATGGCCTGGTCGCTGCTTCCGGTGCAGGCAATGTTTAGCTCGGTGATGCCAGGCGAGTTCATGGAGGGACACTTTACCGGCCAGATCAACTTCCCGGGCTGGTTGGGGAAAAATTCAAAGTCGATGAAACGCAAACGCCTGGCGCAAGAAATACACGATCACACGAGAGTGGCCACATCTGGTTCGAGGCAGGCTATACGGTTGGACTATGCGCCGCATTTGCTGCGCTCGATTGTGCAGCCGTTGCAACATCGTGGTGCAGAGGGGGTGCACGATTCGCTGGAAGTGATCAAGGAATATCGTCTACTGCGTGAAGACATCGACTCGCTGGTGGAGCTGAGCACGTGGCCGAAACGCAAGAGCCTGCTGGATTCGGTCGACGGGAAGGTAAAGGCCGCGCTGACCCGTGCCTACAACAAGGCAATTGGTCCGTATTCGTATTCGGCGATGGCAACGGTTAAAAAGAAGGTGCACGATGCTGGCCAGGACGAGATGGACGGTCTGTACGGAGAGGAAGGCGAACAAGGCGGCGCAACGCAGGTCGAATCGGACGAAGAGGAAATGGAAGAAAACATCGACGATAATGCGTTCATAAAAATCAAGAAAAAGCCAGCAGCAGGGGCGACGTCGGCAGCATCCAGCAAGGCCAGCACTTCGAAAGCCAGCACTACGAAGGCCGGCGGAGCAAAGGGTAAGAAAAAGTAAAATGTTTGTGAAGGAGAAGTTATTTTAATGGAATAAATTATAAGATGCGAAAGTCCTGAATGAATGAATGTTAAATGTGGTGTGTTTAATTATTTAATGTTGCGAAAATGTTGTTTCAAGTAGAATTTGCATCTTTGTTTAGGTTATATCTTCTATTGCGTATGATATTTCATGAATTCCTACCTTTCTCGATTAGCATGTATAAATTTCAGCATCGGTTGAAATAAAGATTGTAGCATAAATTTGAAATTAATTTAAAATAAGAAGCATTTAAAATGATTCTACAGTTGTATTTTCCCACTCGAACGGCTTTTGTCAGTAATTACGCGCTACGCTGACCTGTCAAAGTTGCCTGCCACGAAAAGTCTCCACGAGCGCACCTCGACTCTCCACACTCGTACACAGCGCTGTCAAAAGTCACTCGACTGTGTGTATGTGTGTGTGTGTTGGTGCGAGAAAAAGGGCCGTGGACGTACCTGCCTTCATTACGGTCAGAAAAATCAGTCGTGAAAAGTGGGCGCGTCATTCCGTGGCGAAAAAGTGTTGCTAAAATGTAAGTTGTAGCGCTGCGGCATGAAAACTTTGGTGAAAAATCGGTAGAAAGTGGACGCGAGACTAAAACATGTCATGTTTTCCACCCTCCTTCCTCCTCCGAATGTGTCGAACGGGTGGAAGTTTACTGACACATTCCCATACATACAACGCGACAGCCTGCGAGTGGGGTGGGGGCTGCTGAAAAACATGAAATCGTACCGAATGGTTGTAATTAGCAGCATTGTAAAGCAATAATTGCAAATCTTTCCGTGCCGCGTGTGTCGTCAGTGTGTGGATTGGTGTGAAAAAGCGGCTGGCAAAGGAGAAACGGTTGCCATCGGTTAGGGCAGGTTTTTCACGGGGTGTTAACACGAAGTGGTAGAAGAAAAAAAAACAGGGCTTGGTTGGCGAAGAAGAACACCCTCGAAAAGGCATTTGCGTGGTTGTGACGACGACTACGGCGACGAATGCGGATGAAGATGACGGTAGCGCGTTATCGCGGCCCAAAGATACGGGTTTGGTGGTGATTTTAATTCCAGAACGGTTAGTGTGGCCTTGTGTGTGTTTGTGTGTGTATGGAAAGGCTTACGAGGTGATAAAAATGATGAGCGAATGAGTACGCGATAAAGGGACACCCAGGTAATTGGTGTGTTCGTGCGTGAGGAACAGCTTCAGGCAGTAGAGGAGGAAGGGGGTTAGCCGATTACCCAAGGGGCAAATTAGATTGTGGTGACATCCCCCTCCTCTCTCCGAGCACATGCACCAAAACGGGGGAAGATCAATACGGAAGGCAGGCACCACACATTACGTGCAGTACGTGAGCGGAATTGGGAAATGGCTCTGTGTTCTTGCTCACCTGCACTGCCAGGTGGGTGGGTTGGTGGGTGGGTGGAACACTCGCTTGACCTAGTAATTTTTCTATGCAAACACAATTGTGACAATCGTAGTTGGCCGGAGACTGGCTGTCGTCGCGACTTCCCTTCCCTTCCAATCACCACCAATCGTCGTCTCTACGGTGACGGGAGGTTTGATTATATTGACCCCTAGCCTAGATTTTCCCGAACCTATCCGAACATGCCGTTGGGTGGCGGGGATGGGGTGCGGATAGGACAACACGGAAACGAACCTCACCAGCAGTCCTGGCAAATGTGTGTCATACGACAGCAAGGGAGAGAAAGATAGATCGAGAGAGAGCGAGCAAGAGTGTGAAAGGACACTCTCCTGTGCTCGGAAAAAAACATGCACACACTCACACACCGGGGCGAAATACGTTAGGAAGGACTGCAAAGTAGGCTGATTTGTTGATAAGCTGACAATTTCCAGAGACGAGCGTGTGTGTGTGTTTACCCGTTTGGAGTGTTGAAAAAGGGTTTTTCATCTCCGGGCAATGAATCGTGAATGATAAATAAGCAAACGGATATCCTGTGCTCGCATCCCTTCCTCTCCAAGCTCAGCCACGCACTAACACACACACACACACACACACACACACCCATGTCCCGATAGTAGGTTGTGTCCTTTTGGAATGCGTGTGCGCAGTCAGTGCTCGAGTTGGCTGGCATGCTGCCGAAAGAGGAGGTACGTTTGGGAGCGGAAGTTTTTCTTCGGGAGTAGTCATCGTACCAGGTCGCCCCAGGTCGTCAGCATCGGTTGCTGATTGCTGCCAAGAAACTCGCCCCGAATAACGGACGCCCTTTTCGCGCTGCTGGTGGTTCAACGTAGTGCTGCATGGTATAAGTTTTGTAAGAAAAGTTTAACTATTCAGCTGCTCATTTCTTATTTAGCGGAGCAGACTTTGATTAGAACAAGCGCCCATCTCCGTGTCGGAAATTGCGATCGCGTAAAGTTCTCACCAAGTGAAAGCTGCTCCTCGCTCTCGTGCTCTTTCCGCGCTTGTTGGAGGCGACGAGAGCCCAGAGCCCAACGAGAGATGTGCCCGCGAAGAAATAGATGGTCCTTGCGATGGTAAATAATAAATTGTGTGCGCTCGGGGGGGTTTGTGACCTAGTTTCGGGTCTGAGGTGTGTGTGTGTGGCGCTGGTGAGCTGGTGAGGCAGTTTGCCCTAGAGCAAAAGAGGAAATCATCTGAAAGGTACGCGGACGTCACCTTCGCTGCTGATTTGTGTTGTGCTTAACGGGCAGTGGATTGAAGGTAAGATCTACGGGGCCAAGTATTAACTCTTTAGCACCTCTAGTACCTCTCCGCTAGATCCACCATCCGCTAGAGGAGACAAATTGACTTGGCGTATCAATTTGAGATGATACGGAAAGTGCACAAACACTCACAAACTTAATAAAAGGCCGTCGAGACGAGCAAAACCACCCATATCCCGTGCGGTCTTTGTATGGCGATAAATTTAGCAGCGCCGAGTCAGCAAATTGACGAACCAATTGTTTGCAATTTGCACCACAGACTTGTTGGCTTGTTGGTACGCTCGAAGGCCACTGATTAGAGCGAGGCATCTTGTGGATAGAGTGCGCGGACGGGGAGAGTGAGGTTTGTGAGAGGTTGTGGTAAGAAACTATCATTCCCTTTATCAGCACAAATCCTTCGAAAGCTTTCCTTTTTAGTGGCCCATCGAAAGAGACCTCTTCAGCTTAATATGCATAGAGAAGAGGGCGGACCGTGTGCTTGTTGCCGATCCTAGAGCACGTTCGATAATACCACGTCCACGTAATACTCACTGACGCCGCTGGGAGTTGGCAAATTGGGATGTAAAATGTATGTAAAGGGACAAATTTGCTGTGGAGCAGCGTCTGCCATGGTCCAATGCAAACATGGAACCATCTCATCCCCATCGAGTGGCACTTTTCCTTCTTGCGCTGCTGGATTATTGCTCGAGTTCCAGTTGTGGCCAGCAATATGGTACGCAAAGGCAAGGAGCGGCAGAAGTGTTTTACTACCATTATGTTTATGTTTTATGAGTCTCTGGTGGGCAGTGGTCTGCTGCGACGGAAAGTTTTAGCTGTGGAGAGGCAACCGCTCAGAAGACAGAAGAGGAAAACGTGAACCCGGGAGCGCCAGATCGATGATCCATATGGGCTGTGATGATGCCTTTCGAAGAAGCAGCAGTCGCCACAACCGAACCCGTGCTGATGTTTTTGCAATCAACCATCTGGGGGAGAAGTGTGATTAAATATTTCAAGACCCTTTCGTGATGGTAATGTATCGCATCTAAGCTTCAACGGTTCCGAGACGGCTGCTAGAGGCCTTTAGTCTGCGTTCATTCTTTTGTGTCTCTTTTTAGTTCCTTTCCCGGCAGTCCATACAACACAAACACATAAATGGTCACTAGACAGACGGCCGGAGGGGTTTGTTTGCCAGTGGAAAACTCGCTTTTCATTTCTAGCCTGGTGCTAGAACGTCATCGTCGTCATCGTCGTCGTCCATCGTCCAATTGCGGCAATCAGCTTCTGTCGCTGCCGTATAATCACCGTTTGTGTGGTTTTTTTCCGTTCTCTGTTCTGTTTACTTGCAATGCTCTCCTCCACCGCCGCCGTCGTCGTCGTCGTTCCCCGTTGGGTTTTATTTGCCAAGGGATTGTGTGTGTATTTCATACGACGTTGGTTTTTTTGCCTCCTCCGTATGCCGCTTCTTGTTAGAAGATTACTTTGCCACAAAGACGACCTTCTCGCGTACGGCCCAACGGTTTGGCCAAAGAAACCGTACAAAGTCAAGCAAAACGGGGGCGCAGCGATGGTGGTGGAAAATGGATCTGGTTTCGTTGGCGAGTTGTTTGGGGGCGGTGAATGTTGTTTTTCCCCCTGAGGTGCGGTGCGGTGGGGAGCCATGGAAAAAGGTTGGGCCGGAGTGTTCCTCGTCGTCATCCGGTGCTGCTGGGGTGTTTTGCACAATTTACCCGATTATGTTCGTGGTTGCACATAGCACCACCACAGCAGCGTTCCATTGGGACAGATGGAGAATCCGCTGCGTGATGTGCGTTTTATGGATTTGTGCTGGTCCTTTTTGACCGACAGCGTGTTTATTTCTGCGCGTTCTGTCGGTGTGTGTGGTAAAGCGGAGAAATGCTTGAAAGAGAAAGAGTAACGCACTGTGAGTCAACGCTGCAGGAACTTCCAGAAGTCACATATTTCCCGCATTAAAATTAAAACACGAGAGCTAAACCGGCAGGGCCCCAGTGGCTGGCTGTATGGCTATAAATGGGATCGACAAACGCGGTCGTACGCCTCCACCGCGATGCGTATGCTGCACTCGCGCACTGGTGCGATCCCGTTGCGTATGATCAGTGTTTTTCACAAGCCCCTGAAACCGGAATGTTTATTTACGCACACACACACACCATCTTTGCGCTTGGATGCGTTGTGCCCCCTCGGTTGGTTGACTGACTTTGAACGCGCCCGTTTGTCGTTCTCCAGAACCTACGACGCTGTGGTGGCGTACGTTCAACGCGACCAATGCCGTACGTTACTCACTGGCGTGTGGCATAATGGGGGTAACAACACTGGCTCCCCGATATAGCACCGGGCGTGAGGAGTTGAGGCATCCCGGTGTGACGTTCTTTGTTGTTTTCCATCCAGGAGAGATCCCTTCTATTTAAAACGCGGCCTTTTCAGCCGCGCGGTCGGTCTGTTCTTCCAGCACTTACTCACCACATTGCAAATCCCTCCAACAACGACACGAACGGACAATTGTTCCAGTGCGGGGGGACGAGCGAAAATGCAGCACACTCGTCATGCATGACTGCGTGGTGAACGGGAAGCATAAAGACGGAGAAGGTCGTGTGGGTGGTTCGATAAAGGCGACGCAGGAGGGATTTATTGTTTGATGTGTAATAAATTAGAAAAGAATGGCCCGTGTGTGAGTGTGTATGTGCGTCTGGGTGGAAGAGATGAAGTGGAGCAAGTTTCAGTTAAACTCCCGGCATAAATCATCATTTTCTGAACATTTCGCTGTGCCACTGGTGGTGCTGGTAGTGCTGGTGGAAACAAAGGGCAACTAAATAGCGTTTATAATTGATCAAGTTAAATTGATATCAATTACGATGGAAGTTAATCGCTGCAGCAGCTGACAAATGATGCGAAGAAAAGGGAGCAGCAAGTATCCATATTGCGCGTGGAAATATAAAAGATTATAGATAATGGCGTTGAATAACAACAGTATCTTTGTCTTGCTGTTTGGCAAAAACCCGAAGAAAAGAGTTTTAAAATACTTCTCCGTCTTTTTTTGTTTGTTTGTAGGACGCTAAACGGCAAATACAAACACGCGATACAATGAACCAGCGAATCGCGACCCTCGCCGGCCCTCATCACCGAAAAAAGCAACAACCAGCTCAAGAAGAAGCAGCAGCAGCAGTAGTGTGAACCGATGGAAGTCGTGGAGTGTACATAAGCTTCATAAGCGACACACTGCTAGAGTCGCCGGATCGGGCGTTATTTTTCCTCGTCGAGAGCTAATTGAAGAATAAGAAAATCACAACCTATAATAACAGTCACATCACTATCAGTCAGTATCAACGAATATTAGTTGCAGTAGCAGCCTTAGATCATACGGTAAGGGAAGAGAGAATAAGCGAGTACAACACACCAGTGAATCGGAAGGAATCGGAAGGGAAAAGTGAATTATTAAGATTATGCTCTGTTATTGTACGGGTTATGTTGCATTACGTTGCGCTACGACCGCGTAGAACACAAACAAACACGTTGTTTTGCGTGCCCCCGTTTGTTCCATTAAGCTCGGCGGACTCTGTTTCGTGTCCTGTAAGTTGTTCAAAATTACGAGTTAATTTTAGAATCAATCAGTTTCGTTTCGCTGCGCTACGTGTGCAGTAGCAGTGATGGAATAATCGAATCATCTGCTGTGTGCGATTGAATGTGCGATAAGTTGTGAAGTTGTGGGCCGAGAATCACGACCGGTGCTGCGATCTCTGTTTGTTTTGCTTGTTTGGTTTGTGTAGTTTGTGTCTGAAGTGTGTGTAGCCTGCCCGGTTACGAACACCATCTCACGACAACGCGCGTAACGACACACGGGCGCTGTGGTGTATTTGTTTTCACCCCCTCGATCAAGTGCGCCCGCGAGAGATCCAGTGGCGCGCTTGGTTCGAATCACTCCGGCTGCCGGCTGATGTTTGTTTTTCATTTCTGTTTGCTCCGTGAAGAATGTCCGTGAAGCTGCGGAAGTGCGAATGAAATCAGTGCCAAAAATTACCCACGAACGAACTAGACAAACAACACAATAATAGCAGCTTGTCAGGCAGAAGCAGTGGAGTAGAGAAGATCAAGTCGTCGGATTGGTAGTGGTGCGAGTAGCAAGCAACGCTCAAAATGTCGCTGGATTCGATGGGCCCTTCGGCTGGGGGTGGCAGCTCAGGCGTCGGCACACTGTCCGGCACCAGGATGATCCACTCGCTAAGCACACCGTCCGGTGTGGACGGAACAGTGTCGACGTCTCATTCCCGCGGCGGCAAGAAGCTGGCCGTGCGCATCCAAATGTTGGATGACTCTGTCACCATGTTTCAAGTTCAGGTAAGTTAAAATATAATTTCAGTTATTAATGTTCTAACCATAGAATAGAAGAGTGCGCTATTGTAATGTCAGTTGTTATCAGCTGAACCAAAAAAAAAAGGAACGATTAGCTATGCTTTATGTCGCCTAACACGAATAATTGTCACAGGCCCATAAATTACCAACTTATCTGATGCATTGTTGCTTCTTTTTGCTTCAGGCTAAAGCCACCGGAAAAGTACTATTCGAACAAGTGTGCCGACAGTTAAATCTGCTGGAAGCTGATTACTTCGGGCTGGAGTATCAAGAAGCGCCATCCGGCACCAAATACTGGCTGGACCTAGAGAAATCGCTGAACCGGCAGGTTGGGCTATCGCTGGTAGAGCCAGTGCTGCGCTTCTGCGTCAAGTTCTACACGCCCGATCCGCTGCAGCTGGAGGAAGAATACACGCGCTATTTGTTCTGCCTGCAAGTGAAGCGTGATCTTGCCACTGGCAGCTTACAATGCAACGACAATACAGCAGCATTGATGGCAAGCTACATTGTGCAAGGTAGTGTAATCCATTGCTGTTGTGTTGTTATTTATTCGTCCGGCTGTCTGGAGACGCAGTCCGCGCACAGCAATAATGGTACTTAATGTGTTCTGTATTTCCATTACAGCTTCCTGTGGAGATTATGCGGCGGAGGACTATCCCGATCACACCTATCTGTCGTCGTACCGCTTTGTGCCACAGCAAGATCATACGATGCAGAGAAGAATTATGGAGAACCACAAGAAGCATGTGTAAGTATGTGGAGGCAACGTGTAATGGAGTCACTACTAACGACGGAACTTTCCCATTCATAGGGGTCAATCGCCGGCAGAAGCGGATCTAAATCTGCTAGAAACTGCGCGACGATGCGAGCTGTACGGCATGAAGATGCATCCAGCCAAAGACCACGATGGTGTGCCGTTGAATCTGGCCGTTGCTCACATGGGTATTGCCGTCTTTCAAGGCATTACGCGGATCAATACCTTCTCGTGGGCGAAGATTCGCAAAATATCATTCAAACGCAAGCGCTTCCTGATCAAATTGCATCCCGAAAATTATGTGCGTACAGTAGTCGCCCGCCCGCATATGCCCCAGCAGCTTACTAATTCCTTGGGGCCATTGTCATTTGCTCTCGTTTGCAGGTGTACCATAAAGACACGGTTGAATTTTTCTTCGAAGGTCGCAATGAGTGCAAAAACTTTTGGAAAAAGTGCGTCGAGAATCATGGCTTTTTCCGTTGCACCGCTGTACAGAATGTGCAACGGCGCAAGGCACGGGTACTGTCGCGAGGTAGCTCATTCAGGTATGTGTTTTTAGATTGCATTTAATACGAATTAAATAACATTTCTAACGTTGTAAAAACTCTTCCATCGTTTGTAGGTATAGCGGCAAAACTCAGAAACAAATCATCGAATTCGTTCGCGACAATTATGTAAAACGGCAAACATTTCAAAGGTAAGGATTGCTTTTCTCTAAAATATTAGTACTGAGTACTGTAAGAGTGTGTTGAGCTACAACGGTGCGCCTACAATACATAAAATGAATCGTTTTCCAATAGACCTTTTGTTTTGGAAGAAGTGTTTGCATTCATTTAGTGCTGTTATCGTACAATTGCTCTCAAGATCATGAACAGTCATGCCTCATTTTCAATCATTTTCAATTTGAAGCGTATAAGTTAGTTCCCATATCATGATGAGTCTTTTAGTTATGATACAGTGATCGTTAATTGAAATCATAATTTTCCTGTCATATGTTAAGTCTGAGCTATACTATTAAGCAACACAACTGATTATGTACTCAGATTAATTTAAACATTTCTTACGTTCGCTTTTCGTTGTTTGTGTTCCAATGTTTGGTATCGAGTAACTTCGTAAGGAGGAGAAGTACATGCTTAAGTAGCTTCACAAGTCACGAGCACAAGAAATGCTACCAAAAGATACTATAGTTCATAAAAAACACTTCTGTGGTGTAACCAAATTCCGCTTGGTTTAAAGAATGTTTTATGGTGCTTCCGTTTTGGGGAAGAAAAATTAATGAAAAAATGCTTTACTTAGTTCCCGGTTATCCCAAAAGTCATCTGTAAAAAAAATCTCATGTGTAGAAATTAGCGAATGGTGAATTGTTTTAGTTTCTGTTTTGCTTGTTTTCGTTACCTGTTGATCCTAATTTAATGCATTTATTTGTTTTAATTTAGCTTTTGACATGATTATGTTTAAGGAAACTGGTTTACGATGGTTTTAAAACTGTTGCGACATTTGGTGGCCACCCAGCTGCAATGAATTTGTTTGTCATAGACTCTTAATCTACCTCTGAATCAAGCATTCAGCGGTGTTGTTAAACTTGCATTGTCGGGGTGTGTTCTTTTCCTTATTGTACAGTTGTTTTGTACTTGATGACCCCAACGAGAGAAGAGAGTTCATGCTATTTTAATTTGTTGTCAATTTTTCTCACACACACAGACATACTTTTGTACATTTTCTATTCGTTTGAATGCGTTTGGATACGTTTGTTTCCTATTTTGTATACTCTCCCAAACAACCATTGCACACATCATGTTAATCATTTTCCAGCTCATGCGTATCATTTAGGGCAAACGTTAGCGATAGAACATGATACACAGTTGCTCAAAAATCATAGTCCCAATGAATGGAACCAATAGTATGAGCCAATCATGCTTTTCACGTGTTAAACTCGTTGCGTTTCGTTAGTTGAGTGTGTGAGCTTTTACGTTAAACGCCTAGCTGACGTTGTTTTCCATTCATTTGTTCATTCAGTGAGATTCGACACGGCTTCTGTTTTGCAAACTCTCCCCATAAGTTAAGCAGTGATACTACTAGCAAAGCATATGAACGCAATTCCTTCCACATCCTCTCTACTATATGTCTCTCTATCTCTCTGTTTTATAATCACAAACAGGTCTCAGTCTTTTCGGCAGGGTCCTCTACATTCAAGTAACAGAAGTCAATCACGCACTTCATGTAATGTGAATCAAAGCATCTCGGCTCATCCTTTACTTCCGATCGAAACCGGTTTGTATTATTTCTATTATGTTTATTTTTCTTATATCTCCTATTTCTTCTCATTTTGCCGTTTCTTCGTTTCGTTTGTGGCTACCCTGTTTCGTTATGTGAGAATTGTTCTTCTACACACCGACACACTCACACACACACTCACACGGACAGGGTACACGCGCGCGTGCACCTTGCAGTAAATACAGAAGTACACATACAATTACGAGTACAGAGTTTTGCAAATTTATATATGTGTTACATCATTCGTTTAGTGCCTAGAGCTAGGATGCTACTCGTACTTTTCATGATTGTTACTTTTGTTGAGTTAATTGATGTGTTGTTGTTACAATCAAAATGTCTTTCGTTTCGTGTGAATTCACCAAATAATTGTTGTGTACAGAATGAGATTTGAGTGTGTTTTCAGGCACTATGAAACAAATGTAGGACTAAATGCAGTGTTCCATGGGTGTTACACACCGGATCCATGTTGAGTCCTATCCGTGGAGCATCCATAAATCTTTACCAAATTTCTTAAATGCGAATGTCACCCATGACCGCTGCCTTTAGTCCTTAAAACAAGAACATTTCATGGAACAAAAGAACAAAGATCTCCTTCAACAATTGCACCTAAAAAAAACAGAGAGTGTACGGGTTCGCTCGTTGTTTTGCACGGCTGTTTTTCGATCATGCTACTGATGTTGTTCGCCGCGTTTTGATTTTGATTTTGCCTCTGACGGGTTCGGTTTTCAACTTGCAGCGGAATGGGAACGTCGCAGTCAGAGCAACGTATTGAGGACGCCTTCTCAGACGAGGAGACAAGTGGATATGGAGGTGGATCGCCTACCCAGCAGTCCTACCGGCCACAGTCGTTCTCAGCTCACGGAAGCCCAGGTGGAGACCTATCCGATGAAGAGCTATACCCAGCAAATGGGAATGGAGGGCTCGGGCCACACGCCGCTGCAGGACTCGAGCCAATCTGCGTCCCCGGGGGGCACCTGGAGTTCGCCGTACCACAACAGCAACAGCAACAGCAGCCATGCGCGCGAAGCCGATCGGGCTCGTGCACGTCAAGACGGTCACAGTTCCGGTAAGTGGAATGATAAGCATACCGGCACGCTGCTCGATGCTGCTGGCGCGTATCTATATTATGTTACGTTTAGTTTGCTTCTGTTTGTGTTGAACTTGAACTTTCTTGTTCGATTCCATATGTTGGGGATATTTTTGTAACAGTTTCTGCAGCATTTGTAAGCCGATTGGAAGTGTTTTATTTATTTTCAAAGAACATGTTTCGTTTTCAACTGTACGAAGTGGCGAGTTATGTTTAGTTGGACTTCTTTTTTTGTTGTTGTTTATGAGTGCAAATATTTTGTGTTGTTTTGTTGTATGGGTTTCAACTTTATGATCACGTTTCGGTTGGTACTGTTATACCTGAATTGTACAAGAAACGTAACACGATCGTAACCGCCTTCCCAACTCGCCCGTGTTATATCCTAGGTCTGAACCACCGGCTCTATGCCACTATGTCCCCCAAATACACTCATCGCAGCCACAGATTTACCACGCAGCCACAGCAGCTGCTGCAGCAGCCACAGCAGCAGCAGCAGCGTCGGGCCTCAGCCGGGCCGCTGGGCCAACCGGGGGATCGCAGCAGTTCTATGGGGGAGACAACGGTCTCCTCCACCAGCCGGGAGAGTGTTTTATTGCCGCTGGACACTCGCACCAGGCGCTCTTCAGCGCTGCTGCCGGGGGTGGCGGCCTCGGGGTCGGGAATGGCACCCTCAATGGTGGGAGCCAGCAGCTCTCAATACCCCAGTGCCACACTAGCCCGTTATAGCAATACGAGTACCTATTCGATGTCTAAGTCAGTGAGCACCGGGACGGACCTATCGGACGAAGCGCCGGATAATGTCATCTACTCGGATATCAACGATTTGTATCGTCATCGGAAATCGACCACCTCCGGGGGCAGTGGTGGTGGTGGCGGCGGCGGATCGGCGTCAGAAGCTCGCACCAACGCGGCGGCCGATGAAGAGGCCGCCGAGGAGGTGGAAGACGATGACGAGATCATGGATGAGGTGGAGGACGAGAACGCGATCCGCCGCCCCTATCTGGAGGACGACGACGACGATGACGATGAAATCGATATCCGGTATGCGACTGCTACGCAGATTAAAGCGATGACATCCGGCGCTGCATCCGATGCTCCGAAGCCCGTCCCTAGTGACGAACTGTACGCGACAGTGGATAGGAAAAGTAAGCTGAACAAGCAGCTGCAACAACAGCAGCAGCAACAGCAACAACAACAACAACAAGTAACTGTACACGAGTTCGGCCACTCCGCCTCATCCGCGAACCTCGCATTCGCTGCCGCGCAATTCGCAGCTCGCCAAGACGACTATCGACTACCCCGGTAGGACAGGAGGGAGCTCTGGGGAGCACAATTTCATGGGACACCACTCGATCTGAGTCCAAGGTGACCATGCACTACTGTTGATAGCGGATGATCCGATAGAAAACTCGGAAAGGCAAGCTGTCGAAGCTCACGGTACAGTACAAGAACTATGAGGAGGATTTCGACGAGGAAGAGTACATGAATTACCAGCGTCAGCGTGGCGCAGATAGAGACGCGTCAAAGGAAGCCTGGTTGCGAAATTCAGATTACGGGCCGACTTTTCGCTGATGGAGCGTGAATTCCTGACCTCCGATCGGATCGACAGTCCGGTGACGCGCTACGACGACTCGCGCCACTCGATGTACGTGCAAAAGTCCAACTACTCGGTGGAGGTGAGCCAGGACTGTTTGGCAAACGAAGGGAAGGTGTACTCGTCCAGCTATCCTGGCACCACGTACAACACCATCGATCATACGAGCTATCGCAAGCACACCAATCAGAACTTCTATTCCAACTACGAGTACGGATCGCAGGACGATATTTCGCACGACAGCTACGAGCTGTTGGAAAAGTCAGACGACGAGCTGTACTACAAGTTCACTGATTACGATTCGGGCAACTACGGACGATGAGAGCATTCCGGATCAGCAACAACAGTCGGGCCATCATTCGCATCATTCCCGCCTGTCGACTCGATCTGGACGATATGTTTTTGATGGAAGACCCGAGAGATCTTCCGCGCGAAAATCACAAGAAAATCAAGATGCAGCTCGTCGCGAATGTCCAGCCCGGAGTCGCGTAGCGATTACTACGAATCGAAGCTTTCGAAGAGCAGTGGCTCGACTCGACAGTGTGACCGATAGCAACTCACGCGAAACGCTGAAGAGTAAATCGCTGACAGCGAAACGACGCGACGAGCTGTCGAAGCGGTTCGATAGCAGCTCTCGCAACTCTAGCCAAGACTCGAAGAGTGACTACTACGATGCCAGCGAGCAGCAGCAGCAGCTGCAGCACGAGCACGAGCTAGACGGTGACGGTGCCGATATGTCGGACGAAATCTATTCCCGTGCCAAGGTGAGTCACTCGGACGAGCACATTCGGGTGGGCGAAGACGACGACGACGACGATGGACTGTCGATGGTAAAGAACGGGATCTCAGCGACGGCGGCCAGCTTCTACGACAATCAGATATACTCGTCCACGTTCCCGAGTGCCCAGGCCAAGCCAACCAGCGCGGGCAATGATACCGGCGGAGGAGGCAGCAAAACTTCGCACGTTCACTCGATCAGCCTGCAGAACGTGGAGTTGGAGCGGAACTCTCGCTCGGTGGGCTATTCCGCGTACAAATCTCCTTCGCCAGTACTGCCAACCGCGTTGCCAAAACCGATCGACAAGCAACCGCCCAAGACGACGCACATTTGGCCGGAGGAAATTGAAGGCTTGCCCACGACCATCACCGAAAGCCAGCGGATCGATCGATCGCGAGCGTTTCGCAAGAAATCGGACAGTGAGAACATCTTCAGCTTTGACAAGGAAAAGATCGAATCGCTAACGAGCAGCCTGAACGACGAAACGCCCACTACCGCGATCATGGTGGAGGCGAAGGGAAAGGTAAGCCCAGACTACCCGCTAACCCCGGAGCTGCTGTCGGAGTTTGACAAGCAAAAGATCGAATCGCCCCACATTCTACCGAAGAAGACGCGCAAAGAGGAGCTGATGGCAAAAACGCACTTCGAAGAGTACACGCCGAAGATGATGGGCTTGGATTCATCGGTCATCAGCGGCATTCCGCCGTACGCGCACGCGACCGTTGAGCGTACGAAGTCCGATCCAAACTCGCTGGCTAATCGGCCCCGACTCGGACCAAACTCGCGACGCCATACGCTGATGCACCAGAAGTCGATCGATCTTACGCCGGCCGATTCGAGCGAAGAAGAGTATCTGTACAAACAGATACCGAGCGCACCGCCGCTCTGCAAATCTCACGGCAGTCACTTTGAGCTGCCGCAATCGTACGACATGAATGTGATCCCCGACGTCGTAGAGCTGCCCAGGAATGGGTTCGAGATGCCGAAGAGTTTCTTCAAGGACTATCAGGAGCGTCGCTCATCGCACAAAGCCGTCCTGAAGGACGATATACCGTACGTGCTGCACAAACGGCACGTCATGAACGGGACGGCTCCGTCACCGTTGGTGGAGGGCAAAACGGGCACCCCACATCGTAGCTATCCGAAGCCAAAGAGTCCCAAATCGCCAAAGTCTCCCAAATCGCCGAAATCCCCCAAGATGCTCATGTCGGACGGTGGAAAAGGGGACGCAGCAAACCAAGCTTTTGTCGGTTCGAAGGAAAATCTGCTGCGCGTGAAGGACGACACGGAGCTGCTGATCGAGCAAAGCGGCGGGGCAGACGAACAGCCGGGCTTCCTGTTCACCCAAAACATTGACCTGTCGAAGGTGGATCCTGTGACGCTGGAAGTGGACAAAACGGTGCAAACGGTGCAGCTAGTTAGCAGCCCGAAGCGAGACATCACGAAGCGCATGGATCCGTTGATGCTGGAGCAGCTGAACAGCAAGCTGAGCCAAATCGAGAGCGACTCGGCCACGAGCTCCAAGACGGACAGCAATGCCGCTCAGCAGCTGCTGCAGCCACAGCCCAGAAAGTTCGACTCGAAGCCGGTCGATCTGCCCTACCTGCTGGTGGACAAGAAGTGCATCGAGCTGGCCGTCCCGAAACGGGTGGTGAAAACACGTGTCGCTCCCATTAAGACCAAGTGCGGCAAGTCGAAGCGTAACGCCAAAACGCGCATCACTTCCTTCTCCTCGGACGACGAGAGTCTCGATTCGGATGATGTGTTTGGGTCCGCGGAAGCGATGCCAACGAAGTTGGAGTTTTCTCCGCCCCAGTCGCGCAAGGAAATCGAACCGATACTGAAGCACGAGTCCAGCAAGATGGCATCGAACGCGTGGGCCAGGGGACAAACGATGAGCTCGACGGAGATCGAAGGATCGCCGCCCCAGTGTCGCCGTCTGGCGGAGCTGGAGAGTCGCTATCACACGGTGAAGCTGGAAACGACACAGCTCACCAGCACCGAGCTGCGCCGCATATCGGAACGATCGTTTTCCATTCCCAGCTCGGAGGATGAAGGCAAAAAGGCACAAACGAAAGCGGATGAATCGATCAAAGCACTCCAAACGGCGGAAAAGTCACAAGAGTCGTCGAAAACACAAGCCCACGGTGGTGAGGTGGGTGAATCTAAGGATGGCGGGTTGGGGTTTTCGAAACAACACCCGGATCCGGGAGTGAAGAAGTCGGGCAAGGAGGACGGAACGTCGACGACCACCAAGTTGTCTCCGTCACGGACGAAACTAATTGAAGAGCTGATCGATTCATCGATTGTTATGCGTTCGAAGGGACATGCGCCAATCTTGTTTGCACACGCTCGCTTAAATCTTAGCGAAGGATCCGCTTTCGCTTCGCTGCAACGCCAGAAGGCCCAAGAATCGCCTACTTCCGGGCGCCGCGCCAAGAGTCTCGATACTCCGGTTATTTCTCTGCACAAATTACCTCCAATGAATGCGTTCTCCTCGAAGGATGACACGGTGGGGTATGAAGAGGAGGAGGAAGTGCTGGAAGTGAAACCTCTGCAGCAGCAGCAAAAACCCTCGAAAGCTTCAGTCATCGAAGAGGAGGAGCAGGAAGACTCGGTACACTCGTGCGGCGATGCGATCGTCATCCGTGATCCAACAATTTCGCGCCAAACATCGACCACGGAGGAGGAACGCAAATCCGTACGGATCGATGCAGATGAGCTGGAGCTGCTCGATCGGCTGAAGTACATCGAGAAGATCGAGCTGCAGGGTGTGAAGATAAAGGAAAAGCGCAAAACTAAAACGAAGCTCAAGAGCGGCCATCAGCTGATACTGGAAATACCAAAGTACAAGTTTGAGCCTTTCAGCTCGGGCAACAGCTCCATCAAAACCTCTCCCGCCATCAGCCGGGCCAGCAGTGTGGAAAGCACTGGTAAAGCGCGTCAAAAGACGGACAGTGGCACCCAGACACCGACCGGAGGTGGTGCCGCCATTAAGCCCCAGCGCAAGTCGACCAGCCCGAAAGGATCGGAAAAGCTGGTCCAACCGAAACGACGCTCCTCGGACGATGTGAAGAAGTCTTCGTCCCCGAACGACATGCTACGCACCAAGAGCCAGGAAGCGCTGGGCAAGGGAAAGGGCTCTAGCGCCAAGGAGAAGTCGAAATCGCTGGAAAAGATGGAGCTGAAGCGGCTAGGCAGCCGGGAACGGAAATCTACCGAGGAAAGCGAACTGGAGCGCGCTCGGCGCAAGGAGCGCCAACAGAAGCTGTACGAATCGGCCATGAAGCAAACGATTAACATGCTCAGTCCGGTGAAGGATCAACTGCCCCAGTTTCCGGCGCCGGAGGATAAGATATCGGTGAAAACGGAGGGAGATAAGATTATCATTGACGCGGACATAAAATCGAAACCGGAAGATCACGTGTTTATCGCGAAGGCACCGCGTAAGCTGGACTGTGGCCTGTCGAAGATAAGCCGCAGCTTCGAGGATCAGAAGAGTGTGGAAAAGCTGGACAAGGCCAGCCGTAGCTTCGACGATCGCAGTAAATCGTTTGACGATCATTCGGATCGGTCGGCGGACGAGAGTAGCATCGTTATCAAGAGTCCGACGCGGCTGAGCAAGAGCCAAGAGCTGAAGCAGAAGATCGAAGGCTCGGTCGTACATAAGGGACGCATGGAAGGCAAATCGAAAAGCCTGGAGAAGAAGTCCGAACCACAGTACTTGGATATTGAGTACAAGACCCGCAGTCTGGATCAAAACTACACGACGGAAAGTAGCGCTTCTTCGTATGGTGGCGGTGATGCCACCTCGCCCGAATCAGAAGCTGCTGGTCATGGCATGATGGCAGGCAGGAAGCAGGAGGTAAAGGTTGATGTCCACTATTCTGCCAAGATGGATTCGCCTGATGCCGATAGTAGTAACCGTGGTGCATCGCCGAGCGGTCGGGGCCGTAAATCCACAACGGACAGTGACAGTAAATCGATCGATGATCATCGTCCGGCGTCGCGGTTCGATAAGGGCAAGAGTCTGGATAGCAATATTTCGTCGGAAAAGGATGGGAAGAAGAAGGATAAGCCGCAAGCCGTCGAGAGACGTTCACATTCACAGCCAGTGTCAGAGTTTGGAGATGAACTCGACATGCAGGACATAATATCCGAGCGACGTACGCTTGACCTGATGAAGCGACGATCGGAGGAAAAGACAGTAGATACCAGCACGACCAGCTTTATGGGTGAATCGATAGATCAGATGGGTGGAGATAAGGAGGGAAAGAAAACTTCTGGTACGGTTGGCAGCGAAGAATCGCTCACTGAAGTGAGTGAGTTGAAGGATGCTGAAGGGAAAGACACCGGATATCTTCCACCTCCGGTGCGTGTACCGACCATTGAGTACGAAGAACCATCGCTCGAAGAAGACGACATTGTGGACGAGGTAGACGAGCTGGAGGTGGAGGAGCTAGAAGCTGAAGAGACGAACAATAAGAAGGAAATTTTGGGAAAACTAAACCTGGAACGAAGCAGAAGCGATGAAACCGGCTCATGGGTGACGATCGCATGTGAAGAGTTCACCGGCACTGAGGGGGTTAGCAGTCAGCAGGAAGAACTGCAGGAAGTGGCTGGGGGGTCGCACTACAAAATCGAGTCACAGGCAACGTTTGAAGATGTGAAAGACTATGCGATGCCCGAATCGGAAGTGGTCGT
Source organism: Anopheles arabiensis (assembly GCF_016920715.1). Lineage (NCBI taxonomy): Eukaryota > Metazoa > Arthropoda > Insecta > Diptera > Culicidae > Anopheles > Anopheles arabiensis. The sequence goes on along the minus strand of NC_053517.1, from coordinate 2,489,625 downwards.
TGAGTCCGTTGAGATTCCGGTGCTATCGCAACCGCAATCCAACAGATCTTCGCCGTCGGCATTCGATCATCCGCTGCCACAAGTGCCCGAGAAGAAGCCGGACGTGGTGGTGTCTCCGTTGCGCGAAAGGGTCGCTCGAGCGTCGGCAGTGGATCGTGATCGCGAAGAGGTCGACAAAAAGCAAGCGTCGCAACGGCGCGGTGACTTCCTGCGGCTGTCCATTGAAAGATCGCGCAGCTCGGATACGGGCTCAAGTCGGGAGAATGAAACCAGCCCCATTAGACATGATTCTAGCACACCGCGCGGAAAGGGATCGTTGGACGAAGAATCGAGTGTCAGTTGTTCCATATCACGCCCGCTCGGTATATCGCAAGATATGGATTCGATGGATCACTTGAAATGTCGGGAGTTGCGCGAAGCTATGCTGAAGATGGAGGAGTACGATGATGGGTCGGTGGCGATGAGGAAGGTTTCGCCTACGCTCGAGAAACAATATCCGGTCGATTTGGGTTCGGGATCCGAGTTGGATATAGAAACGCCCGAGGATCGTATTTCCAGACTTCTGCAGCGTGAAGAAAGTGAGTCAAGCTCAGACAATGGGGTTGGTCCAGTTGCACCAGGGCCCATGGGTGGTACCGGTTCTGGAGGTGCTGTAGCAAGCGGTGGGGCAGTCCTCAAGCCAAGAGTAGTGAAGCCCGTCCGCACGACGCTGCTACACAAGAAAGTGTGTCGTACGGTTCCTTCGAATGAGAAACAGACGCAGCAAACGACTGCAGAACTAAAATCGGGCACATTGAAGCTGCTCAGCGCTGACGGAGGCGATCGTAGTTCGCTGGAGTCGAAATCGAGCCTGGAATCGAAAGGATCGTTGGGATCGTTCGAAACCGAAAGTAGCTCCGGATCGCTCGGCGCTGCCCAGCGAAAGGGTGATCTGCTGCAGAAGGAACAAATGTCCACCTGGCGCCCGTATCCGATCGAAAGCTCGGGCAGCTCGAGCGTGGAGGACAACTGGCTGCCACCGGAGCAGGAAAGCTACGAAAGCTTCGAGCTGGCGACGGAAACAATTGAAATACAGAAGATTCCGCTGCAAGACTCGAAAGAGCTGTCGCCGGACGAGCAGAAGGAGAGCGACTCCGACATACAGGACGAGCTGAACGATTTCCCGGCGACCTTCGGCTATCCGGAGATGACCTCCACACTCGGTATCGCTATCAATCCGGTGGATATACTTGGGTATGGAGCGAGCTTCGGGGTGGGCCGAACGTTGTCGCGCATCTCGGAGCGCAGCACCAACTCGGAGAAATCGAGCGGCGAAGAGGTGGCCGAGGCGGAAAAGTCGAGCCTGGAGGATTTGAGCGTACACGACGAGTCGGCCATCTCGAGCGAGCATCAGGCGAGTCTCAGCTCGGATCTGCACTCCAACTCGAACCCGGCGTACATATCCGACGCGGACCGCAGAACGTCGGCGGAGATGCCGGACATTCCGTGCGACTCGGCCGCAGCCGAACGGCTGTCGGAGATCTACCAGAGCAATGTGGTGAAGAACGGTCGCTTCACTGTGTCCCACGTAACCGAAGGGGGTGGAGCGGGGGGAGGTAACGGATTAAAGACGGCGGAAAGCAAACCCGATTTGCAGTGTCTTTCGATAGGTGGTGGCAGTCAAGATTCGGAAGACTGGCCCTTGCCGGACATACCGTACGACAGTACGCCGGGAGAGCGGTTTGATCCGAGCGTCGGAGGACCTCCGGGTGTGATTATGCCGCCTCCAATGCGACCATACTGGACGGAGCAGGCAATGGCTGGTGCCCGGCAGTCGCAAGAGTCGGACAATTGGCCAACACCCCCGTCCAGCATGCTGGAGCACGCTCCAATCGTGGAAAACGTGCAGACATTCCACGTGAACGAACCGCAGCACCCAACGCAAGTGATGGTGGAATCGTTCACCGAGCCGACTACTGGCGGGTCCGATGATTCCGATCCAGATTACGCGGAGGTTGCTGGAGACGATATTCCAGAGCCTCCGAAACGGGACTACATTCCAACCGGATCCGGTTCTGGGTCGTACTCGGGCTCATCTCTCTCCGGAAAGTCGGGCTCATCGCCGAGTCCTTCGCTTTCGATGGTAGTTCCTTACGAGAGCACGGCCTATCTGGTGTCGGCGCTGCAAGATGCAAAGACCTACGAGACCGCCGTTACGTACGACAATGCGACCTGTCTGAGTGGTGCACTTGGTCCAACAAGTTGCCTCAAGTCCACGTTCGACATATGCTCTAGTCAACGTGCGCTGGGCTCCTCGACGACTACGGGCGGTATTGCGGGAAGGGGAGAACCTAACCCTGACCGGGTTATCATATCGCAACCTACAAAGTCGCCGCAGAACTTAAGTCCCATCACCGACGATGACTTCTTCATGAACGACGAAGTTTTTGGTCCGGGCACGGTGAAGATCGAGATATCGCCCGACGATAGTAAACCGTCCTCGTCCGGCGGTATGGAGTACGGTGGACAGCAGCAAAAGTTTTCCCGCAGCTCCAACAATTCCGACACCTCGATCGACGACATGCTGTCAACGTCTTGTGGCACGTACATGGAGGAAACGGTCCGGCTGCGCAATTTGGAGCCGCGTCGATTGAGCAACGAGTCGTGCAAGAAGTGCAGCCACAGCTCACACTCCGAGGAGGAAACGAGCTCGTTCGGCACGGATCTGGACGGAACGGTAAAGATGGGACTGCAGCAAAAGCGCTGCACGCACAGTTCGCACTCGGAGGACACCTCGATTGGGCTTAGCATTTCCGAGTGGTCGACCGGTACGAACACGGTGCGGCAGTATGCGAACCTGTCCGGCTCGGACAGTCTGTCGGCCGTCTCGAACCACTCCGGCAATGCCAAGAGCGAGAAATCGAACCATACCAAGAGCTCGATCAGCTCGAGCGTGCACAAGTCGACCGAAAGTCTGGACGAGAAGACGAGCGGCAGCTTCTCGAGCAGCAACACCAACCAGGCCAACAATGCTGCCGGTGGCAAGCGTTTTTCGCTGGAGAACGTGTCGGAGAACGGAGGCTGTCCGCGGTACGAACCGTTCAGCAACTCAGAAACGGACACCAAGTTCTCGTCGGGCACTAAGAGCGATGACACCACGCTGACGCTCACCGAGATGGCTCAGACCATTACGGAGTGGTCGACGAGCAGCAGCAACACGTTGATCGCGCAAGTCGAAGCGTTGAAGCAGCTGGAAAGTGGAGGTAATGGCGTGAAAGGTACCTCCTCGCTGGAACGAGCTGCTGGTGGTGCTACATCGACACGAACCTTCGAGTATGTCCCACTGAAACCGCCCAAGGTGTTGAAAAAGGTGGCTGTCGCCTCACCAGACGACCATCGCAAGGATCTACCGGGAGTGCACGTGAAACCTCAGATTCCGAAGCACTACCACCCGATCGAGGCGGGAGAAAGCTCCAGAATGGCCTCCGGCGAATCGAACGTGGTGATCCCTGAACGTCCAACGAGACTACCGCCCAAGATCGTGGACGTGATCGAGAAGAGTCCGAAGAGAATGCCCGTAACACAGCAACCTCTTCCACAGGGCAAAGTGCTTTCGTCTGCAAGGATTGAACCGCAAGATGGCGCCAGCAAACGAAAGTCGCTCGAAATGATGTCCAAACGCTACCAGAGCCAGGACATCTCGGACACCGAAACGTTCACGGAGAAACTGTACGGCCAGAGCGAGAAGCTGACGGAGCGATACCAAAGCCAGGAGTTTACGCCGATGGCCGTGGCGCCGGCACCGAGCAAACCGCCCCGCGGTGACTCGCTGCCCTCCACCAGCCCGACGCCGATGGCCGAGAAGCCGCTGGTGAAGCATCACAGCTACGACGACAAAACGCTGTCAAAGTCGCAGATTCGCGAGTACAAGACTACGAAGATGCGTCACAGCCAGTCCTTCCACGAGCATCTGGTGTCGTCGGATCTGAACAAGATCGTGGAGGAAAGCCTCGGCAGCTCGTCGACCACTACACACACCAGCGAAGCGACAAGCACCGACAACTCGTCGCCCATGTTCCCGCGGCCCGAGAAGCTGGTCCGCTGCTCGCCCTACTACTCGAGCAGCCTTAGCTCGGAGTCGCCACCGATTGCACCGAATCAGTTGCCGCCACCGGTGCAAAAACCGCCACGCAAAAGCTCGCTGCCGAGGAACTTTGTGCCGAAGAGTCCGCCGAGCGGCAACGATACCGACAGCTCGCTGGACCACCGGGCGCAGGACCCGAAGCTGCGAGCGCGCGGCTACCGGAAGAAGCGAACCGTTCCGCTCAAGAAGAGCCGGCTCGATCGACCGCTGGAGCATCAGGAAAGCTCCGAATGTTCGGAAGGCTACTTCCCCGAGCTGGACTCGGGCTCGTCGGACGCGGTAATGATGGAGCAGCAGCAGCAGCAGCAGCAGCATCAGCGCTATCCGGACTTTGAGGAAGAGCTGGAACAGCTGCCCGAAGACTACGAGGACGAGACGTACCGGGTGGATGAGGACGAGGTGACGCCCAGCCGCAACGGGGCCGGCGTGTACCCGAGTGCGTCGTACTCGAACAAGTTCGAGGGTCTGGACATGACGGAGAACGTCGACGAGATGGGCTTCCCGCGGTACGATCGGTTGGGTCACATAACCAACCCGAATCTGTACAAGTCGGACACTCCGTCGCCGCCGGTCAAGCCCGTCCGGCAGCGTCGGCTGCGCCAGACGAAGCGCGATGATCAGCAGCACGACCTGGAGTACCAGGGTGTGCAGTACACGCCGGAAAGTGGCAGCTGCTCGGAGACGAAGGCTGGCCTCTCGGATGACGTGTGCTACTCGAGCGAGGACAGCTTCGCGGCGGGCTACAATCGTAGCAGCGGGGCCGGACCGGGCACCAGCTCCCGCTACCAGAAGAACGTCGAGATTCCCTATCCCGACTTCCTGTCCGACTACGAGAACGAGTCTTCCTCGGCCTGCTCGTATGCGCGGCGCATGGAGCAGGGTCGGCCGCGCTATGTGGAGCTGGAATCGCAACATCAACAGCTGCAGCAACAGCAGCTGGGGTACGTGGAAGCGGGCAAAAGTGTCGATGTGTCGGTTGCGTTCGACCTGAAAGCCTTACCACCTCCGATCTATGTCGAGGAGGAGGAGGAAGAAGAGGAAGGTGATGTTCAACAAGGGCCCGACGAGGAGGAGGAGGAGGACGAGCAGGACAATGCTGTTTAAGCGAATCGAAATGAGCTGAATGTCTTGGGACGCGTGCTGGCGTAGGGCCTCCGTAGAAAACACAGTGCCAATGTGAAAACTGATCGACGTTGTGAAAGAAGTATGCCAAATCTTTAAGATCTATTCCATTTATCGCTCACGATCACTCTTTCTCTCATATAATATATATATACATGGATGTGTTCAGGGTATTGCGACACATTTTAATGAACAAAAAGGGATAGGAATCGTTGAAGCAAAGATTGTGTTCTTGTTGCCATAACTAATGCCGCACAACTAGAGAAAGAGAGACGAGACTCGTTTGTTATGTTGCAACATGGCACAAATCGAGAAAACCCCGCAAGCGAGTATAGACTAGACGTACCTGTATTGTTTACTTGTTTTGTCTGATTCTGAGGTTTTTATATTCATGTTTACACTACGACTTTTGGGTTGTTTTTCCCCTCCAAAACGATCGTAAAATGGTTCACTGCGCTGTGTTTAGCGAAGAGACAGGAGAGTAGCAAAAGTTGTTGAAAATTGCTTCTTGTCTATGTGTGTGTGGGTGTTAGTCTGCATTTATTAGGCGATAAAAGGACAGGCTAGCTTAATAGGCCAATAGTTTGCGAGCGAAGCGACAGCCACCACCGGTCATTACATTGCGAAATGCGTATCTTATGAATGTCGTCTCGTGTGTTGTTTTCCCCTTTTAGGTTGCAGTTTCAGCCTAACTTAGCGAAAAGCAGAAAATGACTCAGAAATGAATAAAATAAAAGGGATCGGGCGAGGATGGAAATGAAGGAAGTAAAATTGTGTCAAAGCCACAGGAGAGCATCGTTATATCTCGAGTTAGTATAGTGTAGTGTGGAAGGCAAGCAAAGCTAATATTCTAATAATCCAGCAGAGTTCTAGACTTAATAGAAACCATGCATATATTTATGAAATGTTGAACGAAAAATTGATGATGAGAGCCTTTACTCTTACCGTTTGTGTTGGAACCCGTTTGGATTTATTTTGGTTCGTTCGTTAGCAATTTGCGTGGCAAATGAAAAGGCGTTATATTGTGTCTGACTACAAGAATGGTACGAAATACTCATGTTACTTCCAATGTTTTGGTTCGAACGTTAGCAAAATATCTCTTGGCCTTACTCCCCACGTCCTATTAACATGAGTTTAAAGTTAATACGTTTAAAACAAGATGCAAATACATTGCCGCATTTAGATCAATCTCGAACAAGTTACACAGTCATTGAATGTTTTAAATTACTATTAAACAAACGAACGGTACAGTGCTGCTGAGGACAAACAATGAGGCCAAAACAAAACACAGCGAAATGAAATTAGATTAGATGTTACTTAACAATGAATGATGGCCAAAGGTTCTGGCAGGAAAGAAAGGTGCGACATAGAGAGAGGACAGGGGGACATGTTTTATAACGTATTTTGAGCGTTTCGTAATCATTTGACTAACCCATTTATATTCACCTGGAGATAGAGGAGAGAGGAGAGAGAGGGGGCGGCAAATTCTATAAACATATTATAAGCGCATGACGGATAAGTACGTTATTATCATAGAAAATGTTGTTTACTTAAGCATTTATGAAGATTGATGAAGGAAGGGCAAACGAAGGGCGGGCGGCGTCGGCATATACGAAAGTTGAGTAACGTTATTAAACACATACATACATAATATAATTAGTTACTCGAAGAGGGGGGGAGCATGATCGATCTCATTCGAAAAGGAAGAAAGTGAAGAATGGTGCGAAGAAGTGGTGTTGATGCAATGATGTATTTGATAGTTTTGACTCTTTGAACAAGTTCAGGCACGAGGCCAAAAAAAAGGATTGCCAAAACAAAATTAAGAAAATAAATTCGTTAGTAATTCGCCAAAACGTTACAAAACAGAGTATCATCATCAAAGGTGTGCGCAGAGGTAGGTGCAATTTTTCGTAATACATTTCACCAACATACGAGTTAAACAATGATAGACTTACAACACACGTACGATCGATTGATCCTCACGATGATTGGAATAGGTTTTAGCAAAGTAAAAGCAACAGCAAGACAGCAACAGCAAAACAGGCACGCTAGTAAGAAAACGCCCATATATAACCATATTCTTCTGTGAAATATTGCATTATTTTCTATACTAAGCTAACACACTAGCTCACATCAATTCTAACAAACTCTCAGAACACCCCGTCAGTCAGAGAAATGCGAATAACAAACCCCCCAAATCTGAATTGCACCCAATTGTGTGCAGCTCTTGGCGAAATAAGTAAAGGTGATAAATAAAGGCAAAATTAATCAAATCTGCGTCAGTTAGTTGTGTGTCGAATCGCGAACGCAGTTGCGATGATTTGGTTCTTTTTAAACGTTATGAGTTCGAGTTTTGGTAAACGCTTTCAAGAGTAACACACTAGGACGATGATGATGATGATGATGATGATGATGTTTAACGAGAGTAAGTGAACAATCGCAGACGAGCGATCGCACAATCCGCTTCTTATCGTTAGTCAAAACCTAGCTTATTAAGTTCACGTTCGTGCGCATGTAAATCCTTATTTATAGTCCAATAGCTGATAGTAATTAGGATTAAGAATGATTTACTCCATTTAAGTATAAGTTTACGTGTTTAAGTTGGCCCTCGCTGTTTCCCGCTCATCTCATGTACCATAATTATGATCCTCGCATGAACAATCTGTTTTGGTTTCCAAATTCTCTCTCTCTCTCTTTCGTCTGTTAGAGAGAGAGAGGAAAAGTTTGATTTTTTTCTGTAGATAATTTACGTATTTTGTCTATGCTGTGTAGTTCTGCAATTCTTAGATGTAAGCGATGCAAGTTGAAGATAAAATGTGTCTAACAAAGCCCTACTCCCTTTTGTCTCCTTCCGTCGCAGATGATTACCACGGTATCAATGGGAACGTTTCGCTCGACCGGCGAAGCGAGATCGTGCAATCGCCGAACCGGTACGAGCTGGCCCTGGGCACGGCGGATAAGTCGAACAACAATTCCCTGTCCCGGGGCGAAACGGGCAGCTACGATCTGGGCAGCGCGGAAGCTCGAGCCAGGAACAACAATGGCCACTTCGGTGGCAGCAACGGGGGTGCGCTGCACACGGTGGACGAGAACATGATCAACAACAACTACCAAAACCAACAGCCCTCAGCCACCAACGGGCAAACGTCGTCCGGTGTCGGCCTGGGCAATGGCAACAGTGGCACGCTGCGCTCGATCGACGAGGAGATGCGCAAGAAGAAGTGGCCGACCGATCGGGCCTACTTCCTCGCGAAGGAGCTGCTCATGACGGAGCGAACGTACAAGAAGGATTTGGACGTTATCAACACGGTAAGGGAGGGGAGGGTTGGAAGGTGCAAGGAGATTGCCTTTGAGTTGGTGGTAATAATATTGATCTCTCTTTCTTTCTGCAGTGGTTCCGCGAGGAGCTTACACCGGAAGATTTGGAAAATCTTCAACCTCTGTTTCAGTATTTTGAGTCGATGCTGGAGCATCACAGCGTCTTTCTGCGCGATCTCGAGCATCGGATATTGCTGTGGGAAGGGCGCGGCGGTCACGAAACACATCGAATTGGCGACGTAATGCTGAAGAATATGGTCGTTTTGCCGGTAAGTAGAAACTTCCGCTTAAAGTGTGATACCGCATTCCTAACGGAGCGTGTCGTTTCGGCCTTCCACCAGATATACGACGAGTACGTGGAGAGTCATCGCGAAATTTTGGAGCGTCTGAACGACCTGTACGACAACGACGACAAGTTCCAGCAAACGTACCGGGAGTTTGAGCTGCAGAAGGTATGCTATCTGCCGATCAGCTACTTCATCCTGAAGCCACTGCACCGGCTGCTGCACTACGAGCTGCTGCTGGAGCTGCTGCTGGCGCACTACGGCGAAGATCACTTCGATCGCACAGATTGCCACGGTACGCTGATGATGCTGACCCGCTCGACCGAGGTGATTAGGCGCGAGCTGACGGCGTCGGAAAATCACAGCCTGCTGTGCGAAATCCAGCGCGACATCGACGGGTACGATGGGCTGGTGCAGCCGGACCGGAAGCTGATCCGGCAGGGCTGCCTACTGAAGCATTCCAAGCGCGGGCTGCAGCAGCGCATGTTCTTCCTGTTCTCCGACGTGTTGCTGTACGCGGTAAAGTCCCCGGTGACGCAGACGTTCAAGGTGCTCGGCCACGTGCCGGTCCGTTCGCTGCTGACGGAGAATGCGGAGCACAACGCGTTTGTGATATTTGGCGGGCAGCGGGCAATCACCGTGAGTGCGGGCACCACGGTCGAGAAGACGCTCTGGCTGGAGGAGCTGGCGAAGGCGGCCAACAGTCTGAAGTACAAACCCCAGACCCAGCTGCCCATCGTGTCGATCAAAACATGCAGTAAGTTAAAGAGCGGTGTTTGTGTGGGTGCGCAGTTTTATGATGAATTTTCTTGCTATTTTTAGCATCGTCTGAGGAAAATCTGGAAGCTTGCGGATTGAGCAGTGGGCTTGTGCCACCGGCCGCAGCCAGGCAGCCATCGCCTCGCAACAACACGGCCCTGCACGTGTGTTGGCATCGTGGCGTCACGATCTGTCTCGACGATCATCTTCGCTCGGGAAGGGTAAGTGCTGGCCGGTCCGGAACAGAAACAAATTCGTCCGCATTTTTACTAATCCGAATGAATGATGTTCCCTTTGAAATAGAATCAAATTTCGGGCTACTTGCTGCGAAAGTTTAAAAACAGCTCCGGCTGGCAGAAGCTGTGGGTCGTGCTGACATCGTTCTGTCTGTACTTCTACAAGAGCTACTCGGACGATGCGGCCCTTGCCAGCTTGCCGCTGCTCGGGTACACGGTAGGGCCTCCCGGCATTCAGGATGCGGTGCAGAAGGAGTACGTCTTTAAGCTTTCGTTCAAAAACCACACCTACTTCTTCCGCGCAGAGAGTGAGCACACGTACAATCGGTAAGGAGGGAAGGAAATTGGCTTAAATGGGTTTAAAGTGTAACTAAATTTTGCAATGCTCTTTTCTCTTAGGTGGATGGAGGTGTTGCGTAGCGCCACTCAAATTCAGGAATCCCGCTCATCGCCCACAATCAACTCGAACAATCTAATCAACAATAACGGTAGCAACGGAAACTAAGTAAACGAAGGCCATCGAAACAAGTAGTAGTGACCGTGAGCAAGGCGGAAAATCAAGGCGACGGAGCTGGCGCACGCATTTCCCCCTTTGTGTATGTGTCCTCTAAAGCGTTTTTTACATCTGCAACACGCAAAGTGCATCCTTTAAACCGTACAATTGATATGATCAATCGTATTCGTTTACTGTAAGTGTGTGAAAGCTATTTTTATGTAAAACAATCCAAGATACTAGAAAAAATCCACCCTTTCCCCCCTTATCCTAATCCGATCAGACCGTTCTCTCCGTCGTTCCGCTTTTGTATGCGATTTTGCGCATTTTACGGTAAGATTTCATCATTCGTCCCGGTTCATCTCGTGAACAAACTAAAAAAAGAAAGAACATTGATTTGAAAGTGATGAGCAAATACCGGTGACTGCGGGCAACCGGGTAAAGAGAGAGAGAGAGAGAGAGAGAGAGAGAGAGAGAGAGAGAGAGAGAGAGAGGAAGCAGTGAATCAGACCGACAGTGGTATATTTATCTTACAATTTTTACATCAGCTGCATGTAGGAACAATTTTTAAGTGCGTTAACGATAAACATTTAAGCGAAGCGTGTGTGCGTAATTAGTACGGGAGAGACAGAGAGAGACAGAGAGAGAATGTGTTATTAGCAAAAAAAGGGTGATGCAGAGCAAAGAACTGAGGCGCGTGGACCGGGGATGAAAAGGCAGAAACGGATTGATTATACACACTAATAAAGCAAAAGTGAGCAATATTTGAACAAAACGCAAAAACGCTGCAAAAGTAGATTCTCCTTTTTTAGTATTTGTATTTTGTTTTAAATGTACATACAAATTAGACTTAACGTTAGTTAGTTAGTGCGCCAGTCCACCCACTGTGAGCTTCGTCTTACAATCCTCGTTTGACGGGTTTGGGTGCAAAGTGCACCTTGACCGGTTTGCACAGCTCCAGCTCATTGTTGGGCTTTACCGACAAACAGATCGTTATCTCAACGGTCGATGCTTCGGTCCAGACGCCGTGCGACAGCAGAACCTTCGTCCGCAATCGCCACTGCGATTCGCTTTCGCCCTGCTCCGTCATTACCTTCTTCAGGTCGCGCTTGCGCGGCACGATGATGTGCACGTTCTGGTCCGGATACTTCACCTTCAGGCGCAGATCTTGCCGCTGGCTTTGCTGCAGATTTTCCAACTCGGCCACAAACGGAACCGCAGCGATCAACCCCGCCGTCACCTTGATGACGTTCTCCGCGCTGTACGAGTTTTCGGTCGGTTCAATGATTCGTGCTTTGCACATTTTGATCTGCGGAAAGATAGAATAGTGTTAGTGTGAGATGAATCGAAACACAGCCGCCCGCACACTTACATTTGTGTTGATTTGGGGAATAACTACTGGGGCAGCCGTCTGAACGATCGGTAAAATCTCTCGATAAACACGGCCCGGTTTCGGATCGCCCACCGATGCCAGCTTGGTCAGGATGGCGCTCGTAAACGTGTCCGCAATGAGCGGGGTATTTTCCTGCAGGAAGCTACTCGCATCGCTTGCAATGTGCAGCAATAGCTGGCAAGGCCCGAGGGCACTCTGCGACCGGTCCTTCACGATTAGCACCAGATTGAGGGCACTGGCGCGTAGACACATTTGCTTCACCAACAACTGATCATCGATCGTGAGGTTCGAGAAGAGATTCTGCAGCATCAGACACTTTTTGATCAGCTGCAGAAGACACTCCTTGATCGGGGCCTTGATCGAATGGCCCGTGGCGGCCAGCTGCAGCTGCTCCATCTGCAGCTGTGCGCCGAAAAACACGGACGTGAAGTTGGCCGTTCCCGAGAAGGCCGGATCAATCTCGGCCAAGCGATCCAAATCATCCTGGGCCGCTTTCAGCAACGCTTGCCGGGCCTGGGGAGCGGAGTAGGCGCGCTGAATGTTGCTAAGCAGCGTTTCCAGGAACTGTCTCGAGCCAGTGGACCCGATCAGATTGAGCTCCTTCGTGTCTCCGCCAACGGCCAGGCGAGGCACAAAGTTGGGCATCGTGTCACGCAGGTACGCGTAGTGTTTGATTGTGGTTTCGGGGAACAAGCTCAGCATGGCCGGTAGATGCTGCGCTGCATTGAACAGCATGATAAGTACGCACACGTACGCGGGATCTTCAACGTCTCGTTCGGCGCTATCGAAGAACGGATGGTCCAGCAGTAGCTGTGGCGTGATGGACATGCAAATCTCCGGATGCTTCTGGCCCACGCGCTGCATGCACCCGAACGTCGAGAGACGATCTTCCGGGTACTTTAGCAGCACATCCAGCACTTTCTGCACAACGAGCGTGAGGCACGCCTTGGTGGACACTTTACACGCTCCCAGCATGAGGTGCAGCCCTTCGCGCACCTCCACCGAGTAATCTTCCAGCGAGCTGAGCATCGTCTCGAGCTGATCTTCGCGCAGGATAATGTGCCTCGAGATGGCGGTCAAGCTGTAGATCGCCCGCAGCCGCACCTCCTCGATTTCGTCGTTAAACATGTCGACGAGAAAATCGAGCGACGTGACCGCAAACAGCGGATTCTTGAGCGCCAGTTTGCACATCGAGTTGACCGAAGCCGTACGCACCTCGAGAAATTCATCCTCCAGCCCCTGCACCAGGGCCCCGCACGCGCCGGACGCCATCAGCGACACGGAATCGGCACTGATGACTTCCTTCGGTGCGTCGTCGGCCCACTTTTTGCCGCTCGACCACTCTCCGCTTGCGAAATGGGCCGCGCTTCGCTCGTGCAGACTTCGCTTCTTGCGCATGTTGCTCATCAGCTTCTTGTCCAGCGTTTGGTGCAGGAACTCGTCGCTCACCATCGTCATGCCACCGAGCAGCTCTGCCGCGAGCGTGCGAATGTTCATCGAGAGATCACAAATCGCAGAGCAAACCTTGCCGAACGCGTCATCGATCAGGCGCACCTCCTGTTCGGAGTCTTGCACTTTTATCATCCTGTGAAGGGAATGAAGGGGCAAATGAGCGACATAGAACAACACATCGAGAAGGTTTTACTCACTCTTCCGGATGCCGCACGCCCAGCTCGAAAACCATGTTTAGTGCCTCCCTCCTAACACACTCATAATCGTCCGTTAGTGAGGCACAAGCCCTCGGATACAGGGACGGTGGCAGCTGCACGCCCCGCTCCCCCAGTGTCAACATCGAACGAAATGCTTGCGCACGGACACGCGCATCCGGCGAATCGGTGTACTTTCCGATCAGCTCGAGACTTTCCTTTTCCGCGTCCGAAACGAGCACGAACACGCCCAACAGCAGGATGGCATGGCGCTGCACATTGTGGCTGGGCGAGAACAGCTTCACCTTGGCGAAAAACACCATCTGATTGATGTACGCCACGGACGGGGTGAACGATTTGCCAATCTTTTCCAGCACTATCAGCCCCTGCGAGATGACTTTGGCCGATTGCTCCACCTTCAGCAGCTTAATGACCTCATCGATCAGCTGCTGCCCATCGATGCCGGTTTCGGTGGCCAGATCGGCAAACAGGGAGAGAATCTTCACCCGCACGGCCGACTCCGGCTCGCGCTGGAAGTGTTCCACCAGCTTGCGGATGGCGTCCGGGAACTCGCTTTCATCGAAGTGCATCGAGTCGGTGATTTTGAGCAGAATCTGCAGCGCATCGTTGCTGGACGCATCTTCGAGCATGTTTACGTAGGACAGGATGGAGGTGAGTGTGCCGCTGGATTTGCAGGCATTGCGACGGATGCGTTTGTAGAGCCGATGGGTTGTAATCTGGGGGACTATCGTGGCCGGTTCCTGGCAGGGGTAATGCAACACTGCAATCAATCGTTCATACATAGGAAGTAATGTTTGTGAACCTTACCGGAAGTGTGCTGATTTCCGAAATTGATCGTTTCACTGCCAGAGCCATGATTGTGGGTGAAATATATCCAATTTGTTATTAAACAGCACCATAGAAAGTGGCCGAGCAGTGCCGTTTGTTTATATCTTTGCAGTAGCCAGCAGTGATTTGACAGCGACAGTGTGTTGGTGACCGGTCCAGTCGGTTTGACAGTTTAGAGCAAAAGAATATGACCAACAATTTTTGATTATTTGAGCTGTTTCGTAGGGTAGAAAATTGGAAAAAGGGAAGAAAAAGAATCATTACGAAGAAACATTATTATTTTTCACGCAATTAAACGAATTTCATCGTCAATTATAATGCAGGAAAAGCTACTGTCATTCTCGAGCGCTGTATGGCTTCCATGAGCCAACCTGACGTTTCCCAAACACTCATACGAGATTTCGGATGAGTCACAACAAATAGCATCGGAGCAAAGCAAAAACAACCGAGAAAAAACGGTAGTGATTCAGAAAACTTGTGCATCCGGAGCTGATTTCCTCACAGTTTGTCTTAGCCATAGCATAAAATACATCACGTTCCTCAACCATGGAGTGGCTGTTCGGGAAGCGCATGTCGCCGGACGAGATGATGCGGAAGAACCAGCGGGCGCTCAACAAAGCGATGCGCGATCTGGATCGGGAAAAGATGAAAATGGAACAGCAGGAGAAGAAAATCATTGCCGACATTAAGAAGCTGGCGAAGGAAAACCAGATGGACGCGGTGAAGATCATGGCGAAGGATCTCGTCCGGACGCGGCGCTACGTGCGGAAGTTTATGCTGATGAAGGCCAACATCCAGGCGGTGTCGCTCAAGATACAGACGCTGAAATCCCAGAACGCGATGGGCGAGGCGATGAAGGGCGTCACGAAGGCGATGACCAACATGAACCGCCAGCTAAACATGCCACAGATCCAGAAGATACTGCACGAGTTCGAGAAGCAGTCGGAGATCATGGACATGAAGGAGGAGATGATCAACGATGCGATGGATGACGCGATGGAGGACGAAGGCGACGAGGAGGAAACCGATGCCATCGTGTCGCAGGTGCTGGACGAGCTGGGCCTACAGCTCAACGACCAGCTGTCCGGATTGCCTCAGGTAAGTGCTCGCCCGAAATGGTTCCACTATCTCCGCGGGTTGCGTTCTAAACCGTGCATGCATTGCATTCTTGCAGGCGTCAGGTTCGTTGGCAGTGTCCGGAGCGAAAGTTCCTCAGGCGGCAGCAGTGGGAGCGGCTGGTGGTTCCGGCGGAGCTGGATCTCCCGTGTCGGACGCAGATGCCGATCTACAGGCACGATTGGACAATCTCAGACGAGAGTAACCGTGTTTTCGGGCTGGCATGAACGATCCTGGGTTACGTCTCAAGTGAGCGCGACGCGCAGTTCGCGCACGATCACGTAGCGGGTTGGTTAATATACGCTCCTGTATGTTGTAAGTCATTAAGGACGATAATTTTGTTTGAGCTTGTTTTATTTTCCTTTAAATCGTAAGTTGTACTCCCCTTTTGATGCTGCTTTATTTTGTCGCAATCAACGCGAACGTGAATGTATATATGAGAATAAAGTACCGAAAATGGTTCGGCGCGTCCGGCGTCTCAAACCTAGCAAAACCTGTTGCTCTCGTAATTCATTAGCGGTACGTTTCTCATACTGCTGTTTAGATGCAGTTTCTACTTATATTCCCATACAATTTTGCATCGAAACGTGTTCACAAAGTGCTTTAGGTGAGTTTGAGGGGTTACTTAAATACTTAAATACTAGACAAAGAAAACACTCCCACCAAATGGTTGATTGTGTTGCAATGCAGAACATTTTATTCGTATCCGTTCTCTGAATGATGCTTTACGAATCGCACTCGAGTCGTAACTGGAACCGGAAGTCGCTTTCTCCCCCACCCCCGGTCCAGTTCTGCTCACCAGAACACTCAACTCGCTAGCAAATAAAGTATACAATAGTTTGAACGCGCCAATAAAATATCTCTATCATAAAGTGGAACAAAAATAATACACAAACTTTAACATATTTACCTAGGCTGAACGAGAGTAAAAATAATGTGTTTCATCTGTATATTTGCGGCTTACGTGCTCTACTACTACTACTAAGTGGTGTTTTGTGTTGTAAATGTAAATATGAAATATGAATGTAGTAAACGCTATTCGCTTAGGTTGTACCGTTGTCTTACAGGACTATGTTAACGATTGTCTATCCTTGCCGCGTTCTCCTGGCCCTGAAACCACCCCCTTATGCGGCAAGCGCTAGGAGGAGTGGTCAGAGGACGGAATTATGGTTTTAAATAAATTTGAACTAATACGAAACGAAACAATAGCCTTAGATTAGATTGAGCGCGTGTCCGTTCGTCCACACTGCGACGACAGGATATACGCTAGGCTGTGTATTAGCTAATGGTCCCAAAAATACGCAATCTCTCACACACGTATTTACAGCTGGTTGTGGAAGAGTTTTGTTTGTTTGTTTGTTAGTTAGTGTTTGAGCTTTGAGACAACAACTCAACAGAATGCTTACAGGAAAAACACAAAAAAAAAAACAGTTTAATCTCTTATAAGACATCACACTTTCAACGGATGAAAAGCGTTGAACTGAGCTTTCTTCTATCTTCTATGAATTTGATTCCCTACGAACTAATGGCAAATTTTGCGCTCGATTGCAAATAGCTAGCAGTAATTGGGTTATCTCATCAAATAATCTCATCAAATGAAGATTGAACAACATAACAAAACGGAGAAACAAATCAACAAAACACATAAATCTCAATCCTAGTGGAGCTTCTGCTAACATTACTTCTAACACACAGATAATATCGGTAACAATCTCGTTTTTTGTCTAGTTTTGTCATATTTTTTAAATTTTTTTATAGACAAACAAATAATTTTAACAAACAATTTTTAACAACCATTCTGCTATTGCTTCCAAAAACACTAAACATTTTGGCTCAACAAACTAAAATTTGGACAGTGAAGGATAGTTGGGAACTAAAACATAAAACACGTGGGAAAGGAAACTGAGGAAGAAAATGCGGGGAAGGGCGAGGGAAATTGTTCTAAAATAAACAAAACAAAACACGCCGAACGAAACTCGTTGTCCAGACAAATAAGCAATAATTGTCCTAAGAAGAAAAAAACATTCGCTAGCCTTATACATTACAGTATCCTAAGCAACTACCCTTACAAGCCTACTAATTCGCTGCGTACGTAAATACAAATGTAAGTTTCCCGCCAAACAGAACGGTTTCGGTGCTTACACTATACACTTAACGGCTCCCGCAAACTATCCTTGTACGTGAACAACGAAGAGAGAGAGAGAGAGAGTGAAAAAAACAACAGTAAGTACTCTGTGGCGGCAGTGACCGTTTCCGGCGGCGTCATTACACTCGGGCTTTACACACTTAAACAAAACTACAAAAAATGGCAAGAATGTCGAATGATAAGAAGAGTATCTCTGCATTTCCGGACTGTCTTCCGGACCGCGTTCTGCCGGCATTTCCCGACCGGGGATGAGAGGGGCCAGGCAGCGTTTTTTTTATCATCACAGGTAATTTTGAGTTGCAGAGTTCCGAAAACAAAACAAAAATGGCCCCTTCATCTCTCCCCCCAACCTAATAATCCCAATGCGCTATCACATTCCGACGATCGCGTCCGCAAACGCACCCACACACGCACTCACACTTGCGTAAATACACATTAAAATAGGAACAAAGTAAAATTTGTTTAGTAGGCGGCGACGGCAATGGCGGCCTGAGCTGAGTGTGCGTTCACCTGCTGGCGACAATCGTGGCAGTGTTGGTGTTGTTGTTGTTGGTGGTAGTGGTGGTGAGCAGCATCGGCGGTGATTGTGCCTGTGGGATCACCATCGGTGGCAGCGGTCCGGCCACGCTCACCACGGACAGTGTGACGGGTGTGACGGAAGCGACCGGCATCGATTGTCCTGTGCTCGGGTCGCTGCCCGCGGACGACGACGCCGCCAGTGGCGTTGACAGGCGGCTCTGCTTGGTTTGCTTCGTGACCGTGCCGCCGGGCGGGTTCTTCTGCGCCAGGTGCGTCTGGTAGTGTTTGGCCAGGTGGGCCTTCTGGCGGAAGCTTTTGCCGCAGAGCGAGCAGGCGAACGGCTTTTCGCCCGTGTGCGTGCGTATGTGCACGTTGACGGAGTACTTGTCCTTGAAGCCTTTCGAGCAGATCGAGCAGTAGTGCAGGGAGCGCTCCTTGCGCTGCCCGTTGCCGCACTGGGTCGGGCTGGTGGTGGCGGTGTTGGTCGTTGTGCTGGTGGTAGTAGTGGTCGCCAAGGACACGGTTCCGTTCGCACTGCCCGGACTCAGCATCGCACCACCACCACCACCGGCAATCGTGTTGAGGTTGCTCATGCTCGTGTTGTTGTTGTTGTTGTTGGTGAGACAGGTCAGTGTGGAACCGTTGTTGTTGTTGGAGTTGGCTGCTCCGGCCGCACTGTTGCTGAGAGATCGCTTGTAGGACTTCTTCGTCCGGGGCGCCTTCGGCTTGGTCGTGGAGGTCGTCGTTACTACGTCCGAGGAGGTGGTCGAAACGGAGGGCTGTCGGTTGAGGGTCGTGCCGGCGGTTCCCGTGGGTGACAGGACGCCCAGCGTGTGATGTTGATGGTTGTTGGCACCCGCCATCAGCGCGTTGGGAGGGACATTGGCACTGCATCCGTTGCCCATCGCGGGCGCTTCCACGATGATCTCCGTGTAGTTGTTGTTGTCCGTGCAGAACTGCTGCACCTCCGTCGCTATCCGCTTCAGCTTTTCGTAGTCCTCCGGGAAGGTGGCATCGAGCGTGAAGAACATGTCGTCCACCACCACTGTTCCGGGGCCACCCGGTCCTCCAGCACCAAGATCCGTCACCTGTCCAGTGGATGCGACCAACTGTTGCTGATGTTGATGCTGTTGATGTTGCTGCTGCTGCTGCTGCTGCTGCTGGGAGGTGGCCGATTGGTTGGTGGAAGCGGGCGAGTGTAACACCGACTCGTCGTACATGGTGCTGGCCAGCGTGGAGTCGGCATAGGCGGCGAGCGAGTCGTTCGGATCGCCGCCCGAGTACAGCACCCGTCGCAGCTCCTCGTCCTTCATGTGACCGGTGGCGGGTAGCACGGTGATGGTCCCGTTGGGCAGCGGCAGCCCGGTGCCCTTGGTGTAGCCCTTGCCCTGTAGCGCACTGCGCAGCAACGACTCTGCCGTGTCCTGCTGTATCACGTTGTGGTCCGACATCTGCCAGTCGTTGTTGTTGTTGTTCTGGTACGCCAGCACACTGTTGGGGTCAAGCAGCTGGCTCGACAGGACGATGTTGCTGGACGTAACAGGCATCTGCTGCTGTTGCGATTGTACTTGTTGGAGTTGAGGTTGTGTGTGGGCGTGGTGGGCCGCATGTTGCTGAACTAGCTGAAGATGTTGATGTTGCTGTTGCTGCTGCTGATGGTGCGGATCTTCCTTTGCGTGATGATCCGTCCCGAAGCCACTGTCGTCGTAGGAGAAGCATTCCGTCTTGACGTAGCCCGGGAATCCGCCCAGAATGGTGTCGAGATCGAGATTGGAAGCGGGAGCAGCTGGTTCCGACCCATTCGGGTCCTTCCGTAGTACCCACGGTTCCGGCGCTCCATTTAATACTGTTAGTGTGTAGATCTGTTGTGGATAAAAAGCGAAAAGGTGGTTTGGTTGTAGAGAAGAAGGTTGAGAGCAGCTGGTAGTGTGTTGGAGAAGTGCATGCCTCATACCTGTCCATCTGTATCGGCAACTTGGTTGTTGAGTGCTCCATTGTTGCTGTTGTTAGTGTTGCTGTTGGTGGCATTGTTGCTGGTGCTGTTGCTGGTCGGTGCGCTGGCAGTGTTGCTCTGCTGTATCCAACAATAGCGATTCAGATCCTCAAACATGGCCGGATCCAACCGGTTGGCATCTTTGTCTGGACCCCAGAACTGGTAAGTGGAAACACAAACAAAAAAAAACAAAATACATAAAACCGTTATTAGTTTGATGGTCAGACGGAGATCTTAATCTGAGAAACATTCCCAAGTAAGGAAACAAAACCATGTCTTGCGATTAGCGATTGTTCGGGAAGGATTGAATTAATTAAAAACGAACGCCACCAGGTCGCTGCAGGTTTGATCACTTATTGATTTATGGCCGTGCGAGATGTACCTTGAACACCTTTATTGCACGTATGCCGGATGAGCGATGCATTCGCTGAAACTAAGGGGAATAACGGAAGGATTTTACGACGATTGGTGCTGCAGGTTGTTGCATTGCGAAACGGTCACGATCGAGGCTCGTATAAATATGCTGATGAGTGTGGTGTTCGGAATAAAATAAAAACTAGGGAACATGGACTAACAGGTCGTGAGCATTAGCCAACCTGGAAGATGCCGATGATCGTACACGTGCAAAGTGGTTGCAAAGAGCTTAATTCGATCGCTTGAAAAAAGCAAGATCGCTTTGCAATTTCAACCACTGCTCTATAAAGCCCGTGCATTATACAATTTGAGCAATATGTAAAATTAAACGTGCTGCTATCTATTTTATTAGACTTTACCAGGTTCTGACCAGCGATCGTGTGCAACGGAGAGAGTAGCAATTGGCTTGAACGGCTTAAGACAGCTTCATACCGTTTCGGAACTACCTCCAGACTGGTCGTGGCAGCGGTAAATTATAGACCCACTGGAGCCGTCCAATAACTGGGTGCAATTTTTACAACACGCGTGCAAGGCAAGGGGAGGGATATCGCTTTCGAAAGGCTAGAAATTGAGCTTCTTAGTGAGACGCATGGGGTGGGAGTACGAAAATCGGGACTTATCGATCAAGATAGAGGTCGGCTCGAACAGTGGTCTGGCCTTTCGTTGACGGTGAAAATGTATATTAAAAAGATGTTATCGGTGGCTACATTAGGCCTCGGTGGCAGAAGAGACCTCTGTTTTCTGTGCGTGCGTGGAGGAAGTGGAGATAGTAAAAAACTTAGTAAATCAAGTTAAAAATAGCAAACGCTAAATCGTTAAACTTTAACGACAATTTATTCGCATTCGCATTCCACACATTGGTGTAGTAGGTGTTTGCGGGAGCAAGGTAACCTGATGCCTCACTCACTACGAGGGTGGTCGTAACTGGCCGGTGCACGAAGCGGTGCGGGAAGGAAGCGGTGCTTTAACTATCCGCCCGCCGTCGGCAAAGCGCGTTTCCTTCGAAGCTAATGATCGCGCGCACCGGTTTGCACGACGAACCCCGGTTTAGTTTCGCGTTGCTGATTTGCTAATAAATCTTACCATCCCGAGCCTCCACTCCCACTGCCACCCTCGAGGGCACCATGGGCACCAACGCCGAGTGGTCGAGAAACGTCGTTGAAAACGGTCTACGGACTTTCAGTTTCATCCAAAAGTCATTTCGCGCTTCCCGGAGTGGAGTGGCGGAAGGCAGCTCGAAGGGCGAAAAAAGGCCACAGAGAGGGGGGGGGGTAAGGGGGGACCGCTCTCGGCAGACGATTATACGGCGGTACAACAACGCATACTGCGCGTTAATTGATTGACGAATGCGAACGGATCTATTTGGGAACGGGTTTGCGCGAGCGAGGATGCTCTCTCCTGCCGTGCCGTGCGTCGGCGGTTGATACAAGGCGGCTGATTAGTTGCTGGTGCCGGTCCGCTTGTATGCTGCCAGTTGGACAGTTGGGCAAAGAAGTCGTGCACTTGCAGCGCCGCATCGGCTAGTGGCCCTATGGCCTAATGGCACTAAATCATCATCACTCAAGCGATCTGGGCGGGGGAAGAGACAGGGCGAGAGAGTGAAGGCGAAGACGAGCGTGTAGATAACGTCTCTACGCGAGAGAGAGAAAGAGAGAGGGAGAGAAGATGCTTAGAGCCTGTTAGACCTGTTGCTGGATACTCAGTTCATCGTAAACCAACATCATTAAGGGCAAATAAAGCCAAGGAACCACGGTCGGCACGGTTTTGCGGCCCAAAGGACTTGGGTGCGTGCGTGGGCACGAACCCGGCCATTGCCCGGGCGTCCAGGATTAGGCGTTTGGGTGTACATGGCGACGAACAGGGAGTTGATAGCGGCAGATACAATCGCTAAGAAGCGCCTGTCATACGTTTCGGAGGATACGAAGGGGAAATGTCATGCAGTGCGCTTATCGGCGATCTGCGATCTCCGACCCATATCTTGCTCACCGATCGCACGGATTTGTAACGATCGGTTGACAATCGGTGGCACCGTGCGGCGGTCAAACGGTAAGATGTCTTTACTTCAGTTGAGGTCGGGAGTGACACTACACGGATGGGTCATTAAGTGATGGTGGACATGTTAGGAAGCGTCATTTGAAGATTGTGCGTGTGTGTGTGTCGTCCAGAGAACGGTGAAATGGAGTCCAGATGGTTGATGGTTGGGTGTATAAACTGTTTGACGTTCGTTTAGGGTTGGCTGGAGCCTTCCAAGTGAAACAAATAGCTCCCTTACACTCACACACTGTTTGTGCCACACGGAGGGCATGGCTTTGGCTTTAAATTGGCAAATAGATCCCCCGCCACACGAGCCCGAACCATGAATCAAAGCACAGCACAGAAATAATTAATTTATTCATTAGCAGACACTCAATCAACTGCGATGCGAGTTTTGCACCGCTCGCGATCGCTTGAGCGTTTTTGATGAAGATGACATAACGCGCAGATGCAATCGGATCGGATGGTTTTCCACCGTTTCTGTCATTTTCCGGCGAATCGATGCGTTCAGTCGTAAAACGGTGCCGGGGCCCTATTAAAGCAAACCGGAGCCGCATAATAATAAAGATCGTTTCTGTTACGAAAAGCATTTGAGCCCCCTTGCGGAGCGGTACACTGGTCAATAATGTTTCACTGATGAAGAGCCCCCGGGAAAAGGGAGGCGAGGTGAGTTTCGTTTCAAAAATCGATCACACACCAACTGATCTTATCTTGCACTGGCCGCAGATCGCCCCGGGGGCTTCGCTGGACGCACGCGCGCGTACCATGAAAGCGCCTCTGGCTCTGGTGTGCGAGAAGCGTTGGAAAAACCTTGTGCGTTGTTTTTTTTTGCTATGTTTCGTGATTAAGATTAAAATCGTCGTGCCAAAAGGAGGGGAGCAATTCGGGCATGCAAGACACCACGGGGCTCTGCGCAGAGGAAAAATTGGCCACAGCAACGAACCTCCAAGGCAGACAATTTAATTCCGTCCCGAACGGCGGACGATGACGAATGCCCTGATGAATTTGAATCTGCTCTGTGGCCCACCGAGCTGGAGGGCTGGGGTAGCGAGTGCAGCCCAGGTAGTGAGGAATGGAGCAATAATTAAATTAATTAAACTGTTAACGATCGGCCCGAGCGATGCGGCTCGGTGCGTTCTAAACTACGCGGCCGCCGCGATCGAGACGTCCGATAAAGTTCGAAAAAGGTTCGGACGTGTGGAGCATATTATACAACGCATGCACACGGCTCTAGAACGCATGGCAAGAAGAAGAAAAAAAAAACGCACAGGAGAGCATATTTTATGCTCGCAGGTGTGAACTATGTGCTGCCGTACGTTACAACGCGATCTAGAACTCGAACCCGGAGCGTACTTTTTATACGATCGCTTGTGAACGAAGCTTCGTGTTGTGGGCCACCGTTTCGTGTGCTTCCATCAATCAACGCGTTCGTGCACATTTCGTGACTGCAATCCATCAGGCGGCGTACAGGTTGTGTGCAGCGCAACATCTTCATTGCCTTTACTTTACGAGCCGCCACGATCGTGCTGCCATGGTGCGGCGGATCGCTGCTGCTGCAAGCTGCCTGGTGGCCAATCCACCCACCGGGCCGCACTCAAACAAATTACATCGCGCGCGCGGCATGTTGGTTGATCGTGTAATGGTCGTCGGTCCGCTCGTTTTTTTTTTTTCGTTCATTCCCATTCCCTGAGCCAATTATTATATTAGTGTGTACTATTGGGAAAAGGAACCACAGCCGCCTTCCCGGT
Organism: Anopheles arabiensis; assembly: GCF_016920715.1. NCBI lineage: Eukaryota > Metazoa > Arthropoda > Insecta > Diptera > Culicidae > Anopheles > Anopheles arabiensis. The sequence continues at coordinate 2,465,432 of NC_053517.1, read as the reverse complement.
TACATGTGGGCTAGAAGCGAACTCATCCTCCTTTCACCGGCACAAATCCGCGAATTACACGTGTGTGTGGGTGGTAGCGGGTGGATGAGGCGTGTGGTGTTATTAAGTTTCGCTTTCGTTACAACGATCGTGTTCGGGGCTGTATACGGTTGGATTGCGCCGGATCGCATGTGTGATGGGAACGAATGTGATGTTTGGTGTGCGCGGGATAGGGTTAGGGAATTTTATTTCACCGCGAAGGAAAGGGATCATTGCCACCGCCACCACCACCACCCGGTGCCTTCTAAATAATAATAATTTCTTTATTAACGATTGATCATTAAGCTGTGGTCAAGGGGTTTGTGAGACCGGCAGTAGCAGTAGCCACGGCGTGAAGAAGGCTTTACGACGATGCTTTGCCTCTAGGGTCTATGCGAGAGAACCCCCTTTTATGAGGGATGATGATTGCACTCGCAGGCCTTATGAATGCAACATTTTACATTGCCCGAGCGCTCTCGGTGAGTTTATTATTTACCGTCGAGCAAGAATATTATTCAAAGTGGCCGAGCGGCTGGAGCGGCTGCAGCACACATGAAAGAAAGGGAATGAACCGTGCACTGGCTCTGGACGCAGGAAAGGTAACTTTCAAACGAGCGGCAGATGCTTCTTTTTGGCCAATAACTGTTGAAAAAGAGATACGATGGAGCTGTTATAGCTACAAGGGTATTTCGTGGATGAATGTGATCTGAACATGCCACTACAAGATCCAAACTTGTTCCATAAGATTAAAAGATAGATGAAACTTTGCCGCGATGTCTATTGGACACCTAATCAAGATCATCAGTATGTCAAAATTATCTCAAGAAGATTCGTTTTGAAGTAGCGCAATGCAGACCTTAGAGTATCCTGAAAGAGCTAACGAAGACATCCAATTCTTGGTAAGAATAGCCTAAAACTAAACCGGGAAATTTATATACTCTAGGCCACAAATGAGAATTTGTATGATACGGGACAATGCAGCCCGAGCTCACGAGGAGCCGTGGCATGTCCAATCGCACGTGGGTTAATGTCCTGATTGAATCAGCTGTGATGTCTGAGACATTGAGTGTGCAAGGAAAGTGTGAAGAAAATGATCTCTCACCTGATCGAATCCCTGCAGCGGTTGATCGTTCGCATCGGGCACGGTGCTGCCGGCCACTCGGTTCGCGGGTGTTCCATCCATCGGTGACCCTTCGCCTCCATTTCTTCCACCGGGCGGTCGATCGGTCACCCCATTCACACCCATGCTGGGCAATCCACCCGCCAGGACACGGTTGCAGGTATTGCTGTTGCTTGCGGTGTTGCTGCTGCTGCTGTTGCTGCTGCTGTTGTTGGCACCACTCCCACCTCCGCCACCTCCGCCGGGGACACCGCTGCCGCTGCTGCTGCTGCTGCTGATGGCCATGTCCGGTGCGGAGCCGGTGACAAAGTCGAAAAAGTCCGTCTTGGACAGGTCCTCCGTGCGGAAGGGTTCGCTGATCTCCATCGGGCTCGACGACGACGCCATCGCGATGTCGGTGATCAGCTCCAACATATGCATGCGCTCCGAGGCTTTTCAGCACCGCGTCCCGGGACCGTGTGACCGTGTGACCACCAACCTTTCAGGGGGAGTGAAGCAGAGCTGCCCTCAGTGGCACTGTGTGGGACTCAAACACACACACAGACACACAGACACAAACGCTCGGTTTTAATTGGCAGGTTCGGGGCACGGTTTTTCGTTTTGTTTTGGAATCGATAATGGTTCTCACATTCGGCTGGTGGGCTACACACACACACGGTTAATGCGTTTCCGATACCACTGGTGCGTCGGGATGTTTGAATGATTTTTCTTTTCTCTATCTCGCTGTGTGCGAGTGCTTTTTTGTGTGTGTGTATGTCTGGTACACTGCGCTCGGTCCCGTCGAAAAGGGCGTCGCACTGGCGTCACGGGATCACGCCACAGTGGTTAAGCTTTGCTGGCTTTGGCTTGGAGCAGTGATCCCCGAAAGTCGATTAACACGCACACACACACACACGGTGCAAACGGCGGTTCAGGGCTTGCGGTGGCAATTTAGTCGTGCGCATCAATCGACTGTCGATCCAACGACGGGTTTTTCGGTGCGCGCTTCGAAAGGGTGGCGCAGGGTGAAAAGTGCAGGTGCATTCGGCGTCACATCGATGGGTGTGCGTGGTAGAGTGTGCGTGAAGTTCGTCGCTGCCAACCGCTCCGGAATGTAGTGCAGCCGGGGTGCCGTGTACCTCAGGTTATTGACATCTGGAATGAAAAATCCCAACAAAGTAGGAAAGACACACACACAGGATGCAGGAGATCAGTTAAAAAGCGAAATAAACACATTTTGCTAAATTGAGGGCCCGTTTGGAGAATTTAAATACGGAGGCACAACAGAAGAAAAAGAAGAAGAATAAGCAGTGCACACGCATGCGTCAAAGGCTCGTCGGTGCGCCGACAGGAAGAGGCGAAATGTTAATGGAAATGCTAATGAGAATTTTGCGGATCGATAAAATGCCATTTCTTGTGCGTCTTTTTGCCTTCCATTGGTTGGCTTTGGTGGTTGAATCCCGGACCGTTTATCCTTAGCTTTGGAAGTTTTTTATCGGCAGCTTCCGTTTGTAAGGCTCTTAATGTCTTAAGCGCTGCCGGACTGCTGGTTGCAGTTCCCGATGCACGAAGAGAACTTTTTGATTGAAATATGATTGGAGGCAATGAAAAGGGTAAAATTTGGTCGTAAACATAATCCTCTTTTACAACCCGGATGAGACGGCCAAAACTGGGCAAAGTGCAGAATGACTTTGGGTAATTCTATGGTACCAAGCTGCTCGGAGGGATTGGCGAGGCCGATATCGGCCATTTTTGCTGCCAGCAGCGAGACAACGTATTGCGTTATCGCGTAAGTAGGGAATAATTTCATAATGTTAAACAGCGCTAAACAGCAAGTGAACACTACTAATCCCCTGACAAGCATTGTTTAGCGCCTGACATTATTACGACATGCGGGCCCCGTGTATGTCACTGTCGCGCACATGCATTGCCGACTCGCCCAGCACAGCCGATCGATCGAGGTGCAGAAAATCATAAATTTCATGCACCAAACTACCCCAATATACACTCCCTCCGTATGGGGCGTGCGGAACCAATGAAAGCCTAACAAAGCGCTTGGTGTGTTGCGCAGCGCCGCGCTCTCAGAGACCGCATGGGAAGGGCCGCGGCACGTTAATCCGACCGCACGTTCGTCCAGTGTGTGTGTGCGGCGCACGAGAACGTTTGCAAACCGTGCGCGCAGCACCGTGCGCGTACGTAAAGCATTAAAAGTACTTTTAAAATAGATTGTTAAATTCGAGATAAAGTTATAGAAAACGTAAATTATGGCAAAAGTATGCACATTCTAACAAGGGGCAGCAGCACGAAGGACACAATTAAACGTAGATCACACGGTTTTAATGGATCGTCTAAGCGTCGTTCGGTGCCATTTTCAGTGCGAGTCTAGCGAGTTTGCGGGCTCAGCCGACGGCGGTCCGACCTGTCGATGGCTTTTGAGACAAAACGATTCATAAATTCGAATCGATGTACACCCCTGGTTGTCTCCCGGCTCGACCTCAAGATCGCTCGTACCAATAAATGCAATGCAATTGTATGCCTGCCACAGAGATGGAGGGAGAGACAGAGGGTTCATGTGTGTGCCTGAATGTGTTGATTGTAAGTACTAGACATTGTTATGCACCCTTTAGCTGCCGTTTCAGCCCCAGCACCATAGGTGCACTACCCCTAACAGCTAGCAAACACATCCAACTAGCAAACAAACAAATCGAGAACAAATGAAAACAAAAGTTCCACCAAGTGGCGGAGCGAACCGTTGGCAAGTCGTGCCAACCTGCGATGCCCTCTTGAGCAGTCCGGAGCCGCCGCTCGTTTGGTGTGCACGTGGGAGCGCCCCTCAGCGCAATGCAATGTGTTGATAAAATATTGCATGCAAAGTAGATGCACTTTGCGAGTTCGCGTACCTCTGCATCATCATCATCATCATCATCGTCGTCATCCTCTTCGGTTTTCAAGAAGTGCATGTGCAGTGCGGTCTGCGTGTTGCGTTGCGCCTTAGATTGTGCAGCTTTTGCTGGTTTTGCGCGCACCTCTTGTCGCGTATTGTTCGTTTCCTACACACACATATTTACACGGCCGTGTACGCAGTCGGAAGCGAACGAACTAACGCTAAATGCATAATTTTCCAAATGACATCGCATCGCATTATGATAATTCTCGTGTTCGTGTCGCTCGCGTGAATCGAACGTGCGAGTTTGTTTTCGTTCCGGCCGAGCAATGGTCGTGGAATGGGGCGCTCTTTTCCACAGGCAGCTAGGGCGCTTTTCCACCGCGAGCGGTAGACGCGCAAGCGCAACAAAGCAAAGCAAACACGCGGGGAAGATTACGCGCCCGCGCCAGTGACACCTCCATTCGCAGCGTTGGCTTCCATTCAAATTCAAATTTCGGAATTCAAACGACAAGAAAGCGCATCCGACTGGGGTGGAAGCGAGTCACACGGTAGATAAGAAAGCACTGCTGGCAAGAGAGGGTGTTGGGGGATAGGGGGAGCTTGAACACGGGATGTTTTGAGTGGCTGGAGCTTGTCCAGGTGCGAATGCTTGAGCAGGTTCAGGCTCCGTTACCCACGGTTAACCCGCAATTGACCCGAACGCGCGAGGGGGTCGTGTGGAATCTCCATTTGTGGCGGCCATTCTTGGCCCGCGGGCTCGGTTCTTGAGAGATGAAAATTGACACTTTACCCCCTTCTGCTGCCGCATGAAACGGGCAACAAAGCAACCAGCAAAATCCAGGCAGCGCATGAAGGGCGAACGAGGGAGCCTGCGCCTGAGGACTTATTTTGGGACACCTGACCACCACTCGAGGCGGCCCCCGTAGCACTAATTCACAAATTAACTAATGACCTCCATCGTAATCACAGCTGGCCAGCCCAGCCACAGGGGTCTTCGGGTCCGTTCCGTCGGGTCAACTCACAGTCGGATGTCATTTTCTCACTCTCCCGCTCCCGCAATGGGCGCAATAATGGGTAGCAGCGGGCCCGCGAAATCGACTACGAAATGGACGAAACTACGACCGATTAGCTGCATTGGCTGTAATTCATTAAAATAACAATGGTCCGACCCCGGCGACTCCCGGCGACTACCCCTGGCCCAGGCTAAGCACAAATGTTCGCCGTCGCAGCCGGGTTCGCCGCTTGTTGCTGCGTCGTTGAAGTCATTCGTTCTCGGCTTGTGCAATTTCGAACGATTAGCGTGAGCCGCTGGTCGTGGAGGAGAGAAATTTTGGGACGACACGGCATGCACAAATTGATATTTAATAACAAACATGCGCAAGCACGGTTGGCTCGATTGACCGCAACGGATAGGTAAATGAGTGGCCGGACCGGGCTTAACCGACGGGGGCGATGAGTCGCAAAGCTCCTCACTCGCCGTAACAAATTAGAAAGCCCCGTTGTGTTCGGCACACGCACACACTTCCCGGAACAAAAACAGCATAAGTTAGGGGAGGGCGAGCACTGTTGAAGCAAAGGATAAGAAAGTGGAGCAAAACAAACTCTACACAGGGGCACGAGCGCTCGCGCTCTTCTCATGCCTCAAATGAGCAGCGACTAAATTTGTGTGCGATCGCGATGCACCCGGCACTGTACGGTGGACAATCAATCATTTCATCGCGGGACACATTTGCGTGGTGGTCCCCGCGAACCCCCCCCCAACCCTCAAAACGCCAAATGCTCCACACGCATTAGAGCACAGTTTTGGGCTGGCGATGTCGGGAGGTGGTTTATTTTTTCGTCGCATCGCGCCCCGCATCAATTTGTGGTCCGGACCATTTTTCATTCTCTACGCAAACGCTCTCGGTCGCGTCGCATTTTCCTCGGACTCGTCGCTCGTGTGGAGCGGTCAATAACAGGTTGGCTGTCGTTTAGAAATCAGTCACAAGCTGACGGGGGACAGCAACAAAAACACACGGTCGAAAGGAATATTGTATCCTACCAAACCTAGGCCTGGGAGGAGAAATTGGGTCCCCACCATCACCATCACCCGGGCCCACTGCCTTTTCCCGCGCATGTAATGGGGGTTGCGGGCCATTGTTCGTCTGTTCTGGAAGCAGAAACGTCAACAACGCATCAATAGGAGGAGAAAAATTGATAATTATGCACATACACAGCTCGAGCCGGGCGGACTCCGGCTCCAACCGCACAACCGCACTGCCCCATGGCCAATGGACAATGTTAATCTCATCGCCTTCCTGCCCCGGATCAATGGACACTTTCGTTGCGATACTGACCGAGGAGGAGAAGGAGGAGGTGGAGGAGAAAGGGTGAGCGAAGCAAAAACACGGCCACAGAAAACCCACTCGCGGTTGAATAGAGGTGAAATTAGATTCATCAAAAATTATGATTAATTACACGGAACTTGGTCCCGGAGTTGGCGGGGTAGCATTTTTACTTCTTCTTCATTTTTGGGTGTGCTCGTACGTACGTGTGTGTGTTTGAGTGTGGAGACCCTGGTTCAAGGGGGGGCTTTGGCGACAGGGGGTCGTTCTCTGCGGGCGTAGGTCGTACCGTTGCAGTGGAGCTATTTTTTATTGTCAAGTCACTCACTCGGCAGCACGCACGCACCACCCTGCACGGCGCAGTAGTAGTAGTGGTGGTAGGAATTCCATCACACCAGCTTAACCTAGATTGGACGGTCAAATTAGCCTTGACCCGGTCGACAGCGTCGTCAGGCAATGGCAACGAGCGGCAGCAGCCGAAATCGCCCAAACCATAGGCTACTTTGATTGTTTAGTGGTCCTTCATGGGGGCGTTGGACGCTTGGGAGGAGATTTTCGCATCAAATCTGCCCAGTTGCTGCTTCAGTTCTCCAGTGTGTGTGAGCGCGACCTCTAGCACATTTTGGGCAGCGGCGTTATTGGAGCGAGCCAGTGAAACCGTCCACCCCGTAACTCGGCAAAGCGGACTTGGTGAATCGCCATTTCAAACTCCCTCTGGCTCAGCAAGAGAATCGTCGAGAGTTTGCGTTTGATGGACGACGCTGTATGGAGCGGGAGGCCACACAGCGCAAAACCGCGGTGGGGTGAATTATGATGGGCAGCTTTGATAAGCGAAGGCACGCAAAAGGTTAATGGATTTTGTGTGCCAACACCCACACCCACCCACCGTCATTCGATGCGGTGCGGTACGATACTACGGGCCACTACGGGAGGCGAGAAGAAAATTCTTTTCAATTCACTCTGCACCCGCCATCCGGGATCACGAATCCCAAAGGGGGAGGTTTCTATTTTCCCGGCGGCCCCGTCCACCGGTCATCGGCACCGGGGCTTGGTTGTGGCAAATTATCGCAAAACTCATAGCGGCACAAAACCGGGAGGCAGATTGGATTTAGGACTCTCTCTTCTCCTTCTCATCCTTCACCCGCTTCCACCATTGCGGGTCGAAAATTGACGTGGCGAAAAATCGCGCGTTGCCGCCCGGGCCTCGCAACAAGCGGGACTCGTCTGCCGAACGGTGCACACACATCCATCATCATTCCGTCCGGATGGGGTCGGCCTCACGCGCCACCCGCACGCTCACTTTCTTTCGATCAATCATGGCGGTGGCGATGGTGGTGGCGGTGGTGGGTTTTAATATTGTTTCCCTCCGGATTTTCTACGCCAACCGGGCGGCCAAAGGGATGGTTCGCTCGTTTGCAGGCTGCGTTTCGGACGCGGATCGTGTTATTTTTTGTTCGAGAAATCGTTTTTCAATTAATAATTCCCCTCCTATCCACCGCTTCCCCCCATTGGGATGCTATCGGAAAGGTTTCGGTTCTGGAGAAACAAATGTGGCCACCATCTTTTGCCAGTGCCATGTCGTCCCACGTGAGGGAAATGGCGCATGTTGTACCCGTTCGGCTGGGGATTAATAATAGCGCTAACCGATCGAATTGATGATCGCTCGCACACATACACGCAGCATCCCAGAGCCGATGGTGATGGCAATTGGTCAGGTCTAGCGTATACGTTTGGCAGGATCCCCCTGGTGATGATCAATTTCTGTTCCCGAGGGACACATACCTCACGTGGGTGATCGAGCGATTGGGAATGAATTTCAATTCTCGCACCGTTAGTGAAGGAGATTAATTTAACCGGATATACACGCCCGTCGGGGGAAAATTGAATCCCTGGCCGCCTCCGATACTGACGATCGGACATTCCAGTGCTAATGATGCAGTTGGCTGGACAAACTGCGCGATCGATTTCAATTCGGGAGTCGTATTGATTGATCGTTGGACAGAGTTTTTCGGGCGAGAAGCTTGTCCAGCCATTGTTAGACCCAAAATGAGGTTACCCGTGGGGCTACCGACACCGAATTTGGGACCTTTGTTCAGGGCAGTTATGCAGTTGCTGTTGTTGTTGAAAGGGCCGCTTGTACCGCAGTGGGCGATAACATCAATTAAGAAGGTGGTGGCAAAGTGTCAGGCGCGTATTGTTCCACGCGGGACGCGGGTATTGATTTTGGGAAATATTGAAACATCCTCGCTAGAAGAGAAAGTGTGTCGCTGGTGGTGATGCAGCATTCACTTCCTCAAAAGGGCAACCATTTTAACCGAAACCGTTTCAAAACCAAACAACAATTTGCAGCTGGACATTCACGGGCCGCCGCGATTGTGCCGAAACCTAAAAGCCGAACCCGTTGATGAGAGTAATTTTGTGTTTTATTTCATTTTCTTCCCCCCTCGAACTAAACATAATTGCAGCATGGGACGTTCGAGATGGTGGTAAAGTGATTTAAAATAATTTTACTAAAGCACCTCACCGAATCGTCCGGAGGTTGACATTTGGAAAATTAGCAAGCCGTTGCGCGGGCCAAACAATGTGTTTTCAATTTAATAAATTTAACCGAAACTAAATTATGCCCATTTCATGGACAGTCTGGCTTGAAACAGACAATCCCTGCTGCGACATTTCCAGTCGTGTCACATAATGAACGGTTGTGGCCAGTTCGGAGGGTCACTTCATTGGAGCGGGCATTTGGGCCGGCACTTAGACTTGGGGCCAAAAACATTACAAACGATGGTTAGAGCACATCGCGGTGGAGGGTGGAAAAAAGCGAAAGCCTCGAAAAAAAAAAACGAGAGCAATTCCCAATTTACCCCATCTTGGGGGCCACCACACGGGTTGCCTCTGCGTCCTAATGCGCATCTGACGCGGCCAGCCGAGGCAAAAGCATGGCGAGTATTAATAAAATCAACAACAGCGCACACTGACTGCAGTGGGCCAAACAGGCGCGTACGAAATGGTAATGGCTATGATAATTTTACAACCCGATCCGTTCGGCTGTCTCGGTGTGAGCGCGTGCTTAGGTGCTTATGAGCGCTGGTTGCGGCCCTCGGCCCCGCTCGTTAAGGGCGTCGCGAGCGGTGGTCCGAGCGCCTGGTCCGAGGCGGAGGAGGTTTGGTCGTGATCTAGAAAAAAAGGCATCACCGCGGTGCGGCTACACGTGATGCCCGGAAGGTGCGAGTGCTCTCATTATGGCGAATCTCGGGCTGCGTTGTGTTCGATTTCGTTTGTGGATGAAGCCTTTGCTCCGTTTCCAATAGGGTCCTCCCGAAAGGGGCTCGTTACGGTGTGTGTGTATGGAGGAGCTGCGTGTTTAATGTTTGAACATTTCCACCAAGGCATTGCGACGAACAACGACGAGAGGGAACTAGTTGTGCAAGCTGGCCGCGGAGATTCCTTCACTTGAGTGGAGTGAAATTAAAAACTTTGAAGTCTGTCTAACTTTGAAAGGGAAATTAGAACAGTGCACCGTTCTGTGGTGTGTCACGATTTGGTCGTTTAGCGTACCTCGCCGAAGAAGGCGTAACGAAAGCAGTGAGCCCCATCTTTATCTCACGCAAATTCGCTGTGGGGACTGGGTTTTCACATGCTGCCTGTGTCGAAATACATTGTTGCACATGCACTTGTTCCATGCGTCTCCTGCACGCTGCATGTGTTGCTTTCGCAAGGAAGGCATGAAGATAACGCGGAACCGATAGCTCGTTGAAGCTAGGAATCCGATCAGTCCATGTAGATAATGCTAGGTTTTATCGCAAAATCACTTACCGACCGCGAAGCCGGTCGCTACTTTGTAGAGGTGCAACGAAACGATCGGGCGAAAAAACTGATCCTATTCATCAATGAGCCACTTATTAGAGACCCCAAAGAGGCTGTGTGTGTGTGTGTTTTGCGCATCACAATTTTACCATGATTTTTTATCGATCGCCCGCGGCAAAGGATGAACTTTGCTGCCGAAGCGACGCGCGGACTCGCTTTAATTTATGGTCGTGTATTAATGTCAAAATATGACTTCGCACATCACGTTCACGGGGTTGCGGGACGATGGGACGGGGGATGCACCGGCGCTACCACACATTCTTGCCGTCCACCGTGAACCCATCGGTGGGAGCAAGAGAAATGATGCAGCTTTGCCGCGAAAGGCTGAGCGCATAAATTATGAAACATTTCCCCCCTCCCGATGGGTTCGGTGCGCGTAGTGCGAAAACCGTGACAAACATTAAACCCTACCCTACGCCCCACGGGTGCGCATCGTTCGGGCTCCAAAGGGCCCCGCTCGCAAGACGCTTCTAATTAAGCAGCTCTCCCACAGGACCTAGACGAGCTGGCATTATCGAAAATAAATCTTTATCGACTTCCGTGCCGTGGTGTGTCGCTGGCTGGCACGATGGGTAGGGTTGCTCTCGTAAAGCAGATGATTTAGTGCCACCTGATTGCGAATGGGTGGTTGAAGAGGAAAACCCCGTCCCTGCTTCAGCCGTGGAAATCTTGGTCAGTAGATAAAATGCTTCTTCTCCCTCGATTGGCAGAGTTTAGCAGCAATGGATCCGTCAGGCGATCGATCACCGATTGCAGGCGAATGTCGAGCAAATGAAACTGTGTTTGGACGATCATAAAATGCAAAAACCGATCATCATCACCCCGATCGCATCCGTTTGGTGCGGTGTGTTGATGTGACAGCGAGACCGCACAGATTCCGATCGCTGGCAGGACACGAACCCCTGAAATGGCCTGCCATATGCAAATGAAAGCGTAGTTAAGTTCGATGAGGCATTTTTGTACTACTTTGGAACGCGGCTTTTGACACCTCGCGATCGGAAAGCGTGGTAGTCGCGATCGAAACCCTCCGGACAGCTTTATATCACACTCCGAGCTAATAAAACCGTCTGATAAACGGTGAGAAACCAACACCTAACGGGACATTTACGTGCCCGTTTTCGAATGGAGGAAATGGTGGGAGAGGAAGGCGTTTGACGATCGAACACGGGAAAAAGCAGGCAACCCCGAACCGAATCCAATCTGTGGTGTTCCTCCCGAAAAAAGCGCTCCCCGACAGCCCGGGGTCGCTCTAATCAACTCGAACTCTTCGGGGCTTGGGAACGCGCGTAGCGATTCGAGAAACGAAACGGCCGGGAAGGACGGGACGATAAAGCGGCTTGCCGGGGGAGTGGTAGGCCTCCCGGGGCCCGTTTGAAATGTGACAGCTGAAGCACGATTTGTTGGGGTCTCGCACGTCGCACGGCGGGCGAGCCGCGCACTACCGGTAGGCGACCGTTTTGACGGCGACCAATTAATTATGAGTATTTCTGCTGTTTACAATTTCTTTATCTCTCCCGTGGTTCGTCGTGGCGGACGTTGGACGGTGTCGTGCCATCGCCGTTACGGAGCGAGGTAGGTAGGAGGCAGCCGGCCTGTTCGCTGCTGGGAAACCAGCGTCCGATACCGAGCGACACGGACGGCATCAACGGAAGCGGGCTGGTGAAATATGGTGACGCATACGAGTCCTCCGGTGCGCAAATGATTAAGCAGGCTAGCGCCGTGCGCCGTCCACGCGGGAAGAAGAAGATGAGAGCGTGCCGATAGGGCCGGTGCGGTAGTTGATAGCGCCGATGAATTATTCAACGAACGGAGATGTGAATGAAGTGGAACCAATTTTACCTGCAGCATGGGGAAAGATACGGTAGCTCGCGCAACGAGATTCTAAGTGGCGCCATTTTCAACACGTACACCGACACCGGCGCGGACGGTCGCGTGTAGGTGTAGGACGTCTCTGTACGCCCCCGACAGCTGGGTACGGTTTGTCTCCGTAATCCGGGTCGCTGTCACGCTATTGGCAAACACAGCGCGAAACGTACGCGAATCTGGAGCTGATCCACGAGGGCGCCCCGAAGAAGATGGCCCAGAAGCTGCCGAAAGGGGTTACGTAAATCACGCTCAGCAGTGTGCGATCTGATACCGGCAACCGGGGCTACCTTCTTTGCGGAGCATCTCTTTTTGTTCGAGGGCCTCGCTGGTATCATTAACCATTGCGACTAATAAGTGTCGAGTGCCATAAATAAAACCAACATCACGATCTCACATCACACATGGGGGTGGCTGCAGAAGGGGCCTGGAAGCTGTGTCCTGGAGTGTGCGCGCACCGAGACAACTTGCCGATTCGTTGTGTGGCAGTTGTAGAACGACGAATCTCGATTTGTGTGTCGTGAGGAAGCGCGGGAGCGCCATTCACACACACACACACACACACACACACACACAAACACGGACAAACGCTGGTTGTCTGGAGGCCGCGCGGGGTGGAATTGTGCAATTCGGGTGTTGGATTTCGAACGTGATGCAGTAATTTGATTTAGGTTCCTGCGAAACACTCCACAAGCGGAGATCTATGGGAACTTGCCGGGGTCTTGCGACCTCTGGTGGCAGCTCGGCAGTCATCGGAGGTTCACGGTGGTCCCTAAACCGTAACTAGACAGGCTGGCGTGTGTGTGTGAGTGTGTGAGTGTGTGCAAGCGCCAGAAGCAAGGTATGCGTGATTTTCTTCCACTGCTCCCTCTCCCTTTCGTGTTATGCCTCTCCTCTGTCCTACCGGTAAACATCTCCGTGTCATGCCCTCGGCAGCGGGCAGCCCTTAACGAGAGGAAGCGGACACACGACGATCTTTAGCGCATAAATAATGTTGCGCCAAGTGTACCGGCGGCCTGCTCGGATGTGCAAAAGTGGGTTGGTGGGTAAGGAAACAGAAGAAGAAGAAGGGGCAAGAGAGGAAGAGAAGAAAAAAACAGACGCAATTACTGCCGAGTTCCTCGGGGCTGCCCTGCCGATTGCGCTGCAGCAGAGCAAGTACCGAGGGACCGCGTTGTGTCCCACTACCGGATGAAATGAAATTGATCTTTGCTGACTTTTTCTCATCGGCGAGCGGTGGGAGGGAAGCGGGCGGTCGACTAGAGCAAGGTCATAAAGATGCACGCACATGATTATCGCGCGCCTGCAGTTGACTGCAAAACGACCCCGGCGGTGATGTTGCCCTCCGCGCGCGCATTGATGCGTGTGCACTGCGTTTGCGTTGCGCTGTAGCCGGTGGGAAAACTTTGCCGCCTCTCTCTCTCTCTCTCTTTCTAATGCATTACAAGCCGCCATCGCCTCCAGGGGTCGCCAAGGTAGTTAAAGGTGCGGGCTAACGATGTCGAGCTCCAAATGGTTTGGCACATACCATTTGCAGTGACTCACAGAGAGAGAGAGAGAGAGAGGGAGAGAGACACTTTCAGCATGTTCTACAAAATGTGCGTGTAATGTATTGGAGCTGGGGCGTTGCCGGTCTGGAAAAATGGTCTTTCCAGTTGTCTGCAAGGGCTTGACCATCGTACCCGGTGGTTGGGGCGAATCGCGATTACGTATGCATCAGCATTCACGATCGCCATTGATCGCGGCCAGATTGGATCGCGATCGCTCCAACCCGGGACCACCCTGAAGCCCCGAGAGCGTACGAACAAGAGTGAGCTGTTGGTGCAGATCAAAATAAATTGATCTCACAGTCGGTGGAGAAGGAGAAGAAGGAGGAGAAGGAGGTGTTTCGCGTACTACCAACGCCCCTGCGCCACGTTTAGTGCACGGGTAGAAGTTAATTAATAATGAATCATAACTAATGTTTTGGCAAGTCGCTTGATCGCTACCAGAGCCACGCGGAGAGGAGTTGGAGGTGCGCGGGCATGCCATCGGGATTGTTTCTGTGCAGTCAACAAATTGCCCCTTCATGCCGAACACCACATGCCCAGCTGGGACCGGAGGGGAGCCGCCCAGTCTGGGCTGCTTCTGGGCGCTGGTTGTACTGTCAAAATTGTCGTGTTCGGGTAAATTACCAAACAATTTTGTGCACCGCGCCCAACCTGAGCGCGATCTTGGGTGCATTCTTGGTTGCATGTACTAATTTATCCCCTCCCTTCTTCCCCCCCCCCCCTCGTTTGCTGCAGTACCAGTGAGTGGCAAAGGTGCCAATCGCACGTCACCTACCGCGCTCACGACCTTCCTAATGAAGCATGACTTTTTGACATAATTGGAGTCACCACCCACACACACCCTCACAGCGCCTAATCTGCGATCCGAAGGGCGTGATTCACCGTCGTCTCATTGATGATTCGTAACAGCTCCCAGCCTGCTCTATCGGATCCTCGTCCTTCTGGCTGGGGAAGCACGCCAAAAGGCACGCAAGCGAGCGCAGGCGACGAACCCCGTTCGCGTCGATTGTAAATTAATGTTTATTTTATTCGGTGTGAAGTTGAGGCGCGCTTGGTCAACAAAATACGACCAATACGAGCTGCCGAAGACGAACCTCCACTCAACCGGATTGGAATCGGATTGTATTTACATTTACATTTCATTTCCATATGCTACCGATCGGTCGGTGGGGATCGACGAGCGCGCTTTTTTTTCGGGCCCCTTGTTAGCATAAGCATGAATGGGGAGGCTCGGCATGAATGAAGCAACACAGATGATCTCCAGTGAACGGGGAGCAAGTGAGAAAGAGCTAGACATTTTCCGGATGGACGAATGGGGATGTCGCTTTATCACACAGCAGTTCTTCTTCACTCGTTTCTCTTTGTGCAGCGTGGAAGCGGAAACCGGCGCTATTTATCATCACGGTATTAATGTCGGTTGAGTGGCATTCTGCGTGGAGTTGATTAAAGTTGGCGATACCTTAAAGTAGACCAAACCACGGGTCCGTGTACTAAACCGCGCTGTTTATGTTTTCGCGTGGAAGCGCGACTGATTTAAATCGTTCGATCGATCGAGTCTAATGAAGCAGTGGAAACGGTTTGTTTCAACCGTTCGGGAGGGAAATAATTCTTTCCCTTGATGGTACATGCTTCCCGCAGCTGGAGAAAGAGAGCGAGAAGGAGAGCTGCTGTATATCAATACGAAATTATTTCATCGCAGCGTTCGATCGCAAAAGCGTGTTTTTGCTAATTTTATTCGAAAAGCAAACGAGGTTGCCCTTTGGCAGTTCGTCTCGTGCTTCTCGGTGCTCGCGAGCATTCCCACGCTTCCCCAGTTCAATCTCCGGTGCTAATGAAAAACTCCACAGTGACAGTGACAGAAGCGAGGAGGAGAGGGCAGGCAAGCGCGAGATACGATCAAGCGTTTCAATGTCGCCTAATGAGGTGGCTTCTGACGGGGAAGCTTTTCACCCTGTTTGATGTGCGTTTGCGTTTTCTCCCTGCCATGCCAGGCCGGCTGCTCACTGTCACTGCTGGCTGTTGGTGCCCTCGGGCGGGAATCTGCAAAACAAGGGCGTCTCGCGGGGGGTGGTGGTTGGGCGTTGGGAAGATGTGAACGTTGTGTTGAAACATTATTACTCTGCGAAAATTTCGGCTGCCGTCAAAAATGATCATCCGCCACCACCACCATTGATGTTGATGGGGCAGAAATAATGTTGCATGCACAGTAGACAGGATTAAAGCGTTCACCCCTGAGGGGCAACATATTCAGAAGCCATTTAATCTTCCTCCCCCGTGGTGTTGGACATCTTTTCGTGAAGGAGCGCGAGGAGTTTCGCTCAACGCCGCATCCATCATTGTCTGGGGCGGGTTGCATGTGTTGCAAAGGGTCGGGATGAAGTTTATTAACTGAATTTCCCGTCTTTCTCTGATGCCTGTGATGCTGTCAAAGTTTGACGATGATTTTGGATTGCTGACTGCAAGTGATGGTGGCAGTTAAAAGGCTAGCCAACCCGACGGTTCTGCCCGAATTTCCAATTAATACATCACCAGGCTAATAGTTGTCGGATGGCGCAAGTTCACACATTTATCATTCCGTGTGCCGTGTTGCCCGCTGTTGTTTGCACACATTTGCACACATAAAATGTAGTAAAACGCCACCGAGCATCATTGCGACGCGCTGGGAGAATCCTGTTCCCGCGCGGATGTGGCACATGCATGTTTGGAGGACATAACAATATATCATATTTTCTTCTCCACTTCTGTACAATCCGCCGCGTGGGTTTCGGTTTTTGGCTGGCTCGGTTTTGCTCGGTGTTTTTCGCTTAAAATGAGACCACTTTTCACACTTATAGGGCAAAAAAAAAAAAAAACAAGGCCAGGGAGGGCGGACGAACACCGCCAAAGCGAGCGCGTAAAACGCAGATGCTCCAAACGACACATTCGTGACTGTGTTTTTTTTTTGTTGCCGATGCATCCGATTCCAATTCTCGGTGCACTTCTGCTCCCCATTGGCTGGCTGCGCTTCCTTTCTGAAGATCTTATTTATTTTCGATGTTTGTTTGTTTGGCCGTAAGTTATTGCCACCGCCTGCCGCGGAGCGTACCGTGGCGTGTGTTGTTAGCTTTTGTTAAATTGATTGCTTTTATAGCGTGTGAAAACATGCATAAAGAAGGCAAATGGAGTCGCTTTTGTGGGCCACAAAAGGAAGGCAAAAGGAGCCAAAAAAACGCACCCCAACACGCACTAAATAACAACTCAAATGCATTATGACACGACTCGTTTTTTTGTTGTTGTTTGGGTTGGTGGTGCAGTTTGGCGCAGGTGCAAAAAGGAAGCCAGAACGAATTGATAGCCGCAATGAGAGGGCTGGGGGGCGAGTTTCGCAACAGCATCGTTTCGCGATGCGTGTATCGATACTGCCAGCGAGCGACAAAAAGGAAGGCGCAAACTTTAAGCCAGACTTTCGGTGACAGGTTTGTCCAATTAATCATCGCGCGCCGGCCAGACCGCGCAAAGGTGTTTGTTTGCGCAGACATCGCACCGCGCACCGTGCTTGCCTGGAGTGCGGCGTGCGTACAATAAACTTCAAATGCAAATGAACATGTTAACTTATAATAATTACATACCGCCCGCCGCACACAGGCGCGTAGGTGTACATTTCGAGCAGGCGAACGCGTGTTTGGTTTTTTTTTGCTTTTCGAGTGTCACTACCCCGTTCTCGTCACAGCTTGTGTATTATTTCTCCGTATCAACGCAGCGCCAAATCGAAAGCATTGGGCATTGGGGAAAGGGATGTAAGGATGGAAGGGTGTGTATCGACGATGACGACGTCGTATCGCTTAATAAAGCGGGGCCCGGCTGCTGCTGCTGTGCAGGGCTTATTTATGGCATGTAATCTGAAGGTAATATTTCATAAGTAAAATAGACACACTCAGCATCTAATCGACCACCGCATCGGAGAGGGCTCTAGCGGCGCGGGTTGTGGCACGGTGCAAGCTCCCTTTTTTCGCGTTGTTGTTGCAGCAGCAGCAGCAGCAGCATGGAGACCGCTTTGCAGTGCGCATTGCCAAGTGCGCAAGGTGTGCATTGCTAAGGGCAGTTTTATAAATCATGCCGCCTGCCGGCTCATCTAGCATTAACTCCTTCTGTTCTGTTCGGGATCTTTCGCAACATAGTTATGTGGCGAGCCGCGTTTGACCAGCGGCAATGGTCCCCAGGGAGATAAAGTTCATTTTTATTAACCTGTCGGGTGCGGGAGCTCGACCAATGTCGATCACAGCAAATGGGGACAAGTGTAAAAATAATCCTACACAGAATGTGTAACAGAAATGTTGCGCAATGTGACGATTCCTTATTTTAAAATTGATTCGAAAAATGTTGATACGAAGGTAAAATGCATTCTGCAGTGGTAATAATTCTTCTTCTTGACCTCTTGTTCACCTTCCCCCTCCAAAAGTAAACCCCCGACAAGGGGGATGAATCGTAGCAGCATTTTATGAATATTGAGTTTTGATGTTCGCTGGATAGCAAGGTCGAGGGCTCGCAGCGTCGTACGATTAAGACGCCGTAATGTGTTGCTGCGTCGCGTGCATTAGCCTCGATACGATTTTTATACGCTCAACCTCTGCGATCGAGATGCGAATGAACCCCCTTCGAGCCACCGGGGGCAATATACGCACACGTACACACGGCAACACACGCGGAACGCTTCGGGTGATGAAAGAGGATGCACCGAACGGCCGGCGAACGAGCTTTGCGCGCACATATCCCGGAGCCTTAATAAGAGATGCAAAATAAAATATTGTCCGGTGGTCACTAAATGATCGTAAATTATTGGTTTTGACGGTGGCGGCTTTGCCGGATGCTTATCGGATGTGTGTGTGTGTGTCCGGATGCTGTCTTCTCAGATGGAAGATGGCAACAGCAGCAGCAGCCGCAAAACAAAAAAAATCAATATTATGATCGCAACCGCACTTTTCGTTAACGATTATTGGCACTGTTTAAGCGCAGCACAAGCACAAACCAGTAAGGTAAGCAGGAGCAGCAAAAAAAAAAGGTTTTATAAATTCGAAAATAATTGCCATCATATTTCCTCGCTCTCCTGCGTGTGTGTGTGCTTGGAAATAAGCGATCAGAGGCAATCAGTTTGTTGCCGCCAGTCAGCGAAGACAAACAACAACGCATTCCTTTTTAAGTTTGGAGCGGTTTGCGCCGGCCGACGAACACAGGTGATAATTCGATTTTTGGAGAGGATTCATTTCAAGGGTGCAGGAAAGATGCCATGAAGGGCTACCGATTTGAGAAGCTTTTATCCGTAATCGGTTTCTTTCATTGGTACAGTGAGGCAGCGAGTGAGCGAAGTGGGACCGAAAATTCCTCGGAAAAGATTAAAATAATAACTCATATTTCACGCGACCCGTGTTACCGTAGGAGTTACTTATCGTGCGACCCAAATCAGGGAGTTGCTTCCTTTCCACCTGCACTACGGGTAGATGAGTGATTTGAACCGTGTGTGTGTGTGTGTGATCGACGCTAAGGAACATTGCGCCATAAGTGTCATAAAGAGATCAGTTCCTCTCGTAAATCATTTCAACTGCGTTTGGTAGCAGCAACTGAACACACGCAGACACACACACACAGTCCCTTGAAGTAGGCCACGATCGCATACGGTGCAACCCTGGCGGGCCTCTTGCGGGGTCTTGCGCAGTTCCAGTGGCGCACAACGCAGCATAATTCAGATGCACTTTAAAAGTCCATTTAATTAAAATTCACCAGAACACACACACACGGGAGGGGGATGGGGGGAAAGAAATTTGTCCATTCGCAGCAGGTGCGAGAGGATGGAGGGCGGGTCTGGTGGTGACCATTTCGCCAGGAATTGCTATAACCATTCGTTTTAATGCACCATGCGGTCGGGCGGCGAGGGCCAGGGTCGTTTGTTTTATCTTTTGCGTGCTTCCTTTGAAGGTTGGGCCGCGGTCGGCGATGTGTCTGGTTGTCTTTTTTGGAGGACCGTGTGGTGGTAGGACACTTCCCGTGCACACCGCCCCGCCACGAGGCGGTGGAAAAGATTTAGTTGTATTTCTGCGAACTGAGAAACCACGGCGAGATATTCGCGTCCTGTCTGTGGGTCTTTGCTGTTCAGCGAGTCGCAAAAAAGCCACATGCCCGCACCGCCGTGTGGGTCGGTTGCAGGTTGCAGGTGATTTTGTGCCGACCCCCGCAGAGTTTACGCCACCTTCCGGATGGGGTGTTGGTTTTGTTTTTTGGTCGATGCCGCCGGCCATTCGGTGCGGGGACACACCGTGGAGTTGGCAAAATTTATTGACCCCCGTACCGGTACCCAGCGACGAGTCGATTGCACACGCGCCACCCAACGGAAGTCTCCATTGCGGCATGCTTTAATTGGGGATGATTTAACGAAATCGGAATGAATTGGCTTCTGGTCGTCGTCGTCGTCGTCGCACAGCGTGGTTTCGTGTGAGTCAGGTGGAGCCATTCAATTCGCAACCAAAGCTCCAAACTCGTGACCGAACATTGTGCAGTGCAACAAAGTTTCGAAATAGATTAGAGGTCATTAATTGGTGGCCAAACGGAGCCAATTAAATAGAACCCGGAATGGTAGCGACTCATTCTTAACGACACACCACACACACACACAGACACACATACACAGAAACGTGCAAAGGCCATTTGATCCTGCCAAGAGGTCCCAGAGGCGAGTGGAAAGAGCTTTCGGTATCGATAGAAACCCAAGCAAAACGGGCAACCAGCATTGGGAAATGGTTTTAATTGAATTATCAGCACCGAAAATCGTTTACCCACGGAGATTTATTTCGCGTCTGTTTTGGGGACGCTCGGTCACAAAGGCCACAAACTGCAATTGCACCTTTTTAAATTCGATTCGGTTGGCAGCCAAATCTCCCGCTCCGGGTCGAAACGGACGGAGAAAACACATTTTGACATATTGCCTGATTATTTTGATTAATATCACCGTCCCCAGGGCAACGATGGCAGCGGGGTGCGGCGAGGGCCAGTCGAGCAGTTGCCCCGGGGGCTCATCCAACCGAGGGGCCAGTGTGCGAATGTCGTCGGGTGTCGTTTGCACACAGGGCAAAGGCATCGAAACCTGATACATTTTTAATTACGAGCGCGCGCAGTTTTTGTGTGTTTGGAGTTCGTTTTGTGTGTTTTGGATGGTTGTGGACGAAATGAAATCGACGATTGGTGGATTGCGATGAGCGTGTTTTGTACTCTGCTGGTCTCCGCAGCAAACCACCACTCCCGAAAGGACCAAGGGGGCAGGTCGTTGCCGCGTCGTTTGAAGCGCGCAAATCGTACTCGGGGAGCGCGCGATCCTTTCCCGCAGCACTTGCGAAATAATTAATTTTAATTAACGTGAAAAACAATTCGCGAATCGTGAAAGCGTTGCAGCGACGCGACCTTCGGCTCAAATTGGTCACATTCCCCCCCTCTCTGTCCTACGGGGCTGTGAAAAATGGGTGCCCAATGTCTTTGCGGGGTTCGCCAAAATCTCGCCAGAATCTGATCGGCCGCAAAACTTATTGATTGCTATCGCAGGTGTATTGCTTCCTGTGGCCATTTTATGGGACAGCGATGCGTTCTCGGTGTGCTGATTAATCAACGGCAATGTTTTACTTTACGCTGTACTGTTTCGGTTCGGGCGCACTGCGACTTTGGCGCGCAAATGAGTGCTACCGAATTTTCAATTAAAAATGAGAATTTTAATTATCACCATCGATTTTACATGACCGTGATCGTGACGCAATGGGAGGGCAGGGCAGGTAGGTGCGATCTCGACAGTGAGCCTTTCGACCACCTGCAGTTTATCACAATCGCGGACTTTAGCATGCGGGACTGTCGAACGGAGCGGATTCGTTTGGCAGATTAATGAAGACAGAAACTGTGCTTGGCTTCTGGCATTGCTGGGGAGGGATATTGTTTTTGCTTCATTTCGAGATCGTTATCAATCGGCTCTAGATAGTTTATGACTTGTGAAGGATGGTAAGCTTTTACATGTTAACATGAGCTAAATATTGCGCTAGTATTTCTCTTTCATTAATGTTTCTACCAAGCGACGAACCTGACACAAGATCATGCAAAACACTGACGGAATACAGTCGAACCATTTTTTGTTGCTTTCGTTGCCGTTGACTGCTCCCCATAATCGAGCATAGAATGCGGAATGCGACTAGACCGACTGGTTTCAAATGGCATCATTCCACACCGATGGGTGCGTGTGTGTGTGTGTGCACTGTCAGCATTTGGATGCAAGGGTGCGTGCGATGTTTATTTTTTGCTACGATGCAGCAAGTTTGTGATTCCATTCCGCCTCGTCGCCTCGAACGTATAAGGAGGCGCAAGAAAAATAACAGACTCGAGCGAAGCTCTTCTCGAAGCTCACCGGGAGCGCGTTGGCGGTGCATCGCGCAAATAGAAAAGCAATCAAATGGGTGTGTAGGATGGGGGAGACGCGTTTGGGTGATGATGGTGGTGACCCGAGTCGCTCTAAAAGGTGAGATGATTAAAGGCCGCACCGGTGCCAGGCTACGGCTGCATTCGCTTGCAGTTAGCCGCACGGGTACATCACTTAATTAACACAATATTCCAGTTTTTTTTCTCTCTGTCTCTTCACCCTTGCTCGGTTTGTTTGCCCTGGTGTGCGCTGTTTCTTTGCTTCACCGTCTCGTGTCGTCTTCTTCTTGGCGCGGGACGCGTGCGATTCACGCATTTTCTGCGATTTGCGAAGATTGAACCCCGCGCACGGTCAGTCCGGGCCGTTTTATTGCCGTCTGGCGATCGGCTCTAATCGATGTTCGATTTGCTCTTTGCTCTCGCGGGCTGAAGCGCTGTACATAAAACAGTGTAAACGAAGGGTGAGGGAACGTCTATCGGGTGCATCAGATCGAATTGCACGACTCGGGGAAGATCGCAGGCCCCGGCGTGGAATGTTGCTACGATTTTTTGCTCCACTCCGCTCTCCTGTTTACTGTTCCGATCAAAACGACGATTAAATCGACATTTAGATGCATAATTCATGTTTATGTTTCTATGGGACCCGATAGTGCTGGTGGTTGGAGGGCAGGCGGGAAATGAAATGTTGTGGAACTATTGAAAGAAGAACACATTTGCAAGCGCTTATTTCGTAGCTTGAACCATCAAAACGGTTCTTATAGTCGTATTTAAACGACCGATATCGTTTGAAGATTGCAGCGCGATGTGCAATGTTGCACTTTTAACCTCTAGCGAAGCATTACTAAATGTCTCTTTCTTACCTGGCGGAGTGGAAACAGCAATCAATCAAAAGTACTGCAAGGGGCCAAACGGTGCGAAAGACGTCGGCTTGAATAAATTAAGGTTCGTCGCTCATCTTTGTGTTCTTGCCAGCAAATCACTACCGATAAAGAACGTCGGGGCTCGTTCAAAGCGAATCATTTGTTGTCGGGTGGCGTCCGGGTAAAGCAAAGGCACAATTTTGCTTCACAAAGACAGAGGATGAAGAGAGGATTTTTTTAGGCAACGATTTTAGTTGGGAGCTCCAATGATAAATGAGAGTGCAGTTTGTAAGGAACGGTTTGCAGCTACCTTAAAGCGATCCGCAACATTAAGGGAAAGTGTGATCGAGGATTTTTGTGTTTGTTACTTTCAGCCGTTTTGGTACTTTCGTGAGGCAAACAGAGCGCTCGCGCTCCCTTTGAACCATCGTGCGACAGGGCGCACTCACAGGAAATAACTAATCGACCACATTCAATCATCGCTCCCTTTTGCTCCAATTTTCAAGGACCGAATTTTGTGTTTCAATGTTTCGCAATGACATGGCAAACATGGGAAGCATCTCCATGCTCGAGCCCGCGGGGTGTGAAGAAGCATTGTACCGACGGCACCGTTGGCGCGCTTAATGCAACGCAAATCACTTTTATCACGATCGAGCGCGATTTCGGAAGGCGAACGATAAATTGTGGAACGACAGCAGAAACGATCGCGATAAATCGTGCTTAGGGTGTGCGAGTTTTGTCGCAACACGCCTGTCAAGGGTGAGGGTGATTGGTCGCACACTCCCGGTAGTAGTGATGCGTCGTGCTGCTGCGCCTGCAGTTTGCGCGCGACGGGTGCACCCCATGTTCGATCGCCCAAACGATGATCTACTTTGTATCGACGGTTTGAGTTTGATGCAATCGGCACGTTAATTTGGCGTGCGGATCAGTAATCGTGGACCGTTTTGGGCCAAATGGAGCAGTTTGGCGATACCGGGGGCGTGTTGAAACACACGAAAGACTTCAACGCAGGTAGTATGAAACGAACCTCACGCTGTGCTAAGAGTCTACATTGGAAGTTTGTTCAATCATTGGTATGTGATTTCTCTTCCCTGCTTTAATTGTTGATCATGGTCGAAGAATGAAAATTAGTTGCAGCTTAAACATTGTTCATTTTACAGCAAAACTTAATAGCTGACTGTTTTATTTATGCTTTAGTGTCAAGAGTGACACTTTCTTAGGATCATTATAAATTTTTCTTTTTCTTTTCAATCAATCACTGCCCCGAGGCGCGCATCGTCCCAGCCCATTTGTCACGACGTAAGGACCCGTCCGGTCATTCCATCCGGTTCGGATCGATTATCGAAGAATTAAGCTTTCCTCCAAACGGCCGATTCGGGAGTATTTTTTGCAGGTTTTATGAAGGCCGTTAAGTTTTACTCCGTTCCTAAGCTGTCGGCCATTAGGCCCCTCCGCTCGCAGTACCACGAATTAAGAGCGTAAGCTCGGGCGACGACATTATATTACCTATCATTTGCCCTCCCCACATCGGTTGCCAATTTCTTCCACCGTACTCGATGGCAGATAAGGCTTCCCCGAAGATGAAAATTAAGAAAGAAGGCTGAAATGCCGTCACTTTTCACTCCCCCAAAACCAGTTCGACCGTGTTGGCGTGGGACGAAATTGTCTGATCTAAAGAATTGTGGGGCCATGTGTGGTAGGGGGGCGGGGGTCATTTTAGCGCACATTTGGATATATGCCGTTTGGGTGGCAGCGATAACCATTAAAAGTAAATGAAAGACCGAGCGGAGTAGGTAGTGAGAAGGCCAGCGAAAATAAGACCGACGACAAAAAAAAACTGTCATACAAATCAGGTTGTTTTTATGGTGCAAATATCGTAAAACTCCGCATGCTTCCTTGAGTCTGTTGCAGGCTGGAGACGAAACAGAGGGACCGCAGGCTCGGTGGGCGCAGGCGCAGACTTGAAGGCGTGATGACGACAAATCTCCAGCGAAGATTTCATTGGCCCGAAACGTAATCGACTCCTTGAAATTCACCGCACAGTGCGAGTGGGGAGGGCGACGATTAAATTCCACTCAACATATCGAAAGATATGCTTTCGTGTGAGTTCGTGCCGCTAAGCGCTTTTGATACGGCGCGATAAAATGGCAAAACTTGATATCTTGGTTGTGCTGGGTGATAACCTCCAAGCAAAAGCTCTCTGCCCTTTTCACTTTGCCAGAAACCGGGAAACACACACACACACAGACACACATACAATTGGAAGCATACCTTCGAGAGCAAGTGATCCACCCAAAGGGATCGTCGCTGTGGTTTGATGCTTGTCGGCCACAAGAACCAGTTCCTGGCTTGTCGGCAAACGAAGCGTCTCGAGCGAGTGATTTACGGAGCAGCAGCCCCGGCATTGCTCGGTATGTGTCTATCTGTTTGTGTTGTTTTTGTGTGTGCTGTTGCTGTTGTTTTTGCCGTTTGTCTACTTGCGCAAGCGTGCGCGATCTAACCCGCGGAGATCGGGAGAATCGATCGAGCGACGAGCATTAATTGTGGCGTCGTCGTCGTCGTCCTCCGGCCTAGATGCACCGACCGATTCCGAAGAGGATCGTGTGCTCTCGATCAGAATGCGATAATCTTGCACAATCGGCCGTTCAATCATGCTCATTACACACACTCTCTCGTGCGAAGGGCTCACACAAGCCCTCGGGCACTGCACGCGGCCGTTTCGTTGCGCCCGTTGTGTACCGTTGGGCGAACGTTTGGTGTTCCAGTGCGGGGCTAGGGTGCAAGTGACTGGGATGGGGGGACAAAATATCGTTTGCTCCCGTTCACCGCTAGGACCAGTAGACGAGCCGGTCTAGACGGGTGCAAGATCGAATGCGCAATTTTCATTCCTTCTCCTCTTTCTCGGCAACGGCAACCGAGCGGGGCAAACGTTGATGAGAGTGCGTTTTTCTCGCTGCCTGGCTTCGCCTAATGCATCAGCACTGCTACTGGAGTCTTCTGCCCCGACGAGGTTGTCATCGGACGTGTCCGAGTGCTTACCGAGCTGCCTTGCCCGGTCCTGCAGGCCCGACGTCCATCTGGTCAGTCCGTCCGTCAGTCAGTCAGTCAATGAGTCAGCCAGTCAGCCACATAAACATCCGGAACCAATTGACCCGCAAAAGTGGCAGCAAAAGACCCGGGGAGGCAGCAACGGTCAAATTGACAGAGTGTTGAGGTGGCAAAGAGAAAAGCATCGGCGTGATAATGATACCTAAGCATGTGCAAATTGCTATGCAAATATGTATTTTCACGTTTGGCGTTTGGTCTCTTGAAGGCGGGGGGATGATGGGTTCTTTTCACACATTTTCTTCGTCACCGGAGAGCTCGCACCCTCGGGTCGAGCTGTGTGTCCTACGGTCCCGGGCTGCGTTCTAACTATCTGGAGACCGTGGGAAAATGGTGACCATTCACAGTGGCTTCGGTGTGATGATGAATGAATTGGTTCATTCATTTATTGTGGTCCAATTAACGCGTTTGAACGGTTTATAATTTCCTGCATGCTGGCAATGGGAGCTGGGTTGTGTGTTGGCCAAGCAACATGTCATGGGATTGTTTAGGCAATCCCGTTCCTTCAAATGTGTAGCTCTCCTTCAACAACATTTGTCTGTGATTGATTATTACCAATAGCTTGTACAATTTGGGTTATAATTGTTCCATTCTTCACTTTTAGAAAGTTGCGACCTTCGCGCGACGATAAACCTTTTTCAAACGGCACAATTTGTTAAACATCACTCAAAAAGGAGGCTGTAAAACGTTTCAATTTTAGGGCCCAATGCGTTCTCAAAGGTCACAATTGTTCGCAGCGACGCACGCGGAATCGGTACCCATCCGTTTAATTGAGAAATTTGTCATGAGTCGTCCCTCGACGTCTTCGAGGGCTCGTGTGCAGACTTTGAGCCCGAGTTTCTGATGGCAAAGGACGGGTTCGGAGTGTCCCGGGGTCTCTGGGTGGTCAATGCATCACCGTCATCAGCGAACAATGATTAATGGAGTCATATCGAACGCTCTAGTCACCCGCGTCACTAGGCGAGCTGCGTGTCTCACTCACCGCTGGACGCGGTGTTTCCGTCCGGCTCCATCTCCGCGCTGACGGGCATTTGGTCACTTTTTACTGAGCGTTTCGGGCACGCGGGAATACCTCCAAAAACCCCACAGAGCGCGCGCCCGATCAGGCCCGAAGAGATTTGCGCCATTCGGAGCTATTGATTGACTTCGTGCGGGTCAACAATTTGATAAATGACGGAATAATTGAAATTGATTATGATTTTTTCCCACCACCACCCCTGCCACGAAGGATGGGTCGATTCCGGCGCAACATTCCACATCAAACATTGCCTTTCCCATATTATCGTCCATTTCGAAGCCCAAAATGTACCGACCCCAAAACCGAAGCGGAGGGGAGATCTTCCACTCCTGACCGGTGATCGACGAAGATCATTTGGAATCAATCGATGGATTGCAAGCTACCTCGAGCCGTGAGTGTGTGTGTGTTTGGTTGTGCGCTGTAGCAATCTGTTCGGATAGGTCCATCCTCAAGGGAGGCCCGCTTGCCCAGGATGGCTCGGGATGGCTCGCGAACCGAAATAGCCAATCAGTGTACCATCAGCTAGGCCCAGTCTCGATCAAGGGCTTCGATCCCATCCCGTTCGAGGGAGAAAAGTTTGGTTTGGGAAAGCAAGAACCAAAAAGGAGATGAGGGGAGAGTGAGAGAAAATGTCATAAACAGTAATTGCGACATCGTGAACCGGAGGCACGCGCGTGATTTGCGGATTTTATGGACGGGATGTATTTTTTTTATTATTATTATGCTGACCGGAATTGGCCGTTTCGGTGGGCACACGCGACCCCGCCGACCGTTCAAGCACCTTCGATTGGGCTGGCTGGCTGGCGTTTGCGCGAGCTTTATCAAATTATGAAAATTAGGAAAATTAATAATAATCACAATCGTCTGCTGATGATCGAGACGGCGTACGGTGGCCTCCGCAACGACCCGCCGCTGAAGATGATTATTAACAACTTTATTGCTATCGAGAGCTTCGAGTGGAGTGCGAACCAAAACGAGGTAGGTTCTGTCCGTTTGTGAATTGCTCGACGGTCGGACGGTTTGAGGTTCTCGCCGAACGGGAAGATGCATTTGAATGGTGGCACTTCGATGGCACAGCACAAGAGGGTGCCTTAGCTAGTCAACTAAGTCATAGCGCATTCAGCCCAGGTGCCATTCGTCTTCCACTCCTGCCTGACAGGTGTGTGAGTGAGTGTGTGTCCGTACTTGAGGTGTGCATAATCGCACCAGTCCCGGAACTTGCGCGAATGTTTGAAAAGCAGCTCACATATCCATATCCGTCAGCTGGCAGACGCGCTGGCAGACGATCGATGGAACCAAATGGGCCAACAATGTTGTGTGCCGAGGTCCCGGCCAACAACAAATTGATATTCGACCGGCGGGTACGGCGGGTGTCATCCCGGGCAGCGTGAGAAAAGTATCGTCTCGCCGCCTTTTCAGCACGTGAATCGACACGAAAGATAAATGATGCCCCGAGTCAACCCTCGATCCATCTCGGTGCCGGTCGTGTGTGTGTGTGGCTGTGTGGGTCGTCCCAGTGTGCATGTCGCACGCATCGTGCATGCCGTCACGTTTTTGTGTCTCCGCGCGGGCTACATCCCTCGTGTGCCGCTTATCGCCCTTTGATACCCTGTGAGAAACCGGATCATCCGAGGCGTCAACAGCCATCATAAATAGTTGCAAATCCTGCGGCTCATGCATCAACAGTCGAGCCTGGCCTGTCGATCAACGAATGAGAGCAAATAGATCGGGGGGGGTCCTTGGGGCAACCCGCTGCTATTAACAGCAGTTTGTAATTCTGCTCCTCTAAGCCCGAGTGCCCAAGGCCCGACATGTTACTAAAAGTGTTTCCGATCTGCTGTGCCGACTGTCGGGGGCCACCCCGTTTTAATCCCGACTCGAGTATTTGTCCAGCTCTTCACTGTTCGGCCGAGGTCACTTATGCAAGATCGATCGAGATCTCGGCTCGCTCGGCCGGTGGAAAAGGCAGCCGTAAAGGTGCGCTCGCTAACATAATTCGTACTTACCATCATCATTACGGGCTTAATGTTATCGCTCGCTGTCGGTGTTCCAGCTCGATCCTCCTGATCTTGCATCAGTCGGAATGGTTTGTGCACACACTGCAGACCACCAGCCGGCCTCGTGCGAAGTGTTCTGCGAATGAAATGGTGGGGGAAAAGAGCGGAGAAGAGCGCAATGGTAAGATTTTAATTGAGCAAAAACTAAAACCATACAAACACTGATCGGGCAGCATGGCAGCATAGCGAGAAGGAGAAAGAGCTGCATAAATTCCCTCCGTCACCGATGGTGACAGTCTAATTAAATTTTATTTCAACTATCATCTTCATGCGATCGCTGCTCGACTATCGCGTTAGGGATAGAGCGGCACCGTGAAGAAGGTGACTTTGTTGCGCAAAAAAAAAAACAACCAACAACAACTACGACTCGAAGGACCCAAACGGGGTTCTTAATTTATGGCCGCAACATACGCAGCTAGAGAGGGCTTCACCGCTGAGAATGGGTTCGGGGCGGCTTAGAGCATGACTGGAGATAATTGATGATATTGCACCGACGATCTTGTTCGATCTTATCTGTAAACACCCGTTCGGTATTTAGCAGAGTCCGATGACCACCGATCGTAGATGTCACTGCGAGAAAGAAATGGGGCCAGAAGGAAGGGTGATTTATAACAAGATCCGATCAGTTGGCTACTATAATTAGTAAAACTGTAACTTTAATAGATTAGTTTCCTCTCCGCATCTCTTTGCCAGCGAGCGTGCTGGGGACGATGCATGGCGGAGGAAATATAAATTCCATGTGAACTGGTAAATACAGACTGGGATTGGTTGTGGTGGAATTTTCCCGACTTGAGATCCACCCAACGACACCAGTTGAGAGAGAGGTGTGTTTCGTTTTCATCTAATTACTACCCAATACGGTTTCCCTTTCATTTCCATCCGGTTGTGGCTGTGGCGGGGTTTCATCACCATCATCATAATAAGATTCTCCCGGGTGCTTGTTTAGCCGGCCGGCCGCAGGAAAACATTTATTTAGATGTTATGCGTGTTCCGTTTTGGGTGTGTTTGATCTCACTCGTCGTCGGATGTCGGCCCGCAGAAGACTTCCTGCGGAAAAGCTGCACCGACCGCTGAGGTAACTCGCGGAACGGAACCGGGCCCGGGTCGTTAGCTTGTAAATCAAAATCTAACCAGATTAGAGGGCTCGGCGGGCTCGTAATAAAAGGATGATCGATGGAAAATTATAACGTTTCACTCGCTTACTCTTCGACTTAGCGGTCGAATCTTGTTAGCGCATCGAATGAATTCAAATGACTGCTGAATAAAATGAGACAACGCAGGGGGGGCCAAGCCATTTGCGTCGGTTCACACCAGACCACCGATCGATAGGAACCGAAAATAGCGCTTGCTTTTGTGTCGTGCCTGAAAAAGGTGTTTGGGAAGCATGTTCGTGGGCCAATTCTCACGCAATTTCTCCCCTCCAGTCCAGCTTGTTGCTTCGGTAAAGATGTGCGCAAAAAAAAACATCGCTTTTATTTGTTCATACGAGCCAAGCGAGCTAATTTACTCTTAGCCATTTCGGAGGATCGAGATTTATGAGTGGCAGAGCGCATGACATGCTCCACTGATGAGCGCCGATGTCTCTCGCTAATGGAGCAGATGATCTTCACCATCACACACACAAACAGACATACACACACACACACACACACATTACCCCTAACGAGTCGAGCAAGAGCTCCGAACTCCCACCCGTTTTCCCACCTGTTCAATCATTCTGCGTCCCACGAGTGTGCGAATGTCGCTGCACCACTTACCACCTTTACCTTGGGTGACTCCGACCCGATGGGCGAGCAAATGGAGACAGTTGGCCAGCGGCACACGATATGCACTTCCTAGATCGTCCTCAGCGCAGGTTGTGGAAAGAGTTTATGAGCTTTTCTCTTCACCATCGTTTGCCGTCGCCATCGTCGTGTGGTCGGGAAACCTGTCGCAATGCGAAAACATAAATTTCCAGCTGATTTAAAATGGCATCCAGTACGCGGCATCAGCCGGATCGGATCGGCGTTGTTCTTTGCCCATTACACTGGCCCGTCCGGATGCCGAGGTTTATTGGAGGGAATTCGTTCGCCTCGTTCGTCGGCTGCTTTATGACAACTCGTAAATCGTCATACGGGCTGCGGCCAGTCCGCCCAACGAACGGGCGGCGGCAGGGACTGACCCCAAACGTTAGGTGTTTCAATTAGGTGTACTATTTCCGCCATCGGGCCACGGGGTATGCAAACGAGATGGCCACCGCACGATGCCCAACAAATGACGGACAAGTACGCAATCAATTAGCTCGTCAGCCAAAGACGGGCAGCACCCAGCGACGAGGCGTCCGGGGGTCTGGGACTCGACAGACCTCTCAGCCACGACCTGGTTACGCGTACTCCCGGGTGCAATAAATTGGACATGCTTTCCACCTGCCACGCCACGGGAACAGATGTTTTCACTCCGATGGTTCGGTGCGATTGGATGCGATGAGAAAAGTCATGTTCAGTTCGACTGATCATTCCAGCAATGCGCCCGTCCGGGTCGGGAAGATCACTATCGAGCGTTGTTTCTTTATTGTTCATTTGACAAACGAAAGCCACTTTAGTGAGCGTGCGACAGTAATGTTTTTATGATGAACTAGTAAACGCGCGCTGTTTGATTCGTTGGATGTCATCCTCCACTTATCGGTTTTTTCTTACAAAAAACAAGGGTTGTAAAGTAAAGTGAAGAAAGTTGTTGAAATTTATCCAGCCCTCGGCTAACCTTTGCTAGGATTGGACAGAAATTGTGCAGACGGCATCTGGGACGAGTTTTCACTGCCTCAAATCGTACCTAATCCTTTAAATATCATGAAGGCAATCTTTGCCGGAATGATGAGCGAAAGGGGAAATAAATATCTGCGCGTTGATTGGTGAAACGGGAACGATACTGGTCGTCGTTGCATCTTCAATTCCATTAGGCAGGACAGTGCACAGCCGGGCTGATCTATTCGCAGAAAATAAAAGCCATTTAAGAGATAGCAGCCGACAGCCGACCGAGCTGGCGAGCAAGCGATTGTGCATATTCTCCCATCTCGACCCGCTGAGCCGCACCATGAGTTGAGGGCCATAATTTTCTTCCATTTCTCGTCACCTGGCAGAACACGGTGCAGCTGTGTTGAGCGTTGATGACGGGGGCCCAAACCTATCGCCAAGATACCGGCGATCGCCGCGCACAGATCATCTAATCGCAGCGAGCGAAACATGTTTTATCATTCGCTAGTGAATGAAAAATGATAAACAAAACAATTTAACATCAAATTACCTCAACATTAGCTAGCGGACTGCCTGTATTTCACCGTGCCGGACGAGCCGGACGATCCGAGACGAGGAAACAAAACGATCGTGTTCCATAAAGCACCTTGTGCGATTGGAAAACGATTGGAAAACGTGGAAACCATCATCCTTCCCTCACAACGCCCGACGATCGCAACGTTTGCTTTATTGAGTATGTTCTTACGAGCAGGGCTCTGCTCTCGGGCCCGTGCTTGCGCCCGCGCTCGATTCGGCGAGGGAACAAATAATCATAAATCGTGATTTTATCATCAATAGAAATTGCCTCCTAATGTGCGTCCTGAGCAGGAGGCAGGGAAAGAGAGAGTGCGGGGCAGCAGCTTAACGGAATGAATACATCATAATCGACGGTTTGTGTGGTGGGTCCCCGGAACCAATACCGATCGAATGTCATTATGATGTAGCGGCGGTGGCTGGATTTACGATTGGCTTCGCTCGAATACACGACACACAAACACACATACACACATCCACCAAACGAAAAGAAACAATCAAGCTTTCGTGCCCAAACCAAACCGGGAGTGGAGTATAATGATAAACTTCGACCGGATCGGCGTACAGGTGTGTTTGGCCGGAACGAAACTCCCGGCCTAACTATCGGGTTGTCACCGCTGAGGTTGGTTTTGGCATTTCGCCTTTGTCCAGAAACATTCCTTCCAATGAATCATCTCCGCTTGCACGGTTGGTGTGGTTTGTTACAGCTACAAAACGTGAACGCGCTCTTTGTTGAGACCATTTCTGACCGGATCGAACGCGTCCGGAGCCCCGGGGCGTAGATATTTGCATTATTCATGAGGTGGTTGGCTTTGGCTCGGTTTGGCTGAAAAATCTGGAGCAGCTTCGCGCGGACACTTCCTCGACGTTGGTTGCCGGAAGACATCGGTTTGTCGCGATGCCTGGAGGTATGGGACGAAGTTGACCGTATTTCGTGGTCTCGTGGAGTTGCCTCGGGACAGAGCGACGACAAAGGATGTCCGGAAAATTTGTCGTAGCTCGCGGACTGATTGCGGGAAGTTTTGGCAAATAATCTAGATGGAAACGGTGGAATGGGGAGGAGCTTTGGAGCACAAAAACGGAACATCGAGATTGTCCTGTTAGATTGGATGGATAATTGAATTATTAGCAGTGGCAACAATCCAGAATGCTCCGTTGCAATGCTTCTTGAGCTAGTACAACGATCGCTCAGATACGAATCGTTCATTGTCGCGCTTTTCGCGTAGCGATTCGTTTCGGGAAGCAATGACACGCAAACACGAGGCACGAAAAATGACTTCCGACAGTAACCCGAGGCTATTCGCCGCAAACAGATCGGTGCACCAGGGCACAAATGTGGTAGAAATAAATGAACGTTGGATGAGATCATGGATGCGGTATGTGTAGGTGCGGGTTGTTTGTAACCCGTCCGCTCCCAGAATCGAAGAAGGAGTGTGTAAGGTCTACTTCCTTTTATCGTCCCCAATGCAGCCAGGTGTGTTTTGGGACGGAATGGGAGGAAGGCAATGGAGGGAAAACAGTTAATTTATTTAATGACTTCACAAACCATTATAATTATGATTGTTACCGACGAGGCGCGGGCCCCGGAGGTGGTTGCGCCGATTGTATGCAAACGCGCGCGCCACACTCGACAGGGACGTTGGAATTTTGCCATGAAATTCTTTCTCCCGTGGGGTGTCCTAGGTGCGCGAGTGCTGCGGCTTGCATAATTTTTTGTCGTCGACGCCGCTAGATCTCCGTTTCGGTTTGGGTGCCATTTTTTGTTGTGTGTGTGTGTGTGTTGGTACCGTTTCGCGGAATGATTCCGAGCGGCAAAGGAGCGCACCCCGTTTGTCGCTATTAGTGGTGCCATATTTGGTGTAGCAGCAGCAGGCATTCGATCGGGCGCGCGCGCGAGCTTGTGAGCAATGAAAATGCACCCCGACTTGAGCGCCGTCGGTATTTCTGCGGGGGACCGACCAAACTGCACCCAAACGACGCAGAATTTCTACCACAATCGGGGTTTGGTCAAAATTCGTCCAAGCCGCCGACGAGCGGGGAAGGAGCCGCGCTGTCCAATTACTCCACCGACCTTCCGGAGCTCCTCGCCGCGATGATGCTGGCAAAGTTGGCAACAAAAGATTGCACGCAAAGGCGCAACCGTATTTACATACATGTTGGGGTCGCGTCGGACTTCTGCCCAAGTCGGGAAAGTGGGTAGTCGAAGTGGACTTCCAGCGATAAGGAGCGCTACAGTGACCACAGGACGGCGCGGCAATGCACGCAAGCGAACGAACCGGTGGCCGATTATCGAGTGCGAGCAGCTCGGCTCGGTGCGTTGTGCGGTTTATGCAAAGCAGCTTGCAGCTTGGAGGTTGAGGTTATAAATATTGCATGAGTCATGAGTCTGTAGTCGGTTGCCAAGTACCTGCCGTATTGGTCGGCAGGTGAATATATCCGTCGCGCCTGTGGTTGTGCTGCGAACATACCGTGCACTGCATCTGTTGGATCCTGCTACCCTGCATGACCGCAAACTGGGTTGACCTCTTACCGATACAAACCCAAAACAAACCACAAGTTGCGAGTTGCACTGCGCCATCACGACCAAAACGGTAGGGACTCTGGCGAGCGACAGTTCTCGGAAACATTGTAGCAGTTCGGTGTGGTCTTCTTCGGGCGTAGTGGCAAGTTAATTACTCCGGCTGTACGAGCTTTCACGCTTCACCGGATTGGTGATGTGATCGAACAGTGGACAAGTGAGTTCACACCGCCCAATGCAATGTCGGTTCGCGTCAAGTGCGTGTGCTCACTGAATGAAGCAACGGACCCTCCACCGAACGCACCGAAAAGTGCATCGAACGAGGTCGTCTGAAATGCTGAAACGAGAACTGCCCCGGGTAATCCAATATCGCCGGATCCCGAGGGCTCGTTCGGCCCGAGAGTGATCAGTCACAAAATTTTGTCAGTGTCATGTGCATTTAGCCGGTTTTTCGCTGGATGGTACCTCCGGCTGGCTATGCTTATGCTGGACTTATTCCGCCCAGACACGGTCCGTTGGCAGGACACATGTTTTAACGCTCGGGGCCGTGTTGTTCCACCTGATTGCATCCCGGACGCGCCAACCGTACACATCAGGGGGGAGAGAGAGAAAGAGAGACGGGAGAGGTGCATCGTGTTGCATGCGGTTTGTTGTTGGCAGATCGTCCTGCATCCGCAAAACGGCACAAAACCGCACAAAGGACAAACTCCAAAAAGTAAAAATGCATCAACCCTACGCCCCGAGGCACCACAGCATCCCGGTAGAGTGCCAACGGGATGCGGTGGAGTTGTCCGAATGATGAACTCGTGTAAGATGACTCCAAATTGGTCTTGTCAGACCGAGGGGTGGGGCGAAGCGGGAAGTGTCTTGGGTTTTGGGAAATCTCCGCATCGGTCCGGTGTCAATCTACGTTACCATTTCTGATCCACTGCACACACGGCAATCGCGGTCGGAGATGGTCGCCTCATCTCGCTTTGTTTCGTCCGGTGAGTTGGGCGCAAGGTGAAGCGAGGAACGGTTCACACGCTGCACTTAGCATTGGTCAATAATTCTTTGTCCATTTTCTTCCCCCTGCCAAGAGTGGCCCTTGTAGCTCCGTGTGCCTTATGCCGTGAAGTGTGACCCAAGCGGACGTGACGCACCGCAGCGTGCCATAAGAATTTATGACCAGTGAACTCTTGCGGCGGCAGGGCATTTCCCAAGCTCCCAAGTCGGGGGTGCATCTCCAATTTTTTCTCCAATCCCGCGACCCACGACCGTGACGAATCATTGCCGGCGTGTCCGGTTGACCATTTGCGCACATTTGATTGATTCAAATTTACCCGCGCTTGCGAGCGAATGTGTGTCCGTCATATGCAAACGAACCGCCGCGGTGCCGTGGCGTTAGAGAGATAAGGCTTCGCCGTCTCATATCGCTTTCCGACGCGAAGCATCTTTTCGCTTTCCCGCTGCAAGCGGGGGAAAGTCCGGCGAAAAGTATGGCACTTCACGTGCGGCAAACGCAAGGAAACGGGCTGGGACATACACAATCTTACATGCGAGGGATGGTGCTAACACGGCACGATCTCATCCGCAAGATTGATCGCCGCTGATGATCAAGTGCACTACAGGTTTTGCGCCCGAACTTCATTTCCCTTTGCCGCTCCGCTCCGTGTGAAAATGCGCCAATGCGGAAAGTTCGTGCAAATATTTACATGCACACGCTTCCTCCGCCCTCCGCGTGCGCTCATCATCTTCCCATCGCAAGCTGCCAGCACGGTTGAAGAGATCAAAGCAGCAAGATTATCGGAATATTTCGCCCAAGCAGCCCCCCGGAGACTGCGCGGCGAGTGTCCGTCCGTCGGTGTGCGTCTGAATGGGACGTGTTGTTCGTTTGGCCGAACCGCTCCACACACCGAGGTCCACTTAAGCTGACCTGAATGTGGTGGCCTCC
Source organism: Anopheles arabiensis (assembly GCF_016920715.1). Taxonomy (NCBI): domain Eukaryota; kingdom Metazoa; phylum Arthropoda; class Insecta; order Diptera; family Culicidae; genus Anopheles; species Anopheles arabiensis. The sequence goes on along the minus strand of NC_053517.1, from coordinate 2,428,616 downwards.
AGCCAGAAACAACGGTCCCAACTATGTTGCGCGCCTAGTAGCCGCTTCGGGGGAGGGAAATGTAGTGTTTCTGGTCCGAATATGGGATCCTGTCCGCACGATGATCGTCGTAATTCGCGCTCGGGTGCGCGCGGGCACGCTTAAGATCATCGCTCCGCCATGTCGCGGGATGCCATCGAGATGTCGCAAACCGCTGTGTGCCGCTTGTCGAGCTGTCGTAGCTGCCGCCTTCCCAATTCCTAGCCGCGGGCATGAGCATCTAACATCCTCCTCCCCCTCGCTGGACAAAAGGCGAGGATGGTCTGTCGTGCACTGATGAGGATAGATCTCAAACTGTTTGCACTTCCCAGGAGAACGATCGTCATAGTTTTACAAGTGGTCATTAAGCGCTCCCCGTGTGCGTGTGTGTGTGTGGGTCTGTCGATGTTCTATGCGTGCCAGAGAGGGGGAGCAGCAAAACACACCAATCGTGCGTTTGTTGCGAGCCACGGTTGCTGTTGCTAACACAGTAAGATCACTCGGGATGAAGGTGCGCTCCGAAGGACTCCTTAGCCTTTGACACGCACCAGCGTGCGCAATTCGGAGCGCGAAAGCGAAATCAGAGCGCCACGCAGTGGCCAGGGCCTGTAGCATGGAGCTCCGGTGCATGGTGTGCATGATGCATGGGTCGCAATTTGAAATCGTGATTACGAAATAAATGTACTTCTTTCATCATTCCCTCGCACTGTGTCCAATCGCATGGGTGCTGCTGCTCCCTGGCAAACCGGTGGTCCTTTCCATCGCTTCGGCGGGAGGGTCGCATTGGCAAATAAATCGACACGGGCCCGCACTCTGATGGCGAACCGGTGGCCAATGAGAGTAGGCCGCCAAATCGGAATGTCCGGCCAGCATCAGTAAGTTGCGAGTGATGTTTTTTTTTATGCACTCTCCTCCCTTCCATTCCCGTGGTGGTGCTGTCCGATGTGGTGCAAAAGCTGGTTGAAATCTGCAGTACCACGCCTCAGTTTTTGTGGTTCACGCGTGGTCCACACCGCGCTCGGGGTACGACACTCGGTGCAATTTTTCTTCTTTGTTGCTCATTAGTCACCAGTCATATCCAGTTGCGAGAGTTCGGAAAAACCCCGACCCCGACGGCTGGTGGGAAAGGGGATTTCTCGGTGCGATCCGCTTCCAAGCGAAACATCACGAACGAAATGCGATCGGTTTGGCTCCCGTTTGGCTGCGCGCCTCGATCGATATGGCCCTCCGAAAGACCCTCCGAGACACTGCGGATGGAAACTAATTAGACAATCGTTTCGGAATCAGCTTTGCAAATGATAAATGCTCATTGCTTGATACCTTTTGCCATTGCCCTCGTTGTGTCAAGCTGGAGTGGATTCGATTTATCACGCGGGTAATTGATTTTTTCGGAGTGCACACTCTTTAAAAGGCAGTAGAAACACACACACACACACACACACACACACACACACACACACACACACACACACACACACACACACACACACACACACACACATGAAATCATCTTGCACCGAGATGTAGTTAAGGATTTTCGAGGGAGTATTAGCGGTAAACGATTTTCCTCTCCACTGCATACGGGTGTCGTCACGCGCACTGAAATATTTCGGTAGCTAATTGAGGTGAAGGCAATTATCGCACCTGTGGATGTCCTTTTGGGGAGATGGCAACGATTTACTCTGCTAGACGAGCTAATCGAAGGTGTTAACAAGCGCATTTACCAAGCTACCAGATATGATGGATGGAAGCAGGAAAATGGTGCATAATTGTAGACCTCTTTGGAATGCCAAAGAACGGTACTTTTACTTATTCGTGAGAAAGGTTGCAAGATGGAACATAAGGTTTGATAGTACAGTCACAAAGATAAAGGAATTAAACGCATTATGTTTTGTAGACTTTTAAAAATGCAGTGTCGATGAACAAGTTCAATGAAACAGAATCATTTTCAATTATAAATTGACTCTTTCTGTGAAGAATTCCCTTTTCATATGCTTTTAGATACAAGTAAGATGCAGCGACACACGTACAGCCAATAATTATACCTTAGGGCTGAAATTAAATGTACGATTCTTGTCGGTCATAAAACTCCCTTTGTTTTGGCATTGGTTAAAGCACTCGAGGCCATATATTATTAAATTATTTGTGTTATTGTGCGATTGAGCTCTCGAAATCATGTTTAAGTATGATCATGAAGAGCCTGTAAGTAAGATAATGTTTTGTAATTAATACTAGTAAAAAGAGTCTCTTTACGACAAAAGCTTGATTAAAACAATATTTTAAGCTAAGTAACGCTATCATCCAATTTAATGACCATTTCCAGAGCAAAAGTTCAACATTTTCCCTTACGGTCCATGCGATCAGCCATTCGGTTTGCCATCCAGTGGTGTTGAGATGTTCACGAATCAAATGCAAGTCATTTGGTGCCCGAAACAACAATCACAAATGGAACAAGGGAGAGGGCTATGCAATAGCAGCCTGAATAAAAGTGAACACGAAAAATCAATGCCAGATCGGGTGTAGAGCACGCAACTCCCGCCAAGAACCACACTCACCGTGACCTTTAACACCCGAATGCCCTGCGGGATGGCAAGGGTCTGTCCTTTTGTGTTGTTTTACCAGCTGCAGCCGAGAAACTGCCGAGGCGTGGTGGATACAGCAGCACGTATCCGCGCTGTTGTTCGTACGTAAAACAAAACAAAACCAGAGCCGTAAAAGAATTAATGGAGCTTTAATACACCATCGATTGCGCCACGGCCGGAGAAGCGTTACAAATGTGGGAGAAAAACACGGGCACTACGCCCGTGTTCATTAATGTTTGCGGAAAGATTACCACGAAGGAGGGAGGTTGGAGTTGGATAGAGGACAAGACGGACTACATAAGTACGCTGCAGGAAACGTTCCGTGAGTTAACACATTTGCAATATTTGTGCGAGTTATGTTGTTGTGAAACAAGCAAATACATTCGTTTCTTCTTGTAGATATTTGTTCGTTTTCTAATGAAGGAATGGTTTGCAATATGTGTGTGCTTTCAAGGCATTTTCTTATTGAGAAAAGCAGTTTTTAACACTGATCTTAACAGCGGTTGTACACTTCTTCTGGGAATATTTGAAGGCACCCGAACCCATCTTCAGCTCGCGTTGGCGCAGGTTAAAGATCACCGTTTGAATCAATTTGTTTATTGCGAGCATAAAAACAACCCATTAATCCAAGATGGTGGAAACAGATTGCAGATTGATCGATCGCACACGAAGAGCAGCGGTTGTTTGGCAAATTAAATTCCCATTAGACACGTGTCGGACGGGTTCAACCCATTTCTTCTAGTAGCTTCTTCATTGCGCCCAGCCGTCAGTATCAGTCGCACGGAAGCTTTAATTGATTGTCGTGTTTATGGTCGGAATCGATTGGACATGCGGCAAAGTTCGCATAGGACGCACAGGTAGCAAAGCATCAGTGAGCGCGCCAAGGACTTTGGACCGAACCAGGGATCCTAACGGTGCGATGCTGCAGCTCGATTCCACTGTCAATCCCGGCAATTGTCCCGGCTGACAAGTGACCAAACCCTGAACAGCCGCTTGATCGGCCTCTTTGCGACTCATTCAGCTGCCATTAATCTTGCTTGCCGTCGCTAGGCCGCTTGCCTAGGCCTCGCCGAACGATCGTCGAATCTCGGCCAGTTGATCCGTGTAAATGGTTGAAATCAATTATTGTCACTTAGCGAAGCGTCGTAATTTATGTACTGCTGTGGAGCGGTCCTTTTTGCATTCGCTTCCCCCAATGTTCACGTCCCCTTGTGCCATCCATCTCCAGACAAACGGTGGACGATGTGTAGATGTTGTAGGGTCCAGCCGCACCATACACGACACACTGGACGCGTTAGTCTGCTACGGATTAGTTACGGCAAGAGCACTAAGCGCGCTGAGCGTGTGCGCCGATTGTGCCCGTCGGCGATGCACAAAGACACCCGATGCCCTTATGCTTCTGCTCTACAGGCTCTCACAGGCTGAAGCTCTCCCAGCCGTGCGCCGTCCGTGGTGCCGTCCGTGGGTCAATCTCAAGTGAGGGGTTCGATTTTATAGGGGGGGTACACCATCGAGTTCGCATTTGTCACACATTTCTAGCAGCAAAAGTTCATCGTTTGCCAACAACTGGTGCAATAACAGTGTTCCGGGTGTTCATCGGTTGTGTTGTTCGCCAGTTACAAAAAAGCGCTACCGATGGGCGACCGTTTTACGACGGGGTGCAGCAGCCGTTTGTAATCGAGCTGAGCTGTCATAATCGATTAAAGCGTTGATATCTTCTTCGATTTTTATCACTCGCTCGGTGGTGAAGCGAAACGGATTTACGACCTGTAGAGCCGACGATTGTAGGCTACCGTTTGGCTTTGGCTTCGGTTGGACGATGAAAATGAAGCGGGAAATTATTCTTTCGCTCTCGACCGGTGGCAATCGATCGTGTGCTGTGCGGTGTGCTAAAAGGGCATTTAATTTACATTTTAATTGAAAATTATCCTCACACCAGCTTCGAGTCGAAGCACCGCGCAGAGTGTCCTGCTTGATTAGCGGCAACGACTGAGGGTAAATTGAAAGACGATTTGTGCGTCGGACGTGATAGAGATCTCGATCAAGCTTCTGTATGATTGAAAAAGTGAACATTTAAAAGAGTTTTAAGAGGTTTCCACTCAGTTAAAGCTAGGAGGAAGGACTTGATGCCACCGTTTCAGTCATCTAGATCGTTGCCATAATACTGCTCGAACAGGCGCAGGAGCACGATCGAAAATGGCGCACGGTCACCAGTGCCCAGGACGCAATCGAGACCGGCGAGAAGTGCATTACATAATGCGTGTGTGTGTGGGGGGCAAATAGTTTATGCGAACGCGCGAAGAGTGCGAATGCGAAAACCGTGACCACGCGCAAACGGTACGTTCGCACCACATTCGAGATGGAGTCAACAACAGTGTCCGCCTACTTTTCGTTCGCGGCTCGTAACGCCGGCGGGAGAAGTAGTAGTAGCAGTGGTCGTAGTAGTAGTAGCAATCGGGCAGCATGCAGCAAATGACGGATGGTGAGGACAGGTCGGCCGGTTGACAGTGCCACAGTGCCGAAAGCGAAAGCGACACACTGTGAGAGCACTGTCGAAAATTGAATAGGCGGATCCGACGGCAGCTACTGTGAAGAGTCGACCCCCAGGTAGGAGGTACTGGTACACTTGAGCTCCTCCCGTTTTTGTTGCAGCGAGTCGCATCTCTTGAATTAGCATCATAATTAATCCATTGTATCTGACACCCTCGGGCGGTGGGAGGTGGGGCAGCGGGATCGTGAAAAACACTTTGCGTCACACATCACATTATGCGTGCGTGTGTTTTTGCCTCCTTTTGTGGATCAAACACAGTCTCACGGCGCATCAATGGAGCCTCCAATTGAGAGCGAAATGAGCCAAGACCTTTTGGGCTGGCGGGAGCGGTTTTTGTTGTTTTGTCTAGTTGAGCTTTTTTTGGAGCAGCGATCGGGTGACGCGATCTTCCGACACGTTCGCCTGCCCGTTGTGATCTTCGCTGGCGCTTTGATGTGGCCGCCCGTTTTGTCTTGCCAGCAGCCGCCACACTTCTTGGATGCTGGTGGCGGGCAAAGAGCTTTCTCGTCCGTATTCTAGTGTTGGGAAATGGGTGCTCGCTTTTGGAGGTTTGGAAGGGCTCCTCCAAAATCAGAAGCGATTGTGCGATGGGGTGTTTAGGCCCAGAAATGTGACCCTTCAGACACATACAGACACACACAGACACAGGTAGGAACATCTCCTGCACACATAATGAATGGCGTTGATGCCGCGATGAGAAGGATCGGCTGTTTGATCGTGATGCAACCCGAGGACAGTTCCAAGGTAACCGTTGGAGGTTGCCTCGCATGTGTGCCCACAAAATGGCACAGCATGCCTCGTCGAGGCGAAAGAGCGAAAGAGCGAAAGAGATCGAAACCGAGCGATTCGACTTGAACCGATCGCGCGGATCAGATTTGTGTCTCCTTCGAAGGTGTAGGCCGCTTTCGGGGCTCCCGGGGACCCGAGATTGATGACTATCAATCTCAAGTTTCGCCGCGACGAGGACTTTGGCGTCCACTTTGCGTGGCCCGGCGCTGGCACGCAAGCATGACAAACACGCACATGTACGCAGCGCACCCCCAGTTCGGTTCGACGGGGTCGGGGCTTTGCGTATTTTCGAGGTTTGGTCCAACGCTTTGTCACAGCGAGCTGGCGGCGGGTGGACGCCGTCGAAATAGACAAATACTCGAAAACGGATCCAGAGCTGCGGGGACAGCGGATTAGCGAGTCGCAGAGCTAAAAGGAACCCATTGTGCCGGGCGTGTGTCCGTCTGCTGGCTGCGACATGTCGACTGCGGATTTCGGTGGTCTGCGACGACGACTGCTACGAGATTTGCGAGATTTCAATTGGTGAAAACAGTTTTGCCATCATTAATCTCGTGATTTGGCAGAAATGTCGTCCCCCATGGTTGAGAGAGGGGCCTCGAGACAGTGAAGTGGTTCGCAAAAATCATTGACCGTGGTTAGTGCCGATCGATCTCGAGGCGATCAGTTTGACGAGTCAGTCAGCTAGCCAGTCAGTCAGTCAGTCGGACTGTTTTCGTGCGCATGGCGTACGATTCGTGGAGTTTGTCCACTCGAGGGCAACCTCTGCAAGACTCCAACAAAACACACTGCCCGAATGCTCAAGAGGGACAAATGGAGCGAAAGACTAAATAACTAAAACCTCGATGTTGTGCAACCCGAGACACATGTCCGAGTGTGTGTGTGTGTGAGTTGAGTCGATCGTGGAAAATTGGCAAATTCTATCGATCAAAAGCTCGTTAGACGATTGATGACTTTGTTTTACGGTCACAAACATGCCACGACACATACACACACAGATGGCCGTAAGATTTACATTGCCCGAAACATGAAACGCGCTTGTCCGTGGTGAATGAAACACTGTTTTGCATCGTTTCAACTGGATTGTTTGCTGGATGTCATTGGTGCAAAAGTTATGTAGGTTACGGGCTGGAAAAAGACGCAAAAGTGTATGCAAATTAGTGGCACGAATGTCATTAGCGCATTGATTAGGGAATGCGTCATTAGTTGTGCGCTCTCGAAGCGATTACAGCCGTCACAAATGACAGATCAATCTTGGCAGATTATGATCGGTCGACACGCACGAAAAGCAAGGCAGGAATCGGTATTAAACTCGCTTCTTGCTCAACAATTACGCACCACAGGACATTATTCATCATTCGCTCGCTTAAAGGTCCGTTGTTGACAATCAATTACCACCACGACCGACACAACCACAAAGGGATGTGGAATTAAAAGGGTTGAAACAATTGCAACATGTCACGCCGCCGCACATTGATCGACATTACCGACATTCCTGTGCAGGGGTTTTTATGAAAATTTGAATTGTGGGCTAATAAAATTAAATTCCAATTTACGCCGGGCCATCATTTGCTGGTGAGTTGCTGGGGCAAATCTCCCTCCCCCCTCCCGATGCTTAATTGACCTTTACCGAGAGCTTCCAAAATCCATAAACACACATGCACGGTCGGGGCTCCGTGCGAGATAATCCAGTTTGTCACGTTATAATTAGGCATTCTTGATTGATTCTATTGATTTGTGCACCCGAGCCCGAGTGTGTGGCCTTCTGTCTTCCTCCGGTCGGGCCAAACGAGCGGGGCTTGGAGCACAGGACAGGAGCGGAGGTAAATTAACTCATTACTTTCATCCACAGCGCGCCGTCCTCCCTAATAATATGCTTTTTACACAATTGTTGTAACTTGTTGCATCTGACATTTATCGCGGCGCGGACATTGTAGCACAACGTAAAACCTGCTGCATCGTGCCCTTTTTTCTCTCTCTCTCCTGTCCCTTCTTCGCACGCCACCGCAATCCAATCCGCTCGCCCTTCCACCCTGTGGTGGTGGTGGTCAGAGAGGGCGAGCCGGTTCTGGAATCTAAATTGAATGAAAAGTAAAACAACCATCTAAACACTGAATCGTGCTGCTCGTTGGATCGATCGAATGCGACCGATCGAGGGGGAGGGATTGAGGGGGTCGACTGTTTGCAGTGGAGTGAAAAACACACACACACCTCAGCAACTTGAGGCATTACCTCTTTGGACTCGCGCCATACTCCAGTTCCCCGGCTGCTCGGGCGTATAAATCTTTCCCTCCCAATCTCGTGCGCACTTGCGCGGTTGTTGTGCTGCGCTCGCGCGCGCACGCCCGTAGTCCTGCTTGTGCTGGGGGTGTGTGTGTGTGCCCTCTACAAAAGCGATCCGCCGCGCCACACAACTGCCCAGCGAAAAGCTCATAAATCAACCAAAAAGCCCTCCGAACACACCAGAGCACCAGTCCGCCGGGTCCATCTGGGAGAGTAAAAAAAGTGCACACACCCGAGCACACTCTACCGAACCCCGAGTACAGTCCAGCGTCCTCCAAGCGCCCAAGCCAATGATGCTGGAGGCCCTGGTTGCTCTTTAGCGTAGCGCTTGGATTGGAAAACGGGCCACACCCCGAAAGCGTCGCCTGAGAAACGGCCAAGTGCGAGAACGTGTCTGCGTACGGTGAGGGACGGTTTTGCACGGGGTTTTCCCGAGTTGGAGGTGCTCTTGGGCTGTGTGTGTGTTTAGTCCGAGTGCGCGTACATTGCGATCTTGGGCGTGCACACGCTGCATTTCGCTTTTCCCGATCTTCTCGTCATGATGGGCCACGCAAGGGAACAACCACAAGGGAACAACACCGTCCGAAACCATCACGCTCGGCACGGTTTGGTGCTGGAAATGGAATCGAACGAAAACGAGGGAAAAACTGAACGCCAAAGTGTGGTAAACATCGAACAAAGTGCGTACGGCGCAGCAGGGGCCACCGTTTTGCAGTCTAATTGATAAATAAATTAAAATTGGCTACGAATCATAATTAAACCATTATGTAATTACGTGTCTGTGTTATGTGTCGTTTCGTTTTTCTCCTCTTTGGAGCTGCAGCGGCACTGTTGGACATACTGCTGCTGCTGCTGCTCCTTTTTGTGCAGTGCAGGAGTGAGTTGTTCCACCACAACCAGCGGAGGGCGTTTAGTTTCGATCCGATTCGATTCGGTGGTGCGTACGCTGTTCGTTAAGGCGATCGAGTTTGGCGCTTGGGCGTGGACCAACTTGCATCGTGCAGGCCGTGTAGGCCGGGGGGCTGTTGGAGGAAAACTGTGTGAAAAACGCGCACGATTTTGCCGGGACCGACCGACCGCGCTTGTTTGTTATAAAACCGTCCGAGGGAGTCGTAGGGCGGATTGCGTGACCGATCGCGTCGGCGGTGGTGCAAGGTTTGGCTTGGGCAAGTGGAAGAATGTTTTCCTCATTAGTACATTTTTAAGGGACCGTTGTTGAAATTCCTGCCCTAGCGCTAGGGGGCCGTGGGGTTAGCGTTGGACAGAGCGACACACCGCGCTACCATCCAGGGATACTACAATTATCCCATCTGTATTCAACGCATTTTCACCGCGAAAAGTGTGTTGCAAGTTTGTTTGGAAAATGCTTTGTAAATGCCACGGGGGCGTTTTTTGTCCTCTGTTTGAGAATTGAGAAACCATCAAAGTTACCAAAACTTCGCTTCGCGGGTGCGATTGATTGACAGCTTGCTTGCGGGGAGCAAAAAGCAGCCAAGTCATTAGTACTCGAATTAGGCTTCTTCCTCCCCATTCCGTCCCTCTCTTCCCATCTTGAACCAATCAGCGATAGATTCATCAAAACACCTAAACAGTTTGCCGCCTAAATTCATCCGTCTAGTACGATAATTAGTAATTTACGTTGCCACAGGTGGGTACTGCCCACCCTCCCCAGTGCCCCTGCCCGAAACAATTCGCGTCCCCGGTGTGTGTGTGTGTGTGTGTGTGTGTGTGTGTGTGTGTGTGTGTGTGTGTGTGTGTGTGTGTGTGTGTGTGTGTGTGTGTGTGTGTGTGTGTGTGTGTGTGTGTGTGTGTGTGTGTGTATCGTAGAAATGGCGACGAATTCCCACTGATTACCTTGAATTCCCATAACGAAGCAAATGCCGGGCCCGCGTCGCGCAATCTCCATCGGAAACAGGTATAAATTAGCTTGAGCAGCTCGGGGTGAGCGTCGGTGGGAGCATGGCACAGTTGTCGCCCGGCCCCGTGCGATGGCATGTGGCAAATTTCCTAAAACAGCCAGCAGCCGCCAACAGCGCCCGATAGCCTTTGCGCGAGTGTGCGCGATGGGTCGCGCTTTTTTCCATCGCTCAGTAGGGAATGCTTGCTCTCTCTCTATCACTCGCTCGTTCTCAGTCTGTGTTTCTCTGGGGAGGAGTGCTGGGTGGTGGCCGCATTTTCCACCATCGCTAAGGGGAAAACTGCGAACCGGTACAGATCGAACCGCTGGTAGCACGATTGGCACCACCGCGCAGTCAGTTTACGGGCACATTCCGATGGCGCGCAAGGAAGGGCATGCGGAATTCGTCTCTTCACAAACTGCCACTCTCCCCTCTCCCCCGTCTCACCCCGATCGTGTCAGTTTGGCCTCTCCGGACCGTCGTGGACGGTTGATTTTCGCCCGCTTAATTAAGTTGTACCGTGATTAGTACATTCGTAAATTGGAAAGTAACAGGTTTTAATCGATTTTTTATTTGAGAGCCCTTGCGGTGCTGCAGCCGATGCACTATTGGCGCACCAAGGATGCGCCTGAAACTGTCCGTCTTCTAGGGAGAAGGTTTGTGATGGTTCATAGCCGTTGGATGCATACAAAAAAATGCGTAATTTAGTTTACGAAAAAAACATGTTTCTGTGTCATTTTGTGCCTTGGGGTGGTCCGCTTGTGCTGCCAAGAAAAAATGGTATTAAAAATTTGATGGGCACTTCGTTTCAACCGGTTAAACCGCTGTTCTGGGCACAGTCGGATCGGTTTTACGGGCCTGTTTTTGATGGCTTTGCGCTTATGGAATCGAAGAGCCGGGAAGAGTTGGTCGTAAATTCTAACAAGCAATTAATACGTGTATGACCCTCGAGCAAGATACACGGTGCTGCGGGGATGATGATGAAGAACTGAACGCTCCGATGCGTTTGGTGTGATTGTAAAAATGAAGTCTACGCCCTTTTAAATCACCCATTCAAATCCGTCCCGTAATGCAGCGAAAAACAGCTACATCATGCAGTGGTAAAATTAGCCCAACCTTACCGATCGGGAAAAGCGCCCATAATTCCTCGCTAGCAGCGCACACCATCAACCCCTCCCCCCCTCCCCCCATCTAGCAGGAAATGTATGCGCCGTGTTTACACAGATGCTAATCAATGTGCAGCACGAACTGCTCGGCGGCAGCGGCGACGGCGGAACCAAGCATCGTGGCGCATCCAACGGCACCGTCATCGCCGGTTTGGAGGATGCGATTGCCGTTTAAATTAAGATTAGATATCACCAATGCACAAACCCCACGGCGCAACCCATTACGCATGGAAAGCTGTTCGCTCGCCGAGCCTCGGAGCACAGCGGAGAGGAATTAGTCAGTCCAGCTGTGAACCGTTCCCTCCGTGCGTTGCGTGGCTACGCTACCTTAACCTGCTTCCCCGAGCAGAACCGATGCGAGAATTAGCAAATAAATTAGAAATATTAACGGGGCGCACGGTATCAGTGGCGGGGCGATTGCCGGACGGAAGCAAACCACGACAGGGCGGGGAGACATTAACGCGGAGACGTTTTCATTTAAATTCAACGATGAGTAAATTCAACTACTCGAGTCAACCGCCGTCACACTGCCCATTCATCGTGTGTAACTGGGTGACTTGTGTAACTGAGAGAGCATGTGAGGTCCGAAAACAATGATGCAAAGACAGACAAAAAAAAACCCTCCCCGAAAGCACAAGCAGTAAATACATTGGAATCATTTTATTTAATCGCTCGCCACACATAAATCATGCTAGTGTTAGCATAAATCAAAATCGATGACACACGGGGGTCGTTCGACGGGCTTTTGAGATCGATGGGTTAAAATGGGTGGCAGGGAGAGGGGTTGGGGGGCGCCGATAAGCATCTAGGCTTTTGTCACAGTCGCATCATAAATCAAAACAACAAGGCCACATCACGGTGGGGAAGGCGCAATCGCTTCAAGGCGGTATGTTTTTTCGCCTTTTCTACGGAGAAGAGTCACCATTTTTGGAGCTTTTAGTGTTAGTCACACTTGAACGATTGTGAAGCGCATTTTTTGTCTCTCTTACAACGAAAAACAGTCCCTAAGTAGATCAGGCATACACCTACCATCGGGTAGGTTGGGCGCTCGTTCGTCTTTTCTACCCTCCCGAGCACTTCTCACACACAAGTGGCGCGTCTGCGTGTCGGATGATGATGATGAGCGAAACCCGATTGCAAGGGTGCGATAAGCACGAATTTATGATGCCATGTTAGCGAATTGAGTCGTTTCCATTTTTCATCTCACCTATCCGATGCGCCTGCTATGCGAATGAGGGAGGTGGGGACCGTGGCGGATCGGATTGGAGCGTGCTGATAAGCGGAATGCTTTCGCGCGTTTTTCGTTGTGAAATCATTTCTCACTGCAAAGCAGCCGCGCACCGGTTCGGTGGGAGAGGGTTGCTTTTTATCTGTTTGCAGTGCATTTTCTACGTTTTCTATTTGTCACTCGACGGGCCGGCCGGTTGATTCCCACGCGTAAGTTGATTTGCTAATTGTCAATGTGGCGTCGATCGCGATCGCCAGTCGGTGGTCCAAAATATGCGACCGCAAACCAGGTGACAGAAACGAAAATCGCGGGCGTTCCCTCCCCATCCGAAAGCAACTGTCCGGCGTGACGTACGTATTCCTTTTAAAACAATATCACTCAACTGCTCAGCTGGTGGAGGGGAAAGGGGTGAAGGAAAGGGTGTTGGCTGGGTTGTGATACCACGCCGAGGGTTAATCGCGCAGCCTCGCCGAGCAATCTTGATAAGGGGCAACCCTTCGGGGGACAAACGTTTTCCTTCAACCCTCTGTTTTTGCCGGCGGGAGGGCGTGTGTGTGTGTTTTTCTGTGTCCAGCTCGGAGCGTGGTTCATTTTCTATGCAGAGGGGGGCTGGCCCCGGTACTTTATGGTTATGGAGCAGGCATAAAAGGGAGCGTGAGCGCGTGAAGCATAATTCCATAATTTCCCGTTTGCATTGTTACCGCTGCACTTCAAGATCCCCATGCAGCAGGGCCCCCGTTACGCTCCACTGGATTCATAGGGAAGACAGATAGAGCGAGAGCGAGAGAGAGAGAGGGAGGCTTTATCGTACCCCTTTTAAGACGATTTCTCATCGCATCGCGGAGAGGAAAGGACGTTTATTATGATTCATATCAACGTGCGGACAGGGATCGGGGCCAATCGCGCTCCGCGAAGGGTCTCCGTGCTGACTCATAGTGTGGTGGGGGCCCTTCCTCTCGACAACATGTCATGGTTGCTGTTCTATTTTACTGCCTCACCCATATCCCGGCGAGAGTGCTGGAGTGATTTTCTGTGTACAATATAGTTTTATGCGCAAACACAGCGGCCGCATGTACGTAGGGCCGGGTGCGCTGGGCACGGGCAGGGAAAACGCAACTTATGCTGCATGGATGGAATGCAAACACTGGCGTTGTTTTATAATTTCCATCTGATAGCAATCAAACATTCTGAAGCGAGAGCGAAACCCCCGCGACAGGCAGCAGCATGAGGAGTTTTGTGCAAGATTTCACGCTTTCAACCAAACAAGCATCGAGCACGAGGGAAGGAATGGCGGGGGGGAGTGTAAATCGTGTACACCACGGGTACACCAGGTCAAACAAATGCTTGACCAAACTGTCCCCTGTGCTTGTCCGTCTGTTTGAGCAGCAAAACCCCGGTCGGGAGGGTGTGATATTGGGTGGGTGAAATTAAATCGTACCGAGCAAGGGGGAGTGTAAAATCGTGCATCAAGAAGCCATTTCGTTGTGGATTGAGCATTAACTGTGTAAACGATTGTGATCGTAATGGAAAAACGTTTCGGACCGGGGGAAACATGCTTTGTGGCAGGCAGCTCGTAGCCACTTGGGCAGCCCTTGGAATGTGCCAGGTCTCCCAAGTGACTTGGGAGTAGTTGCAAAATACACTAGCTAATGTAGCGCCTTACAGAACACAACATATTGCAGCCTATAAATTACAGAACCTCATCACCATCACCATCATCATCATCATCCTCATCAGCGCAGTGTCGTTTTTCAAAACCAGGCCAGAGACCTTGTGGCTAACCTTCGCGACTCGGGAACGCTACGCCACGGCTCGAACGAGCTTCCTTGTTTCTTCCAACAAACTACAAACGATTTCAACGCACACCAAGGCAACGAACCCGCGTGATGAATGTTCCACTTCTAAGTACATCAATTGATTGCCCAGCGCAGCACCGTTGCTCCCTGCTGATCCCGGAGATCCATTTCCAGACCCAATCCTCCTCCCGTCCTCCACCGCATGCTACACTGACCGATCGCAGAAAGAAAAGAAAGTGAACGAAAAGCCATCGGGGTTTGGCGAGCACGCGGTATCAAGGTGGAATCGATGCGATGAATTATAAATGGTATCAATTAAATGGTCTCGCGAATGCACCGACCGCATAAACGTTGCCATTCCGTCGAGCGCTCGACACGGGTCTTTCAGCGCAGGACGCAGTCGTTATAATTTATCGCCGTTACGCGAAATCGGTCCAAGCATTCGATGCCCGCTGCTAGACAAGAAGCTCTCCAACGAGGCGCTGGGTGCGCATTCTGGGTCCTGGGTTGCAACTAGGCCATCATCGCATTGATCGGACCTGGACTTTGTTGCGTTGCAGCGTTGGTTGCAGTGTTTGGGGCGAGCGATATAATGGACCGAGCGTATCAATCGTCGCTGCTTGTGCAAAAGGGAGCCGCAAGAAAGAAACCGTTTTTCCTTCCGATTCCGATTTGGGATTATTGCTCCTTTGTTTCGCAGTTATTACTCTTACTGCCGCAAACGAACCAGCGTACTCGGGTCCGCCCTGGAAAATACTTTCCCACTCGATCGTCCATTATCGGTGCCATTTCTAGTCTCTCTGCCTCTTTCGATACGGCTATTTAACACATCAAAGAGCGTCCAGAGTGCTTCCAGAATGGGAAGCATGGACAGACGAAGGGCTTTTCTCTAATGCTCCCTCGGGGCGTGACACCGGCCCAACGGTGTGGCACCTTCTCGCACGGCTGCGGGAAGAGACACAGGCTGGACGGGGCTCGTTGCAGCAACGTGATAATTACATTACGGTAATGGCCGTATAATTCTGGAATTGTTCCGATGTAAACAAACATTTGAGTAATGGGCCCGCAGGATGGGCCCGTGTGCCCACTGTCGGCCCACTATCGGGCGTATGGCAGAATGGCCCGCGGGTACGTTTCAGCCCCATTTTATGCCACCGGAGGGAGATAAACACCGGGCGAAAACGGGGGTAGGCGTGCTACAGCCTTTTGCGACTGTAAATAGCTGAAAGCAAATTTTCCTCCGCATTCTCAATGAGCTCCGGGGGGGGGGAGCGGGAGAGTACAGTAGAACCAAACGGAGCAAGCAAGTGGACCGCCCGGAGCTCACGATCACGACTGAATGGCCAGGAGGGGGTTTACCCGGCAGGTCCCGTTAGTTTAATTAAAGGCAACAATATATCCTCGTAATGGCGATTTCATAGAAATAAACTAATCATTAGCGTAAGGGCGGGTTGAAGAATACTGCGAGGTTATCGGTAGATGATCGCAGCCGTCGTTTGTGATACGTTTGTTTTGTTGAGCGCTGTGGAATGCAGCCGGGGAATAATTCATACCAACACAAGAATGGGTAATTATCGTTGTCAAATCGTATCACAGGCCGGCAGGGGCCCGACGAAGATAGATTAGCGAAACGCGATCGAGCGAGCGGCGACGGTGGGGCGGCTTTAATCGATTGCACATCACGTAAGTGAAATTTCCCATTCGCCACATACTCGATCATTGCGCGTGGCTTACAAATCGCTTCATTTTCACCTCGGTAGCATGTGGTGCAATGCTTCACTTTCTACTACTCTCTTCCGTGCGACGGTTCCGACGGATTGCTGCGATCGGGCACCACCGAGACTCATCTTGAACATCATCATCGGTAACGTGACTGTGACACGATCGTGATCGCGTCTCCGGAATCAAACATTGCTCCGACGAAACGGGGGAATTGGGATTGGGAGAGTGAAACAAAAAATGAAACAAAGTAGATTTAATTACTGTATGAAAATTTATGATCGCAACCGATGCAACGCATTCGTTATCGTCGGCGACTGCGCAAACTCGCGTGCCATACGGTCGTTTCGCGCGCTCGAACGGAAGATCTATTCGTCGGTTTCGTTTCGGTTCTTTGTCCCGCCGAGGAAGCCTAATGCGCCAAATGATTCGCGCCGGCTAGCGTTCCAGTGTCTCTCGTCGGTCTCGCCGTGCAGTTTGAGCTGCTCCGTAAGGAGATTTCACTGGAGCCGGAGGTTGACAAAGAGTAAACTATGTGCAGCAGCATGCAAGTGAGCCTTGCTCGTCCGAGAGCAAGCGTCCAGAGGGTTTGCAGTTTAATTGGTTTGCTGCAGACGCCACCGGCGCAGTGCCCGCTCGCTGCTCTACTCCACCGCGGGCAAACGCTCGGAGGAGCCACGTTTCGCGCTCGTTTGGTGTCGTTGGGAACTCCTTCTCCTTCCTCTTGCCTGATGCCGGTGAGCTATGGTGGTTATGGAGGCTACCGTTAGCGCCTCCCGTATGTATGTGTGTGTGTGTGTGGTGGTGGTGAGGAGTAGAGTTTCGTTGACGCAGTGCGCAGACTTTTGCGCAGCAGGGTTTCGGAGCATAATAGATTGCTTCTAATGGAGGCAGGCCGTAAATTCTTAGAGCGTGTGAAATTCATTCGAGCGATCGCGCTCTCTTCCTCACTCGCTCACACTCTCAGCGGAGTGCTCCAACGACCGTTACGGGTTGACACCGCGGTGCACACTGGCAGAGCTCGCGAAAGCGAAAGAATTTTAATCGGTTTCCGAGTTAATTGAAACTGAAAACGGTTTTGCACCGCGGATTGCGGACTGTGTGCGCGTTTGCTGTTGCAGTTGCAGTTGCATTTGCGCTGCCAGAGGGCATGCGCTTCTGACACTGTGTCGTTTCCCCTCCGTTTCGCCGGCTCCGTTAGGGGAAGGGAAGCGTTCGAGTGCTTCGAGAGGAAGGCATGAACCAATTTACAGTAGCTCATTTTACGACCACTACTGCGACTGTGGTGATTCAGGGTGATAATTGTGACCCTTTTTTTCGCAAACTCTAAAGGTGGCTGGCATGAAACTAGCTCGACAGCGAGCTGCTCCTTGTTACCGTTTGTTCCGCGAGTGGCAGCGATCAGTCAGAATTGTCAAAAGTACGTCAAAACAGCAGCCCGCTGTCAGTGCTGGACGCCAGTAAAATCAGGACGAGGTCAATGGAAATGATACGCGTGTGGCTTTCCAGCGGGGGGGCTTCAACTGGAATGAGCTGGTGTGTCATAATAATTGCTTCCCATTTGCCACCCGAACCGGAGCGACCCCGCACGCCAGTGCTACCGGCACCCCTGGCTCCCGGATGCAGGTGCACGAGGACGCCGCGACGCGAAATGACTGCAATGTCAAAGTAATGACTCGATCAAGTTGATCGACTCGAGTGGCTGGCGAATGGTTTGCACACCTTCCTTATGTTTGCATTTAGGCCGCAACTGCTTATCAATCAAAGGCAGCGGGAGAGACAAGTGTCAGCAGGGAGTGTGTGTGTGTGTGTGCCCGGCAGGCTGTGAAAACAAATACCCAGTCCTTTGCTGCGATAATGATAGCGTTTGGTTTGCGGGATGGGAAAACAAGGGTTGCGTTCCTCGCTTGCCGTAGCATTGAAGTCTTGTGTGATTTGCGCCCCAGAGCCAGAGTCTTTACAATATGTACGCGCACCGGCAAGGCTACAGGGTCCTGTATGCTGCATTCCGCTCACTCTCGCATCACATTCACTGTTCCCGTTCGGCACAATTACACCATTTGATAAGCCACCATGAAGGGGGGCAGGATGTGGCGCAGCGGTAACGCAATTTTTCAAAGCTCATTTCATGACCGGCGGCGATGGGAAGCGATTGTTTGTAATCAATACCAGCAACACCCCGTCCCATTGTTAGGACAAAAATTGGCACTTGCACTTGTCCGCCCGATATTGCCAAACAGTTTACTTTCAATTACGCAACCGCGGCAGTCCCAACGCACCGATTACAGCGAAAGCGCCGGTGGGAATAAAATGTGTCCGTTTTTGTGCGAATTTCTTCCCCCCTCTACCCAGCTCCTGCGTGATGCGGATGTGTGTGAGAGGTGGTCTTGCAGCAGGATATTTATCACGCCATTAACAGTTCCAAAAACAGGCAACAGTGCAGGCAGATGGACACGATAGGGCGCGCGTCGGTATCAGCTTACGCAGCGCACACACCGCCTCTTAAAAGCGATGCCGCCGATGGCGAAGGTTTTTGGGGTGCAAAAAAAAAATCAATTAACTGAACTTGCCGCAAAAGGCAAACACATAGCCCGGCAACGCATAAAACGCTGTAAAAAAACCCCCATCGGCAAAGAGAATCTGCCGGTAACATCTTCTCAGAAATGCGCTTGTGTGACGGTGGCGGGAGGATGCCGCCCGATCTTCACACACCACACACACAGAGGGACCGCATTCGCGCTGGGAGATCATCCTGCGGAAATGCGCGTGGCCAGTCGCATTCTCATCGTGGCCGTGTTTTCTCATGTCGCGCGGTCGGGGCGAGACTTTGGATCTGATCGAAGAAAGCTGATTATTCATTTAGCCCCTGGGAAATGGAGCTCTTTTACCTCTTTTTTTTCGGGCGGGTGCGAAAGGGCGGCATTTGTTCACGCAGCCACGCAGCTGAGCGGTAATGTGTCTTTTGGGTTCAGATTTGGAATCGGAAAGGAAAAACCCTTCGAGGCGAATTGCGATTCGCTTCCGACCTTCGTCTACGCGTCCGTCGCAGGCCCTAAGCTGCGATGCAAAACGAGCATGCTTTTACACACATCACACACACACACACACACACACACACACACACACACACACACACATATGCCTCGGAGCGTATGGGACGGAGCGGAAACAGGGATGCCATTGTTTCCATTTGCGTTTATCGCGTGAAGCGATAAATACCATCGCCACGTTATGTGCGTTTTGTGGGGTTGCGTTCAGGGCACTGGCGACACCACACACCGGTCGGTATGGCTCGGCGGCTGGGCTGGAATGAGGTTTCTTTCCACCACCGCTCTCGGCCTAGACAGGGCACTTTGCGCGGCAGGATGATTAAACGATTAAAACCTTTCTTTTTGCGAATAAAACAGGTCGTTCGCGAGGGGCTTTCACACGGAGGTCTCATCGGCTGGCGGCGTTTCCCTTGCACACACCTGTTGCACTGTTATGCGATGCTGTCCTGACACTATCTTAAGATGATGTGAATGTGAACAATAAACAAGGAACCAACCTCAAGAGGCACGTCTCGCTGCAAGCATCGTTTTCATAGACCCAGTTGACACCAGAGATTAGTTTCGGTCGTCAACACCACACCGCTGATGGCAGTGTTGAATGATCTCCTCCTCCTTCCCGGTAAAAGGTTCATTCCCTTTTTCAAACACCGATCAATTATTAAAATTTAATTACTTTCCCATTAACGGTGCAATTCCGCTTGCGTGGCCGCGTGGTCCGATCGGTTGAAGGTGAAACCGAGCGCCGAACGCAATCTGCAGAGCTGGAGGGCAAAGGCCATCCGTCGGAAACAAAAGGCCTGGGTGGCCAATCGCCAACATGCCACCGCCTCTTCTTGGCACTCAATCAAGCGTGGCGGGGTGGGTATATACAAAAAGAACCCTTGTCCTCCAGCATTGTCTTTCGCAAAACTGACCCAGGCACCGAAGGGAACGAGTCGCGAACCGGCGAGCTCGACAACGTCTTTATCGTAGCGTCGTCTTCTTGGTCGCCCGTATGCTTATTGCCTCGTTTCACGCTGGTCTTTTGCAGTCCGGCTTAGCGCGGGATCGAGATGGGCGAACCAGCATTTATCACACGGGGGTCGCACAATGCGCACACACCGCCACCAGCTGCCTCAATCAACATTATTCACGCTTTTCTAAATTACGATTATCCCTCCGCCGCACGTCGAGCTGTCGAGCGAACGGCCAACAGGGAAGAGTGTGTTTACATTTTTTTTGTGCTGGTTTGGATTGCGATTGAACATAATTTCTTGCTGGTTTGATACATGCTTGGTTTGGATGGCGGAATACAAATATTTGGAGGATTACTTTACCCGTTTCGTGTTTTGACTTTCGCTCTGAACATCCTTTTTGAGTGAAAATAATGATGAGCAAATCCATATTATCATCTTAAGGAACTTAAAGAAATCTGTTCATTTATAAGACTTTTGGCATTGCATCATATCCAGCAGGGCACAGTTAAAATCATCAATTAACGTGCTGAATGTTTCCTTTTCTGTAGAGGACTTTCCATCACTAAAATCCCGAATGACTGCAAACAACTAATTGATTTCCCATTAAAGGTGTCATCCAAGTGAGTCTGGAAAAACCCATCGATAAACCACGACTGTTTGATTAACGTTTCATTCCCATAGTTTGGAGAAAAAGTACCGGAAAATCCCAACTTTTACGATAATGGTTTGAGTTTGCCACAGGCAAATAGTTGGAAATACTCTCTCTATAAAATTTGACTATTTGATAGCCAAAGTCCAAACCACATTTAAGAACAGCTTTTTATTTTGGACTCTTCGTTGGAACAGATCACTCACAAGACAGATAATTATCATTAAAACATGACTAAAATTATGCATCCCATGTTTTACCATGACTGATTGCTACATGAAACCTAATTCCCCAACAAATCTAATCATTTATCATGCGCTCAAAGGCACCACGGGCACCATCACCTTATGCACGGGCGAGGCAGGATTATATCGAAACCCTTCGTAGCGGCCGAAGGCCGGGGTTGAGCCGCGTTTTGGTTTTGGGCATGCCGAGAAGCAGACACACCGATAAGTCCATTAATTATGCAAAAATGATAATTATGACCATTACAAACACCGGGAGTTAGAAAGTGGCAAATGTAATGACAGCCAGAGTGGACATAAATATGCCCTCTAGTGGTGTGGCGTGGCGGCAGGAGAAGGAGCGAGGCGAACAGGAAAAAGAGGCAAGTTGTTGTACCACAGCCACCTAAGGAGGTGCGCGATATCGGACCAACTTTTCTTTCTCCTTCCTCCTCGTACCGATTCGTGGACCTAGTCGACCGATCCAAGCCGAAGCATTTCAACAAATGTCTCTGCAGCTCACTGAACATACGCATTCGATTTGGACATGAGTTTTCTCCCCGAAGGTCTCGCCTCCCCTGTCGTGGGTTTCGTTGCTTCTTCTCCGTCCATGTCGCCGGCTCGGTAGGTTCCGCTTACTTTGTGTTGTCCCGTTGGAGCGCTGTGGACGGTTATCGGAGAAGATCTCTCTCTCTCTCTTTCTCTCTGTGTCTCGGTCGGGACGATCGCCGCAGAGCCCCGCTGGCTGTCGATTCGCAGGTGATAATTACATCGTTTTCTAGACTTGGATCCAGCAAGCAAATCCGCAAACACCCGTTGCACCCGTAACAAGATTGACTCGTTTCCTCGTTTGGTTCGGCAATGGGGCCCTGCCGAGCATGCGCTGTGTGTTGTGAGCTGCGCTGCCAAGTGAAGCTAATTCCTTCTTCTCTGGATGCCGAACGGCTTACCGCCCTCCCGTAGAAGGCCTTGCGCTGTTGATGGGGTTGCGGCCAGGGTTTTGTTTCGGTCCTGCTGAACCGATCCGGCGCTTCACCGAATCCGGCGACGGTTGGTAATTAATTTCGCTAGCCAGCCTTGGGCCGAGGGCCGTTCAGCCAGATAATCATCAGCATGTACAGAGCCAGTGCGATGTCTGTGCATGTGTGTGTGGTGTTGCTGCTAGTGATGGGCTCCATTTTCGGGATGCATTCTGGTGGTGAAGGCTGCACAGAGTTATCGATTGATCTGGAGATGAAAATCGGTGCGATAAGCTACGCTCGGAGTCGGGGTCGGATGCAGGCATCGCTGCAGGCGACTGTTCATTCGATATGGACCGGTGGGGCAGGGGGGCAGAGTTTCGATTCGATTTGTTCAATAGTTTGCTCACTATTAATGGCTAGCAGCCTTTCGGTACGGCAATGGGCAACAGATAGTGGATAAAACTATTTTCCCATCGCATTAGCAGCGAAAACTTTTCCAATCGTTTCGTCCCTGGCCATAATGGTTTTGGCACGCATTTTGGCAAAGCGTTACAAAAATTACGAAAATTTTCCAATCAGCTAAAACTCATCAATCGACCTCTAATGGCTGCTAAATATGTAGTTCAAAGTTGAAGGCTGATTGGGCATTGGGCCATTCCCAGGCGAAATCAGCATCATTTGTTCGGAACGCTTTTCTTAATTTTCCAATCAATCAATCATCGGTTTCCTTTCGTGTTGTGGCATTTAAATCACTCGTTTCATAATCGCATTAGCTCGCCGTGGCTTCTCCTCCCCGCGTGTCTTAACTGCACGCTGGCTATTATCAATAATTCACCTTCCAGAGAAACAAAAAACAGCTCGATGTTGTGATGATTTGATTGTGCTTTCCGCTTTTTCTGGCCGCCCGCACACGTCCTGCAACCAGCCATGCTGGTGTGCAGCTAGAAATTCCTCCCAGCGTCAATCATATAAAATGAGAAAATCAAACGCTCACTTCTCCTTTTGTTTTCTTGCTTCACTTACCGGAAAACGGAGCGGTGCTGTGCTGGCGGCGGAGATCGGTGTTGAAAGAAACAAAGTGTAATAAGCTTCAAAACGATTGCTTAAGCTATTGTTTCTTCCTCTCTCTCTCACGTGCTCACACCTTCGCCCCCGGGCAGCAGCGTTAGTTTCGCCTAACACAGTGTGTTGTTGGGTGTTTGTCGAAATTTTAATTTGATTTGATCATCATTATTCCAGCTCGTGGCGTACCCTTGCCCCACCCACGTTCCTTCGCTCCGCTTTATCGTTGTGAGGTGAAATTCCAGAGGCAACTACGGATTTGTAAATATTTGTACTTATCAAAGAAATTACTTATTTGACTTTAATTTCCCCCTCTCTCTTCCCGGCCGAGCGGTAGCATGCGGGAGCACACGGAGCACCATTTCTCGGTAGTTTGCACATTTTGTCTCCGTGAAACTTTGCTCGAGGGACATGCACAATTAGTGCTTGGGATGGTTCGGAGGGTGTTTTAGGGAGGATGAAGACGAAGCAGTAGATGACGGCGATAGAGAGCCATCGTAAACGAAAAGACAAAAAACACTACATTCGACAGGGGGAGAGGTGGAAAAATTCATTAAAATTCATTCCATTCATTCATTTGTTGCACGCTGAAGCGTTGGTGCTCTCTGGCGGCTCGCGCGAAGGGGCGGGTGTGTAGGGCGGCTTTGGAACAAACGGAATCTTAAAAGTAAAATAATGCGTTCCGGAAAAATGCGATCATCGTTGTTTTGAGGGGGGGGGGGGGGGATTGGAGAGTGGGCACCCCAAACGCACATACACGTACGTACGCGTCTGGCGCGTCCACTAAAGCATGACGGTGTGAGAACATTACGCGAGCGGTTTGGGGCGTGAAGAAGGTCAGCAGGGGCGGATGGGAGCCGGTGTGCAAGGAATGGGAATCCACCCCGACAGTAATTGCCACTAAACATCGCCTTTTTATACGCGTCCGTCAAAATTAATCTCTGGACGGAGGATGAGCGCGACCCGATCGGGGAGTTCGCGAAGCTGTGCACACACCCGTGCGAAGGTGTGAAACGGTCGGCCACAGTAAAGGCCTATTATCGGAGCGGTGGATGGAGTGCGTACGGAGGGGGAAGCGAAAAACCACCCCACAGAACACGGCCAACGGTAATTTTTCGTCAAGGTGCCAGTCAGCAAAAGGCAAAAAAAAAGAAAGAAACGCCATCATCATTGGGCCGGCGCGCTAAAAAAACACACACACAAAATAACGCACACACCGAATCAGCGGCATCTCACAAACAAACGTACTGAAATGGTCGTTCGGCAAGAGTAGTGAATGAAGTCCCAACCAAACAACAACAGCGAAAAAGAGGCGAGAGACTACAATTCTGATCTCCACCCTCCCAACCAACGGGCGAGTGAGAGATTTTTGTTTCAATGTCCAAATTTCATTAAACCATTCGGCGATGGGATGAGACGCCAGGGACGGACGGTGGTCTGTAGAAAGCTTAATGCCTTGCCGCCTTGGGTGAGAGGTCACAGCCGAGCGACACCCGAACCCGAATGGCCAAAATAGCGGCTTTCGATGGATGATGCGAGCTTTTGGACAATTTTGGGCTGCATCAGCAGCGTATCAGCGGATCAGACGTGTGCAATCATAATAAAAAGCAAGATATTATATGTACAAAACGCGCACAGCTCGGGACGGCATAAAATGGTTCAAAAAATGCATTATCACTGCTCACCGGGGGAGGCTGCACATTGGGGTCCCCGCGGTGGGATAAGTCCACATTAAGCTCGAGTGGACCGTACACACCAATCGAAGGAAGGGAAAAATAAAAGAAATGGGCAACGGGTGATGCTCCGATAGCGAAAAAGGAGTGATCGTCCGTTTGGCCAGCGAAGACGCACCGGCAGGAAGACGAAAGAAAGAAATGCTTGTCTCGTTCTCGGGGTAAATGTGCATACCATGTTGCCTGCCAGTCACCGCTGCTCCGGTGCCGCACATTTTGCATTCGAGATGGTAGTTTATTGATTTTCACGCTCATCCGGAAGAAGCGACCGTCGACAACGACGCAACGATACCGGGATATGCCTTACGCCTTTACGCTGCCCGAAAGCAGACCCGGCCGCACAGTTTCTGCGGCCACAGGTTGTTGTTTATGTGGGAGATCTTTAATTAGCTCCGAAATTCGATGCACATATCGCGCTCCGCAGTCGGGCTGGCGTGTCGTGCAGCAGCGAACGAGCTTCTTCATTGTCAAGCCCGTAATCTTGCCAGTGTGCCCCGCCTTCCCCCTGTTGCGTTGGTTCCGAGTTTCTCAGTTTCCTTTCCTTTCGCTGCAATTTCTTCCTGGTGTGCGCTGGCGCATTTGCATTCACAAAGCCCGACCGAAAGCGTGCACGCGCGTGGGAAGCGCCTCCTTTGCAGCTTTCGGTGCATTTCGCAAATTTGGACAGTTTTCTCAAATAAATAAAAGACCCCTTCGGTACCACCGGCTGCTTCCAGGGAAGAGTGTTCGTCGCTTTACGTATGGTCAGCGATGATGAGGAAGCGATGCTGATCATGATGAAGATCATGCCGCCCCGTGCTGCATTGTTGGGCGGGCGTGTGGCTTGCCGTCCGTAAATGGGTTGTAGTGTGGCTCATTTTTCTCCCTTTCCCATCTCCCTCTCTTTTCTGGTTGCTTTGCTTGCGTAGATGGCAAATGGTATGCGAAAGGACGTACACGAGTGGTGACATTTTACGGCGCTCGTTTGTTTGTTTTATTTTGGCAATCAACGCATCGCGGCTCGATAAGGATCGTGCAGATCGTTACCAGAACCTAAACGAGGATGTCGCCTTGCAATCACCGACGAAAGGCAATAAAGTTGCATAAAGCCAGCCTGCAACGGCAACACGGCACCACAGTCAACGGCACGTCAACGTGACTGGGCGCTAATTTTAACAGCTTGTTTTGCGATTTCCTATCGCCCCGCACGGGCGCTTTGCTTAGGTGGGCCCTATGTTTCCCTCAACAAAGTGTCCGCCTTTATCCTATTATGTGCACCTAATAGGCCGCTTACAATGTAATAAATCTGCGACATTTGATCAGAGCGTGCACCAAGCGGCAGTCCCTGGGAGGTACAGTCAGTCCCCAGTCAGCTATCGGGTAAAGTCCCGCGTGATCAATGGCACACTCGGTAAAGTGATCGTTTCACTTGTCTCGCCGACGCACACACAGCCGCCGACGGTTGCAGAGGCGACGGAACAGCGCACTATCGGTCTGCAACAAAACCGCCGGCACCGTAGCGACTGTGGCGACCTCTTATCGTGGTGGAACCATTCCGGTGCGATCGGCTCTGTGTGTTGCGCGTGGTTGATATAGAAACGCCGGAGCCACGAAAGGACCAATAGTGCCAGCAAACGGTACCGTCCTGTGTGCTGTCGATCCCTACCCACACACACACACACATGGGCGCGCGCCCCCATACGTACGGTTTGAGGTGAATAATTTATTTAGCATTTGATAAAGCGTGTCCCAGCACGCCACAAAGAGGTTAAACCTCGGGGGTGCAAACCTGGGGAGTTCCGAGCGAGAAATTAGCTCTGCATGACTCCCCGGCTGCGATTGGGACGCGTGCGAACTCCGAAACAAACTAACAGCGACCGATCCAAGGGGGCCACTCAGTTCCGCCGAGGTTGACACGTCGGTGTTCGGCACGAAAAATTGATTTCTCTCGGTGCGGGAGGCAGTCCTACATCCTCCGAATGTACTTTTGGGCGCTGAATTGCTGAACGTTTGTCGTGTGTTTGCTTCAACAAACCCTTTGCGAGCTGCGCAAATGCATCGAGCGAGGTGGCGAGACAGAGGATACGCCAAAGTCATACGAAACCTTCGTGTCTTGCGCGGGACTTGCAGCCGGGGCCGGGGCAATGGGTGAGCAATATCTAGGTCGAACACCTGCAATTTGAGACCTTTTGCAGACACGACCGGTGAACAACGTTTTGCTGGGGATGATGGGAGGGGGAGAGCGAGAGGCAGCAGAGCCACTTGGATGTCGGCGCAAAACCAAGTGGCCGGGCCGAACGATGAAAAGAATCCGACGCTTGGGGACGCTCCCCTCTGAACACATCTCTATGTGCCGGAGTATCCGCAGAGATGACGATGAAAGTGTATCATTTTACCGTATCGACTCCCTCCCCGAAGAGCTCCCGCTGGGGCGAGGAAAATTCGACGCTTCTATCAATCGGTTCGCTTTCGTTTTCCCTGTTTTCCCTTCCCATTCCTCGGTGCTGTTGCCGTTGGGGTTTCGTCCCCCGTTGCCCGACGAATAGGGTCAAGCGGTGGCGAATAAAAGGCGGCTTTCGTCGAACGAAAGAATGTCAGCCCAAGTGCAAGCAAGCAGGTAGTGGTGGTGGTAGGTTTTGTTACTTGATCCCACTTCCCGGTGAGCTATGATGTGTCTCGGGTTGGGTTGCGGGTTTCACACAAGGCTGCTGCGGTAGCTTTCTTATGGTCGTTCGTGTCGGTGTGTGTTTGTGTGTGTCGGCAAAAGATGAAACCCTGTTTTCCCTGCTGTCAACACTTGCTTTATGCAGCCTTTTGATTAAAATAAATAGCATTTAATTGAATGAAGTAACATAATTAATCTTTCCATTTGGAGGCCCTTCAATAGCGCACGAAGCAGTATGCGAGTGGTGGTATGATTCATTGCCACAAAATCACACACACTCACACATACACACACAATCAACCAAATCCCCATACCCATCAAGCCTTCCAAAATCAATCATCCATTAGCATTGATCTGATTCCGAGACGAAAGAATGCAAAACGAATCAGGCACACCGAAAGAGGGCGTCCATGGAAGAGTCGACGCTACGCCACAATAGCCTCCACCTGCCAAATCCGACAGCTTCAATCTTTGGCTTGTCTTCCTCCCAATGGCACCTCCTCAAGGTACACCCCTCCAGCAGTGCGACATTGAACTAGGGAATTTCCCGGTCCTAGACCAACCGACTGCGGTGCGCAATGGGGAGAGGGAAGCGAACACATGAGAACAAATGGTAGGGCCTAGGCTAAGCTTGAGCGCGTCCAGAGGAATCGGTGGGCCCTCGCGAGCACCACCAATCGTGGGAAATGGACGGCAAAATATCTGAAATGTGTCGCTAATTGTTGTTCACCTTGTTTGCCGAGGCGTTCCGTGCCTGCCCCCCCCCTCGTTGGAGTGGTTGGAGTTTATAATTTCGGTATTTCTACCAGCTCTCTTTGTGGCTCTCAGTGTATTCTGCCGCTGACAAGGGGAGGAAATCGGGGCGTTGTGTGCTGCTTAAAAAATAATAAATTGTTGACAATTTATGTAGCGGGTTGTGAAATGGCACGCTCGAGATAATGTACTTGTCAGGCCCAACATTTCCATCTCGTCGGATCGTACAAGGTACAAGCGTTCTTTTAACCTCAAAAAAAGGCAGACACAAAACTCACCACAATCCGTGCAAAACGTATCGGCAATTGGGATCGGGCAGCAGATTTCCCGCCGGGTGGAGTATGGCGTCTGGAATTTCTTTCGGCTCCATTGCCCACCCAAGACGGTGTTTGGGGAGCGGCACATAAAAACAACAAAAACTGTCGCTCCACACACACACACATACTCGGACACATCGAACGAAGACACATTGCGGGGCCCCGGAAAGCCAGCCACACAAGTTCGATCGTGGCAACGGATTAATGAACTATCATTACGCTGATTGCACAGGGCCGCAAGAGTGGGACCGCGCGCAATTTTCGAAACCTTTCTATTTCCAGTAGTGACGTCTTTTCCGCCCCCGATAGAGAAAAGCGTTCGATGTGTGTGAGTGTGTATCGAAGGGCAAAACGCGACGCTTATGACGGTGTGGCCTCAACCTCGGAGCGGTTTTGTTGCTGTGGTGCCTGCGTAGTAGGATGATGAGCACGCTTCACTGATTGGAGTTTCAATCGTTAGGACCTACGACATTAGGGACCGAAATGATGTCTTCTGGTAGGATTTCACAAAACAAGGCAGAGACTTTGTTGCGGGATCGTATGATTGGGGTTCATACATGAAGACATTATTATCTTACCCAAAAGCCACAAGACACACAGCATAAGAAGATTGCTTTTATTTACCTGCAAGAAGAAAGAGAAAACGCAAATTTTTATTTCTTCCCACACTTGAGGGCCGTGTGGAACCGTCTTGAAACACAGCTGAAACGCGTCCTAAACGGCCAATGTTTACCAGCGGCAATGCCACTCCAAACACCAGTAGCATAACGACGCATAGATCGTGTAATTAAACAAGCACTTTAAATCGCAACACTGGTCCCGCGTGGCGCGCGTGTGTGACTCACTGCGCCAAACAGCAAACCATCGCGAACGCGCACACTCTTGCCTGGTGGATCTACAAATCATCCAACTGCAATTGCCCAGTGCCCAACCCAGTCAATCGGGACAGTGTGGTGTAATAGTGGTGGATAGACCCTCCCGACTGCCTGCTCATTTACGCCGGGGCCGGATTCTGGGCGCAAACGGAAGGCTCGTTATAATGGTTTGGCCGACCCGAATGCTGATGCTCGTGATATTATCGTAAACATTCGACCACTAAACAGTGTGCGCACGTTACGTCAATCGGAGCAGTAATGTCTCTATTTCTGTTTGCGGAGATCTCACTGGCCCCGTGTAAGCCCCTCGCTCCCCCGTTCCCCGGTGTCCGCAGTCGTGTTTGCACGGTGAAATAAAATTTTATTATCGTTCGTAAACATATCGCTTCTTGCGCTGGTGGGTAACCGTTCCGTCTCTGTCTTCCATTGCTCCGTTTTGCTCCCGTTTAAAAAAAAAGCGTACCACCGAAGCGTACGACACGATCGATCGATCGGCTACTGCCAGTGTGCCAGTTGCGACCGCGTGCGGGTAGTGCGTGGCCACTCCTTTTCGGAGTTGAATCGTTTGAAAATCGTTTACTTACGCCGGAGTCATTTATTTCGCCCTGCTACTGCGAACCGGGGCACCGGAGGTACGTGCTTTATCGATCGCGATAGCTGCGGGCGTAGCGTTGTCGCAGCTACGTAGCCGGACTGTCTTTGGAATGATTACCCCTGGGGACAAATGTCCCGCAACTGGACCTGCGTTTGGGCCTGCGTTTGGGTGTGTGTTGCGGCCGGTTGGCTGGGTTGTTGCGGAATGTGCCAACCTATTACAAAAGCCTGCAACTTATCCTTCCACCTCGATCAGGAATGTCGTGAGAAATATTGCGTTTTTAAGAAAGATATTTAAGTCCATTTTGTGTTTTACCCGTTGTCCCTCCCTGCGTGCCACAAGCGAAGATCCCGCACACCATTGTTGTGGCTGCCAACCCGGATAGAATGTTTGTATCCAATATCCGGAATAATGATCGACCATAGCTCATAAACGCACAACATAACGGTGTTGCGGAGGGCCTTTTTTCTAGGAACTTACGCGTGGGCTCTGGCACAGCTTGGGTTTAGCGGGTTCGTCGCTGGTGCGGACGTACAATTCATGCTCGTGTGCTCACGGCCATAGCGCAGTCCTCTTCCATCCATATTCGTTGCTATTCGATTGCCCATGATGAAGCACTGAATGGAAATACTCTCCAAAGCCTGCAGGGGTTACCACCGTCGGAGCACTGCCTTCGATGTCCCAATGGCCCCAAAAACCGAGCAAAACCTAGGGATGGCCTCGAGAAAACCTGTCCACCCTGCAAAGGTTGTAAATAAGGTCCTGCATCGCAGGGGCAGGGAGAGCACAGGGAGCGGGGTAGGGAAATATAATACACAACACATTTCCCTCGGCTTGCAGCGGTGCATCCGAGCCGCAGCCAACCTCACCCGTACCGTTCGAAGGCGTGGGCCGTCGAACAGCGCACGGGGTGGAAAATTTTCCCTCTGCTCGTGACCATATGGTTAATGGGTTAACATGCTTTTCTTGCATTGCCTCCATCGTGCTGCTCTTCGTCTTCCAGCTGGCTGTTTGGTGTTGTTGGTCAATCGGCCCACTAGAACTCGTCGTTTGTCTATTGGGTTTCAAGTGAAGTTGTACAGGCTGAACGATCGACGATGTTCTGCTGCTCTTCCTTCACCGGGCGTACAATCGAGGAAACGATCGCAAGATCGTTCCCGGGAAGGGATGCATTTGTAGATGGGCCTATGCAGTACGTGTCTGTGTATGTTTGTGTGAAACATGAGTGCATAATTTATGCACGAAATGCAACAGGTAGCCATGCCCACCTTTTTCCCTCCTTTCTTTCTGCGTCACACAGTGATCATACCGTGTTACTGGCTTTTTTTTTGACAAACAACATCAACCAGCAAACAAGCGACGAACCTTCTGGAAAACGAGGCAGCACAAGTAAAAAGAAAAACATCGTTCCTGTGACATCTTTTCGTCGCAAATGATGGCAAAAATCGTTGTTTTTATTTAAAAAAAAAAACATGTCCGTGTTGGAACGAGCTCTGGCTCTCGGTTTGTAGAAAACATCCCGACATGAGTCCGCGCTGGCTGATTGGGAGACCTTACGCCCAGCAACAGGACGCTGGGCATGTCGAGTTGTTGGCGCCCTTGGGCCGTTGCTAAAGCCCCAACATGTTGCCCGCGACTCAAGGAAGGCTAGTGCGAAAAGGAACGCGATAGGAATCATGCGCTAATTGACGCTCGATACAGCGAGGAAGCGCACTGTTTCCCCTCCCCTCGCTGGAATGCATAGGACAAACCAGACCAGAATAATTGAGTCGTTTGTGCACGGGACAGTCACGGGCAGGGCTTGTTTTAAATATGAAAATATACATATTTTCTCTTTCGCTCGCAACTTTCCAACCATCCTCACCATCATCATCATCATCATCATCATCATCATGATCCACTGAAGCAAACAACAGTGTTTGGCCTCAAATACAAACAGAAGCTCGCTTCGCCATTGATAGCAATAATAGATCCAATAAAGAACGCCAGCCGTTGCGGTCCCGCTCCGGCAGGGGATTGGCGGTCGCGAACGATTTTATAATGGTTCAAGGCTACTTCTTTCTCACGATTACCCCGGTGATCGGGTTTGCTGCCGCTGCCGTTCGGTTGACGTAGTAGCACCGGCGTTGTTGGTAGCCGCGTCAGCTCGCCCCTCGGGGGCAGAATCTGTCATATCAATCGCTGCGGTCACGATTTCTGTTCCCGTGGCTAACGCGGTACGACTAACCTGCGCAAAAAGGCATCCTCCGTTTTTTTGTTTCGTCGATCTGTCCGCATTTGTTAGCCGGGGTTGGGTTAATCTTAATCTCGCTTATCATGTTGCACAGCAGCTCAGAACTGTTCCCCACCCACCTGTGCAGCGGCACTCGGTTTGCGCCGTCGTCGGGCCCGAGTAATCTCGACCAGTGTGGGCGACAGCATAGAGCGCCCGTCTCATGCCATCGTTAGGGCAATCATAAATCATTTAATTATGCAATTATAATTAATCTTCCTTCCCAGCCCGGGCCAGTCGGCGAGGTTTAAGTGGGGAGTGGAAATGGCATCCATTTGTCGCTCGAGGGGCTTAAGCTTAAGACACAGCACAGCGTCTCTGGAGCCTGGCTGTGAGGAGGAGGCATGTTTCTTCGCCGCGTTCGTCGACCGCTTCCGGGTCCTATGCTCAAGAACGACGGCGAAGAAGATCGCGCTTTGGTGTCGTTATTCCGTCCACCCACGCGGAGGTTCGTCGTCTCTTCCGATTAAATCGATCCCAGTCGAAAGGGAGTGGAATTCCCGCCAACCCTCCTAGGGGGTGTGTGAGTGGCATTTTTATTCTTACCCTTCTTTTCGCTCGAGTCGATCTACTGCAGTACTCCTGATCGGTATGCGAGCGGAATTGGCGCGTTACTGCTTTGCCCTTGAACGTGAAATTATCCCTTCTCCAATAATGCGATTTCCTCCGTCTCGCTCTCTCCCATTGTTGTTCCCAGTGCACCCGTGCTGCCATGTCGCCCCGAGGACACGTACTAATCAGTCTCGGCTTCTGGGTGTACGATTTTCTTCCCATTTGCTGCCGCGCGCACAGCCACGTTCCACGGGGAGGCTGTGGTTTTCTAAGCCAGCAAGAAAAAAAACAACTCTTTGCTAAATTCCCTCTTGTTGGCAGGAATGGGGCCGTTTTTCCACCTCCGCAAATGCCACGAATGTGACGCCTCCGATAAATCACGCCTTAGTCTGTCGGGCACGCTGGGGTAGTTTTTGCATTATCGGTCAGGGCAGCCAGTAGGGTATTTATTTCACTCCGGCTTCGTTCGATCGACCAGCTGGCCGCTCACTTTTTTGTCTTCGCTTCGTTGGAAACCATTTCGCGATCACTTAACCACCACCGGGCACTGACTGACAGGTGGTGGTCCGCGTCGGGTCGGTGTTTCGCTTTTACGTTAACGGCGGGAAGGGCGAAAGGGTATCGAATACGGGCGTCAAATTTGTTCTCAAACCCCCTCCCTACCTTCCCTTCCTCGGATAGATTCCGCTTGGCCCTGCTGGTGGCGAACGTTTCTTCGTCTTTTCGATTGGATTTGCTAGACGTTGCGGGTGCGAAACGGTTTCCCCTCCCTCGCCCTGTTTTATTGCCATTATTCGCCTGAATGCGCTGAACTTGACAAGGCAAAGGCAAAAGGGCTACCGAATTGCAGTACGCTTGAACTTGACTTTGAACGTTACGCGGCGCTGGTGGCGCTTTAGCGGTGGTTTTATGTCATTGGATACGTTAAACTCTCCGCTGGTGGAATGTGCGAAGGGCGATTAGCACTGCTGCTGTGTGGGTGGGTAACGATTTGTTTTGAATTAGAAACCAATGCATCGGTAGTTATAGACTATAGAGCGGAATCCTCTCGAACGGTATAAGGAAGCAATAATGTTTCAAAATAAGCTAAAAAACAGTTCTTTCTACAACAACGATCGGTTAACATTTAATTAAAAATTAATTACTTACTTTGCACGCACACACAACCACACGCCCTGGCCCGTCCATCAGCAGCGCCCTTTTGTACATCCCTTCATTGGAAACCGTGTCGCCCTTAATGGCGTAATGGTTGTAGCAATTATTAATTTTATCGCATCGAACCGCCTTCAACTGATCGATCGCTGACGCACCCAGCAGATACAGAGCGAGAAAACGAGACAGAAACAGAATGAGGGTTTTCTTCTGCGGTAAAGAGAAAGAACTGCTACATCGAACCAAAAAAACTCCGTTACCACCATTTTGCCTTCATTCTTGCGCCGTCGATGATGAACCCGCATGATGAACGAACTTTCCACCGACTCGCCATGTAATGGTGACGATCGATGGCCGATTGACTCAATTTTAATTAAGAGATTAATCTGTTGCATCGGGAAAACCGGCGCCCAGCGGTTTTTTTTTTTTTTGTTTTGTTTCTGCTGTGCTTCCCTTCCACTGGGGCCCTTTGAACTGCGTGCCTGTACGTGTGCTTGCGTGACATGACAAATGGTATTTCGCCGCTCGAAACTTGCAACGCGGACGGCTTTCCCGGTACCTTTGATCCTTTGCGCGTTCGACGAAGAACGCCGTGTTTTGCGCCGCGGCCTTCAAAGACGGCGCGAACTGCGCGAGGTGCCTGCGGGCTTGATGAAAAATGAGACGTCTTCTGTCAAGGCCGCACGACACGGTTTCGGGACGAGCTCGCTCGCATCACGAGCCCTGCAGCTGTACGAGGATGGAAATCATCATCAGTCGCATCCTTTGCGGAAGCTGCAGGATGCTGGTGCGATTTTTTGAGCAAACATGTTTGCGTTATGGATGGAGTTGGCGAGGTCCTTCGGTCAGCCAGGAACAACAGACACGTTGCGCTGAACGTGCGAGAAGAATGCAACGCGCTTCGGCATTCGTATGCGCTGTCAGCTTTGATTACTCGGATTTTAATCGATTTTTGATGACCGTTTTGCTTTCCCGCGTGCCCGTCCGGTTTCGACCGATCCATCATGCCACTGCACGAAACAAAGCGCGCGCACTAAAATGTATGTTTTAAAACAGTCCACGTCCCCGTCTGTCAGTTGGCTTATATCTCGCTTTTTTATTTTTATTTTACCGCCGACTGCTTTACTGCTTTAGCCAAACATTGTCGCTCAAGATCAGCCATCCGGTGGTACGGACTAGCCTGTGAACTATTTATAGCTTTCCGTCCCGCAGGAAGACGGTATGATTTATGCCATCCTTCCGACGAAAAACACTGCGGGGTGGGGGAGGACGAAAGGTGTGTTTGGTGGCTGCTCTCTGCCCGCACAAATCACGTCGTAGGCAGAGCAATCTGATCGAGCCATAGAGAAAGAGAAAAAAAATGGTCCAGCGCCCAAGAAGCAGAAAACCAAAACAAACGAACTCTTGAAATTGAAAGACTCTTGCAGGCGGCGAACCCGAAATTTCTTTCCACGGGTAAAGAAACGTATCCCGGGCGGAGAAATCCATCATCGCTATTTTTTTTTCTCTTCTCTCCCTCCTACCCTGGAGCAATTTGTTTGGGGTGACGGAGATTTTGAATAAAACTCCACCAACATTGCGATGGAGCCCGTTGCATGGGGGGAAGGTTGTTTGGCTGCAGGAAGGAATTTCGAAATCGAACGAAATGAAAATTACCGCAGGCGATGCCGGTCAAATCTAACGACGGTGGCGTTAGCTGCGGCCGCACGGTGCTAAAACCTGTTTTTGGGACGGTTTTTTTTTTTATAATTTCCAAAAGGAAACTGACAAGCCTGGCACGCAACAACGGCCTGACGGACAGATAGCGGAGGTTGAGCCCTCGAGGAAAAAGTGACACCGTTAATGCTTGGATAATCGAATAAGCTCACAGCAGGCCGGGGTTGTCATCGGTGGAGACCTTTAATTAATACTGTGGTGGAAGTTTTTTCTTCTTCTAAGATCTCTTTTAAGGTGCATTCAATCAATGCTGTTCAAAATCAATTTACAGCAAACTTATATTATATTACGCAGCTTCTTACTTAACCACTTTTGCCGATCATTCCGCCGAAACGCATCGTTTATTAAACGCTTATCCAAAGGGGGCTCCAACAGCTTAAGCACACTTGACATAATGACCCCGTAGAAATGGCTTCCAAATTGTCTGTCATGAAGCGCCGAGCACCATTTCACCTACCTCCAGAACGCTCTCGTCCGTCAAAAGTTCTCGGACGCCATCAGCAAACACAGCGCCAAAAGTGGTCCATTTTTAGCAGCCTTGAGAGATTCCACTCAGCACTGTAA
This sequence comes from Anopheles arabiensis, assembly GCF_016920715.1. NCBI lineage: Eukaryota > Metazoa > Arthropoda > Insecta > Diptera > Culicidae > Anopheles > Anopheles arabiensis. The sequence goes on along the minus strand of NC_053517.1, from coordinate 2,392,513 downwards.
TTGCTTTTAATAACACTTTATTACCCGTGCGGTGAATTTATTTCCGCCACCGTTTGTTTCACCCGTCCACCGGCACCGGCACTGGTGGATCGTCCTCCTCTGCCTTTGAGCATTTGAACCACTCCCCCACGGAGCTGCGGCCTGAGCGTCTTGGTCGTCGCTGCCCGTAACCTTGTCTTTAGACCGTGGCAGCGTGGCTCAGTGGTGCCGTTTGCTTTCGCCGCCACGCCACCACGGAGCCGCGCAGCTTCCGAAGTTCAAGGGAAATAAATCAAAAAAGGGGGCTTCATAAAACTGCGCGGGCTGCCCATTTTTTTTTGCCGGTGCATGAAGGCAATAATTTTCAGATGCTTGGGTCAGAAGAGGTTATTTAACTATTACCATCGCTCGCGTACGGACTGCCGCGCGTCGCCCGGCTAGAGATGTCGTGCGCGGCCCGAAGACGTCCAGAAGCGTCGATCGCAGTGCGCCGGCCGACTGACTGGCAGGAGCTTCTGGGTCGCGGGTGCTCCGATAGCAACTCTGCTGCTGTTGCTGCTACCACTACTGGTAGAGCCTTCGGCTCAAGCGCCACACGTGGACGCTCGGTGGACCCGCAGACAAAGGTCACCGGATTAAAGAGGCGGTGGAAATTAATTGGTACTCGTTGCCCGGCCAGGCTACTAAATAACTACTTGACCCGCTTCTGATTAGCAGCATAAATCATATCGGCAAGAGCTAATACCTTCCTGCGCCGTGGACCGTTGGAGCGACGGTGCCCTTGCGCTGCTCTATCTCGCCGGGGGCATCTAGAAACAGAGTAGAGGAATGGGGGGGGGATGGGAGACTCTGGCGCTGGCGGAGATGGTTTAGATTTTTCTTTTTCTAATAACTGCCTCCAGCAAATCGGTTTCCTGTTGTGCGAGCGAACGAAACCGGCTCCAAAGAACACTGTGCTCCGGCGCAACGTTCGACTTCGTGGGCTACGAAGCAAGCAAGCGACGAACCCGTGTCGACAAAACGTAGGGGCTGATAGTTTCCCGCGCCGTCGGGTCATATTTATATGGTGTTTATTTCCGTCCCGACGGTAATTAGCATATTCGTTACAATTGATTCGCACACTCGAGCCAAAGGGCCGGGGCGCCAGAAATGCCGAAAACCCCGATTCGGACTCGGTGATTTGATGCCACTCTCCCGTTTTCCCACGAGCTGGACGCCGCCGCGCACAGTTGCCACATTGTCTTTTGCACCAGATGGGGTCAGCTCACGTCGATAGCATCTGACACGGTTGTGAGGCGTACGTAAGAAAGGAAATTCCATCCCACTGCTCCTGCTCCGTTCTTCACTTCGTCGGGTGGGTCGCGGGTGAGACTTGGACTAGATACGACCGCTCAGCGTGGCGTGGTCCATGCGTTCCGTTTCGGGCTAATGCACGCACACCAGGCGATCGGGCGCGTTCGATCGCAGCGTCGCGACGTTTGATCGACGCTTCTGAGAGTGACATAATTTGTGGCTACTCTCTTTATCTCTCTCTCTCTCCCTCTATTTCCCCTACCCGTTCGTACGCCTAATTGACTTTTTCACTTTTCGTCAACTCGCTGTTCGTCAAATGTACCGGTTTCGTGGAACGGGAACAAAGGATCAACGCAACCGCGGAAGGAATGCGTGTGTGTGTCTGACTTGAAACCCCCGAAAAAGGAAGAAGTAAAAAGAAACAAGAGCCTCAAATGGGGAAAAAGTGAAACTAATGCTGCTGGTAGTGTGATTCTAGCCATTACCAGTCGATGACTTTCTCCACGAAAGCGAGGTGGCGTAAAACGCAACCAAAACAAAAGCTCTCCTCCTTCGTCCGAGAGTCACACTTCAACCCGGTCGATTGCATGTCCCCTCCTCTGCTACACGCCATCGGTTTGGGCGCAGGCGAGGGAAGCGGAGCGGTTTGAACAAAATTTGGTCTAATTACCGGGGCCGGGCCACTAACCGGTTCAATTTCCTTTGAGATTGAAGTCGTGCAACAACAGTACGGTCCGATGGGGAAAATAATGATTCGCCCAGCAGGCTGTGGACCGTGGACATGGTGACGATGGAACGCTTCGCTTGACGTATCAATACGGCGTGTTCCAGCCCACAAGCGCCCCACGCCGGACGGCTGGATTGAATTTGGGGTTTTATGCTGCACTGGCGTACACCGAAGCGTACAAAGAAATCCAATTTAATATTAAATTAATGAGAACCTTATTGCTTTGACCTATTGGGTAGCAAATGGCTGTGTCATAGCATGCGAACGCTTGCGCTCCCGATAAGACGCAGCGCGGCAGACACAACAAATCATCCGTTGCCACATAAAGAAGTATCTGGTGCAAGCCACAAACATAACTGATTTAATCTGATAAAATCCAATCTAATGTCGGCCGCATGCAAAGGCCAGCAGGGCCCGTGCCCGAACTCCCGCATCGGAACGGCGAGCAGGATGTTGTTGTCTTAGAAGACGTTGAATGAAAACGAACCCACTGACAGCTCGAGACCGCAGCCCGCGTAAAGAGAGCCCACAATGACCGAAGAAAAGTCAATGTTTCTTGTGTGTGTGTGTGTGTGTGTGTGTGTTGTGGCCGTTTGCTGGGGCAGGCGGGTGCTGCTGGTCGGTTGGTTGCTCCGTTGTTTACTTGCCTGCTTTGCGGTTCAGATCGTCCGCACGGTGGTAGCGGAATATCAAGTCACGACTTCAATAATATTTACCCTTACAAACACTTGTAAATTATCGATACCGGATCTCGGGAGTGTGGCAGAGGGATCGAGGGAGCTTTTCTAATTCCCACTCTCTTTCTTTCTTCTGCTCTCTCTCTCCTTTTCTCTCTCTCCCGTTATTTCTCTACCTCTTATGCTCCCGATAGCTGATCCTAGTGGGCCTTAAATCCACCTTCCTGTGGGTTTTGTTTTCTCCGCTTTATTCCACCTCCGATGAAGTTACTCGATCGTCATCACCGATTTTTGACAGACGCGGATTTGACGTCGGTCGCTCTTTTTTTGTGTGTGTGTGGATTTGAAACACGGATGCCTCCAAACCGGATGGCAGGACCGTTACAAGTATGTGTGGCCGCATTATATTGCTATTCCTCCGGCCCCTCGCACACCGATCCGCGCTAGAATCCGCGAATAAATAGGGTCGTTGAGGTGTAGTGTGTAAGGCGCAATAATAATAAAGGCTTGTCAAGGGGCCCACGAAGCCTGCTGGCAAACGGCATGTCGCGAGTACCAAGCCTAGCCCGTGTTGGGCCCTATAATTACATAATATCGATTATTAATTTATAGCAAAGTATTTTTTCCTTCGCCTTTTTTGCGTTGCCGTAGCTGTCACACTCTGCTCCACTGATTTCGCCCAACTTTTTTTTATCGCTCTATCACTGTTGCCTTGTGGCTGTGTCAATCAAGTCCGCAGTATCCTCAGTATCCAGACCCTAGCGGGTCGTGTAGTGCCGGGATGCTTGCATCTGTGCAAGTGTGTGTGTTTAGATCTGCGCTCCCATACGATCCCTTCCCCCCAGCATACATATCAGCACACCAAGTCTCCTTACACTCATGAATATTCAGATCAAGCGCAGTGTTGTACCTCATGCCACGACATTTGCGACATTCCATGCGACATCGAGATGATCGCGAAGCGTGATCCGCCGTCGAATGCACGTACCAACCGCCCGGTTTAGTAGTAAAATGACTGCGATACAACAAAAAACTATCAAGCATAAGGCTCGTGTCGGGGGTTACCGTGCTGGGGAGCGGCACGGAACAACGGCACGGCCTATCGAACCGGTTGCTAGTTTGTTGGGTGAGGAGGTTATATCCGTCTGCAAGCTGTTTCACATTGTACGAACTAAACGTAAGTTAGGGGAAGAAATTATGAAGATTTTGTTAGCAAATATCTCCTTGCATGACTTCCCACAGCGGGCCAAGAAAACCATACGGCTCCAGCGCTCACCAACAACCGCTAAGCTGCGGCAATCAGTCAACGTCAGGCTCGGCGCAAGTCGTCAGCACCAACGTCAGATTAAATGCCAGAATACACCGCGTCGTCGTCGTCGTCGCCGTCGTTGTTCCCAGGGCGGCGTGGCGTAGGAGATGGCCGATACCTTCGGGCGTGCCGTTAATACGCGCAGCTTTACGGTAAATGATTGCGAATAAAACACGTCTAAATGGTATGATAATTGTCCGCACACCTCCCGCGCACTCTCGCTTGGCCAACACACACACACACATTCACGGTGACAGCTACAGTCTAGCAGGCCTAAACCGGAGAAGGAAATTCAAGGACGCACAACTAACGGTAGTTTCCCTCTCCCAGGGCCGCTCCACTGTAATGTATCTAGTTTTTTGTTGTTAGAGTCCCTCGACTGGTTAAGGTTCGCATGGCCCACCGTCATCTTCTACGCTGACGATGAGTGTTAGCGTTTCTATGGCTGTGTGTGTATGTTTGTGTTTGTGTAGATAGTGATCTATCGACATCGAAAATTAGCGACAAGAACAGTGGAGCGCGGTACTGGAGAATGCGAACAGCGACTCAATCTCTCCAGCGCTTCAGCGTAGCGATCACTTATAAAAAGGGCGCAGAGGAGTGGAGTTGGCTTGTAAGTGTGTGAGTGTTGTGTGTTTCTACTGGAAAGCTTGCTGCGAGATGCAATTAGAGATGACTGTGCTGTCATCAAACTGACTGTCACGGGTGTGGAATGGTAGATGGATGGCAGCGGGAGTAGTGAGTAGTGCAATTTTCACTCATTTCGCCTGAACTCCCCCCCTGACTTTGCGCCTTACGTTTTCGCTGGAAGCCATATGACAAATGTTTGCATAAGATACGGAACACACGGGCACGGAATTTCTCTCCCCTGAGGACTGCGCAAAGGGGGAGGAATTGTTTGTGTCTTGGGCTTTTTTTCCTCCCTACTTGCTTCTTGTACTTTTGTTTGTTCCGTCCTCTGCGGATTCGTATCTAAACAATCGAGTGCGAGCCTAGTGCCGGGTATGTACCGCCAACACAGACGCAAGATAGAGCGTTTTTTGTCGTTGGTTTGGCTTAGTTTGTTTGTGGTTGTGAGTGTGTGTGTGTGTGTGTCTGGTCCAGCCGGCGGTAGTTTGGTGGCGAGTGTGCGACACTTGCCTTGCACGGTGACTGATCTGCTCGTCGATCGACCATCGAAACCTGTCAAACGGGAGATTAGAGCAGCGCGATTAGAGATCGCAACGGGGAAGAGCGCAGAGCAAGAGTGGGCAGCAAGAGAAAAGAGCTTATCTACGACGACCGCAAGTGGTTTGGCATCAATCTTCCCCTAGCCCGGCCAATACTTGAGCTGCTGCCGCTGGTCCGTCCGTTGCTGTCGCCGTTCTCCTCAGGTCCGTGCGATTGGTACGACGTCGACGTTTGCAACGACCGTTTGCGAGCAAACACAACCAGCGCCTGACTTGACTCCGGTGACTTCGAGGCGTCCAAAGTGTGCTTCATCGTGACGCCTTTAATCACTTTCGCTGGGCATTAGGCCGTTTTTTGCGAGCCTCTGCTGTCCTCCGCTCCTTCCGGTACGGTGCTGCGGGAATTGAGCAGTTGGCGGATCGAGCACACTTTAGCGATCGAGTGGGGGGTTTCCCTCGGAGCCCGGACAACCCAACGGTACGGCGTGCTGGTGCATCGAGTGTTTTGGCAGAACATTGAACAAACATCGTAAGTGTGACTTGGTGCGGAAAATGACATCAAGGTTGCTCGTTCGCGGAGGTTTGATGCAGTGAGGCAAAGAAAACACACACTCACACACTTGCACCAAAATTAACCTCACCGTGCCGGCGATATTACCAATTTTATCGTTCATTTTCATTAACCCGTCCAATTACACCATCCAGCACGGCATGGCGGTGTCTTGAGCGGCGGTCTGTGTTTCGACGGTGTGATGTGATGAAATATCTTAACCACTTAATGAGAGGCCCCCAGAAAAGGTTCGTCGTCGTCGTCGTCGCCGTGGTTGTAGTCGTCGTTTGCGAAAGAAATTGTGTTTAATCAGTGCCGTCAAAAGCCCACGATAGAGGGTCCTCGGCAAGTCACCTCAACACTGCCGTCGCTACCTCCACCACCACCACCACCACCGCGTCCCGGCAGGCTGGTTGGCTGACTCTCTATTGTCACCGTAACGATGCATTAATCGATCGACTTGTTAGCCCTTACCGCTTGCATCCCCCAGCCGCCACGATACCTCCAGCGTTAGTGATGCAAATCTTGCCGCTGATCCGGTTTCGTTGTCTGTTTTATTATTTCTTCGTTTTTTCTACGCCTAACGCCCCGTAATCGTAAATCGCGAACCTCGTCACCCGGACTCCGCCCGATCGATCGGGCGATCGATCGGTGACGACAAACCTTCGCCGCCCCTGTATGCAGGTGACGTGATAACACACTTTTATACACACAAACACACTACGTACAACCCCTGCAGCCACGATGGAATCCGACAGGACCACGCAGGGCTTTGAAGGGTTCTGCATGCGATCTTTCCTTTGTGTGTGTGTTGATCGCTGTTGTTTTTTTTCTTTCACCCCTGTGCCTTTAATTTATGCGCAATTAACCCGTTTTGGATTATGCAATGTTAGTGTGTGTGTGTGTATGTGTGTTTGATCGGGGTTGCGATCGTGTGTGCACCGGCTAACGTGGGTCCGTACGCGTGTGTGTGTGTGTGTGTGTTTGTCTATAGTGCGATTGGAAAGTGAGAGCAGCAAGTGCACTTAGACACTGGCCCGTTCGTCAACTTTTTCCCACCTGTTGGTTAGCCTGCGGGGCCGCGGACCTCGATCCAAAGGAAGGAAAGTGTTATGTATTATGACCCAGTTATCAGAACCAGAACCGGCGTTTGCCACACATTTGCTGCCGTTGCTCCAGTTGCCGTTGCTGTAACGGGGAGGTAGAATGAATGAAGAGCAAACAACGGTCCAACAAGGCAACATAATTTCCTTTCGAAACGTTTGCAGATATGATAGCGTTTGATATGATTTTAAAACATAAAATAGCAATTATTGAAATGAACGCGGGGTGTACGGTTTCAGGCAGCATTTCTCATCAATCGTCTCAGGCGTTACTCGACCCTTTAGCCGACCACATCACTTCGGGCGTAATTAGGTGCTCTCGAAATATGTATTTTTTTTTCTTTTTGTGTGAACCAAAGGCCAGACACCCTCGGGGCTCCAAAAGATTGAGCCTATTTGAACCTAACCATAAGAACCACACACACACAAAAAACACCCCAACCGATTGTAACCAAGAACATTAAGGAACAACAAACGAGAGAGGGCAAAAAATGGCACACGAAACAAAAGCTAGAAAGTCGAAACAAAAACGAGACCATAAAGCAAGCGAAACTACCATCACCACCACGGGACCGGCGGGTATGCGAGCAGCACAAACTCACACACAAAAACACAACCCAACAAATAGGTCAAACGAGATGATCATTCATCAGCCCGTCGTTGCGATGATCGCGTGGCGCTGTTGCGGTAAAAGTAAAAGTCCCGTCACAAGCTGCTCGTCTAGAATGTGTCATTTGCATGCTCGCGGCATGGAAGAGAACCATCGAAAGGAAACTCCTAGCAGGAAAGGGACGAAGGGGGAGATACGAAAGAGGTCCTCACGGCGCACGGTGACAGTACGCTTTTCTTGTGTCGGAAATTGGCCCGCATTGCGCAACCGGCACCGGAGGATCGCGCACACAATTGGCGCGCAATGGAAACTGGAGCTCAGGGCAATCCGTCCCGTTTGGCTGGCGATGGCGTTTTGCTGGAGGAATTGCCGAAGCAGTTTGGCAAATTGTTTCATCATGACCGTTCATCAACAATCGCAGGTTGCCTTCGGGGGTCTGAGCGGGATAAATGAGTCTCTCTATTTTGCCCCAGCGCGCTTGCGGTGGGATTTCGCTAATGACGCTCGTCGGCCCCATCGTCCGCGGGGTCCAGGATCCGTCCAGGCAGAGCGTGCACCGCCAAAACGGTGCGGTGATGTATGGTGTGATCTATTTCAGCCAAAAAGGATCATCATCACCAGCGCCGCGGGAGGGCGCAATTGACACACACACACACACCGAGGGGAGTGGGAAATTTTGTAAAAGGTCGATCCGTGAGAGATCGATGGCCGAAGCGTTTGAAATGTGGGTCTCATTTTTTATCTGATAATGATGCCCACACGCGATATGCGCTAAGGAACGGGCAACGCTTTGCAGCGGGAGGCGGAAAAAGGGGGTTTGCGTCACGTTTGCGTCGCTCGCGTCGAGCTCCATTTGCGGGACATTCGTTTGGGGGGCCGACGCTGTAGGAACATTCCGATGTGCCCGGGCGTACTGGACTACAAAGTAACGCGAGGCCGGTGGTTTCTTTTCTGGCGAGATTTTACCTTCCCACCCTTTGCGTGTCTTTTGTACGTACGCGTGTGTGTGTGTGTTGCGTAAAGCCGACCGTGCGCACCGGATGCTACACAGCCGCCCGGGTCGATTGCGTTGACGGTAATAACTCTCGGCCGCGACCCGTCGTTGGTACCAGGCCAGGTACAGGCACTGGTAGTGCTGCAGGGGCGATAACAACCCTACCCCGTCTTGTCGTTCGATCAAACGCCCGCTAGGTGACAAACGAGAGCGAAACTTGCTCGACATCTTGTGCACCAATCCGGCCCACCGCCACCCGGCCGTAGAACGGATAATTGGCTAATAATGTTGATTATCCCATTTGGTCATTCTACTTTACGATCCGCGTGTCACCAACAAACGCGGATCGCGATTAAACGTGACGTACGCGATTGCAACCGTAAACCGACCCCCGAACCTGGTAGCAGAAAGGTGTGAGTAAACATACGCCCCGCCGTACGGTTCGCGTGTTTGATTTCCTGCCGGTTCCGCAGGCGTTCTGGTGGAATCATACGCGCGTTGTGTAATTTGCGTGTTTAATTTTCATTTACACCCATTACGCAATGCTTCAGCCGTGTTTTGTTTGATGTTTTGTGGAGTTATTGGACTGTTGTGACTGGTGCTCGAGGCACTATATATTGTTCATCATTCGCTTCTTGGATGAAATGGGCCACAGCATGGCCCCCTCAACACATGAAGACATACAAATGTTTCAGGATGAAATCGTGATGTTACGTGCATAAAGGACGTAAAGAAAGCCATGCCCTTCCGCCAGCAACAGTGATTGACCTGTTCAAAAGCGACAACCACGCTCGTGTCTAATGCTTCCTCTCCGTCCTCCATCGTAGCAGAATCTTGGGGGAAGATCTCGCGAAAGAAGAAATAAATAAACATAAATATAGACCCATCCGGTGCGGCATGTCCGAAGTTCGTCACAATGTTTTGCACTCTTCACAACTTTCGCACAATGCCAATGATCGATTGAAACGTCGAGATAAGCCACCAAAATGGGCTGCCGTGACTTAACGCTAACGACGACGGCCACGACCGAGGGTTTGGCGCACTTGGCCTCTTTGGCGTGACCGGATGAGATTTTCAATTACACGCTCCCCGTGGCAGCTAGGGTTGTGTTCGGGTCGGGCGACGCGCATCCACAGCCGCACCCAAACCCAAGGGCAGGGTTCGCTGACGAGGGCCTGCGGACCGAATAATAATAACAACAACAGCAAAAAACGAATTCGCCACCTCATGCTGCCACTACAAAAGGCACTGGCCACTACAGCGCGCGAGAGTGTCGTAGGGGTTGGTGGTGTGTGTGTGTTTGCTGAAGGGATTTCGGTTGCGGTTTGAGATAAAGTTTCTTTCAAAATCACGACCATTCGCTAAATTGAACCACGATGAATCATCGGAATCTGGAGGCTCTCCGCCACATTTGCCCCACTGAAGAACCCAGGTGTGTCTAAGGTTGTGTTTTTTTTTGAGTGTGCAGGAAGTCTTCAAACCGGCAACCAGGACAAGCTGGTGCTCTCGGCGAAGTAGCTATCGTTTACAAGAGCCACCTCGAAGCCAGGAAGGACCGAGAGAAGGACTGGGAAGACTGTCAGCTCAATAAGCGTAGATCGTTAGAGCTGGCCGTCCCAGCCGACATCGAACCGCATAACACACACACACACGTGCTCGCTCGCTCTCTGACACTGGGTGCGAAAGGGGTAAGGCGACATATTCTTTTGCTCGCTGTCAAAAGTGTTGAATGCCTTCGTGATTGTACTGTCACCGGGGTCTACGTTTAGCGCGAGCATGCATTCCCATCGCCCCCTTTTGCGCGCCTGAGCATGACGCAGGCCGACCCACGTACGTGGGGCGAGCTCCCCGTTTACCGACATGGCACCAGTGCGCGGTCTAAACACGAGTGTCATCACTCATAGAAGCATATCTGTTGGCGTGCGGAGCTGCCTTTGCCTAGTCGCAAAAGGGCCGCGACGGCCACGAACCGTCAAAACAGCCCCGCAGGCTCTGTTGTGTCGGTTTGCAGTTCGTTTGTGTAAATGCGCAAGGTTCGTCGCTTGACTAATGAACGAAAATTGAAATCATCTCACCGCGGTGCGCACGCTACCAGCGCAGCGGCACGGTGTGAGCGACTTAAAGGAGAACGAATAAACGAATTCACTCACCAAAGCGAGCGAGCGCGCGCGCGCAAAGGGGTTGGGTGTACAAATCCGTGCAGATCCCTGCTCGTACATGCCAATTGACCCAGCTTAGCTCACGAGCCTCGATTTTGATTTAGTTTCTTTTTTTTCTGTGCTGCGGCAACCACCACTGCGCACTGGTCAATGGAGGGCGGCAATGGACAAAGTAGCCTTAGCTGCAGCCTCAAAAGAGGGAAGCTTACCCTTGAGTCCTGAGTCGTTCGCTCGTCAGGAGCGAGCCGGCATGGGGCAGGGATGTATGAAATGAGTAGGTGTGCGCACTGTCGAGGCTAGTTATTTCATTCACGTAATTTCCGGCGCAAAACGCCACTTGGCTGCGGCATGATCTTCGTTCGTTCGGCCAGCACAACGAACCAACGAATGCAGCAGCGGTAATGATGGGATGGAAATTGGATTATCGTGTATAAAATATTAATCTCGAATGAAGTTGCTAGATCGCTCTCTTGGGGAGAATTTCCCCTCCCCGTAATGCATTCTTAAATAGGTAAGACTCGAAACAAAACCAAGCCTCTGAACGCAAGTATCATAAACGCTGTTTGCTTCCGTTTTGCACCTTTGGCTGGAAGTCCCACAAACAGCATGTACCATTTTGCCCTACTAAACCCTGCTCTCGCAAAGGGAAGCGGCTCGCTACAGGGAAGAAATTAATAAAATGTCAACACAGTCGTTTAACCGATTATATGCATTAGTTTCATGCCGTGGTCCGCTGCCAAAGCTCCACCCATACCCCACACACAGTACCCATTTGAACGATCGATCATGGCGCGAGATGGAACTGCTCGTTCCCTGCTGCCGTTTGTGTCGCACATCATCCGCCAGAACCTCCAGCTCGGAGCAGGAAATGCATTCAAGAGCATGTGCCGCGTACACCACCCGTTAATGGTTTCTTCGCTTTAATGCTTTACCCTCTTCGGTCAGTTCGAAACAGCAAAAAACCCAAACCCCTCCTCAAAGAGAACTAGCCCAACGGGTTGTTGCAAGTGCTGTCCGTTCCGTTTTGTACAGTTGGCCGCGCGTCATAGCGACACCACTTTTCACTCTTCCAACATCTTCGCCCGAGCGTCCAAGCGATCAGAAGCGGTGGTAAGGCATACACTCACAGCAGCGCACGAGAAGAACAAAGGCAGACCAGCAGACTCGTCGCTAGGTGCTTTCGTGCTATAAACGTAGATTTTACTGCCCATTTACTAGATTAGAGCCGTAGCTGCACGTTTCTATTCTCTCAGCGCTTCTGTTCCCCGTGCTTGCTTGCTTCCTGCGGGTGCGTCCCGTGCTGAGTGTATTTCTTCCCGGACCCCGGAGTTTTCAGCCAGCCCTGCCACCTTCCCCACTTACGGCCATCTCATCTGCGTCGGGGAGCTTTGTATGCAGAAGCACAAATTAAGCAACGCTCGCTTCTTCTTGTCTCTTGTTGCCCTGTCCCTATGTTCGTCCAATTCTGAAAAAATACAGGTCGCGATCTTTCGAGGGGAATTAAAATGTTGTAGCTTTATTAGCGAACGAAATGGCTCATCCGCCCGCTGGCAGACAAATCAGGCAATCTAAATCCGTGTTGTGGATGACCGAGAAGTAGTTTTCTAACTTGAATGGAAAGCAATATTAATATCACACCTTTTGGGCTAGTTAAAGCTGAATAGAAGTACAAAAGCATTTAAGCAAATCGCTACGTGTTTGTAACTGAATACCGTGCCCAACCACAAGCCCATCGCAGGCGGGCAAGTGATTCCGGTAAAGGTGGGCTACAAATTGCACACCTTCTCGATCGCTTCCAAATGGCAAAGGTTACGCTTCAAACGCGCTCACAGCAATGCACCGGGACCGATCGCAACAACCGGGGTACACGGGTGTCTGCACCGACACACAGACACCGAGGCCGGGGAGCGATCAAACATGCTCCAGTTTGTTATTACGGCATTACAAGCACACGGTGCATTACAACGCCGCGGACACGTCCGGCTTGCAAACGAAAAAGGGCTGCAATGCGGGAGAGCAGCCACACGGAGGGTGCCAATTTCAGACATGCCAGACCAGCGCGACGAGCCAGTCCCGACGCAGCGCCCCCTGCATGAGCGCATAATTCCCCCTTCGCCCCAACGCCTCGAACGCTGCCCCGCTTGCAAACCACTAATTAATTGTAATAACAAATTATAACAATTTCACCAATTTGTAGTACGCAGCAGCGGTAGTGCGATACGGGGAGGGGTGCGATCCGCTGACTGATCGCGGGGTGCCCGCGCGCTCGCGATCATAAACTTAGCTCGATTTGCAAGTTGATTATGCGCGATTAACAACATATGCCCGCGTTGTCTGACATGAGAAAGAGCGCAGCGGCAACGAAAATATGCGCCCTTCAAGCCGCACACCGCCCCGTCTCCACGTCTGTGTAGACGCTTCCGATTGAGCCATCACCGAATCTATCAGCACACAACACCATGACGTGGAGGGGTTGGAGAGAGAGTGAAAAAAAAACAAGAGCACACACACAAACAGGCTGGAGCGCGTGGCGGACGAGTGAATTCCAATTATTTCCACCTAAAACAAATAATCGCAGCTTCGGAGTGAAATAATCACCCTCCATTCCTTTCCCCTCCTTTGGAGCCGTGCCCTGGCAGACGGACCACACGGCGCACGGCCGTCTGCGCTCGTTGAGTTTCGCGTGACATACAAAAATCAGTAAATTTGCATAGTAATTGAAGAAATCCTGTTATTAGCGAGCGCGCTTGTAGAGTCGCGCTGGAGGATGCCGGTGGCTTACCTTGCCGCTCTTCCCTTCCGCTCGCTCGCTGCATGCGCGCCCGGGTGTTACGGGTGGGCTCCAATCACGTTATCTGCAAATGAATTACAAAGATTAATTAACAAAATGCCGATCAGCAAATCATCCCATCAAACGCTCGAACAACGCGCCACGCGTATCCATTGCTTTTCCCTCCCGGGGGTTGTCTCAATGCGCAATGCACTGCTTGCCATTAGAGCGAATCGCCATCAAATCTGTCCGACAAATGTGGTGTAATGCGCGGGCGATTACTGTAAAGCTGACATAAAGAACTTGAATGCCACCGTAAAACACGAACCCCCTCGTTCCTCATGCCGTGAAGCATACATTTTCTTTACTGTCGTTCGACACAAAACATAAACTGCTGGCTGGCGGACGTAAAGTTTTGATGTTTGTTGCCTTAATCCAACAATAATTCAAAACCACCGTTTTGTTTCCTAAAACTATTTACGATATGAATTTTTAACTATTTGAGCTGCGGGAAGTTGCAATTAATGCAGCTTATGTTTTGGCAGTTTAACGACACGATTGCCAATAGAAAATCCGACACGGATGCTCGGATTGGCTATTTAAAAGTAGTAAAACGTTGGCCCTTTGCTTCGCTCTATTATGTTTCCGCTATTGCGCTTGCACGAGTGGTGAAGCAGGTGCAGCAATCCCACTCATCCCACCAGTTTATTGTGATTTTACGATCAAAAGATCATTACGAATGCAGCGGTGGTGAAGTGAAATGGTCAATCTCAAACGGAGTGGCGATGAGTAAGTTCCTAAGACAAACATCTTGCTTCCCCTTTGGGCTGCAGAAAGCGAACGAAGACGTCGCAACGATCGCAAAGAGACATTCCTCCAGACACAGGTCGAAGCGGAGCAGAGGTCGCACACCGGGCACGGTAGCGTTAAATACGTAGTAATTATCACTAAATTACATCTCACCATAGATCACCGTTTTCTATCTCTTCTGTCCGGTGTGTCCCTCCCAATGCATATCCCCCCGCCCGGTCCGACCGGTGGCGACGATGGGGATCTCACCGTGGACGTGATGCGCGGCACAAAAGAAAGAAGAAATTTAAAGTCAAATAAAAGCCTCATTAACATTCATTTTTAACGGTTGAAGAGACACGCGACCTCACGCCGGCACTGCTACTAGGGTTTTTGTAGCGCTCGGCGTGTGTATCTGTGTGCGTCTGTCTGTGAGTGGTCAAGTGGGGGGGATGGTATATGAATTTTGTTTTGTTTACGGTAGAAAGGGAAAAAACAACACGCTGCTCTCCACAAAAGGAACGCTTCCTCGCGGCAATAAAGACAAACATTTTTCAGATCGCCTCAAGAGCGGAGGACACGCGCACGGTCGCGCGTTTTCCATCCGCCGCGTTTGTGCGAGTGCAAATTGCGGGGCCTGCGGATTAATGTATATTTATTCCGCCATCAGCAATAATTATATGATCAATTGTGTGAACGCTCGTCATGGAAATGATGCCATTTGCAAATGTGTTTCACTTTTCACGCTGTCCTAGTTTAGTTGCAGCTCTTCTGTTTTTCTCTTTGTGGCTGTGCGTTTGTATGTATGATTGAGTGTTCTGTATTCTCCCTTTGACTGACGGACCTGATCATCTCCGGGGCCGAAGCTTTGGACGCACTGTGGACAGAATCGATGAAGCTTATTACGAAAACAGCCTTTAAGCCGTCTCACTCCCTTTTGTCCAGCGGTCAGCTTCTGGGGTTTTGGTTTCCCGTGGCCACTTGTTGGTTTTTTGTTGTTGTTCATGCTTTGTTTGCCTTGCATCATCGAGTCCAATTTAATGTTGTTGAACTTGGAAATACTTTCCCCTCCCCCGCCCGCTGTATGTTTCCCATCCCATCCCTTTTTTGGCTCACTTAAACACAGCTTCTTGCGCGTTCCTTGGAGCGCGATCATCGGACCTTGGACAGCGATAGCGTCGCCACCGCAGCACCGCAGCTGAAGAAACAATCTCAGCCTCAACAATTTAACCACACACGCACACACACACACGCATACACAACAATATTCGCAAGTTTGCAATCGCAGGCATAATCAAGGTTTATTTTATGGGCGCTGTAAATATCTCCGACGAAATGATTCGTTGTCGAAGTAATCAGTAGACGACGGGACGGGCCCGGGGAATGGGATGGGTGGATGGGAACGAAACGAAACCGAGGGAGAAACAGATCCGATCAAACTTGTGCTCCGATTACTTGATGTGTGATTTTTTGGTTGTTCGTTGTTGTGTTTTCCCGAGGCGCACTTCTTGTTCTCCTCTTAATGCTGGGTTTATTTATTCGTATCCGTTTTGTCTCTCCTCGTTGCGTGCTTCTCTCCTTCCCTCCCTATCCATCTCTCTCTGTCTTCCAGTGTGTGTTGTTACGCGTTGCTGTTGCGCATTTTTATTTGCTGACTGATATTTGTTGGCAAGGTTTTGTCTCGTTTCGTTGATTGCTGGCTGTTTGATTTTGTTTGCTCCATTGCAATGCCAACCGCGGCTATAGGTTCCCACGCGGGTGGCTTCGATAGGGGGAGGGGGGGTCGCTCTGTTGTGTAAAGGTTGAGGGATGGTTTGGGGAGCTTTTTAGGCGTTTGTTCCCTCTCCGAGCAGGGTCGGGTTTGATAAGCAAAAGAGAGCAGAAATTAATCCTACCCCCTTTCAGCGCTTCTCAATTAATTGGGTCATGTAAGAGGAGGGAGGCGACGGCAACAAAAAGGCAGGCAAACACGGTCGGTTTCGCCGAGGCCCAACGTGTAAAGGTCGCCCCACACTCTGCACGGGTTGGGCTTGATAGTTTCTAGGAACGAGCCAATTTCCAACCAAGGGCCTAGCCTCCGACGGGGCCTAGCTCGTCGTGGCAGCGCTGCAATTGCAGCTCGTTTGTTTGCTCGCCACCGTTGAACACGAACCAAACAAACGCAACAGCCCCATCCTAATGATACCGGCAAACGATTCAATCCAATCACCTTTTCCGTCCAATAAACACAATGAGCCACGACATGAGAAAGCCACGCAAACACGGGCAAACACACACACGTATGCTCGGGCAGTCGTCGTGGCAGTGGGAGAGTAAACACGAAATAATTGACTATTTTCCACGACTCCTCTTATCGTTATCGTGATAAGTAATTTTTCAAGGTTATGGATTTCTTCGTCGGCATCATTCAACGGGGAGGGGGGTAGGAGGGTGGCGTGCGCCGAGTTCCCGGGTGCCATGTTACACCGACACTTTCCCACATGCGACCTCATCCTCGCTCCTCGCACACCTCTCCCCACGCAGAAGCGAGGGGTGGAATGTGAAGAAGGAAAAGCATCGGTGCTGAGGAGAAGTTTGAGTTATGTGCAACGATGAGACCGCACGAAGGAAGTGGCCAGCGGTATGTATCCCCGTGGCTTCGTGACTGCCGTTTTGTATTGTCTCGTTCCAGGAAAGCACCAGCAACGGTGGTTTTAGGGGGTGGGGGGGTGTTTTTTTTGTTTATGAGTTTTCCACATTGCAATCTTGCGCGAGGCAAACAACGCATGTTGCCGTTAAACCGGAACGGAACGGGCGGGGGAAGCATGATGATGCATCGTTAGCAGCCGACGCCGGTACGCTTCAAACGAACCGGTGCAAAATAGACAAATTGCATCTCTAATATCTTATTTTAGCCAGCCAGATTCCACTGGAGACTCATCGGCATGTACGGTAACGGGTTTCCTGGATTCGCTTGTACCTCTCGCATGGTGACACATTCCCCACCGGGTGACGATGGTGGCGGAAGGCAAATGAGGAACCATTTTCTATCGGGCGCTTCAATCGGGTGTGTGCACGACGTACAATCAAGATGCAGTTATCATAAATGGCATCGGGTATTTGTTTTTCGTCTCAGTTTCCATTGTGGGAACAAGTGGACTCGGCGCCACCACTCCACAACGACCGCCATGCACCACTGGACGACGCATACTGGTTGGAGATGATTTGATTAGGAAAGGTAAACCCTTTCACACACTGAGCAGCTGGCAGCGTTTGGCGGCTGGGTGAACTGTATATCGAAACTAGATCACGCACAGCCGACCTTCGTGATCCCTGGGAATCCCTCTAGCGCTCGTGTTGCGTTTGGTTTTCGGGTTTCGGAACGGTTTCCAAATGGACGGACGCAATTTCGAGGTGAAACCTTTGCGTTTTCCTAAAATAAAACCAGCGTGATCTCTGCGTACTACCGCACACCTACGAAATGGACGATCGGCGGCCCAAGGGTCGGGCGATTCGGTCGAGAAATGTCGAACGCACCTAAGTGGCCCGTACTTTAATTGTACTTTTTACCGTGCGCTTGCGCAATTACCGAAGTGCTCATCGCGTTGCGAAAGGACGCCGGACGACCGGAGGCACTCAGCGGGAAAAGAGCCCTAAAGTATTGAACTTCCACTCCTTCGCTTCCACTCCTTCGCTTCCGCTCCTTCGCTCACTCGCTCGCCACGCAAAAGCCCCTTGGAATGTGTTTGGAGACGATCGTCGTGACTGCGTGATCGCCCCGGAGATGTGCGCCTGCGTATTTTGCTCCAAATTCTGGGGCGGTCGAGAGTTCACCCACAAATTGATGACCTTTGAATCACAGCGCCGCAACGCAGCTGGAGCCTAAGCCAATTGAATCTAACAAAACGATGATCGAGGAACTCCGAGCGTCCGATTGTAAAGATCTGTCTGCTCCCTCCTCCTCCTCCGATACCGCACGTGGCCGAATGGGCAAAGAAGATCACGAGCAGGTCTTCGTTCAAGGCCTGCCGAAAAGTTGCAGCCATCGCACACCACACGACCTCCAAAAAGTGCGTCTCTCTGACTGTACTCGGAATTAGCAGTGCGGGCTGTTTCTATGCGCGAACTTGAAGCGCTGAAGCAGCAGCAGCAACAGCACCACCACAACAAATCTAGCCGATGAAAAATCAAAGCCCCGCGAGTACGAGATGCGCATTACGAATCGCGCAAACACAGAACAATCACGATTTTTTGTGCCTTTTTGTTAGCTGGGAAGGAAAATGAAAAACGAACAAATAACGAACCGAACGAAAAACGGAGCCCCTCGCGGCAACACATCCGCCACTTCTGCTGCTGCTGCTGCTCGATTGTGCAATTGTTGATGCTTCTTCGATTTGTTTTACTCAGCACCACCACCACCACCACCAGCACTCCCTTGGCAGGTGAGGCCGGCCTCCGTGTCACTCTCGCTCATCAGCTCGCTTCGTATTAGTTATTGTGCCGATGGATAGATTCGCTTTTCTCTAACGATTTTTCGTTTTGATTTTGGTCATTGGCTCTTTTTTCCAATTCCCTCCCTCCTTCGACTCTTATTTTCGGAGGCTACTTTACCGTACCTTTTGTCTCGCCTACCCCTTTGCCTCCCTTGGCTCCCATTCATTGCTTTTAGTAGCTTCGAAGTTTTAAGCGTAAGAGCACAGCCAAAACGAAAAGAGTTTCCCTCTCGCGTGGTGTGCACGTGGTGGTGAGTCTCTAGCCTCACAGTTACACACGGCATTTTATGGTGCCGTCATGTGGTACACAGCCCTACTCTTTCTCTGCTTCGCCCTTCCCTTTTCTACCCTTACCCCATTTTTCGATTGGGTGAATTCGAACGAAATCGAATCTGGCTACGATTGTGCGAGTCACGTGGAGCGCGCATAGTTTTTGGGGTGTAATTAAAGCGCTCAATTGTTTTTCGTGTTTTTAGAGATGAGCACGCTGTACCACCACGCCAAAGCACCATATATGAAGGTACCCTTTACGGCGTGCGTTGGTTCCCATTCACCGCAGCAAACGCGCTCTAGGATACACTTTCCTTCGAAAACAATTGCAGCACAAATGAACCAATAAATCCAATGCGATACGCTGTCCAAATCCTGTGCGTTCGCGCTTGTTCCGTATTTAGCATGAGGGAAGGTCGCATTCGCGCCTTTCGCGGTCCCATCTATTCATCCCGCACAAAGAAAAGTGGAACATGGCGGGCACAGGCTCGCGATAAATTAAACTACCTTTTTCGCGCGAACAGCTGTCTTCCGATGGTGTGTGCGTTGATGACGGAGACGACGGTGGATGGCGGTCTTTTGGTCGGTTCGGTCCAAAGCAAAGGTCACAAGTTAATCCTCACAAACTCTCTCACACACACACACTCTCACCGACACAGGGCACTGGCACAGACATAGAGCGGGGTTTTTTTCTCCTTTTCGCTTCTTCACTGGGGGCCCCCTTTCCGCTGGGGGCTTAGAAATTGCCAATGCTACAACTACCACTACTATCCAACAATTTCGGCCGGCGGCGGATTTTTCGCGATCGCTTCTTTACGGTCACTCCGGGAGTGACGAAAACCGAACCAATGACTTCATCGTGATTGCTCGTTTCGTTCCGTTATCGGCCACCGGGAGGAAGCTGTGGTAGCGTCACAATTTGCTACGCCTCGCGGTCACACGCACTCGAAAATGCACACACACTCACACACATACGCACAGCGGACGGCACACCTGCAACTCGCACAAATCACACACTTGCACACGGTCAAACTGTGCGGCAATTTTTCGAACCGGCTACAAACGCTGCAAAAAAAAACAAAGGCAAGAGATAATTACACACTTTTTCCCCGTCGCGAAAAACCAAACGGATCATCGATCACTTTCTTGGACCGTGGGCTGGGATACTGGCCGGTACGCATTGCCAATTCTCACCGGTCTCGGCAAAAAAGGCTTTCTTCAGAGGCCGCCCGTTTATTTGCTTTTCTTGCTGGCTAGATTTAATTTGTATTTATCACTGTTTGAGCGGTCAATTTTTTTCTCTCTTTCTCTCTCCCTCTTTCGCTTGTTCAACCCTGCGCGTATTAGAAACTCTATTCACGGCACGCCAGGAGCTTTGTTTTTACTCGCAGCGAGCAATCTCGGTTTGGCGATCGTACGCTAACAATGCACCAACAATGCAGCAGCATGGCAGCGATGTTCCGCATTTGTATTAATATTCATTTTCTCGAGAGAGAGAAAAGCCACTACTAGCTCCTTAACTTCACCCCATACCTCACGCCAACCGAAATGGAGATGTTTAATGATCCACTTGCAAGCGCTGGGTTGGAAAAGAATGGCAATGTTTCACGTTTGCGCCTTCCACTTCGTTAATTTTTCCCTCCGTGTTTGCATGATAAAGATCACATTGCACAGTGACACCGTTCACAGTGCTGCTGGAGGTGCACATCCGTCTTGATTGCTTGTCAATTTGCTTCCAGGCTTTATCACTCACTCAAACTCGCACATTTCACTACCGCACGAACTAGATCCGCAGGAAAAAGCTGTCACACATTCTCTCGAAAATGTTTTCTTCATTTGCACTGCGACGCGACGCGATTCTTTGCTCGATTTGCCAGCAACAACAAGGGCCACAATGCCGTCGGTGATAATCCATGCGGAATTTGGTAGGAATGTACCGCCACTAGCGGCACTGGCTTAGCCGCGGTGACCCAGTAAGACGACAAGTGTCGCACAGCTATGCACAACCGTATTTCGCGTGTGTCTGTGTGTGCTTAGATTAGCGTCCACGATGGTGCTTTTCATCGCCGGATAGGGAAGACGCGTGAATAAACGATGATTGGTAGCACCAGCAGCAGCACGAGCGGGTGAGTAATAGAAATGAAAGGGGTGAGTGGGAGTGGGGTGAGGTTAGGAAGTGGTGGTGGTACGAGGATGCGAGACAACGGTGGGGGCTGCACACCAACAAAGAAGACGACAACAAACGGCGCACGCTAGAAGAGCACGAAGAAGAAAGGAAGGAAAAACTATGCACTGGTGAAAAAAAACGTTATGTTGATGTCGTACCTCCAGACCGACTGACCGAGTAATACAGTATCTCGGCGTTCCCAACCGAGGACACGTTCGCCCTCGCTCTGTTGCAATGGGCGCCCGAACAGGTTGGGTACCGCGGGCACTCACCGAGGCGGCAGCAGCCAGCAGTAAAACATCCGAACGTCTTCGAAACGGCGAGATCGTGTACCCCGTTACTGAGAGCAAACGGCCGTATCGAGAGAGCGAGAGAGAGAGAGAGAAAGCTGGCACACGAAAGTCACCCATCGCCATAGCAACGCGGCTCGATCCCGGTTAACGGCGGCGGTAACTCGCACAGCAACGGAAGACTTCAACGAGCGAGCATGAAACGAACCTTTTGCGTTCACAGCACGATCGGTGGAGCTTTCGCAGCGCACCGCACGGGCACGATGACGATCGATCAGCCAGGCCAGTGGTACACCGCTCGAACAAAGAAAATGTCCAGCGGCCTGGACGGGCGTGTAGAAGCGAGCGATTTTAATAACTGTTTAATAAGCGGCTTTGGGTCCGAACCATGCGAAAACATGCTTAATGTTCGTTCGAGGTAAAGTAATGAGGCTCGAGTGCAGTATGGATTAAGATAACATTTGAGTGCACTGATTTGCTCTCGACTCGGTCATTACGAGAGGAAATCTATTACTTTGCGCGCGCAGAACAAACGAAAACGTGTGACGCTTATGAAATCGACTGCAATGGAAATCATTTTTCAGAGAATCACGTCCATCATACGTGCAAATACACACCGGTTCCAAAAGACTTACTCTTTACTTGTATTTTAATACCTTCTTCGAAACAATGCAATGAAAAAAAAAAACAAAAATGCATATTACGAGGAATATTCAAGCTCAACCAGAACGATTCAAACACACATCAGTGAGCGCATAAAAACTGTCCCTGCGGACCACCATGAAGTCACCACCCGGAATGTCACCGGAACTTTCATCGTCGTCTTTTATTACCACCGAATGGTCACCCCTGGGTGGCGCGGCCATCGTGCAATTGCACCCGGCAATATGTGCAATAAATCTTTCTTTCTTCTCGAAAAACTCGCCCTTACCCAGAATGCCTTCCCGGTCCAAAGTAAACAAAACCCTGCGCGCAGCCGTTATCGGATGCCGCGACGTACGCAATTAAATAATTGACCGAGATTGACCCCTTTTGCCGCCATGCCCGGCGTACCCGGTATTGCAGGAAGAGAGTTTTGATTTATCCCTCGACCGCTCATGCCTGTGCCCGTGGGATGCGAGCAAATTAAATGCAGCGTGTGCTGTTTAACCGCAACACCACTGCCGATCAATCGGGTGCGCTGTTGCGTATGCAATGTGCGGCCGATCGATAAGCAGTCTTGCCATTACGGCACACAAATACCGATCGATTGCACGCTGCACTCCCGAACACCCGAAATGCAAGCAATGCACCCGGCTCCACTCGTCAGCGCAAGCGAATGTGGCTGCGGCGGCGAATCATGAAACAATAATCATAAACGGAAATTTCTGTAATTTTATGCAATAAAATGAAAATACGTTTCTCGCTTGATTGGCATATCATTGGGATGGGATTGGGAACTGCGCCTGTTTGGCGTGTTTCGGCGTCCCCGCCCCCTCCCACTTGTGCATTGCCAATCTCAACATCAACCCGTTTTGTTGCTGTCGGATTTTTGCATCGATTGGCCTTCCCGGTATCCGCCTGCGGATGGCTGATTTGCTCGCGCATAATTGATCGAGCGGCCGAGCTGCGTGCGTGCATGGTGCAAGAATTTATCACTCAATTCCTGCAAGTCAGTTGTTCGTTTATCACGCCGTACAGGCAGAGGTCCAGTCAGGCAGGGCGGACAGGATTTTCGCCCAGTCTCCCCGGGCGCGATCCAGTCAATTTTCGTCCAGTTCTAATGCTCGTCGCCGTCGATCGCGCATCTCAATCTTCCGTTCCCGGCCCCGAATGCTGTTCATCAAAATTTGATCCGTTTGCAGGCGTCCGACAGTCCGAGACAACACACCATTAACGCACACCGTTCCCTCGAGCAGCTCCAAAACTGCGCCATCCTCCAAACGAAAGAGCATCGTAACGCAACGCAACACTGCATCGCTGCAGCGTCTGCGAAATAATGGAAAAACAATAAAATTTTATTGTTTCCCCGGAATCATGCACAATCGGCATCGGCAGCTGATCATTTGTCTTCATTTCGCAAACAAGAATCGAACGCGAAAATGACTCCAAACAACGACTCGCTAGGTAGCAGAGGGGGTAGGAAGGGGTGGAATGGGTACAGTGCTTACCGAGCTCATAAGTAAGACATAGTTTACCCATGATAAACATCGGCCCTTGAGTCGGAAGGCCCTATCCTGCACCGTCATTGCTCGTGCAGCGCGCTGGGGAGCGGGAGCCCAGCCAGGGGGGTGCAATTTATTTTCATCGCCTGATCGCATTTTTAGCTGTCATAAAATATGATTCATTACTCCGTTTTATTGATTTTTGACGCTTCATTAAGGAAACTTTCCTTGTTTGGCCATTGTTGAGTGCGAGTCGCGGTGCTGCTGCTGCTGCCGTTGCCATTGCCGGTGTGGGAAGGATGTGTTGCGGTGCAGCGCAGGCAGTGGCGCGTCACGGGCATTGCAGGAAATCGAAAGAAGCAAAAACCACTTGCCAGCGTTCTGCAAACGGCCGAGCGTACTAAGAGCTGGGAACGAAAACGAGTCGAATCGTTAAAATTCGACCCGATCGGTGTTCCTTGCTGTTGCGGGCGCAGAAGTCGCTCCTGCGCTAATTGGACTACTTAGGCTGCGCAAAGTGTTGCACATCGTCCGTTGGCCGCTTGCGCAAATAGGTTCGTTGTCGCGCTTGCAGGGAGCCTTAGGACCGAGGTCGACGGGTGTTGTCGGGCGGGGTAATTGCGTGCCCCGTGCAAGGATGCGATATCGAACCTGCGGTTAAAGTTGATCCTGTTTTGGGAGGGCCCGGTACGTCCCGGCTGGAATGCCGACAGTTTAAGGGCGGTTGTCGCCTTGCGGGTGTCCCCCCCGATGATTTCGGCAAATCATTTAGAAAAAGCCCTATTTCGGGGCCTCGGGTTTGCCATCGGGAATGGCGGCGAACGCCATTATCGGGGACAACGAGCTTCGGTGTGCTTGCAAGTGCGATGTTTGTCCCGGCTGTAAATGGTTGCGTGCTGTAATAATCATATTTCTTCGCCATCGCCTGCCGTCCAAAAAAGGGATCCTCCGTGCGCCGTATGGAGGCCGTACTTAAAGGGTACGAAATGTCTGCGTACGGTGCCGGTTTCGGATTTATACTGCGCGCTTGCTGGTTGTTGTTGTTTTGTTTTCGCTGCCGCGCATGACCCCGCGGGTACTGGTTTTCGGTCTTGTCGGAAGGCGTGCTCGTGCGTGCTCCTTTGCGTGAACAATGATGACTTTCAACCCTGATTGGTTCCTGCACGACTCGGTTTTCGGTTTGCTTTTATTGCCCGCTCGCCCTCCAATTGCAGGCTCGGGCGGGCGTTTTGCACTTTTTAATATTCAACCCCCCCGGTTTTTTGCGTTCCTCTTTCCAGCAGCAACCACTTACAATGCCGAACCTGCATCGACGTATTTTACATTTATTTTATATCTTTCGAGCGAGGAAATTTGCACGGGTTGTTTGCAGCAGTGACCTGCTGTAAAGCAGGACTGTTCGACCACATACAAAGGATACGCGAGCAGGGATTCAAGGGACCAAGTAACGATCACATTCGATCGTATGTTTTTTTTGCGAAACCGCCGTGCGCGAAGATTTATTCATGAAGTGCTGCTTCCCCCCCCCCCCACGTACAAGAGTTCGATATCTTGGTGGGTTGAAAAGTGGAACACTAAAATGTTCGATGGGTTTTTCACCTTTCAGATAACAGAAGCGACCGCGCCTGCCCTTCTTTGACCGTGCTCGCCTTATCTGGCTTCCTCCCACACTCACTCCCGCCCCACTCTTGAATGGCCAAATTTTGGAGCTCTTCTGCACGGCTGCGGATACGGATGCATCCTTCACCCCCGCAGCATCCCCTCTGGTCCTCCCGTTTTCCACCCTCGAAACAAAAACCAAACTGTCGCGCGGTCAATGAAGAAGAAACAAGATTTTCGGTGCAGATTTTGTTGTTGTTTTTCATTTGCTTGTCGCATTGTATTCAGCACCAGATATAGTGTGCACCAGAAAACCAACACACACACACTCGCTCACATAGTCACACACTTCTATACCTCTCTCTCCCCCTCTCTCTCACTCTCGGGGTCTGAGCGCTACTACTGCCACGGACGAGCAGGCGTCGCGGCCACCGCGTACCGTCGAAGGAAAAGCGAAAAGATAAACGCAGTCAATTAAAACTAAAATAATGCAATTAAGGTTTCCAACTTGCATTCTTTTGTTTTCACATATTTTATAAGCACCAGCAACGGGGTAGCAGTTGGACAGTCGGCACTCTACTACGGTAGCGCGCGCACTGAGTCTTAGTGTTTTTGGTTTTTGGTTTTTGTTTTGTTTTTTTTTTATTTGGTCACTGTTTGTCTTTTGCTTGGCCATAGGCCTAACCTTTGTTCTGGCTTTGTTTCCTGGCCATCTCTTGTTTTGGCTGACTTTTTTGTTTCCTCTTCGGGAGTGAATTTTTTCGGCTTTTCGCCCAACGTGAATGTAATCGGAATAATATTTCATGAAACTTTGTATAAATCTATCCACGGGACAAGCCTTCGAGGGGGGGGGGAGGGGGAATGCACTCCTTTTCCCCAACGGAGTCGTGTCGCCAAAACAATGTCTCCTCCCCCAACCCAGACCCCTCAGACGGCCAGACGGCCGGGAAGAATGAAATTTCTCTCCTCCGATGTTCGGCCTTTTCTCGTCACCTTTTGGTCGCTTTTTGACCTTTCGCCACAGCGACGGAGCAATGGAGGGTGGGAGAGGAAGGGCCGGAGAATTCAGTCATCAAATAGTCAAAACAAAACCAGGCAAATAAACATTCATCGGATGCCGGGCGAATGTTACGCCCCTCCTGCCACAGTTCCAGTTCCCAATGGCAGATCAGAAATATGTCAAGCTTCGTGTAACATTTTGAACCTACAAGCGCAACAAAAAGCGCTCGAAACAGCCGGTGTCATTTCAAAAGTGCATTCTTTACATTAGAGTGCGTCAACAGTGCGACCAAAGGGAACGAAGGGCTTCTTTATTTCCAGCATAATTCGAACAATGTTGATTGCCCTCGGTTTTATGTAAGCGCTTTTTTGTGGAGAGGGAAACCCTCCAAATCTGAGCCTCATTTATGCCGGCCCCCGCTGTACGGTTCGTCGCTTCAAAACCCCCTTTACGATTCCTCACGCCAAATGGGCTCGGCTGTCAACTGGCGAGTGATAAGCTACGAAATTTATGTTCGCTTTTTCATCGCTCCGAGTGTTTTTGTTTTGTGTTTGTTGCACACATTATTTACTTGTTGCACTTGCGGGCTTAATTAGAGAACAGATCACCCACTAACTGTTGGGGCCGGACCGCCAAAAAGGATCAAATGTCTTGCGCCGCATCCATGGCGTCGTAATTTTCCCTCCGCTAAATGGTTCGGCTTTTCCCTCGCTTGCAGCATCAACCCCTCCCCTGGTTGGTTTTGATTGTTCGCGTACGAAATTGGTGCAATGATCGTAAAGCATTCGCTGCTTGTTATCCTTACGAGCGGTAATGATCCTTCCCGAGGGGTAAGGCGACCGGCACATTTGGGCAGTTTGGCCAGCTCGATCAACGCTTCGATCGCTCGCGAGATCACGTTCGATCGAGCCAAAAATCCAGTAGCTCTGAGGTTGATCAGGGAAAAAACCGCTCCAAAACCACAAGTACCAAATAAATACACACAGACTTCCTCCCAAATGATACGATCATGTGGGCCTGTCGGGACACACACACACACACGGGGTTGAACGAAAAAAAAATCCACCAAAGCAACCGGTTTCCCCAAAAAGTCGCGAACCTCGCTAAAGAGGCAAAACGGGATTTTGTTTTATATGTTATTTTCCCGTTTTTACTTTTCTCGTTCGCTGCAGCTTCGTCGAATGCAACATTTGCTTTATTTCGGTGCCAATTCTTGCTCCTCCACATCCCCCCCCCCTGCCCCGCGCTTCTCCCCACCATCGTTCTGTCCTGTAATCGCCATTTTATATCGATCAACTGCAGAATGCATTTGCCCCACTCCGGCACCATCGAACGCCCTTGCCGAAAACGGTACGTCGTCGGGGCGAAAGACGAATCACGGAGGGAGGTACGAAGACACCAGCAAGAAGCAACATGGTCACCACCACAAAAAAGTGGTTGTCGAAGCAAAAATGGTCCTTCCCGGGTTACTGATGGGTGGACAATGGGGCAGAAGGATCCCGCGAGGAACAAAAGGGACGGACATTTGAGTCATTTTATGCTGGTGGCTGCTCTTTATGTAACCATCTCACTCTCACGTTTGTCACTCGACCAGGATCTATAGCGCGGGGGCACGACGGCCACAAGCGCAAAACGGAATCTTCAATGCCCGAAATCGAACGACACGCCGCTCAATCCTTCTCGCTTCCTTG
The DNA here is from genome assembly GCF_016920715.1 of Anopheles arabiensis. NCBI lineage: Eukaryota > Metazoa > Arthropoda > Insecta > Diptera > Culicidae > Anopheles > Anopheles arabiensis. Next base: position 2,364,751 of record NC_053517.1, on the reverse strand, counting down.
CTTCCCCGCCCGGTGACGAAAGGTGACGAAGTTTGGAAAAATGCCTCTCCAGTCGCGCGTTGTCAGATTCGTGGGTTGTTGCTGCTCCTGCTGCTGCTGCTGCTGCTGCCGGTGCAGTTGCTGAAGCAGCCACACAATGCCGCTGACACGAGACCACGAATCTTCTCCTGCGGTGCGGTTCGGGCGTTCGTTTGTGCGTTGGTTTGGTTTCCTTTTTTAAATCTCCCTGCGCACTCCAGGAGAGAGAGATTTTTTCCGCTGCTTTATTTTCTGCTGCTTCGTGTGTCATTGCTGCTGCTGCTGCTGCTGCTGCACTCACTCACTCACAAGCTCATGCGGGCTGCACCACACTGGAGTTGTGTGCGTCTTTTAAACTGCATATTTATTTTTTATTGCGAGCATTTTGATGTCTTCGCATAAATTTCTGTTTTTATAAACTTTCTCGTTGCTATCGCTATCGGCCACGGGGGTTTGCTGCAGGTTTGATTGCTTTTGCGCTGGATTGGGTCGGACTTTTCGGTGGCGCACAGTTTGTACGAGCGGTTGTGCTGGGCGTTTTGGGACAGGTTTGGAGTTTTATTGCACCGTAGCTGGTTTGTTGTTTTTTGTGTTTTCTTGGTTTTCGTTTTGCACTTGCACTCGCGTTTTGTTTTGTTTTGTTTTCGGTGCACCCACACACACACACGCACACGTGCGACAAAACGCTGTAGACACGCATCATAAGGCAAACAAGTTTCAGCATTAAAATGTTGCTGAAGGATGGATAGGGTTGTAAAAACGCGAACCTTGTTGCTGCAATAGCTTAATGAGGCCATGTCCCGACCTGACCGGAATGGGAATCGAAGTTTGTGCGCGCAGGAGGTTAAAGTTAAGTCCTTTCCAATTAAGAACCTTGCCACAACGGTGGCCATAGTAAAGAAACAAAGTTATATTCGACAGCAATGTATTAGTAAATTACATTTCTTCAGCAAAAAAACGCATTCCTTCCCTTTTGTCTGCTCGTGTTCTCTTATCATCTCGCTTGCGGCGCCAAGCGCTGCAGGCCGTCCAAAGGTAAACAATTGATTATTCAGGGCGATAAAGTTAATTAAAACATCCTTGATGTTATTATACCCGTCCCGCCCAGAACTGGCGCCCAATTTCGGGGTGGAAAAATTGCGCTCGGTTGGGTGCGGATCGTACCACAAAAAAATATGCCGCAAGAATCGAACCACACCGACGCGGGACCACCAACGGCACCGTGCCGAGATTTGGGCTTAAAATATTGAACAAATTAATTTAGCTCCAAATAAGAGCGTCGGTTGCGGGTACGAGGCATGTATGAAACTTTACGCCCTTAAGATGATTTAGTGCTTTTGCTTTTGTCGGCGAAACTTTCTTATTGTGTTAAAGCGTAGTCACAAATCATATTCGATTGTGATCAGCAGCATTACGAAGTATTTATTTGAGTTGATTGCAATTGCGTGAACCGTGCGTGTGTGAATCTTTTTGTCTGTTTCCCAGTTCAACCGGAGCAGTTTTTCTCATCCCGTCCAGCGATGTGGGTGGCACATCGCTGGAGATTAACAGTGAGCAAACATAAGCCCCAAACCCATCATATTTAAATGGACGTTTAAATGCTTTACCATTTTGCCAACTTCTGCTTTTCTTGCCGGGCTCTCCGGGCATCCTGTTTGGCAGAAAGTGTGGTCCGCTCGGTTGCGTTTCGTCGTGGTAGGTAGAAGTGTGAAATTTACACATCCAATGAGCCGAAATGAAATACAACAAGCCTCAGCTGCTATTTGGAGCTTACTTTATTCTGTTTTCCGCTTGTTAAAAATGGCAAGAGCCGCACGAATGGTCCAGCAGAGGTAAAAAAGAGACACCATATCCTTTGCCCTGAGACCGTTGGATCCGTGTTTTCTCCTCCGAAGGCTTCGGGCGCTTGTCAGGAACAATTTCACCAAAGAGGCAAACCGCATCTAGAGAAACCCCCAAATTTGAGGTCTTTGGACCTGAGGTAAGCGATCCGTGTTGTGTTTGGCTGCTTCTTGTTTGCTCCGACGGAGGAGTCCTGTCTTCGACGAGTAGGATCCGCATGCAACAACAAAAAAAAACCATCCATCCTTCGTTTCCAAAGTTGTGATTTTGTTCGGGGCTCGGGACGCGTAGTGCAATTTAGCCCGCACTCGCCTTTTGTGATAATCGTTGGCAATTATTTTACACCGCGCTAGTAGCCGAAACGCTTGTCTCTCTGGCTCGGGATGCTGTTTTGCATACATCTGCACCACCGGACACACGCAACGGTGTCGGGGCGAGGGCTCTGTCAATCTCGGCACCCCCCGAAAATCCCTTTTCAAAAAACAATCGGCCAAGCCCTGCGTGTGTTGTACACGCTTGACACGAGGTGTGCATGTTATTTTTACCCGAATTAAACGCCGTCCGTGCGTATCGGGATCACGGCGGCTTTGCGGGCTGCCGCAAGCTGCTAAGGGCCTCTTAAGCCTCCCGAAACCCAAACCCGAGCGGTGGGTCACAGCTTGATTGGTAGTCGGCGTTTTAATGTTAAAGAGTTTAGACCACTTTTTCACACCAAAAGTTCACTTCGGGCCGCATTAAGGCGTCCGTTTTTTTGTTGTTGTCGTTGTTCAGTGCGGTCGGAACGATCATATAAACACCCCTCCCCCCGGGGGTCGTTCAACGTGGGTTCGTGTGGTCGCTTCATTGTACCATTGATTTTCGGGGGCGCTGCATCGCTCGCGTCCCCGATCGTGCGAACACTTTTTAGATCATCTGCTTGGCTTTTCTCCCAGTTTTTTGTTGTGGTTGTTGCTGCTGCTGGTGCCTGGTTCAGTTATCCGGCCGGCTTGAAAGCATCTACAAATAATAATTCGAGTGCCGGAACGCATGGCGTTGAGGTAGCGTAACCGAAAATCCCTTACCTCATCGTAATCATCTTGTATGACAGACTGAATTGTCATAATTATGGCAATTTGCGTTAATTTTTTCCTTGCTGCTCGTGTTCTGTTTTTTCAATGCTCTCCTGCGCCCCCCTTGCCATCTCCGAAACTCCCGAAGAAATGTTCACTGGGTGCAGGTGAAAACAAATTCATTGCAACGTACGGCGAGCAAACGTGCGAACCTCGGGGACCACACGCATTGCTGCATGTTCAAAGCCCATTTCGCGAGCCGTCGCAAGCTGTAACGAGCATCGGAAACGTACCGAAGAAGTCAAGGATCAAGGATGAATTGTAACTTTGATTGTCGATCGACCTGATCAAGTTTGATCAGAGGGTCAATTCGCTCGCTAGGTCTGGTGACTCGATAATGGCTTTGCGAAATGAACCCACTCAACAACGCGAGCAGTTTAACTGGTTTGCAGACGGACCGAAAACGAAACTTGTGATTATTTCATTAAATTTGATCGATTCAATCGATCGACTTTTCGCCGGGGTTTCGGATAAGGTCAGGGGGCTCCTTCAGGGCAGACACACACCGTATCCGACGCGTACGCGTTATCAATGCCAAGGTCTTGCTGTGCTTCGACCCGGTCGGCCGGAGATTCGGCCGGTAATGTCGGCTTTGGTCGCGATATTCAATCGAAGTGTAATTTACGATGTGCCATGAGTACACACGTTAATTGCAAACAACGCGCCAGCAAAGATCCAACTCCAGAGATAAGCATCTCACGGGTGTGTGTGAGCCCCTGAGACACTGAAGACATGTCCTGCACTTTTGCCCTGCCGAGTCGCAAGACTTCATTCTCGGTCAGCGAAATTATGATAACAGCAGCGAAAACATCCTTGATCTCTTTGGTCCGCCAGGAACGATAATTAATGTCTCGCATCAGTGGCTTGTTGGCGGAGCTAAGGAGCTTTTAAATTGTTGCAATATTGGCTCGCGGGCGATGTGCGACGAATTTCAATTCGGTTCGATCGCCCCGTTTGCATTCTGGTTGTTAAACATGGGTTCCTCCTAATTGGGTCATTAAATCGGCCAGAAACGGCGGCGCAACTCCACACAGGACGATCGGTGCCGTATCGTCTTTGATGTATCATCGATAACTTCATTTCAGTTCGGCGGACGGGACCACTATAGCCTGCGGGATATGAGCCAGACACTCATTTCCTTCTTCAAGGATCCTGACAACTGCGCCTGGTCTGTGGTAGTTTGTTTTCTGCTTCGCTTCCGCCAAGAATGTTGTCCTCTCAGGGGGGAGTAGCTGTCGTCAGGTTTTGCTTCATTCCTCGCCAATGTTGATCGGGCGCTCGCTTCACCTGTTGGCCAGCTCGGGTCTGATAAACGAATCTAAATAGCGCTTGTGACAACACAAAGAACAATTGTCTGCGGGCGATTGGACCGCGGTCGTCACGGCGATTGGGGCGGTAGCTGCGAAAGGCAGGATCCATCAGCTTTTATGTCGTGTTTTATAATATTTCCTTTAAATAGTGTATAATAATATGGTGGTGTCTTAAAACTGGTTTAGGCGGGTTCCTTCTGTCCACACCTCGGGGCTCGGTGGAGTCGGAGCGCGGTCGAGGTTCCCGATTGCCGGAAAGAGTGCCTCGATTTCACGTATCACGCTACCGACCGCAGCCGCTGAGCAAATAAAGGCTCAAACGTCAAAAACGCGACTGGGTCCGGCACACAAAAAAACTTTATGCACACACATGTGCATACCCTGGCTCGCCGTCCCAAGTCTGCATCGGTTGAATGAGCCACGCAGCCCCTATAAAAACCAAATCAATCAAGAGCTAACAAGCGTGGCGCGTAACGCTAACAAGTCGAATCCGTCAAACCACCAGAAGCGCCTTGAAGCGGGGCGAGTGAGAGAGTCAAGGCCGTGCCGGTTAGGATGTCAGGCAGTATCGGTCCAGCCTAATGGTTTCGCGGGCGGTTTCGCCGCTAGAGGAGTCAAAATATTTCGCCAAGCGGAAGCGATTCGCCGCTCGAACCGGTAAAAACTCGTTTTATTCCTCGTGGATTAGCTTTTTTTTTTGTGTGCCTGCGTTCGGTAGGCTACTAGCCCGACCGACTATGGTACGATCATCCGGTGATCAGGTGGATTTAAAACAAATCAGTTTTTGGATTTTTTTTGCAACGCAACACACACACACACACGTAACACACACCGTAGAAGCCAGGGTTATTATCATGCTTGTTTGGTTTGATGGGTTGGCTGGTGGTTGAGCGATTGCCTTCGAACTAGTTTCGGGGAGGAATTTTGTTTGTTCCAGGAACATATTCTACCTCCATTTTTTGTGTGTGTGCCTCAAACCAACCAACTGGGCGTCGTTGTTGTTGTTGAATGCGATGTTTATTCATGTGAACAAGTGAGCTAGCACTTAGTGCACGGTCCATTTCTAAGCGGCCGCGTGATGTAAAAAATGGACTCCAATTATAGCCGTAACTTGATTCCTCGAATTCTCATTCACAGCGGGCAACTCTGCAACACTTTGCCCAGTCTCCATCGTGGCACGTCTTAATGATTAGCTTTTTATTTTATTTAGTTCAGCCGAGCTTTATCTAAACTCCAAAGCGCACGCATTGTATTTCTGGTCGTTTAATTTGATTAGAAAATTAAACTTTTCCACCAGCGCCGGGGACGGGCTGTGAGTTAAAGCTGTCTCATTAATCACTTGTGGGCTGCGAAATTCCACAGTTTCTGTGCCGAACAATTAACAACACGGTCGGGGGTGATCTTCAAAAGACTGACAGACAGCAGGGGAATTTGCATTTTTACAACTATTTTAATGTAGCATAATTTCATTGCATTTAAATAAAAGACGCAAGAAATGTTAAAATAATTCGCCGCAAAGGAAAAATCCGCACACACACACAGGCGCACGAAGTTTGCTTGTGTCAGGTTCCTGGGATTTTCGAGTCACCCCCTATCCCTTCGCAATCCACCCCAGAAACCGGCAAGCGACAACGTATCGAACCGGGCAGGGACCCATAAACCGCTAATGGCTTTCTACCGGTTATTCAACATTTAAGCATTTTCCCACAAGCGCCCACAGCATGCGCTACCGTAATGAGGTCACCGCGATATGGACGATCGATGTATGCAGTCGGTATTTTAATAGAGGAAATGCATTTTACAAACCATCTCGCGGGGTCGTGTTTGGCGGATTGGCGTTTGATTAGAAATTTCCTCCTTCTCGGCCGGCTTGGGCAACCGTGTATGAATGGAATGCTTCTTCCTTCGCGATCTGTGCGATCTTTAATCATTATTTGTGTGGTGTTGTTGCACCATTCAGCCCATTAGTGTGCGGATGGCTGCGGGCCTGAAGAAGTGAGGAGGATTTGTTTATGTAAAAAACTGAATGTTCCAATCGTTTCCACCCGCAGGCGCACGTGGGAATATTGCGCATTTGGTGTGTTAATAATTTAAGAGCGGAACAAAGCCATCGAGCGACATTCACCTTTGTTCGCTCATCATAGTTGCTTGATCTAAACGGTTTAGAAGAAGAGAAAAAGCCTCGCACACACACAACAGGTTTCACAATTGACCAATAAAACAATGAATGCACAATTTCTCTATTCGCTTTCGTGCGTTCTGTTCGGGCGCAATTCCCATCGATCATTCGGTTGAACTTTTGTAGGGATAAATTACTCCGGACGCGTTGCATGGCTAGAACTCAACACAATCGACTCATATTTTATCGATGTCTTGGACTTGGGCGCTCGGACAACTCCATGCCAAGGGCTGCCAGGTTGCCTCTGTTTGCCAATGTTATTATCCTTTCCGTGCAGTGGGTTGGACAGTCGGCTGGACTGTTGTCTGCAGTTTGGTTGAAGGGAATTCTGTTGCTCCCGATAATCTGACCAAACCACCAGCTTGGTCCGTTGATTGATGTATGCAACGGTAGCCGCATGTTGAAATTTCTCCTCACAAGAATCCGTTGTTCGAGCGGTTGCGGTTGTCCAACCCAGTATCAGTGCAATATATTTTCGTTAGCAGCTCGCGAAACGCGCAACAAATGGAGGCAGAAAAATGTGTTCCGAAAATAAGAACTTAATGCTGTCTGTGTCCAGTTGGCGGTATCTGTTTCTTTTTTTTGCACCTGCCTTGAGGTGTGTGTGATGAAGGAGACACAAGGCAGTGTGGGATCTTTATCAGCAGCGCACCCGATCTGCGGAGACCGATAAGACAAGCTCCCGAAATTTCACTCCACAAAACACATTTACATTTGCCTGCTATCTGGAAAATTTATCGATACCACAACCGTACAAGGCGTATTTGGGTTTTGCTGTTTAATTGAAATTAATTATTTCACGAAACTCAAGCCGGTCCGCCGTGCGGAATCTGATAAGTGGCCAATAATTGTGACGTTCAATTTATTACGCGGCCCCGAGTGTGCTGCCCGACGAAGAATATTTTGAATTCATTCTAATTAATCTGGCGATTGCTGCATTCCTGCCCGTGCAGCCCCGCCCTCGGGTGTCACCTCGGGTGGTGGTGGGGAGCCCAGCGGGGCCACCTAAACCAGCGTCAAAACGTTAAGCACCTTAGCACGTAAGCCTCGTTCTCTGCCTCAGCCTTTTAACATCCAATCACAGTCGCCTTGAAAACGCAACACTGCCAATTTGCAGCATAATTTACAGCGCTTTTTATCTCAAATAATGAAATAATCATTACTCTTTTGCAGGCCGCAGCCGCCGCCGCCCGGTCCCATCGACAGAGGGGGAGAGCCCTTTTCGTGGGATGTTTATCGGGGGGAGACCTTTTTTTTCTTGCGCGCGCGTATGCACTCCACTCTTGCTCTCCTTTTCGCTCCATTCTCACATCTCTGCGGTGGTGGCGATGCGATAATGCTTTTGTTTGTATGACGCGCGGACGGGCGAATGAGAGCAGCAAACCGGTCCGGAGCTCTGTGGTGTGGAGTTGCCACCGCCGCCAACCCGACCAACACATCCCGGAGGCGAAACGATTTGACAAGTGCACAGCGCACTGAAGCTGAAGCTGAAAGCCGTACACCCGCTTTGCGCCGCAGTTTGCTACACTTTAGTGCACCAACTCCCACTCTCCCGGGCGGCGGGGAGAGGGGTCGGTGGGTTCGGTCGCGGTGTCCCTCCGGGGTGGAGATAGTTTCTCATCAATATTCCACACATCCTGACACCCTCTGATCGGTCGGTGCAGTTGCGCCTTGCAGCGGGTTTTGGACGGGCCGTGTTATGATTTCAGGACGTGTAATTCACCTGATCGACGTGTCCGGGGTGTGGAACGGAGGCCGGCACACTGTCTTGATCGCTTTTCGATTGAACCACCGTAAAGCCCGGCGGGCAGGCGGATTGATTAGTCACTGGCGTGTTTGGTACACACGGTTTAAGTGTCGGAGCTATGTTTATGATACACAAGAAGCAATGCAAATGTATGTTGGTTTAGCAATTTAAATCTCCTATTTACATACACCGCTCAGCAAATTGATGTAATGCTATGAACGAGCCTGGCATCCATACACTTATCACCTTATTTACAATGCGTCCCACTATGATGCAATATTGTAACCGTTCTAGATCACTTCTGATCGTCGGTGTTTTGTTTTTTTTTTCTTTTTCGCGGCCCTATCGAAGAGGTCAATGAATCATGTACCTTCCCATTCCCCGTAAGCGAACCACATGTGGGAGTCTGTTGGCTGACCGATCATGCTCCACGTTGTTTGCGTGTGTAAGCGCTCTGTACCACGCGCGCGCGCCACAAATCGGTCAGTCACGATATTCTAAGGCTCGGTACATGCGCAAAAGGGCGGACAGCAAAATGGTAGCAGCCCTGCCGAGCGACTCGCAATGATCGTAAGATTTGACGAGACATGACAACCGTTCGGACAAGCGTCAGGTTGATCGCTTTGCGGCAAGGGAGAGTGGGAACGAAAACGGACACATAGTTCACCCTAAATCCATAATAGAACGCCAGCAAAGCGTGAATATCGAAATCGGATCGCAACATCGGACACCCCGAACCCCCCCACATGATCATGGCGCAGAATGGATTGAGTTTTCGCATATCGGCGATCGAACAATGCGCGGCAGCGGCACGGTTGACGGTTTGTTGGGCGACACCGGCCACTCTCCGACCGAGAGGCCGTTACGTAATGCAGCTCCGAATTGATTGATCATATGCACGCGTGCACGACCCGAAGGACAACGACGGGCTGGCTGTGAAGTGTCAAAAGCGCTCTTGGAAATAGAGATATCGATGGGGCGTGTGGCGATTGGATCGGTTCAGTTCCTGCAAACACCTTCCGGTCCTTGGGTTCAGACCATTAAGCTCACGGTCTCGCTCTGTTGTGTCCTTGTGTTTTAATTTCGAGCAACGGTTAAATATTTGCACTTAATCACCCATTGCCAAAACTGGTTGGAAACAGTGCTAATTAAATTATGCTCCCAAACTGACTCCGCCAATGATGGTCAGTTTTTGCATGGCCTGAAGCTTAAACCGCTTTAATACAAAGTCTGAAAATGTGTTTTGTTCCAGCTTCTCTTAAGAGCTGCACCGTACCGATTTTAATACGATTTGATCGTAGGCAATATCGTTCGTTTGTAGCAACCGTTAAGCCTCTCTCAAAGTACCGACACCGAGCAAGGAGGTTTATAGATATTACTTGCGGCTTATCTTACGGGCAATAGTTTTATGAACTGCCGTCACCCGTTAGCACATTAGCGTTTGAATTTATTATTTTAAATAATTTAAAGCTCCTTCGCATACTGCTTCCGATATCGATTGTCCGCCGGCGACGTGCTTTGATCGAGCGTATCCTTCCCGTCTCGGGCCATAAGCGAACCTCTTCAAATAAAGTACAATCAGACCCAGACCCTTCGCTTAGGGTCGCAATCATCCACTGCACAATAATTTTGCAGCCAGTGCTTTCCTTCGGGCCACGATTTTCTCGTTAGCACCAAGAACTTGTTCAGCAACAAGTGGAGGGCCAGAATGAGCCGGCGCAACACTGGCTGGCTGGCTGGCTGGCTCGCAACACCTGTCGTATCGGACCTCGCCCACCCCTGCAGGCTCTCATTAATGCATAAACACATGCAGACCAACACACCACCGTGCGGCCGGTGATCGACAAAAGACTGTTGCCAGGGCTTGGGCCACGTAACTTACCGCGCTAATCCCACGTTAATTAACGAAATCACTTTCATAAGCTTTAGATTTCAAATTTATTGCCTCGAATCGAAACCCCGACCGCACCGCAGCAGTGGACAGTTGATCGTTGATTTGCTGGTGCTGCAGGAGGGGGATGGGGAGTGGGGGGAGAGCGTACCTGCTCGGGGGCAGTTGGCAGGGTGTCCCATTTTAGCATAAAGGTTCATGGAAGTGGCCTGCCACCGGCCACTTGGAACCATTATCACGTGATGAAGGTTGTGATATGCATTTGCCGGTCAGCTGCATTGTGCACTGAACAGGGGAGGAGAAGTGGATGACGTGGGGCTGGCCCAGGTGTGCACACGGCGGACGACATGATACAAAACCATGTCCAACAGGTTCAACGGACGACATTAACGCAGTCCGCAGCATAAGACGAATGGACGCCTTGAGCTTTTGCTTCGCTCGCCGGCGAACCTCATTCTCGCCCCAGAGACGAACTAAATCAGCATAATCCTATGCTGCCGCGACACTTGTTGCACTCTCCCTTCTGTTGCACCACCCTTGAACGGGGACGCTTATCGGGACGCTCGGAAAAGTCATCAGTAGCGAGCGAGTGCACGAAAGCTCCTTTGCCCACAAGGGGAACGACGACGACGACGGCGGCGGCGATGCTTTTGCCAGGAACTTGCACACGCGCATCGAGGGCATGACCCGGGCCCCGCTTCGGTGTACATTTGGTCAAGTTGCGTACACAAAAAAAACAGTACCCTTCGCCTCGCAAATTCGCCTTCCTTCGACCCAGCCTGCCCCATGCGACACATCGGTAAGCTCATAAATCAAGCAAAATCTTAAAAACAGTTCGCCAGCAATGGACCGCACTGACCTATGCACCTACTTTGTGTCCTGGTCCGGTCGGTCGGTCGGTTGGAAATGGGAGACTTGTGGGTGCGCAACACATCTCGTACACACCCTCGGCCGCCACGGGGTGGAGCTGTTGCGCCCTAATAAGTCTGCAGGGGTGCCGGGGGTGTAAGCATCGTGTTCGCTTTTGCTGCGTCGGTGTCGGTGTGCGGTCATTTGCATTCTCTTTGGAGTGCAGAGCGATGTTTTGCTGTGGCGTGCGTTCTTGCCAATAGGGATGCAGGGGGTGGAAACATTGGCAACTGAGCCGAACAAGTGCAAACATTATGCACCTACTTTATTTAATGAGTTTGGACAAGGTTTGGGGAGCCTTTTTTCGAATTGAAATGCTGCTTCGATTGGCATTGGTGATCACTTGGACGCTGCTCAACGTCTGCTAATAGCCAAGAATCATAACATTTAAAGTGTCTTGCTAATAATATAACATTTAAGCATCAAGCAATCAAAAGGAGGTGCAGAATGCAGTCAGTTTATCTCTCCGTTCGAATCATTCAATTTTAACAATTTCACAATGCACCACCCTTGTGCTGGGCAGCGCAAAACGTTAAAGGAGCGCTGGGAGGAAAAGTTCATCCCAAATCAAATAACTCGCTCCCCAACCCAACCGTTAGTAAAGTACCGAGTCATGCCTCTCGGTAATGAACCGCTCCAACACCCTTCCAAGGGCCTGTCGGACGCTGTCGACAATGAACCGTCCACCACCCAGCCACAACAATTGATCAAACGCTGTGACAAATCGCGCCAATTCGCGCCTCACTGTGTACGGCTAAGGAGTGGGCATTGCTCGTAAATAGAAACTACTTAGACCGGTGCCACGGTCCTAGCGGGTGGGTATAAAGTACCGTTCGGAAACAAACAAACCTACAAATCATCGCCGGCAACGAACGAAAAATGATCCCCGCCACTCTCCCACAAACCAGGAAGGAAAAATAGGACATTCGAGGGCTTGAGCCGGCTTATGAGACGACTTTTGACGCGTTTAGTCGGCGGGCCGGAGATTAACTTCACGAGATAAATTGTACACGGTCAATTCGTTCCACAGTGGCAGTCGAAAGCCAGCTCCAGGTCCGGTCGAGATGCACTTGAAAATATGCATCACTAGCCCAAAATCTAATTCCGCTGGCCTTAATCAGTTCCAAGGAAATAATCTCTAATCCTGCCCGGGTTGAAGAATGTGTCCGGTCTCAAAATGGTTGCAGCACTTCTACGCCCAAGATGGAACACATTTCTCCGGCTGAGGTTAAGCGCAACCCCCTGCCAGCTTGCAGTACAACCGTTTAAGAGCTTTTTGTTAATAACTTGGCTTGTTTCGGGGTTTTACGAGCCTGTTCATATTTTTCCTCATTCCTGTTTCTGCATTCTGGCGTCGCGTTCTTTGCGTCAACTTGTCAACTGGTCCCAAAAACACAGAACAAGATGAGGGAAATGAAACGACTCCACCCAAGTCAACAGGACACAACAGGGGGCAACAACCACTGCAACGGGAAGTTCTACGCAATTTTGTATGATTTCTTTCTCGTAAAATAGCCATAAATATTTATAGACCTTCGCCGTCGGAACGAACGAAACAAGATATGGTAGGTACATTTTAAGTACCGACGACCCTGTTTATGATGGCTCCAGCCTGCCGCAGGCTCTGACAGCTTCCCGACGCCAGAAAGTGGAGATTTACGCACACAAAAAAACAACTCACACACTGGCATTTGATTTATGCTCTACAGTCAATAGGACCGGGCTAGCACATCACCGACCGGGCAAGAGGGAAAAATCCATCCTGCGATCACGTGCCAACGCAATTATCGAGCGTCTGAAACATTGGAATCGTTCCCGAGGGACTCCCGGTGCACAATTGCGGCGTGTTTCGATTACGATTGGAGCAATAATCATCGTCACCGGGAAGAAGATGCTTCGGAGTCTGAGACGGCTCCAGCGAAGCCCGCGGGACGTTAGAAATGCTGGCGTCACTATGGATGTTGACACGTTCTAGTTAACGCCACCGGCGGGGGATAGAAATCTACACTGCAACTCAATTTTTTGTGCCTTCGCGCGCAGATCACGGGACGTGATGCGACTGGTAATAATTCGCGACCGCCGACGTTCGACAATTACCGGCCAGATTTGGGGTCAACCATTAAAGGAAGGGATTTAAATAAATTACTAGCAGTGGAGTGAGTTTTTTCCATCGTTGTTGTTGTTCCTGCGCGGCCTGGTCGGGGACAAGGTTCCTTTAAGCCGGACTCCGCCAGTTGCTGGTGGCCTCAATGACTCAATGAAGTCGCGAATGCGGGGTAAAAAGTTCAAAGTTGTGCCGCCCGTCCGGCCAGATCCAAGCCAGATCCCGTGCGGAGCTCGTTATCTTAAATGCTCAAAAGCCACCTTCTTTCTGCCCGATTCCGACAAATCTACAAATTGTCTCGGAAGCTGCGGGATGCGGGATCCTTGAATTGGCCGGCCACGATGAAGACATGGGATTTGTTTATGTTACTAATTTTTCTTCCCTTCCTGCTGGACTGGGAGGGAGATAGGGCTGTGTGTGTGTGTTTTTTTTTCCTGGTCTGTTTTGTTGTGCTGCCTACAAGCTCGCTGGCATCCCTCGAATGACTTTCTTTTCATTGAATGTTTTGTGCTTCCCAAATGTTTCGATGCTGTGCCGTCCAAGTGGCGGGTAGCAGCAGAAGGTGAAGAAAAAGCGAAGGTACATCAACCACCGTGCACCAGAACCGGTTGTCCATTGCCCAGCGGTGCGCGGTGGCTACCGGAATGCGGCGATGCTGTTGCCTGCACAGCACGGTCCAACCACGGAGACCTGACAGCGGTGTCATTGCGGCCTCACCGCTTGCTCGATAGAAATCGAAATGCTAACCGAGAGCAGCTGGAAGCGCCCGAGCAATGGCATCGACTCGTTTAATAGATGTTTATTTTTCCTAATCGTCAGTAAATTTCAGCGAAACATAATTACATTTTACACCTAATCGCTTTGCGCTCGGTCGGGCTTTTTGCTCCGCTCGGATCGATCGATCGTTCACACAGAGTGCAGACGCGGGAACGAGGCTAAGAGTGCGGTTTCGGGGGTTGCAAGAACGGAGCGATTAAAAGGTGAGCAAGGTCTTTCGGCCAGCTTAATGGATCGGCGAGCGGACGAATCGGAATGAATGTAAATTAAACGCGGGTGAGGAAATGCCACAGTGTCTGCTCTCCTCGGCGGGCTGTGGAATGTGTTCTGAATGTTTGTAATTGGGTGCTCGACAAACTGCACGCACCGTTTTGATCGGCTGTTCGGTGTATGTAGAACGCGCGCTTAACATATCATTCGTGTTCGTCTGCTCGTAAATTTCCCGAAGCGAGCGCGGCTTAAATAGGATATTCTTAACATTTCTTTTACGACCACTTTCCGGCTTGTTCTGGTTGATCGGTTTCCTCGCTCCACGGTTTCCACATGCAAAAGGCATAAAACCCATGCTGCAGTCAGCCTCGGGAGAAGGTACAATCATTCGCACATGCTCACTTTCACTTCTGTGGCTGGCCCAATCCACCTACGCCGGGCGAGGGCGAGGATAAACCGGCCATCTAACCGTGACCTACAGGCGCCGCACCCAAAGCTCCACTCGCCACCGCCCTTTCCACAGGACAATGGTTGCAATGCAATGGGGGAGCATTTTGCTTTGGTGGTACAGCAGCCACGCCAATCCTGTCACGAGCACTAGTACCCGCGCCCGGCAGCAGCGTTTTGTCACGTGAAACGACGCTGCACGGCCCTTTTTCTCCTGCTCCCGCACACTGCGTCTTTCACTGCGCAGTCACTCTCTTTCCGCAGCCCCGGGGGGAAAACGTCCGGACGCTTCGCGCAGACAACCGACGACATGCAACACATGAAATGCAATTTATCGTACCGGGAGCATAATTTATGCACACTGACCGGTGGCCGGGCGTGGAATGTTGTTGAAATATTTAATAGTTTTTATGTTTCACCAGGTCCGGCCCACACAACACAATTTGTGTGTGTGTGTGTGTGCTTTTCTTTCTAACCATTTCCCTCGGCCGCTTTTCAACCTTCCACCTGCTCGTGGGGATTGGTCGAGTGGAACTGTCTTCCTTTTCGCCTCATAGCTCCCTTCCCATTGCTTGCTGACATTAGTGCTACGAAATGTTGCAGCTAATTTAAACGGAAAAATTATCATTGCACCGTCCCCACCCCCCACCCAGTGGGAGCTTTTCCACGCGGGGAGTAATTATCAATGCAAATAACCGCTTCAACCAAAACCATTGCCCATCGTTCCAAACGGTTTATCGTGCAATCTGCCAGGGGCAACAGCACACCCACCCCCAAATGGCTAGCAAACGGTATCATACTGTAGCTCTTTATTGTTATGCCTCATGAATGTGAGAAGCACAGATATTCATTTCAACCCGGCCGGACCCATTTAAAATGAAGAAACTTCGAATTTGCTTATCGCGCGGCGTTCATCGTCGGCGGTTGTGTTTAAAATACCAAATTAAAACAAAATTAAACTAACATTCCGCGGTACAGCAAAACTGCGGCTCGTCGTGCCTAACTTTCCAGTGCCAGGGTTTAAATTATACACGCACACAAACACACACACGCCACCACACTCCCTCTCGGCATGAGCGTAATGGGCGCGTTAACTGAGTCCATCATTTGCATCGATTCCGCGGTACCGGCCGTGCGGGCAATACGCAACGCGCATCCACCTTCCGGTCATGGAGTCCGATTATGAGTCTTACCCGGACGGACGAGGCCTTTCTCTCTGCTCCGAGATGTCTCCAAGACGGCGTTGGTCCCTTTTTGTCGGACTTCCAGCTGAACGGGGATCGTAATCGCAAATTACACCAAATCGATGTGATGCGGTGTTCCGTGTTGCTTTGTGTGTTTATATGCCAGGAGGAAATTATATCTTTCCTACAAGTCCCGAAACGCACACACACACACACACACACAAAGGCATAATCGCACCCCATCCTGCCGGTCCGCCAAGGGGTACTTATTGATTCTTCGATTAATTGAATTTCCTGGCGTGCGGAACGGGAAGCAGCATTGGCGGGACGGTACCAGAAGCGCATCCCTCATTTGTAGAAACAAACAAAGAAACAGACGCATAATTATGTTCGGACCACGATCTCCTTTCGCCTTTGGTGGCTGCTCCCCATTCCGAGGGTTGGAATATGACGAACATCAATTGGACAAGATTGAACGCAATATGCGCACGACGGGTTCGGAGCAGATCACCTACGGGAGTACGGGATGGACGGTGCCGATTGTGTAAGCATTACCACGCCAAAAACCCAACCCAAATAGCGGCCCCACATATGCGGCGTGTGTTGGCCGGCATTGCGAAAGTAAGATCGTCACGGATCGTTTCGCATTCGGATAGAACCGTGTCGCTGCTTGTGTCTTTTTAGCTCCCGTTGCCCAATTTGTATTACACTGTTGCAACCAATTGTAAGCTACCATCAGTCGCAGACGGCAGCATTTCATCATCTGGACGTATTAAATTCGAATAAATCATTTCACTATTATTAAGTAATCAAAGGTAATGTTTTAATGCAATGGCTGGTGCCACATCCTGGTATCATTTACCACAACCAGTGCGGTGTGTGATGCGCGCCCAGCAGGTGAGCTTCGATTTGTTTTCGGCGCGCCAAACCGTTTTGCTCTGATCGCCGGTTTG
Organism: Anopheles arabiensis; assembly: GCF_016920715.1. Classification (NCBI taxonomy): domain Eukaryota; kingdom Metazoa; phylum Arthropoda; class Insecta; order Diptera; family Culicidae; genus Anopheles; species Anopheles arabiensis. The sequence continues at coordinate 2,348,071 of NC_053517.1, read as the reverse complement.
CCGGGCGGAAACGTGCAAATGGCTCTTTATCACTGTTCTCCGGGAGGTTTGCTTTTGGAAGCGATGGAAACCCCACCATGCAGCTGGTTCCCTCAATTTTTATTCAATTATCATTTGCTCTGCTGCATTTGGACGCAACGTTCGTTTTGATTTTGGTTCCTGTTGACTCTGGGCCGCCTCTTGCGAACTGTAACAAATACGTTCGTTTATTCGTCGCTCTAAATTCAAACACATTCGGCGCCTCAAATGATCCGACACAAATTATTTCCGCATTCAAAAGATAACCGTTACCACTAACACATCGTTTCGTATTCGAACACGCTTCGCTCCGGTGTGTCATTTTGTAAATTCAGCAGCACGGGCACGGGCGGTCAAATGCTAACGAAGCCGAACCTTAGTTACGCTCCGCCGGACAGGACACACGCGGCCCACACACTGGGGTCGTCTTTGCCAGTGGAATAATGCGTATAATGTACTTGTACTCAAAAACTAAAATGCAACAACGCAAACAGCGTGACACTTTCTAACACAGAAAGGTGGAAATGGCGTTATTTTATTCAACTGCTGGAGCCCATTGGTGAACTATTTTATTGAACGTTTATGCAAAACGGTTCATGCTTTCTGCCGCTGTTGTTTGAATAAAACTCTTCCCAGCGAGACGCTTCACGGATGATAATTGGCTGCATAGCGAATGCACACAAAGAATTAGCAGATGGTATCCCTTCCTGCTGTTAACGTTTCTTCAGTAAATCTGTTTCCACCATCCAGTAGCGATCGTTTTTCCGACATCTCGTTAGCGTCTTCCACACGCCACTGGTCTTTATTCTTACATTTGAAGCTGCACATGACGACGAGACGAGACACCCATAAGCACACACAACGCATCGCACACACACAAAAAAGGAACAGCCCCTACAGCGATTAATAGAAAGTGACAGAAATGAATTATTTTCATCGCGAAAGCATTCCTTCCATGTGGGCCCGCTGCGCGCGGATCTCGGAATCCGAAACGGCAGACCCCCTGCCCCACTACCCCACCGTAAACACCCACTTGTGGCCCAGGAAAAATCTATCCCGAGCGCCAATCGAAATGAAAAATCATGAATTTTTCAGCAGGGAAAACTCGTTCGTGCGTTGCGATTAAAATTCCGCCATGCTTCTTTCCTTATTGGGCGCTCGGGCCGCCTGGTTCGGGCCGCCAGCCGGACTTCACGATTGATTAGACTCTCGGTGCTCGGCGCGCTCGGCAACACGCTGCGAGCGTTTATTGTGTGCGTGTTTGTTTTTCACCGCACCGCGAGGTGCCGTACGCTTCCAGGAAATGATTTGTCTGGTGGAAATTCATCAATGTCTAATAAAGTCTTTGCATTGATTAAACCGGTACGCAGCGCCGGTTGCTTTAACGTGTAATTAAATCTCGATCGCATGTTTGAAGAAGAGTTCTCCAATAAATCTTGCGCCGTTTAGCAAGCCAAAGAATGGTCGATCAAGTATCAACTCCAACGCTTTGTGGGTCGCCACTTTTACTGCCCCCGAAAAGGTATCCGATCTTACCAGAAGATAACCTTGCGCGCTGGAATATCTTTACCGACGATTTATTTATTGACATTTACAACTTCTCAGTCAAGCGGTAAACATCCGACCAAGGCGCTCTGTTGTAGCTAATAAAAATGCTTTTTATTGTGGCTTACCGCGCTCGCGTACCGTATTGACCCGGAGGCAACCATCGCGAACTCTCGGCGTGGCAGATTCCAATTGGACTGGGTGTGGTGCTGCTGGGCTGGGTGCCTACCGGACGCACTTACCCAAGCAGCTTACCGTCCCGAATCGGACAGGAAATCGTAAACTATATCAAAAATTTGTTTTCGCTGCTACTAATTAGAGCACTTGCTGCTGCAGCTCTTATCTTGATTGTTATAGTCCATAATTACAATCACACACGCGTGTGCGTTGCGTTGCGTCCTTACCTCAGTTCTTACGCAACTAGGCGGTCCGATACGCACTCTCGCTGCGTTTTGGCGCTGCTCCCCTTTTCCATTGGCTAGCCCAAACGACCCAAAGCTTCCCTACCGTGCCGCCGCAACGCTTTCAAGCGCAAAGAATAGCGCAAAGGTCCTTCTTCATCGTGCAGTCCTCCTCAGCTACTCTGCCACCTCCCCCTCCGACATTGAGCTGAACGGTTTTTGTGTACCGTGCAACCATAATCCGTTGCATGAGATAAGGAAAAGATTTATTCCTGCTGGCACTCAAGTGCCTTCATGCGGCTCTCCCCTTCGCCGTGCTCCCTTCGCCATCTTGCACTGTGTGCCACACTTGCACACATGTATCCAGCGGCCGAGCCATTCTCTTCGTTGCATTTTTCGATTTTCGATGCATTTTAGCCATTCGTTGGGTGTGAGTATTTGTGTATGTGTGTGTGTGTGTATGTGTGTGATTATCGTTGTCGTTTTCCCCACCCCTGTTTACATAAGAAACAATCGACTGCATGTGAAGAATTTCATCCTTGAGTGCAGTTTTTTTTGGTAAACTCAATTACTTTCACTTTTTTCGCGCAGGCCGCGCTACCAGGCCGGCTCTGAGGTGAACCTCTACCTGTTTTACTCGCGGCAGCGTTTTGCTTCGGTGATCCACTAGCACCCAGCGAGAAACATTTTCCTCCCAAAAAAACCCGCTTCACAAATGCATTATTGGGGGAATGATTTTGTCAACTATTCAACTGCAAAACTATCACTTGAAGGAATAAGACCTCAATCAATGTGTAACACTTAGTATGTACAACAAGCACACATACGCAGAGAGCACCACTGAGTCCATTCGCACCTTTTCCATCATCTATCGCCGTACGATTGCGTGACACAGAACCCGCAGCGTTTTTGAGGATCGAAAATAAATTAATTTTAATCTTTACGAGCTGGGACCAAACGGCAACCAAACAGCGCAACACCACCAGCACTCCAAAGGAATGCATCCCACCAGGCCGGGCCCTCTAAAAATGGCTACTTTATGACGTCCCAATATGCAAACTGTCATGTCATCGGCGCTGTGACACTAAGCAGCAGGAATCACATTTCACCACCTGCCGCTGGTCCGCTTCCCCCCCCCCCCCTTACTACCTCACCATGATGACCTCACGCAAACTCCAAATGCATTTTGGGGAGTTTGTTTTTTTTCGCCCCGCCGCCCTTGCGTCCTGCTCCGCTTGCGCGCGTTCTCAATGAAACGGCTTAAACAACATGCCATCAACACGCAACCTTCCGGTGCCCGGAACATGCGGGTTGTTGGGAAGCTTTTTAATTCCCTTCCCATTTCCCTCGTTCCCAAACACGCAAAACACGCAGTTCCCGAAAGGCGTAGGCCGGTGACAATTGACTCGTTGACAACTCGACATCAACCGAATGTAAATTGGTCCAAATATCTCGGGGCATTCGTGCCCAATTACCATCAACGTTTGCATTCGACAGAGTTGCATTCGAAAACGAAAAAACGGAAAAAAAAGCACACAGTTCACAGAAAAGTGCGGAAAGGTACGAACAATATATGAATGGATCCAGTGTGCCTATTCCTGGTGGGACCAGGGTCCAAACTCCCCCAGGGACATTGTAGTGCTGATCTTGATTTTTATTTCGCGCAGCCCTACTCACCGGCAGTCCCAGGAGCTGCTCCGCAGCGCAGCGTACAAGTTTCGGTTAAAACGCGATCACTCCATCGCGATAACAACCATCAGAAACACACACACACACACACACACACACACACCGATCGACCAGCCGGCCCAAAATAAAAAGCCCTCGCTAACGGTATAGAAATTGTTTTAAATCGACGCCATCGGTCTTTTATGTGCGGCAGCCACGTCAGCGTGACCGCCAGGTCGGGGCAACCGTATACCGATGGGAGCTCCCAAAAACAGAAGCGAGTGCGCCGGAGTGCGAAATCGAGGGCGGAGAAGGACGCGGCGCGCGGCACTAAATGTAATGCAGCATCCAACACCCAATTCGCGACTCGGGGTGTGGTTGATTAAAGTTCCGTCCATAATCGATATTTTTGCACTGTGTTTGCCTCGAGAGCAAAACATGATCGCTGTTGGGAGGGAACGCCGGGAAGCCGGGGACGGAAACAGGCAACGCAGCACGCGAAATGCTTCATCGTGCGGACCCCGCTGGATGGATGTGAGCGCCAAAATCACTTATTAAGTCATTAAGAGATGCATGCTCTCGATACACGTCGGCGGCGGCACATCGTTGCACTTTCGTGATGCCAGCCTGCTTTGGGAGCAGCGCTTGGCGCTTGGGAATAGCGTCTCCGATCCCGCCGCATGCCACTTGTGAACATTCGAAATTTGCTTACGTAGCACCCCGTTTCCAGCTCGGTGCCACCCGCGCACCGCACCAACCGTCCGCCTATCGGTTCGATTTAATCAGTGGTTCGGGCACAGGACGAGCATGATTACACAGCCCCATTGGTTTGGGTTTTGCGGCAAATTCGACTCACGGCACGATCGAACTTCGGCCTCGGTGATAACAATTATTTGAGTAATGATGTTTGTTTTTGCCCAAACCATACTGCAATCCACCGGTGCATGTAACAGGCCCAGTTCTTGTTTGTGCTACAAAAAAAACGGGGAACAAAACACTTCACACACTCACTTCATAATCGTTTTAACACACGGACACCAAACATTATGCGGTAAATTGCAAATCGGTTCTGCTTTCCAAATAGTGTGTGTGTGTGTGTGTGTGATGCAGCTGGTTTGATAGGCTGCAGTAGGCACGACTTGCCCTTTTGCCAATATTTACCTCAATTCACTTTGTAGCTTTCAAAGCAGCATTTAAAAAATCAATTTTCGCAGCATAACGCTCCTTTGGTGGCAGCCTGTGCCTGGCTCTTCTCACACTGCTGCAGCTACAAATCTCGTTATGCCCCTTGAGTCTGTGTGTTTGTGTGTGTCTGTGGAACTAATTGCTGCGTGAAAAAAGTCTGTTCCCGTTGCATCCTTAACCTCAACCTTGACTTACGACCGCTGCAGCAGCAGCAGCAGCAGCAACACAACAACCCGTCCCATCGGCGCAAATTATTGGAAATAAATCTTATCTTCCTTTCGGGATGCCTCCTGCAGATGCCGGTTTCTTCCGGGCGCAAACGAGGACGTGTTGTTGCTCCCGTCCGTGGGCGTCGATTACTAACTGTCCAATAAGGAAGATTTAATACACCTCCAGCAGAAGTGTCTTAGAGCTGCGATCTTGCGACAGCAGACAGACCGTATTTTGGAGCATTTCCCAAACTGTGACCCTAGATCGGGATCACAGACGCGCGCGAAGGAAGAGGTGGAGGAGGAATTGAGAATGTGTAACATTGATGGATGTGCAGCGGAACGTGAGAAAAGCAGCAGACGCGATTCGTACAGCAAACGGCACTCCAGTTCACCTGCACGAATCGAACATTTATCTACACTTTATGACACCAATCGAACAGCTAGTTTGTCCTTCCGGGGTAGCGCTGGAGTCGCAAGTGGAGTAGCACGACGACCTCTCCCCCCAAAGAGCACTCCCGAAGCACACATAATTTCTAAATACGTTTAGCGCTATAAATTAACTGCTTCCTACATCGATTCAGCGTCTCCCGTGCACCTGGAATGGCGGAGGGAAAATCGGTGCTCGCCGTGAATGCTTATCAACCCTAAATATTTTCCATTTAACAGATTACGACGGTGGTGTAATTATTATAAACTCGTACCATACATCATCGTACGGCCTCCGTGCGGGGCAAACGGCGGGTTTTTATTGCACTCTGCAGAGTGTGTGTGTGTGGGTCCCAACATGGCGGGAAGAAAAAATTAAGGAAGCACCACCAACGACCGCAACAAAAACACCGTTAAATTAACGTTCGATAGATCATCCCCAGGAACGCAAGCGAGGAACAACCCCTATGCCGTTTGGCTGCATTCACAAGCAGTTCCCTTCGGTTGCGCCGTCCCGCTTGGTGCCTCACCGGGATTGGGGACGTTTGTGGTGTTGCGTACGACAATATTATCACCATCATTAGAAACCATTAAGACGTGTTTAAGATAGTTAATCAATCCATTTCTCCTCGTCACCTCGCACGATCGTGCAGCGCTTCTTTCCGCTACGGCTTGCTCGCATCCGTGCTCCCAAAAGCGATCAATGATGATGATTATCATGGGTTTGGAGGAGGCAGGCATCTCCTCAAATCCTCTGGTTCTCCCGGGAAGTCAACACATAGGAGGAAATGTTCAACCTGCTTCGATAGAACTGACTGAATGATGGCTGCAATCTCGCCGCTGAAGCGATTCGTTAACGCCAAGGCTCATTAGCGACGCGAGCTAAACATTCCGTAGGGACACTGGTCCCTTCCCCGACCCAGCGTCTAATCTTCCCATACTGATCGGTTGCGAACGCCGAGATTCCGACACGGATAGCTCATCCGACATATCCCAAGCGACCGACTTCCGACCGGTGTGGCGTGTGTGTGTCCAGTCCCCGCCGGTGACCATTTAATCCCGACAATTTTAATTGATTTTCCTTCGCTTTTCTGCCAACATGGCTGGAGGCTGGACTTTCGCCTGGCGATGAGAGAATATTTCCGAATCTTGTCCAATTAAAAGCCGTCGTCCCGCGCACGGATTGATGAGCTCGCCGGCCAGCGAACATCATCATCATCGTCGTCGTCTCCTATTTTCGACAGGTTGCGCTGACTTGCCCTGTGATCGGTCGTCGATCACTGTCGCTTGGGGCGCTTATTCGAATTATAGCTAAATCAACACTTTACACTTTTCACCGAATCCATCGAATCCAACGAAAACGAGGTGTTGAAAGATGGCGTTGAAGTGCCGGACAATCAGAACCCATCGATCACCACCACCGGGTTCGGTGTTGGGGTTCAACGCCGGTGAAAGAACGGCGCACTTACACCGGCCACGGCGCACGGGGCACCTTTATTCCCAGAGGTCAGGTTCATGCAGGAAGCCCTCAGCACACCATCTTCGGGAGGCGTTGCCGAGCCCACACTTCTGCGATGCATCCGATCCCGAAAGGCCAACTGCCGAGGGTACAACATGGAAATGAAGGTCAAAGTTACCACGACTCGGTCCCGCAACGGCTACACCACGGTCAGCTCATCGATCATTGGCGATCATCGTTCGCCAGCGCGTCGCGCATTCAGCTTTCCCGGTACGCTTAGATAAATTGTTTGATGTTCTCCCCTTGCGCGTCTATCGCTTGCGCCCGGCTTCGTTCTTTATGTTGTGGCGTGCTCCGGCGTTTTCTTCAAATGCCAGCCGGTACGGTTCGGGCGAACCTGCTCGAGCTCAAGTTTGCCCGGGCCCGACACACTTGAGCTCGACGAGCATCGAAGTGGCCCGTGATTTACCGTCCTCCAAATAGGGGATTTTACACGCAGACCCGGGAAGAACCTGCACACCAGCCTGCGAGAGCTTTCGCTTGAGGTGGTACAGCCAACTTTAGCTTCTTCGCTCCCTGAAGAATTATAGACGTGGTACAACGGCAGCTCTGCACAGAACGCCTTAAAATTGATGGGAAAAACTATAGACACGAAGTTATGCGCACGCTTTTTTGCCCAGTTACTCCATCTTGCACACGAGTTGCTGCATTCGAAAGTCCCGCGCTCGCTCTGCTTTTGCTCGTAGGTAATTAATTTCTACTCCTACAAACCGCTCTCTGCATGTTGAACAACCCGAAAAAGCCTCACGGAATGCGTGCCCACCGTCCTCGTATCCAGAGCTGGCTGTACCGTCGCAGTAACATAATATTCTGCGCTGTGCACTCCCCTGTCCCAGAGACATCCGAGCACTCTGACAGCATCGCATATAGCACTGTCACTTTGCATGAATACTATTTTGTAAAGCACAACCCTGGCGCACATACCTGGCAAGTCAGCATTGCTCAACCCTCACTTTATGCGAATCATCATAACGACAGCACTCTCTCGACATTCTAGTAATCTCGGTGGCCTCCGCGATAGGATAGCGTATCTTGCGGATCGAACTCGACTACACTCTGCCAATCGTTCAACTTTCGCTTGCACATTTCACAAATCTTAATTGGCGCTTAATTACAAGAATGTCTCCCGGCTCCGCACCCATTCCTACGCATCCATCTGACGTGCTGGCGGAGCGAGCCCACTCCGGTGGCACGAAAATCTAGATTACATAAGAACCCATCTCTGCCCATCAAGCTTCTGACGCAGCAGTACTTAGGCAAACGAGCACCCATTGGAATGTGTGCGCTTCTTGTCGCGCGCGATATCAGACGGCCGAGAGATGCTACAATGATGCCTTCGGAAGAGACAGCCACAGCAAGACATAGCCCCAGACACGTCGTGGGCCGTACGAGGGTGATGGCATTGCGAAACGTCACACACACACACGTTAGGCATTGGAGGTGATCTGGTGATCGCTGGCTTCGGTGATAGTTGCCAGCAAATGCGCCGATTCTCACTCGAGAAGACATGGCGATGCGCATTTGAAAGCGCATGGAAGTAAAGTAGGTAAACTACTTTTCGGTCCAGATCGGTGAGCCTCCTTGCTGCTGCTGCTACTGCACATCTTCTGCACATCGCGAGTGATCGAGTTTGTGAGGATGGAGCAGCAGACGGTTCAATGCATGCCATTTTTTATTTACGATGCGAGCGACATTTTTACGAGCTTGTCACCATTAGCTAAGCGATTGGGGTTAGCATACACATTAGTGCGCGGTTTAATGCGAAATCCATGCAAGGTTGCATCATTTGGCAGGAGTCTAAATTGTGTTTTTATTTCGAACCGACTGCAGAAAGAATGTTCGATTTCACACACACACACACACACGTTGACCAATGTGTTACGAAGGAATTCTTTCAGCTTGTTGATGTGATTTATTTGAAAATCGTTTTAAAAAAAAGGAAAATTTTTATTTTCAAACACTGTCTGCATCGGAATACGACGATTTTGATCTCGAGTGATCGAACAAATTAATTAAAAGTGTTGCTTATCCTCCCCTTTTTGTCCCGCTTTTCCCAAAAGGGATCAAAGTCGGCACGCTCTGAACGAACCTTACTGAAAGGGAAACCCTACCCAGGAAATGACAAATGGTGGCGTTGAAGGCGCGACCGGCTACACCTCTGTGCCGGTGGCGCTTGGCAACAGACCGATCGTTATTGGTCGCGATCCATCCATCCCCGAAACCGGTACACCGATCGAAACCGAAACGACCGAAACGACCGGCGGCCACACAAAACCGAATAAAACCGCTAAAACACCGCCAGGAAGGTGTGTGTGATTTATTGGCCAGTCAGCCTATGCCTATGCAATTCCGACACCGTGTTCCGTCCCCGGATGGTCGTATTGTCCGCGAGCGTGTCCGTGTGCGTCCGCACCGTCCGAAATTGAGTTCGAGAGCTCGCGTGGGCAATAAAACCGAGCAGGCGAGCTGCTAAACCTATGCCACAGACAAAAACTTGCCTCATTTTCGCACTGCTGACGACCATCGGCTGGGTCATGCAGGAAGGTTTTTGCCACTTTGACACCGTCACTACTGGTGGCGACCCACCCCACCCCAGTGCGGTATCCGTATTACACCCAGCGTGAATGGGAACCGGTGATGCCTTCGGGTCGTAAAAGTTTAGCGACGGGAACTGCAGTCGGGCTGCAGCTAGCCACGAAATGCAATTAGTAAACCAAATCAGCACCGCCTTTACACACCTTGGGACTCCCCCATCCCTGCGGCTGGATGAAGCATTGGATGGTGGCCGTCGCTTGGCCGTCTGTTTTATTGTTTCGTGTTTCATGGCTCATGAAAAAATACATCCAACCAAACGAAACACAACTATAACACACACACAAAAAACACGCGACACCAAAGTGAAAAAAAAGAAGTCAACATAACATAACGATGCAATTTGTCGCTGATGAAATATGGATGATGATGATGATGATGATGATGATGTTAGGGATTTGTTGAGCTCCAGCTGTTTCGTTCCTTGTTCTCGCGCACAGCCTTTTACTACATTTTTATTGTATATTCTTCCATTTATGTCGAGATGGTTAAAAGAACGCTTTCGAACAATATTCAACATAAACGCTTTCCATGAATGTTTGTCCACATTCCAGGTGGCCGCAGGAAATAAAGTGAGACCACTTAACCGTATTCTAATTTCATACGACCTTGTTGGCAAGTTTTCCTTTCCCACTATTACCATCAATCTGGCCGATTGGTGTGCACCGTTCTGTCGCTATGCACTTTTCCTCTGCTTCGCGCAAGCGTGCGCTCAGTAGCTCATTATCGCCAACGAAACTCGATGGCAATTATTGCACCACCACCACCACCACCATCCCCACCCCGTCCCATCACTGCGACAAACGACGGCTGGACTGGACTGCATTCCATCTCCCTGCCCCACGCGCTCACACTACTGCGCACTGCTGCATCGATGGAAGATGATGGCCTCAGCAAACAAGCATAATCACTGTCATTAACCGGAGAGTCTTAGATTTCATCAGCCAATCGACCCAGCATCCACAGCCAGACTCCGGTCACTCGGGCCTCCCTGTCTCCGGACCCTCCCCCAATGGCAGCATTTATCATCGCCGTATCAATCATCCCGCAAACCGTTTTCGATTCAACGGGTGACTAATTCGATTGAGCATAAAAAGCCACACTTACCACCCCGTGCATCGTCATTAGGCGTAATGTTATTGGTTAATTCTAGCCCTTCTTCCTGCTCGCCGTTTTTCCTTCGCCCCAACGCCAACGATCGATCGCCCGGGTGACGGCAGCCGGGCCAGCACAGGTGAGCTCACAAAGTGCAGTTGACAAAAGCACGAGCGATCGCTGCACCGCCAACTGCCTGCTATCTGTTTTCATCGATCGAACCGAAAGGTTAATAGAGATCAACGAGCGAGCTGTGTTAGGTGGCGCCATGAAATGCGCTGCTGCTTGTCACCTACTTGATTAGAGGTTCTCGTACGAAAGGGATTTAATTAGCTCGCTTCGCTCACACCACCCAGAATGTAACGCTTTTGCAAAAGGGGGTATGCAAAGCTTTCTCAGCAGCAGTGCTCGAGCGACAGGGAATTGTTCCATAATTTAATCAACAATTCGTGACGCGAATGATTTTCCGGTGCATTTCAGCTACTCTGCAGCGCTCCGGCTCCGGGACGGGGCGTACAAACAGTGTGCCATTGCATCCCGTTCGTTCGCTAGGAAGAGCGGAAGATTAATGACGTTCAACCGTCAGCTGGCTGTAACTGATTGGCCACGACGCAAGCAGCGCTCGTTTGTTGTACACATGCATCGCGCGTACCTCCCGGGAGGATGCCTGCAAGGAGGATCGCCTTTCAGCTAGGGTGGTAATGGATGCACATCATCTGCCCCCTGGAGCAGCAGCAGCAGCAGCGGCAGCGGATGGGCGGGTAATTCAATTTCTAGCGGCAACAACCGCTCAGCCCACCTCCCGCAGCCTCCCGTTCCCTTTCTGTCGAAGGCGTTGGTGCAGGTGCATCTGCAGACTTGCATTGCGCATTATTGAACTGTAACTACGCACTACCGAGTGCCTGGTCGGAGCGCCCGAAGCTATTCGCCCGGTAATTGAAAGTTAATGTACGCCGGAGGATCATTTTTCATACCGTACCCCGGTCGTGATGGGCAGTCCTGCATGCCCCAGCTGGTCTAGGCACGCCCCTCCCCCAGGTAACGCTAATGACGCGTAACGATCGTTTTGAAATGTGATCTACACCGATTGGGATCGAAGTGCACTTCCGTAAGGGATGATGCAGCAACGAACGATACCTGCTGCTACTTCGAGAATTGACGTTTTGTTGTTCTGGAAATTGCAACTTTTTCCTCTTTTCTCTGTGGTGGCCTCTTTTCAAATTCTTAATCCTTCATTCTGGTTACACATTATTCACGGATTGTTTTTATGCTAAAAAGTGTGCTCCGATCGCAACGCAAACATTTGCCTCTTCATCCCGCAATGGAACCAGTTTATGATAAGAGAGCCCCGTTACTGACAATGTCATTTGACACTCGCGCCTCGTCCGACCGACCGACCGACCGACCAACGAATCGTTTTGCTTTCGATACACACCGTCACCGTAACACCAGACAGATGCGTTACCAGCGTCACGATTGCAGGCAGGATTTATTTTTATTTACTGCACGCCCGGAATGTCACCACGGGTAAAAGGCTCGGGCCTCGTTGATGACCACAAAGACTCACAGCCGGGCAGACGCAGCGAAATGATAAACGAATTCTCCGAAAAACCGCAATCTTACAAATAAATGTTACCACCAACGATGACAACCGAAACGAGAGCACATCTCATCCTTCGCTTCGTTCCAAAACGGGGAAGTGCCAAGGAAGGAGTGCAACGGTCCTCCCCGAGGTGTAGATACCCGAGCACCCGAGGTCTTCGCTTTCAACGCACCAGTCGTCCGGCCGAAATGAACCGTTTTCAGCATTTTAATGGAATGTGTTTTGATTTATTTTTCGAAGTTTTGAAATCAAAGTGCTTTAACCTGATCGTGCGTCCTCTCTCTCTGTCTCACACACACGGATTGCAGCTTTTGGGCCTTTTATTCTTTAATTATGTTTGTGTACATCTCGAATTTGGGGGCAACTATCCCCCGACAAAAAAAAACAGCGTAGCCGTTCGAACCTACGTCATAGCTTCGGTCCTAAGCGGCCCGTCCCGTCCCGAACGGTCATAAGTGTCGGAAGCTGCTGAAATTATTACTCCAAATGCATCTAAACTGGATGAAAAATGAAAGCTAATGAGCGGGAATGCTGGGAAAGGAGGCGTTAGGGCATTTGCGTGAAATGGAAACGCGTTATTTTTCGTACCACAAGGGAAGTGCGAACAGCGCAATGAAGTGCGCGGCCGACCTGCGAGGATGGATTTTTTAATAGCAATGCTCATCGTAACCCTTAACGGATGGATCACAAATTGAAGCAGCAACGAGCGAGTGTTGTGGAGTTTGGAAGAAGCTCTTACACAAAACGAAAACAAAGTCACACACTAGAGCAAAGCAATTGCTTAGCTGAGTGCTTTGGTTCGACCTTTTTGGCATTTAAAACATGTCAACTTCACCACAATCGAGCAAGAGGGGAACAAATGTTCCAATTCTTTCGATGCTTGAATTGTGCTTAAAATATAAATAAAACCACAGGCCGATTAATTATCCTTCATCATGCATTCGCCAACAACAACAGCAAAAACGCACAAATTCGCGTGTGAAATTCTTCTCCCTTCCTCTCCCCCCCTTTCATCCGCTACAACTCAATTCCTTTTCAAGTCAATTCCATTTTCCGGACGGCAGTTTACAACATGCGAAAGTGCTTAATAAATGCTGCTGAATAAAATCTGCAACAACACCTCACCGGGGGGGAAGGTTTTTTCCCTTTTTTTCCTCGTTTTGCTCAATATTTTGCCTCATGCTCGGGCTATTTAGTTTTGCCATTTTTTCGCTAATTAATTTTCCATGTTTATTAATCACACTCTCCCGCTCCCTGGATGAAGCTAATCCGTGGGTTTTGCTTCTTTTTGTACAATGTTTTTTAGTTTTTTTCCTCCAATTTAACAGCCCGTTTCCTTCCGGTTTCATCCGAGCAAACAACAACCAAACACCAAAACGCAACCAGATGGGGTCGTGAGTCTCAACCCGTTCGCATACTCCACACCGTCCACGGCACGAAGAGGAAAAGTTCTGCAAGCAAGAGCAATAAATCTAACTCCCATTCACGCCGGTTCTGAACCACTTCTCTTGACTGATCGACACAGTGCGGGCACACGACCAACCCGAGCGCCAGCAACCGGTGTAATGTCACGTTTCAATGGAGAGAAAACGGGGCCCAAATCTACACAATCTCACCTCCGGATCGCAACCATCATCAAACGCCCGTGACACGAGGGGCGCCTTTGTGGTCGGCTTTTGTTATTATTATCATTATCATTATCAACATTGGCATCGTTAGGAATTAGTATCTATTTCCGCATTTGAAAGTCGTCGTTCAGCCCCAAAACGCAACCCACCAACCCGCTCCACCGCGAAACGGCAAGGGAAATGTGGTCTTTGTTGATCAAACGCGTCGTCTCAATCTAATTCAACCGTCGGTCTGTGGGGGTGTTTTTTACTCTTTCTCTGTGCAGATAACAATCCACCCAACCCACACCCGACAACCAAACCCCCTTTTGCATAGCAGTGGGTCTGCGGAAAATGCCGACTGCGTTCGGTGGGGGAAGGGGATGTAATTCAATGGCCGTCGCTGACTGTTGTTTCGTGAGTTTCTGTCATTTTCTTCATAATTTTATTTGATCTAGTGACAGGCCTATTAGCAGAGTGACAGAGCCTTTGACGGGGAGGAGGAAATGAGAACAATACGAAACCACGAAACCCCCAGTTCCGGACGGTTGAAAGGGTACGGCGAGCTTCTTGCTTTCCTCTTTTGCATTTTCGTGACAATCTGAGATTGTCTTTTTTCTGCCAGTGTGGGAGAAAGTTACATCAACATCTGCACAACGAAAAAGAACCGTGAAAACTAAGCCTGCTCAAAATAATGCTCATACTTGGAACGGAGCCGTTCGAGCTACTTGACCACGTATAATATATTTGCGTCACAGACGAATCTGATTGAACCGCGCGCGAGTAATCATAATGATTCATCAGGGTTTGTAAGACTCAATACACACAGCGCGCAGCGTAGCGAAAGCGATGAACTCACTCCCAACCGAAGCGAACGAAGCGATCCTACCTTTCCACCCCCCGGAAGTTGCCGTTTATCAAGCGCGACAACGCTTAATGGCTGCCAGAATGGTTGCTTGAGAGCTTCGTATTCAGCTGCAAGCCCTCCGTTCCGCGTGGCATTTATGCAGCAAACGAGGCAACAAGCAGGATGATTAACCGATTGCACATCCAAAAGACGATGCGCCGGGACGAGGCTCATCGGCAGCCCGCATTCTTGCCCATTTTCGATTTCTACTCCTGTGTGCCTATTGCCAGCGAGTAGTGCCCTGGTGCTGGTGTGTGCCAACGCCAACGCGCAAAAATACAATCAACCGACGCATGCCACATTGCACGGGCAATGGCTGCAGATCAATGATTAATGCCTGTGATGCACACGGGAGGGATCAGGGAAACACATCCGCGCACCGACGGAAGGACGCAACCGTTTTGACCCTTTGCGTCGTACAGGGCAGTGGCAGTAGGCAGAAACTATTTCGCATTTTTCGCCCGACGGACGCTTGTTTGATACCAGTTGACAGATAACCGGGGAAGGACAGATGCCGCTGCCTCGGACGGGCTAACGGGAAAGCATCGAGCAGCATGCAGAAAAGCTCACTGCGTTTGGGACCATGGCGACACATCCGGTTTGCTAATCTAGATGTTATTCAAGCTATTTTTGCATCTGCAAACCACATCGCCTCGCCGCTACTGTATAGTTAATTTTCGAAAAAAGCCTTTTTTTTGTTTCATGACCATCCACCGCCTCAAACTCAAGTTTTCGTTCGCATAAAATGCGATGTTCCTTCGCAGGCTCTACGATACGGTAGCTTCATTTGCCGCCATAACATGGGAGAGAAAACGGAGAACCGTAAAGTCATACAGCCAACACACTCCAACACATTAAACATCCGTAGCCCCCCGAACACCGAAACAGATTCAAGCGCAATCAAACACGGCTCAAAACAAACACGATACTGCTACTCTAACCTCATGTTTTTTTTTCCTTTTTTGTTGTTGTTCGGTTCGTTATTTGTTCACACTTATCCAAACGAGCGGAAGTACGGATTTTCCTTCCCTTTGCGGCCCATTCCCACACCATCCCCCGGTGTGGCGCTGTAATTGCACTAAGTGAAAAATCGACAAAATGATTAATTCCATCCTTCTTACGGTGCGCGAACGACCACGAGCGCCTCATCTTGACTTAACACCCAACCGCCAAAAAAAAACCCTCCCTCACACACAAACACAGAAACGCGCCGACCACTACACAAGAAAATACATTTTTCACGCTATTGTATTCAAACAGCGTTTTCCGGAGCGTTTTTTTGTGTGTCTACTTCTATGCGTCGTTTGTACGAAATTTTAATTCCGGCTGATGATCGTTTTAGGCTTAGTTAATTCAATTTTCACCTCGATCTTTACCACCGTCGCACGCTTCGTGTTCGGCGCTGTGTGCTGCCTTGATGAGCGAGCCGAGCATGATGCATCGCCTCATAGAGTTTGTTGATGTTGCCGGTGCTTCTGCTTTCCTATCTTCGTCCGCCCAACCAAAGGGGCCAACAGTTAGAAGACACAGTGCGGGGCTGCATTTGTAAATATTTGTACTTATCACAGGAATGGTCACATTTGAATTTATTTACTAGCTTTTGTTGCTGCTTCGCTGCTAGCTACACACGCCCACACAACAGTGCGCCGATAACGGCAAACAAAACCGGAAGCTCTCGGTCGTGAGAGCATTTCCACCCAACCACCCAACAGCAGTGTGACCGGGAGCAATTAGTCGAGATCGAGAAAGGTCGCTTCATCTGTGGCGGGGTGTTGTTAGGCGGTTTGCCGAAAATAAATATTTATGCTAGATTGGTCGGGTTTGTTTCACAGAATTTTGATTGCTGTTTAATGTCACGCCCCGGAACTCGCGCGGGTTGCGCACTTTTCTCATTGTGCTGTCGAGGTTCTTCGTCTAATTCGTGCTACTGATTTTCACTCTCATAACAACCGGAATCTTACCGGAATCTTAGGGACGAAAGGGATTCGTTCGGGCCTCCGTCTGCCCTGTTGTATTTATGTTACGCAAAACTACGGGAACTGGGTGCACACTCTCGAGCTGCTCACATCAATCAATTTCGTGCCGCCGTGGCTTTTTTCGTCCATCACACACACAAAAACAGTCCCGTGCGCAGTCCGACAATCCGCTGCCGACGGTGGAGTGATCATCTCCATCATCATGATTACACCGGCCATCATAATCAAGGGATTGGCGGGAGTGGAGCAGCAACAAAAACTGTGCACTTTTTTATTGACATCTTTACCACCCCGACCGGCGGGTACACATTGTAACGAGAGGCAGCTCGCCGTGCTTTGGCTGATGATATTTATTAAACAGCAAATGCACCACCGAGATTCGCGCGCACGAGCACACACACACCCGCGCGTTATGTCATGGTGAGGAGGAGCAGACTACCAATTACAGAGAGAAATTTCTGCAGACAGCAATAAAAGCCGCTTGATCCGTGGTAGGTGTCCAGCTCAGCTATCCCGGTGTGATTTATCGGCATCATATTCCGGCCCGCCAAAAGGGGTGGGGGGGGGGAAAGGATGTTGTAAAACTGCGCGGGGGAGAAGATTATCCCGCTTTTTTTTCTACACCAGTTGTTGACGCCAGCCACCCCACCGAGCGGCCAACCAACTGGAGCGACTTTATGGCCGTCAATCCGCTGGTCATTAGCCGAAATTGGATATTTTGAATACACTTTCTTGCCTGTTTTTGGTCACACAATGTGCACAATGTTGCTGGCGAGGTGATCGTTTTACGGGCCCCATCGTGCCAAAAGCCGGCTGTCCGATGGTCCTGTCGACGATGGCCAAGGTAGCCAAGGATGTTGCAGGATGCGCCCAAAACCGGACAGTCAGATTTACAATCCTGTTTGTTCGGGCAATTACATTGCAATGCTGACGGTAGTGACCAGTCTGCGAAAGAAACTCCGCGTGCACCCGAATGTATCCCAATCGGATGTGGTTCTGTGTCGCTGCCATCGCCAATACAGCCAACCCACGCTGGTTAAAACTGCTCCAAATTAGATCATTCTTTGGCCGACTTCATTCACTCATCGCGGCCACCCGCTCCAATTCGTTCCAGTTCGTTTCGTTGGTTTTTCGTCGGCGCTTCTTGGAAACGTCCGTCATCCCGCTGCGGACGAGCGTAACTCTCCGCACGACGACGCAGGCCCAAACTACGCCCGGGCGTAACGGGCGGACGAAAATTCGATTGATTGAAGCCTTACATCTGGGACAGGTTTGACGTCTTGATCGTATCCGGCCGTGCAGCCGAAGGTTCTTAGCCTGAGCTGCGCCAAGCAGCGGCTTGTGGCTGACCCTCGCCCCGTACATCCACCCACCCCATCCAGCCGAAGCGAAAACAAAGCGAAACAAATGCCCGCAGCCGTGATCGCCGTGGAAAAGGGCTTAAATTACGTACTTTGTTTACATTTTAATTGACCCAATTTTGCCGATGCTTCGTCGCTCAAGGTGAAGGGGCGTACGATTGCGAGGTGACCATCCACGACACCTTTCCGGAGCAGCCCCGGCAGCAGCAGCAGCAGCAGCATCGGGCAGCAGCATCACGAGCACGGCGTCGTCTCTTTGTGGGCCACGGCTCGTCGAATCTTCGAACCAATTGTGCACCACGTCCCACGACTCAGCCTCAGCCCTTCGCCGATCGTGCACGCCTTTTGAGACGACACGAGTACCTAAGCAGTGGGCTCCCCTTTTGCGACAATGAGTCAGTTGATTCAATTTAAAATGAAATCAATTTCAGCTCACGTTGATCGCATTGCCGACGGTGCGACGGTGGACAAAGCGAGACGACTTCGGAAAAAGTCACGTCCCTTTCGTTCGGCAGACGGTCGGAGTTCAATTTGGGTCCGGCCCAATCAGCATCATCCCCTTTAACAAACCAAACGTTAATCAGCGCAACATTCGCTCCGCCATCATGCTCCACACTCTTCCTCTGGCCCGTTCCGCAACGAGACCAGTGGGCAATTCTGGAGGACACCGAGGCCAGCCCCAGAGGCAGACGCGCCGATCTTCGATCGCATCTTCATCCGGCGGCATTCTGTACTACAATCAAAGTGATCGGTTCATAATCGGATCATCGATCGACACGACCGATCGCGCGGTGTCGTAGACGTGATCAGTTTACATTTTTGTTGGGGAAGCATGTTTTTTTTTTGTATTTTACAGGAAATCCACCCAACTCCCCTGGTCCGGTCAAACGCACGGGCACAATTTCACAATACTCTCATTATCATTGACCAATTTTTATTGAAATGAATTCTTCCATTTAGCTACGCTTCCAAAAAAAAACTAGCGCTCTGCTCCATCGACTCGGAATGCTTTATTTTATCCGCTCCCTGACCCCCTTCGAAGGTCACGACTGAATCGATGATAAGGCTCCGACATTGCTGAGCTTTGGAATTCTCGGTCCAACGCAGGGCGGGGTTGGGGCTCGTTTGGTTGAGGCTCGGTGAAGCGTGAAAATTATGTACTTACCAAGTACACTTCCTGCTATACGGCGGAAACATTATCTAACATCGAAAACCACACCGCACAACATATACTCTTCATACGCCACTGACGACGACCTTCAAGCAGCGCTGGGTTTTGTTTTGGCGCCGGAATTTTTAATCAACTCGCCTCCATTTGTGTGATTGTGTGTTGCTTCCCGTGTTCGATCAAGAAGAAACTAATGAAGAGTTATCTATAAAAATGTGACGCAAATGAAACGATCGTGTTGAGGCGAAGACATCTTCCATTAATGTGCTAAAATGTTATCTACCATCGTGGTCGATTGATCGTGTCAGCTCCATTAATCCGATGCGATAGGCATCTCATTTTGCTTGAACCGATCAACCCACAACAAGGACACGTGCATCATTTGCCAACATTCGATGTTCGTGTCTTTATTTTTGAAGCTCTCATTAAAACTACACGCAACCAAGCACTCCAATACCTCCCCGTACGGAGCGGTAGTTTTCTCAACGACTGATCCCATTTAAATCGTCTACAAAACTGCTTTTTATCACTTTTTTCCCTTCCCACCTGTCAACTTTTCCCCGGGCAGCTTTCACTGCAGCAACACACCTTGACAAACTGCTGGTGTGTGCATGACAAATGATACACTCCTTGCGGCGACCAGGCTTTGATCCTTTCCTGCCCTTAATGTGCCCGATCGCCTGCGCCAAAACCAAAACAAACGCGCTACCGAACGGTCCGATACTGCCGCCAGGGCGGGTGGCGTGAAACGATCAGCCTTGCGCGAAAGAGGGCCAGCCCACCGAGACCGAGTGACAGTAGAATGTCCCGGCTTTCCGGCCACAGTTCGGCCACCCGGATACAGTATCGTGGCAAAGTCAGTTGTCTAAAGCAAACATTCACGCAATTTACGCGCGTCCAGCGTGGTTGCTTGCGGTTGTCTCCAGCTCCCGTCCCGCCTTACACGCGCGTTTATTGTTGCCCGTGCTGTGTGTACCAGTGTGTAAGCTGACAAGACGCATTAATTATTCGATTCATCGATCACACCGGGCTGCCCTAGGGGTTGTGAAGGAGGGACGAAGGAAGGCTAGGTGCTTAGCGTAAGCAGCGTTACAAATCGATTTGCTCCGCAGGCCGTGGACGAGTGCACGTAAAATAGAACTGCATCGGTGCAAATCGTTAAACAAAAACAAACGCTACGTAATTGCCATTTCCAATTGTAACGAGAACAGAAGCGCCTGTTGGAGGTGGGTGGAGGGAGCGAAGCTTCAAGCTAAAGCACGGAGCTGTTGCTAATTATTTCCAAGGAATCGCTTTTCTATCGCCAGCCCGGCCCGCTCGAGCCCGGGAGCCTGACGAAGGAATAAATCATGATCAATTAGCGTGAAATAGGAATAATGCTACCGAAAGCGAAAGCCACACCACCAATTGCAGTGTGATTGTTGTGTATATGTGTGTAAGCTCCGCTGCAGAAAAGAGTGCAGATTAGCGTGAGGATCATGGAACCGTGCGATAGGAACTAACAATAAAATGGCTATTTGTTTGCATCTTGAACGTCTACCGTAAGACAGTAACGATTAATAAACGTTTAACCGGATAGAATTGGTGGCAGCCTTTCCCCTCCTAATTGGAAGCCAGCAAGTATCGGATTTCTTATCATTAATCCACAACAGGTCCTTGCAATCGACAATCAACCACACATTAAAATCACTTTTATCTGCCTGTATCAAGCACGCGGTGCGTTGCGAATTGTTCAAAAATTACAATAATTCAATTATAACGGTCTGTAATGATTTTTCCCGTGTTCCCTCTTATCTACTACGACATCGCGGCACATGGCGGGTGGCGCTCTTACGGTGACGGTGCTATATGACCGCTGCCGGGGACACTTTGTTCTACACAAACAGCTCTAGGACACTTGGGCACGGCTGTGCGCGTTCGCACGGCCAGAACTGAACCGCCCGGTGTCAGTTACGACCTCACCGTAATTATATAATATCTATCATTAAAGCATCGTCCAACTGTTCAACTTGCTCGCCACCCGTCGCTTCCTTGCGCTGCTGCTTTCGGTGCGTTCTTGAGAATCTGTTATTTTTTTCTCTCATAAATATTCAGATCAATCGAACGAATGTTGCAACTGGCCAGTCGGGATCGGGAAGAGGTGGACGGGAAGGCAACAGTGATGTCAGGTTATTTTTCCATATATTTTTCCCCATTCGCCTATTCTTTCTACACAGATGACGCGCACTGTCCGTTGACGGCGAATCAGGCCGGGGAACCGGTTCGGACCGCGTTTGGCCTCCATCGGGGCCGGAATGACGTCGGATAAGCCGAGCTCAAGCCTTGTGAACGCTGGAACCACCCCACCCGCACCCGGGCTTGTCCCGGGGAGTTTAATGATCCTTACCGATCCGGTAGCGGATCGTGTGCCGTTGCATCTCATATTTCAATCAATGTGCCCTGCACTATTAGCCGTCCAATCGATATCAGCCGTGCAGTAACGTCAGTTGTGCCGCTCGTACTCGATCAATTTTGCTCTGTACCAGGGCAAACCGGCCCCAATAAATATGTCATGTAGAAGTGGAAGTCTTGAGGGAGCTGTTATCTAAATAATGCAGTTTAACACAGTTGCAATTGGGTTTGTCTTTTTTTTTAGCAGTGCCTTTCCTGAGCTATTGCGAAAAGGCATTTAATATTCGCCAACTGAGTATCACGACTTGAACCATATTGAAAAGGGAGTTGGTGGACGATACAAGTCTCGTTGGCGCTTCTCTGAGGTGCTGAGGCAACATCTGGCACCGATTTCCCATCGATCGGATTGGTGGAATTCCTCGTTTAAGTTTCCCCTGCGGCACGTCACGTAACTTTCCGTAGAATGTCCAAGATGAGACCTAATTGGAGAAATAATAATCGCCATCATCTGCACATAAACGCGCCTATTTGCCGTACACAATCGGCACACCAGTGACCAGTTCCACGAGACAACAATTACGGATGAATGTCAATGCCACACGTTCTTTCCGTGCGATCTCGCCCGAGCGCACTTGATCGATCTTCATTTCGAATGTACGGCCTGCGTACTGTATCGGGGCCGCCTCGATTACACCACGGGAGAGGAGAAGCTGACTTTGGGTTGGGTTAGAATATCCACCCCGCCGACTTCCCACCGGCGGCCCGAGGGAAGGGCCAATTATGCAGTCAATTATTGGAATTGTAGCAGGAGGGAAATTATAAATCTCACTTTCACTGGTACAATAATGAGCGGAATCGAAGTTGATGTCATCGTACACGTGTTGCCATTTGCGGGCCAGAACGCAAACAAGTATGATACAAAACACACCGAAGTACGATTGCAATCGATTTAAACAAGATTATTATAAAATACGCCTCACGCGCACGCTCATATTAGCAAGCGAAAGTTTTCCCGCCTGTCCGCGCGCTCGAATCTTTCGTCCCGGTGGTCGCCCAGTACCCGCGGGGGTAAGACGAAAGTGAGATTTACCATCGCACATACGGCGGTAAGGCAGCATCCGTTCGACGCCCATAAAAAACCGCACCGTACCGTATCATAAATCTTGCCGAATGAATTATTCATCGATCGCTGGAAGCTCTCGGCGGTGCCCTACGCAACCGTACCCGGGCACGGGCGCGCAAAAAAGAATACAACCACAGCCACTTTGACGCGTCATGCGCTGCGTTCAATTCCATTCCAATGAAGTGGTGTGTCTCCATTTTTAGGCATCTCTATTGTTGGACACAACGAATCGCCCCTCGGCAAACTGCCGCCCTCTTCTTGGCGCTTTATCTTGTGTGGTAGCGTTTGGTGGCCGCCCAATCGCGTACAATGTTGATCATTTTGCGAAAAAAAAAGATCCACACCGCCAACCCGAAGACTAATGAACCCTTTTTTATTATTTCGTTCGCACTCGCGTGCGCTATCTGATCCTAGATTAGGTTTTCGCCTTACATCCACGACCAAGTATGCCTTGCGGCTGCGGGCGTTTCTACCTCCAAACACTAGCGAAGGCTTGCAAACAATACGGCCGGATCGGACACACGTCCACTATGGTCGGTTCGGGCTACAGCCGGGCTACAGTGCAGAACGATTGATCATCAACCCTTCATAGATGATATCAGTGTCAAAATATCGCGCTTCGAGGGCAACGAGATCAGTGGTTTCCACCGTCCCCGAGCACACCCCAACTGGAGCAAACCCGATTGTGCCGATAGGCACTGTATTAAATTGCTTACAAAGGCTAGGAGATGGAGGCCAGAGGCAGCAGCTTAGGCCCTCAACACTCGCATCCTCAAACTAGAGACACTAGTGAAGAAGGCGGGGAAGGGGGAAAAGAACACACTACGAGGACTCCAAAACTCCTTTTGAACGTTTGGCCCAAATTCCGTATGAAACTGTACCGATCAATGAATGGAAGATGAAATGTAGGTACAAAATGGCAAGTCTCATGTTATGCTCCGGTTTTCTTTTTTTTATGATCTCCCTCCATTACCAGCCCATAGAAAACGGATCAACCGCACCGCTCGCAACCGCACAGCATCCCCTCGCTGCTAGATGATGTCCATTTCAGTCATCGCGGTTAGGTTTGGCGGCTGAGCTTGGCTGAGCGCCCGGCGGCACGGGCACGGGTATGAAAAATAGCGCTCCGATCGGTCCATTGTCCTCGCATGAACATACGCCAATCGGGCACAAAACCGCCGCCCCAGAGTCCGTACAGATCATGATCGCCCCAGTGTCCGATCATGATGTGAGCATTTTTTTTTTTGTATCTGTGTGCTTATTGCGCACCGAATTCTGCCTCTCCTTTCAAAGCGCACTTTGTCGGTTCGTTCCCTGTTCTTTTTTTTCTATTCCGGACGCCGTCAGCAGCGAAGAAATTGAAACGAATTGTTCCATTACCTCGTTTTTCGCTTCCGAAGGGTGCGACGAGCTGGGCCGGGCGGGAACTGGCGGAAGGAATTTTGATGTTGCGTCACGATGTAGCTCCGCCGTCAAACGTCCGGCACCAAAACGTCCTAATCTGCGCTACCATTGAGCATATCTGCCCTTTAGCTGATATTCGACTCGTTGCCCAGGCCTGTTGCTGCTGCTGCTGCGTGCGGCGTTGATAAGGGAATAAGGAATACCGGGCGAAAGAAAGAATGGGTGAAGAAAATCGGCACCTCCTCCTTAGATGCTTACGAGGTGATAGCGCCGTACGATGTGTTTTTTTTTTTTGTTGTGTTCCTCCTTTTTCCACTCTCGACTCTCGACACAATAAAATCACCCACTTTTTGCTGCTACAATGTTGGCCGCACTGGCCGCATGCAAATGGGTATCGCGTGCCTGCATCGACCGGATCCAAGACCGGAGGCTCCTCTAGCGGATCAAAGCACGAGCGAGATAGAGCAACAATGAGCAGCACCGGCCTTTCGTGCAGACAACGTGCGCCCGATCATCGACGAATCAAACGCAAATTTTCCAATTATTTCCACCTAAAATACAAAGCCTGCCTGCCCTGCCCTCCCCAACGATGGACAATTAAACTGTGGGGGTGAGCGCTAAGACAGCTGCCTTTTGCAGGCAAAACGTGTGCGTGTGTGTCGCGTGATGGATCGTTGGCGTATTTGCATAGACTACCGTTAGCCGCACGGTACGTCGCCCCAAAGACGTGTTATTAACGACGCGCCGTATGCTTATCTTCACCCCCTTGGATCGCAGCTTCTGTAGCCAATCCAAACCACATACACAAACAGGCAGCAGCATGACGACTGAGGTGCGTGATGCGAGTAGCTCTCTTCTCCCCGACCACTTTTTGGGAGGGCATTATCAGTCAATAAATCACGAAGATTAATTTGTCTAACACTTTAAGTTTTGTTTGCTCATAATGGTGAATTGATGTGACTGTAATTGTTCATTCGCCTTGATCGGAAACTCCTGAAAGGTCACTGAAGGATTGCAAAGTCTCTGGAAGCAAAGGAAACAGCACAAATCTTCTTATTTATCCCACTTATTGATGACTGGTTTTGAGTACCCATAAAGTATAGCCTAACGATCCCGTCTTTTTGAGCCTCCCAACATCAGCAGTCCTGTACGAGACACCATCCAGTTCCGATCGATGAAAACTGACGACAGAAATCCCGAAACATGATACACATCACGATGAAGATGTTCTCATGCCCTGGTGACACGCTACGGGGATTTAAGAGCAACGTTCCCAACCACAACGCGCGCACCGTTTCCGTGAGAACTCTTTCAAGCTCCCCCGACACTAACCCCTCCCGCGTTTGACGACCAAACTCACAGAAACCTTGTACGAACTGTCGCAAGTCGTGCTTTGGCCTCCAACAAGCCGCACGCAGTCAAAGGTGTGACACGCCGTCGTTCCAGCGTACGGGGCAAGCTAATCTGTTTTTCTCCTCCATTGAATGGAGGACGAAATTGATTTGCGAAATTGATGCCTAATCGCTGTCTGTTTTGTGTGCTTGCGCCATTGTGTTTGCGCGGTTGAAGAAGGAAGTACCTCGCCCGACTCTTAGAACTTAGAACCGTGCAGGAAGTCGAAAACAATGCAAACGTTGTCTGGTACCGTGTCGCTGCAGTTTCGCCTTCTCCCGGCACTTCCACCGCCTTCAGGAAGCAAATGTCATACCGGGCCAAAGCGGTTGCGATCGCTTTTGTGGAAAGGTGAACTTCACCAACCACCCAGCAAGCGTAGCCAAAGTAACGATGAATCGATTAAAACTATGCGAACGAGATCATTATCGCTCGTAATAATGCAGCGCAGCGCACGTACCGATCAATAGCAACAAATCGTTGCTCCAACGTATGGTTCAACGTTTGCTAAGACCCCCCTCAGATGGCTTGCCTTCGTGCCTTCAATCGGGTCGACTGATTGGACCAATAAATCATCTACTAATTTCAATCAAAACTCATTTCCCCAATGAGCCAGCGCTTTTCGTGACAAACGCGATCAATCGATCATCGAGCTAATTATCAAAAAATCTCTTCCCGCGTTCGTGTCTTACACAGCGCGTTACACACACACTCTCTCTCCTCTTGTTCGAGTATGATTTGATGTGGACGTCCACCGGGTTTGGGAAGTAAATCTCTGGCCCCCACCCTGTCATGCTCCCGACTCGTTATTGATGAGTTAATAAAGATGTAGATCTCGCCACGGAGCAAGTAACGAAAAAAAAAACGACGATCATAATGACACGATCCTCGGTGCATATAATAACACGCCGGACGGACGGAGAAAGGGACGTTACCGCAGAAGCTCCCGTGCAGCCAACTGATTCCCTTTGTGCGGAGGATCGGACCACTGCCTAATGACAATGCCTGACGACGCCAAGCCGAAGCATTGACGGATCGCTACACCGCTGCCGCCTGCGCTTGGCCGATAATCGCCAGTGAATTAGCTCACTCAACCTGACAAAAGAAATCACCAACCCCTCCACTGACTGGCCCGGGTTTTGGTCGTATGATAAAATGCGAAAACTTACATCCCTGCCCCCAGGAAACACGGCCACAACACAACATATATCCGGCTGATGATGAGGATTACACATTGATGCCCCTTTTCTCACCAGGCACTAATTCTCGCACCACTGGGCGCACGGGTGCGTAATTTCAAGTCCCTCTATGTGCGTTGAAAAATGCGCAACCATCAGTCCCAAACGCGAACCAGCACCCGGTGCAACATCCCGCCGCTTCGCTGACGCGATGCCGGCTTTTACTTCGGCTGGTTTACGTCTTTACGGCGCCTCCACCACACCGGGCACGACGACCCCATGCCGGGTGGCTGCGCACAGTTTTGGGCAAATATTTATTTTGCCTCTTCGCAAAGCGATAAGCGAAGGCTCCTTGGCCGCCATGGTGCCAATTTTCGGTGCAGCTGAACGCGAACGAATAATGAAGAAGGTAATCGGGAAGTTTATTTCCCCCGCTGCAAGTCGTTCCGCGACCCCGGTGCAGCGTGTGTGTATGTGATTGCAACGGATCCGACCGAAGATTAGTGGAACGTGAAACAAGTGTCAGCGGTACTTTTCAAATAAAACGCCCGAAAAGCAGTCGACAAGAGAAAAGATAACAAAAAACAACACTGCACAAAGAAAACAACGCTTAAACTCTCGACAAATCCTATCAAGAGCTTCGGCTGGAGGGATTGGGTGCCTGGGTGCTGGCTGAAACCCTTTTTGCTTGCCGGAAATCTAAAAGGTAACGAAATGCAATGAAACGAAATTCATAAGATCGAAAAACGGATTGAACACTCGGCTGTCACTTTAATGCTCGTCCATCTTACGTTCACGATCGCTTGAGAGGCTGCTGCCAAGCTGCGGTGTGTGCGCGGAGGAGCACCAAAATACCCGCAGGATCAGCATCGGGAGAGGCAGGACCGGGCAGCCAACGGTGGGCACACAATCTTCCTTTTTCTACAAAATTAACATGATTGATCTTTTATGATGCTGATAATTTATTTCTTCCTGTTGAGAAATCAAGCTCGCCGGTCGGGCCGGCTGCTTCGCCCCGTTTACTTCGCACCCATTGCGGACGAACCGCGACGGACCTATCGCCGTTGAGGTAAGCAGCGAAAATGGTAAGCAAACTTCTTAAACCGATTTCGGCTCGTTTTTAACGGTTCGCTTCTTGTCGCTCATTTAAATCACCACGGCTCTTGTCGCGAGGACCTCATCCGTTTCCGATGCCGTTGCTTCGCTCAACACGACTCACAATCGCTGGATCGCTTTGTCCTTTTGCGATTGTGCGATTCGATCAGCACGAGATAAGATGAATTCCGTCCTTCCGTTTTTGCTCTTGTTGATGCCGACCTCGAGCTCGGACCATTAATTCGCTCCCCTTCCCTTCTTGCGCTCCCGCTCCGTTCGATCATTCGATTGCTGTGGGAAGCGT
This sequence comes from Anopheles arabiensis, assembly GCF_016920715.1. Taxonomy (NCBI): domain Eukaryota; kingdom Metazoa; phylum Arthropoda; class Insecta; order Diptera; family Culicidae; genus Anopheles; species Anopheles arabiensis. The sequence goes on along the minus strand of NC_053517.1, from coordinate 2,319,901 downwards.
AACCTGCTTGTGCTATCCTGTCAGGTGGAACTGGCTACTGTGTGCCGCACGGTAAGCAAAAAAACATCCACCACCTCATAATAAACCGCCAATTGATTCTTTATTCCGATCGAACGAAAGATTGTAAATTGTCTCCGGGGCGTCGGTCCGTTCAGCAGGCGTGCAGTGGGGGGAGAGAGAATGCTGTGGTTGTTGTTACCGTCGCCACCTGAGCGACTAGTGACTAGCCTAATTCGAACGTGGTATTCCACCACTGCCAACACCACCACCACCACCACCACGACCACTTCAACCAGGAACTCATTACGCCGGATTACCGCTTAACCACCCGGTCGAGCGACCGTCTAACCGAACGACATGGTCGATCGATTGGCTTCGATGGTGTGAAATAAATGAACGACTTCAGTCAGTCGGGGTGGCGCTCGATCGAGGAAATCGAGGCATTCGCATGTGCGGCGTGTGTTGTTTAATTATCAAGCGCCCGCTGGCGCACCGGCGATGGCAAAAGTGGGAAGTAAAGCCCAAACCCAGCAAAGCAGACCGCTCTATCTTTGAGCTCTTTCCAGGGTGAGTTTGCGCACTTAATTGGATGCTTGTACAAGACTGTATCGGAGGCAGAACAACATCCAGCCCGAGCAGCACAATTTAGTTGTCAAAGAAAATCCATATTCTACACACCTTCAACTCGCTCGCTCGGGCATGATTTCTGCCCAGCTCTGCTCCTCCTTGTGTTTGCTCTCGGCCTCGGCTGTCTTTACCACGCCCCGCCGACCTCCTCGGGAAGGACGCGGCGAAGGCGGAAATGCAATGATTTATTACCCAACAATTTTCGTTACCCTCTCGTTGTGCCAAACCGCAACTAAAACAAAGCACAAAATCGATCGCCAAATGCGCTTTTTATTTTTGGAGCTCGTGGATGCTCTCGGCCGCCACTTGGGACGCGCAATCACGATAAAGCCCTTTGTTGGCACCTGCACTGCGCGGCTCAGGGCTCAGGGGTAAGATGCTACGGTTTCCAGGGCTTGATCGACCCACGGGGGAAACTCCCCTAGGACGTGTTCGAGGCATCTTACCCCAGACCCACGGCACGACATCTCCCTCCCCGACAGTTCCGAGCCGAACCGAAAGTGTGAATATACGATGTGCGAAGTGTTATCAGGTTCGCCATAAATTCATTTTTCAAACATGATGTCTTCCTCAGATTTTGTTTGCACACCATTCGGGTGTCGAGGGGACTTGCCACTTCTCCTGTTTCCCCGTTCCTTTCTGCCAAGCGGTGACTTCGGAATCGTGTCCCTATGCAAGTGTGGAATTTCGTGGAAGTATATCGAACGCCCAGGAGATGATTGACGATCATCGGGAAAAAATTGAAATTTATGTACGTCCACAACGGTCTGTGTGAGTGTGCGCACTGTTGTGCAGCGTCGGTTGGGGTTCGTCGGGAAGGCGACCGATTGAAATATTTCAAGAATGCGACAAAGAGTAAGATTGATTGCCAGCCTCTGGGACCGGGGCGCTGATGAAGATCTTCTCGGCTGATGTTCGATCGGGAAAGATCAAACGCTTGCCTACTGGAACCGGTCGGACGGTCGTCCCGCCTAAGCGGCCGAAGGTTCCGAAAATCGACGCACTCCGCTCCACCATTCCAGCACCACCGCGCACGCTCTTTCGAAAGCAAATCGGAAAAATCGCACGCACTCGCACGCGAAAACCCCGGGAGGTGATAAAAATCACCCTCTCCATTTGCAGCCCCCTGGACCTCGTGGGGTGATTTATCGCAACCACATTAATTTCACACAAATCAAGCAATTATTTCATTTTTCAACGTCAGCTTTGTACAACAAAATTTGGCTTTATGAGGTCTTTATTATCGTGTCCTCGAACCAACGGTCTCGATTGCACTCTACGGTGCGTGTTGCAAACCGCGGGAAGCCAATAATTGCTATTAAAACATTATCATAAACGGGCGAAAAGAAGCAAAATAAAAACAGCGGAGCAAAGGAACTTACTGCAACCGCGGGGACATCAAGTCCTAGGCTATTCCGATTGCTCGGCATTTGTGTCACCATCACTCTCCAATTAGACAGTCTTACAGCTCGGCACAGACCTTCCTTACTTCTTTTCCCGCTATCGGCACATTGATCGCACAGAACAACAGTGGAGTCCCAAACAAAGTTCCCAGGCACATACCGAACTCAGTAACAGGGCATGAACATTCGTTCCCGTCAGCATTGCATCTCCGAGTCGGGCTTTAATCGCTCAACTCCCTTACTGTACGTCCTCCGTATGTAAATCGATTTTATATCCTACCCTCCCAGCACAATGACCACCTCCACCAAGCGGATGGCCGACCGAGCCGAGCCGAGGAATTTGAGAAGCTGAACGCGGCAAAATCGCGGCCCGGGTGTTCTGAGATTTCGGCAGATACTCTCTCGCCCGATATCCCCTATGTCCGGGCGATCGGAATCGTTGCGGGCCCAAATTTTAACGATCCCCCCGCGCGCCGTACGTGCGTCCTGCGCCGGTGCGCCGGAAAACATTGTTTGCTCGCACAAACGGCGCCACCTTAACGAATGCAACCCCAAGAAACATGGTGATCTCGACCGACAGTAAAAGCAGCAAAAAACCGTCACACACATGGCGACACAGCGACAACTCTAGCGACAGAGACGCTCGATCAGGAGCGGGTGGGAAATGGATCGCTTTCGATGTTCAACAATGATTACACGGTTCCAGGAGCACGCAAAATGTTGTATTGGAAATTAAAACTTATTTTAGAAGCCCAATGGTGGGGGCCGTTCGTGGTGGCTCGAGGAAGCGGCGACGGTGCACGGCGACGGTTAAGTACATGTTAAAATTCCCATAAGACATGGCTTGATTATTTCGGATGGCCAATTTTTCTCCACCTTCATCGCGGGTCGGTCGGTCGGGTTACGGTTTCAAGGGAGCAATGGAACAACGACGACGGTGCCCCAGCGCATGCAGGAGTGGGAAAAAATGCACCCCAAAAAACCTTAACAAGGGTCCCTTCGAGGCCGAAATATGTTATCGCTCAATATTTTAACATTTAAACGAGCGAGAAACCAGCCAGAGATAGGCCAGCGGGCAGGAAGGAAATTCCTCCACACCGCACAGCACACGGACAGGACGCGCGGAGGATCGCGGAGGGAGAAGTTTAAACATAATTTTTATATCAAATTATCTGCATTATCACGAGACGTCGCCGAAATCGCGGACGTTGCGGTTACATACTGCGTCCCTCCCCTTTCCCCCAGCGTCCCCGTGTCGAGCCCTCGCCAAGGGACCGCTGGTTAATAAAATTATTATTTATGAAACGCCAGACGAGCTATGAAACAAGCACCCTCCGCTACGTCCACTCTTCTGTCGTCGCCCGGGCCGGCTTCCACCGGCACGCCATTAGCAGCCATCTAAAATTACGAGCCAAAAAAGCTTCCTCGCAAACAAGCTAGCAAGAAAATCTTTGCCTCAATGTAAGCCTCGCCCGGCTGCAGGCTGGAGCGACACAACATAACAACGCACATACAACAGCACAGCAGCATAAAAAAAAACGGAGCTCCACCGAACACGCCGTTACAACAAACTCTCCCGGTCCCGGTGATGATCTTGCTGATGCTTGCGCGTTTATCTCTCCCCATTGATGCTTGTTTTCACCATGATCGCTTTTATTTAAATATAATAACTTAATAAAACTTGATATTTATTTTCAATTTCTCTTTTTTATTTTCGCACGGTTTCGCCCGGCGCGCAGTTGATGAAGCGCGAACTGTGTGCCTCGGACAGTGCGGCACTTCTGCCACAGTCTTGTGCCTTGTTTGTCCCTTCGTCCGTTTAACCTTTTTCCTTCCTCTTCCCTGTATCCCGTCGCTCTCGCTTGTTGTGCCTCCCTTCCGCACGAGCTTCGTTCTCGATCGATATCCGTACACCGCAACCCCCCGATGGTGGAGGCGAGCCAGGACGGAGTAGAAATGGTGGTGGAGCAACAAAATCGACTTCTTTAAATCGCTCTCGTGGATGCAAAAAAAAGTCCATATGGGGACCGGGTGCAGCAGGAGGAGCCGGTGTAATTTTCAGTCATTATACATCGATCAGAAATTCGAATTAACATTTTCCCATCTGCAACGAAGCAAGAAGTGATAATAAACGGCTTGCGTTCCGACGCTTCGATGTCTAAATAAAGCAATTTACTTTTGCATCCCGAGCACCGCTCGCCGGATCGTTGAAACAAATGTAAAAACAAGCACTCGCCCGCCCTTCCGACCGACCTGTGCCCACAAGACACACAGAACGCAAATGATATTTTCACCCACCTCGCCGCCCGGACCAAGCGATGTTTCACTACTGCCAGTGAGCACTTAATGATCACCCTGCGGATTTGGCACTTGAAATGTGATAAAAATTACATCACACTCACACACATACACACAGACACACAGTCACACCGACACGGCGAGGCAAACGTATAGTTGCAATCAAGTGCGAGGTTGCGGTGCAAAGGTGCAACGCGCCGAAACATGCGAAACTGCAATCGACACTTTGCCCGCACTCGGGGCTGGGTCCGGCATCACACGGGGTTGATGTATTTATTGTATGCACTGCTTTGCCACTGCCGAAATGAAAATCGGGGATGAAGTTCGGGGCCTAAGTACGCTCGCCCCGACTAATTACAAACGTGATCATCATCATCAGAGGAGTGATGCACAGAGCGCGCATAGGAGGGAAGATTTGCAAGGCGTTGGGCCGCACGATAGTGATGATACTCTCGGGATGATGACCCGCGCCCGGATTGGCGCCCATCAAAAGATCATTCGTTTTATGTATTTTAACACCACGCCACCGGGGAGCGCGAGAGGTGTAATTTTTGGGCAATTTCCATCTTACCGTTCTGCGCCGACCCTCCGAAAAGGTATTTGTATTTTAAAAGTGTTTCTTTTACCCCGTTCCCATACTTTCGATGGCATTTGTGTGCGCGTTTGTTTATCAGCTCCGGCACTGCTTCCAAACCTAAATCAAACCGGACACCGAATGTTAGCCCTATCAATACTAATTTATCACACGCTGAAACATTACTCCACCTTGGGGGCTTTGAGTTTGCTAATATTTCATACGTACATTTTTCCGCCAACCAAGCCAACCTCTAAACAGGTTTCCCGCCCAGTGGATGTGGTGAAATTGTTCGCTAAAAAATGCAACCACAAGAGCCCTTGCACACTTGCACATCGCACGCGGGTTGACCGGTGCCAGCACCGAACTCTGGAACTGAACTGAGCTTGCTCCTCTGGTGGATGGACATTGGACGGAGGATGCAGGCAGCACAAACAAACAAACATTCCTTCCTCATTAAGCTCTGATATCAACGGAATGATAAGCCGAAAATTCCGACTCCGAGGCACGTTTTCTCTGTTCCCGCTTTTTTGCTTCATCCCACGCTTCCACCACCACCATCACCAGCCTCGCGAACCGCGTTCTGGAAGGACATTCTGGAGGACTTCGGTCCCAACCCATGTGTGTGCTTATGCTTTATTCGTAACCTCTCTGATGCTGGCTTATGGATCGAGTCCGAATGATTTATTTTGCATTTCTTATCAGCAAACGAGCAAGTGAACCGAAATGTTCGGGTGGAGGGATTTGGAAGGCAACGTTTTGCCTTTTGTTGCTTCGCCAAGTGCAACGGGTGGAGCGAACTAGGGCGCACTGTTTGTGTTTGTGTATGTGTGTGTGTCTGGGCATTAGCTGCAGGCTTGTTCTCAGGGATGAAGGAACGTAGGAGTGTGTGTGTATCTTTCAGGGATAAAGCTGTCGTGACCGGTCGTGACCGCTTTTTTGGATCAGCAAAATTTTAATGTTTAATTAATGTCCCACGGGTCGGTGATGCTATAGACCGGTGGTGAATGCATCGGTAGCCCCCAATTAATGGTGTGAAACTTCAGAAACTGTTGAAATAACTCTTCATACACTTGTTTAAAATTAATTTTAATATAAACTGCATTTGCACTTAAAGCTCCTTTAGCAACACTCCTCCAGCCAGGGCCATTTTTGATCGCCATCTCCTCCACCGACTGCATACCGTTGCATCCGACAATGCAACTTTCTCTTTGCTGCACTTTCTGGCGAATGGGCGACTCCCCTTTGCGACCACATGCGCAAACAAAAAAGCACCGAACATCTACTCCCATGTACCAGCAGACACAATTCACCAAAAAGGAGTAAAACCCGATAACCTCTTGAGCTGGCAGTACCGCGCGCACCCAAAAACATCCAACAAATCCTTGACACTATAAGGTGGAGCAACGGCCCTTTCCAATGGGCTGCTGGCATGTCCTATCACACGACCTCCTTCCTGCGACCGGTGCAGCAGGTCCTTTAACGCACCTTCGGCTTCTTCTTTGCGCGCGGCTCGTTGACGTTTGCGTGAGTCTTGTTCTCACTTTCCCCACGAAATATTGACAGAGACCATCAGTATGTATCCGGGTGTACGGTGCAGCTTTTTTTTGTTTTGTTTTTGGGTTTTTGTTCGTTTGGTTACGTTGAACAGCATCATGCAAAACCGGTGCCGACCTCCGGATTGGTCGGATTGCGTTACCCAAGGGATCGATCGATGTTTTGTTGCTTCTGTTACCTTTTAACTTCAACCTTCTCTCCAGACCATTTCATAAACGCCTCCCCTTCCCCTCTCAATGTGTGTGTGTGTACGTGTGTGTGCCAACAGGAATGGACAGTAAATTAAAAATCCGTGTTCACACAGCCGCACCAGGGTGCGCGTTAATCGGTATCGATAAAGTAGCAGAAGCGATGATGATGTTCAGCATCGTTCGTTTGCTCGTTTTCTTCCATCACCGTTCGATGCTGTTTTTGTGTGTGTGTGTGCCAAGATCATTCTGTGTGATTGTGTTTTTTGCGGCATTATCTTGAGCCGAAGACCTTACACGAGATTATCGTGCATCAAAGTACTGCACCGTCTCTGTCAGAAGCGATTCCGGGGATGGCAGGCATCACGAAATCATAAATGGTTTTTAATACGCTGCACCACGTTTACTACAAATTTCGTCCAAATTTTATCTCCCACTATAAAATTTTGGCTCGTTAGGGAGATGCATCGCCATGCTTATCAGTGCCTTTATTCCCCGCTCCCACCTTCTTCGACCTGCAGCAGATCCTTGTTTGTGACCTCCGTAGCATCCCCTCAAAATGTGGTAAATTTGACTCGATCTTGAGAAATCCACTCAAACTCGGAGATGCATAAGAGTCATAAACCGAACGAAGCAATAATACACAACGAAAATGAAACACACACACACACAAAAAAGGCACACGATCGCTCCTCTATTTAGCACAAAAGCCAACTCCAGTAAAATGACCACTTTTACGATAATCAAAGTAAGGTTTCGTGCTAAAGGAATGCTCTATTGTAGGCAGCAGCGAAATCCGCCAAAGAAGACTACAGAAAAGAGACATTCAACCCGCGAACAAATGCACTTTGTGCAGCTCGCTGCAAAAAAAAGCCGATTATAGCCCACTGGTTTGCGTGTTTTCTGCCACAACACACACACATGCACACGCTCACACAATTATTGGCCGTGTTACTCCACTTTCGAAGCTAGTATGTATATTCAATATTTAAATGTTAATATCTTTATACACAATAAAATTCGATCTCCTTTGCGCGCTGCACTCAGCGATTCGATTTTTGGTAGCGATTTGGTGCGGAGTGTTCGCGCTGCCCCGAAACCGGTTCACTATTTGTCCAACGCACAAGCACAACCACGGCATCACCGTTTTTCGCACTACCGACGTTCCGATGGACCTCTCCCGGCCACACGAACCCATTTTCCATCCCGGCCGGTGCATTGCACAATGTTTTGTGGGGCATTATTAAACGCTAATCCATTTATGGCCATTTTCAATCAAGAAACGAATCGATGCCAATTTCGCTCCAGAAAGCTTTTTTGTCTTTAGCTCCACTGATCGGTCGCTGTGGCCAAATGGTGTGCCGAAATATGTCTCTCCGCCCGGGTCCAGCAAAAAGCCTTCCCGAGATACGGTCCGCGGCGGGCCGAGAAGGTCAGCATACCGTTTTGCCGGAGGGGAAAAGATGGACCCCGGGTGCCCGATCGGCATGACCCGGGATAATTATTAATGCCATAAAAGCGCAAACCAATTCGCACAGACCACTGGCAGGTCCAATTCCGTACCGTTCTTTATCGTGCGATGGCATTAAGCAAGCCATCTCGTGGAGGATGGAAGTGGGCAGAGGTGGTGGATGGTGGAATTGTGAACTCTTTGCACCGTGTCCACCGTTTCACAGCTGGTTAGTTGTCTCGTAAAATAACACTTCATTAAAAACTTTGATCAGACTCGAAGGAAAGTACAGTGCGGTCACAACTTCTCCGTTTTCTCGGCGGCAAGGATTCGCACACAGTCGCAACACATTTGCATCTGCATCTGCATCTGCACTTGTGCCAGCTTCTACGATGCGATCTGTTAAAAATTCATAAACTGCGCTACATTACTGCTTCTATAAAAGCTCACATTTTTAACTGTTTTTACGATCGTGCGGCGTTTTTTTGGTGGGGGGAGACTTTTTGGCGCAGGAATCTCGCTCGCCATTAACATTGAAGAGGATGGCTCCCCAAGACGATCGGACGAAAGGGAAAACGTTTAATTTGAAGCAAATCATTTCGACCATCGCTTATCGAGTGTGCAAAGGTTGAGCATTTTCGTTTCGATTCATCTCACGCCAACTGAGCAAGATATCAGGCGAGCGAGGAGTGGGACAAGATTCCTTCCTGTTGATTTTAATTACAAATCATTTTTATTCGACTCCACGCTCCGGCTCGGCGATATTCGTACTCAAACGTAATGAAGAGAAAGGACTTCCACCGCAACCGCTTACGAGGTAACTGGCAATTTTGCTAAAATTATTACCGAATGCTTTTCACACAACGCGCGGACCACGCTATCAAGAGCGCCTCGTTAATTAATGTCCCTTATGTCCGATACAATTATACACTAAAAAATCTTTACCCACACCCAGCCCATTGTCACCGGTGCCTTTGTAGCTGTCACTAGGTACTATCGGGCACTGTCCTACTTCGAGGAAAAATCGCACCCGCACCTCAACCCGCTCTACCCCCGACACACACCTTCTTGCGATAATTCCCTGCAAACATTCGTCTTTCCGTTAACGACATTAAAAGTAAAATGTGTAGCTGGATCCACCAGTTTCGCCATTTACCACCGGGCACCGGGTCGCAGGACGCTATCGAAGAGTCCAAACAGGAACCTGCAACCGCACTACAGCAATCGCAGTACAACTTTCCCCCATTTTTTTGTGCTCGTATGTATCGCCTCGACCTGCCACAGGGAAAAACAGCAAAAAACGGGCAACAAAATCCCCCAAAATCCGCACAGCAAAAAAGGAACAATATCACCGCGCCAGCGGGGAAAGATGAAACGCGACAGGCAGCAGGAGCGGCGGAAAACAAAAACAACGACAAGGAACCTCACCACATCCTGGACCAATCACGATGGACTGCCATTGTTCACACATAATTTGGGTCCGCGGACACACACACACAAACATGCCTGTGACCGGGCGACGCGAACCCACCAACAGCACTTGCAGCGAACAGGCGACCGCCCGATACCTTTTCCCCTTTTGATCAGACCAACAAAAATGCGACGATGCACTGCACAAAATAAACGAAAACCCTTCAGTACGTGCAGCATGTGCAGCATGTATGTGTATGTGCGTGTGTATGTTCGCTCCGATCCGGGCCATGTCATATATGCAACGCCAAAATTCGTCGCCTGCATTTCTCGATGTGTCAGAAGCCGTAAAATGGGCAACAACGTGGCACAACGGTTTAAAATAAAGAGAGAAAAAAACACACACACGATACAAGACGAAAGACACGCACTGCGCCGTACGTCGAGGAGCGAACCGCTGCCGCTGACCAATCGGTCGCCGGCCAGAAGAGGCTGCAGGTTCACCGGGAGGTCATTACTCATGCGAAACCGTGGACGCACGGACAGTCGACGATAAGTTCCCTGCCATGTCTCCCGGGCTGGCTCCGCCTCAGCTGATTAAAGTGAGCAAAGGGCATCGCAGGTGGGGAGATAAAAGGATCGGGAGAATTGCCACGCAGTTATCACGACATGAGACATGGCGATGATCGTTGGTTGTGTGCTATCAGCGAACGTTAGTTCTCAAAAAACAGACTATAGGTTTGGAATTTCAGCTTTTTTAAGCTTTTGGTTACATGAATGTCATGTATGGAATTTAAGGATATTTAATAAAAATGGCCACGCGCAAAATGAAATAAGTTTCCTAATTCTGATTATCGTTACAGCTTAATAAACAACGTTTAACGATTCAGAAGCGATCGCCGTGAAACTGTCAAGTATGAACATCCTAAGTATGCATGAAAGTTGTCCTAATTCCTTTTTAATAGTAGAATTACAATCGAATCTATCTTTTTAGACAAAACTCGTTGTTTAGCGCTCTTTCCAAAACAATTCCGAACAACGTCAACTGGAATGTGATCCTAAAGATCATATGAAACGTTGATCCAAGAATCAATAGCATACACAAAAGCTCTTATGAAGCTAAACTGCTTCATCAAATCGAAAACTGTAATGCCAAATACTGTTAAGGAACAAGATGGCGTTTCATTCTCGAAAAATGCTTTACACACTTTATTCGCGATGCTTTGTATGAACACATTCCTTAAACTTTCTCCTCAGTCATTGTAGAACGATCGAGTGGAATGAGCAACTTCCCAAAATCTCGCGCTGCAACTGATCAACGCCCAGTTTGACGAGATTTTCAACGAGATCCACACATGACCGACGCGTAATCTTTACCGTTTTGATTTTCGACTGTACCGATACCGGCTGCGACGAATGAACTGGCAACACGAGGACGAGAACATCAGGATGATGACGTTGATGTTATGGCTTGCCGCAGCAAAGATCGGGTCGTCGTTCGATTTCGTTCGGCGTTTTATGGTGAATGAAATCGAACAAAAACTTAAAATGCTACACTTTACGAGTTTCTGATGCACCGATTCTGACCGTCGGGAGAGGAGACGGCGGGAAAGACACGGGCCGGATCTCAAATTGGCGGATGCGGAATGACCCGCGCAACTGCCTGGGCTAGAGCGGTAAAACGAGTTTCCGAGACCAAAAACACCTCCCAAACCCAATTAGATGGGATCGCAACCGTTGTCGTTTTCGTCGTCGTCGTCGTCATCGCCGTGAAGTGCATGACACCCAGTATCGAAACTGAAAACCCATTAAAAGGTCTCTGCCGATCGGTATCTTGACGATTGGCCGTATTTTTCGTTTCGGTTTCTCGCATGCATCAAGGAAACGCACCAACGCTTGTCACACGTCATTTGGAGGTTGCAGCGCTAGCAAACGTACGCATCGGTAGGCGATGGTGCAAAGAATGACCTCAGTATCGACAGCCTGCGCTAGCCGCCGGCTTATCGGCCAGAAATAATAACACCAGAAATCAATAAACGCCACACCGAGAAGAACCTTGCAATAAATCATACTTTATGGACGCTCCAAACGCAATCAGGCGATGAAAATAAATTGCATTTTCCAATTCCATCGCCGTCAATGACGACGCGCCCGGTAATGCTAGATTTCGGGCTTGAAGTCCACGCCACACCCCTTCTCGGCGCAAGAAGCTCTTCGTGTCACGCCTGGCGGAGACTTCACTCTGCACCTAATTTCCAACCCAAATCAACCAGCAGTGACCTGTTAAAACGCCGCTTAAATAACGATCGATACTCGATATCGCATATCTTAATGAGTGGATGCCATCCATTGCAGCATGATTGACATGGGCCAGACGGGCTTCGGGCGTCTTCGGCGGGACAATAAAATTTTATCGATTTTCCGTCATTCCCAAAAGGGCTGCCGGTCGCAACAATGAGCGGTGAAAACGACCGCTCAACTTTGTACGCGCACCAAGCACAAGCTGCGCACTTCTTCTCTACTTACCGCGTTGCGCGTTGATGCCCCAACGGCGGACGAGGTCGCCATGGGTCATAAAATCTTCCAAAATGAATTGTCGAAATGCGGCGCGGCTCTGACTGTCTGTCTGTCTGTTTGTGTGTGCCTGCCGAAGGAATTGAGAGATAAATTCCTTCCCAATTTCAAACATTCGTATCTGCAAGCGCATAAAATGCTCGTGTAATAAGAACTCATCGCTTACCTCGCTTACCGAAACATGTTCCCCGGCCGCACCACCAACCCGAAGGAAGGACATTATCCAACAAAGCCGCTTACGCATCGAACCATCCTGCAAAACCATCCTCGGACCAGGGCGCAGATACTTCGCAAATAAACTCCCCGAACAACGTATCTGCATTTTATTGCACAAAATTACAGAAATTCTCGTTTATGATTATTGCCACATACGGCTGAGAATCGGCAGCATCGTTTCCCACCGACTATCCTGTGTACAGCGGTTGCGTACCATCCCTTCCCCAATGTTTTGCCGAAACCTTCGCATCCTGATCGCGAGCGAAAAAGAGCGCAACGATGCGACCCTGCACGTACGAAAGTATGACGATTCGATTATCACCCAATCATTTTCACTATTAGAGGATCGGAACTCTGACTGCGTGGCGTGTTTGCGTACCTGCTTGCCTGCTTTCGGTTGGATTATTATTGCGAGAAATTCTCACCACCCGATCTCCGGTGCACACTAACCCTCCGCCGGTGTCAGTTTACTTAACCTTTGTCCGCTGGCGCTATAAACAAACAGGTGATTGTACCCCCGAAGACGCTGACCGCTGTCCGGCGGGCTCAGGCCGAAGGCTAAGCAGCCTGGGCCTCGCAAAAAGAAACAAATTGTTGAAGGCGCTAAGGCTAATTGAATGCATATATTTCTCCGCACAAATCCGCACACCGAGCGTTCCTGCGTGCCGGCCGCGAGAACCATAAGCGTTGCCAATTATCTTAATCAAATCATGTGCCCTCTGTCTGTGCGCTGGCTGTCATCGCTGGTGGGGCATCGTTCGTTGGTTGGTACTAGAAAGAAATCAAGGAAAACGGTGCGCACTATTGGTCAGTTCAACTGGACGCGTTGCGCGCTGCACATTGCGTCGACGGATTAAACGGTGCATCGGCGAGTTGACCATTTCCCCCGGGGTGGACCTCCGGAGGTCAAAGCGGACACGTCTTCGCGTCTATTGGACACGGCCGAGCAGATGAACACATTCGGCCGAGTGTCGGTTGTTTGGCGAGAGAAAAAGAAATAAAATAAATTGCCTGCTAGATGGCTAATGAACAGGTTCGTAAACATCTAGATAACGCTCAAATGCAGAGTGATAAACATGCAGCGCCTGATTGCATTTCCGCATGCAACATAAAGTATTGTATTACGGTGCAGCCGTCCCAGCACAAATCCATCATAATTCATTTGTTTCACCTTTCGCGCTGTGTGTGCGCCATGTTTGAAACGGTACCTGGTCAGCAGTTGCATTGATTGCGGTGATAATCTCGATCGTCGTTCAATTCCACGGACGATTCAGAATGACTTCGTCCCCAAAAGCCTCATCGCGAAGAAGTGGAGAAATTTTAGAACCCTCCAACATCATCACACATCATCACGCTGATCATCTTCTCCGGCGTCCACACTATCTACGTGTCCGTAAACGAGAACAAATTATTTTAAATCGATATTACACGTCTTTACACCGGCCCCACAACTGTCCAAAGCTCTGCACGGTCCATCGCACCATCGATCGGTAATCGATTTTTTCGCACAACTCCTCGGCTCGAAGCCCTCGAACTCCCGCGCATTAGCTCGCACCTCACCTGTAGCGATGCGGTTACTGTGGTCACTTATTAAGTCATTAAACCGTTGTGCCTTCGCACCAGTTTGCTTCGCGGCTGTTGAGAGAAAAGCGCTGCCAACACCAAATTCCAAGCCCGAGCTTAGACGAAAGCCCTTTCTCATGCCCAGCGCTGCATTTACTCGTGCACTGATGATGATCATCCGGCCCTTTTGGCAACCGTTCAGGTATCCCGGTATGTATTCCCTCCGAGGCGTATAGCGCCACTAGTGCCGCGTTCAACCTCAACCCCCCAAAAAAGCATCGTGCCGGACGACCCACTGGCGCCCTCGGCCACGGTTGTTTCTTTTTTTACTTTTACCATCACCATCTGAATCGACACCGTAAACGCGTTCCACTCTGCATCATGGCGTTGAAAAGTTGATACAATTTCCATGCTGTAGGGTCACTTAATCAAAGGTTTCATCGATGGTGCATGTTTGATTATAGTGCTGCCGGCGCGCATTGGCAAGAATCTTTGGCCCGCTCCCCACACACAAAAGCTGGCGGGCGTGAGGAACGCGGGAGAGCCGTACAAGTGAGTGGGCAGTTTTTATAATATTTTCAAAACTTATTTTTTACCACAACTACTTGCACTCATCGCTCATCTAAAGCAGGTCGATCTACGACATTGGATAGCAGTAATTAGCGTAATGATGTTGGTTTTATGCAAATAAACGGCTGTGTCGATCGGATGGAGGAGGATGGAACCTTGGCTTTGGTTCGCCTGGCGTGCGAGTTGCCGACCAGCGCAGAGAACGATGCGAAAAATTTGTATTCTACCCCGGGTCGAGCTCTTTCTTCACTCGGCGTGAAATTATATACATCAGGCGGCTCTTCTTACTGCTCTTGGTGCCTCTGATGCTGCTGCTGCAAAGTACTCTACAAGGCAAGCCAGTTAATGTGCTTTTCTGCCCAAAAAATGGTGTGTCAAAAGCCATCTGAAGCCTTGTAATTGAAGAAATTGAGTTTGGAGACACCGGTAATTTACCAATAAAAAGCTCATCATATTTAATGCAATCAAGGAGACAGCGAGAGCGGGAAAGGCCATTTTGTTGCTCGCAGCTCCTCTGCATACGCAACCACAAACAAGTACAAAGTCATCGCATTTCAATAATCCTGTTAAACTGTTCATCGCCTACCCCACCAAGCACCCCGATAGCAGCCTGTCATGTTAATAACAAATATGATTCTGATACATTCATTAGTTATCCCGCAGAATTCCACTTTATCCCGCTTTTTCCATTAAATGTTCCACGTTCTTTTTTTTTGCTCCCCAGCCAAGACGCTGCCAACTGCAACAATCCACCAACCCATATTCTCGGCATTACTAAGGGAGATGCATATTCGCGGGACGGAGAATTTGTCAAATATTTTGTCGAGCCGTCAACGCGCTATCAGACCACTCGGATCACGGCCATTCGTGTCTGTGCCCCAGCGCCAGCCTGCAGCTGCAGCGGTTGCAAGCTGATGATCGATGATCGCCGTATAAGGCGTGCGCATTGGCGAAACCAGTGCAAGAGTGATCCGAAATCCTTCCCGCCCTGCCCAGCGACCGGGCCCCCGCGGAACGCCCCGTGTGATCGGCAGTACAGATGCAGATTAATGGTCGAAGGTGCGCCACCAAACCCATCGACAAACAGACGCGGATCGACAGAAGTCAAGTATGATCGATCGATCGATGTCGATCGTCACACCGACGATCAACGACAACATTCATCGACAAATCTTTCTTCGCTCCACACACACACACACCTTGTGCGGCGGTGTACTGAGTGTTGTGTACGTTCGCCAGATCACACACGATCATCTAGATCGCAGCACTAAGTGAGCACGGTAATTGTCGCCGCAAAGCGAATCGCCAAGCGCAAACAACCTAATCGATTTACGGCATCCGAATGTTTGACCAACTCGGCGCTGACTCATTTGTGTCGCTCTCTTACTCGTCCGGGTCCCAAATCTAGCCGAAACAAGCTCCAAGTCCACTTCATCCCCATAGCCCCAAAAGCAAAAACCGATCGACATTCATGTCAAGTGCTCTCTCTCTCTCTCTGTTTCTCTCCCGTTCTCCCGCACTCCCTGCTGGCCACTCGACTCTCCTAATCCCACTCAGTTGCCGAGCAGTGACACTTTCGCGGGCATCCTGCCCATATTGACAGGTCTTGGAAGCCGTGCGCCATCGTCGCAGTCATTATCGTCTCTATCGTCGCCGGTGGTCCGCCAGAAAAGTCCTCCAAAAGTCGCCACCTCCGCACACTCCACATAACACGCGCGAAGAGCGGCCCGGTTTTTCGAGCGAGCAGCCATCAGCCTCGTGTATTGTCACGATTCAAGTGTCCGGACACCTTTGACACACCGTCACCCGTTTACGCTGTCGCTGTCAACGCGGGAGGTCAATGTGTGAAATTTACATACCCATTGGGTCAAAATTAAACGACTCATTAAACTGCAGCCCTGCCTTACCTCGCCCTCCGTTTCCTGCCCTTCAGGTCTCTCCTGGTTCTGGTTATTCCTGGTCACGCTCCAGTCCTTCGTCTCGTGCTCCCATCCTCTGCGCAGGCTACCGCTGGCTACCAGAAGCAGAAGAGCGAACATAACAAAGCGTTTCGCACGTCCGTACGTCTTTTAATCTGTCCTGCAGCAATTGTCAGAAATAATTTCCCCTTAACCATAGCCTACGAAAGGGTGCAAAGCCGGGATCTCTACTGAAAAGAAAGCAACGAAGCAAAAGCGTCCGACCGGGGTCAGATCCTCCCCAACCTCCAGCCAACAAAATATTCGCCCAATATTGGGACGATCGACGAAGGTCCCTTTCGTGAGCGTTTTAATTTGGTCGGCTGCACTTTCCACACCTCTGCTGCTTGCCGCACCAGCTCCATCTTCTGCTAAGCAACGGCTTAACGGATTTGCCTCCTCCGACCAAGGGGTGTTTCGACCCCCGAAGGATATTCACTTCACTGGTTGTATAATTTGCCTCTGCCGCGGCATTCTTTGTCGAGTTTGAGTAATTGGTTGCAATTATATTACACTTTTTGGTCGCTTTTGCGGGACTTGCCGGTTGGATTTGCATGCCGCATGCCCCGGTGCGGACTTGTGACAAGGACTTCTCAACCAGTGCCAAATAGTTCCGCTCGGTGCGCAGCGGTCCCCTAGCGACCGACCGGCCGCCCAGCACGCAAAACCCGCGACGGCCGAAGCCACCTGCCTGTTGACGTTTCTGACCGGAGCCGTGTGCAAACGGCTATGTACTTACGCGTAAGTGACGCTCACATGCGATGCCTTAATGCCACAAAACATGCAAAAGGGGTACATTTTATCAAACGTGTCGTACTGACGAGCCCCATCGGCCCCATCGGCTGGTGTCGGGGAGTTTGTTTCGCTCAGTTTATTTTTGTTTATTCCAATACCCCCCCCGTGCCCGACATAATTGGTAGTCGGTGTCTTATTATGGTAAATTTGAGCTCGCTTTTTCACACCACCACCACCACCACCGCGAGATCAATGTATGTGAAAAGTGAATATAATTTTAAATCCGTCCTGCTTCACGGTATTAACGTACAGGCGTGGGCTCAGAAAACACTTCACTGCACAATATTCTCACTTGTAGAAAAAGGCGTTCTTTTGCTTGCGTTCCACAAGTCCTTGGAAAATCGAGTTGCAACAATGTAGAATGTAGCTTGCTGTTTAAACGTTCCACCCCTCCTCGAGCTCTCAATGATTTCAATGAAATACCTCAATTACAGTGCTGCACCGACCCTTAATAAAGATCTCATAATGTCAAGCTTTGTTAAACAATACTGACACTGAAAAATTAAATAATTGGCTGATTTATATTAAGCTGCACGTTCCAATAAATCAAGCGAACTCGATCGATTGCAAACTACATTTTTAACGAATCCCCCAAAAAAACACACACACACGAACACTCACCGTTTTCTTCCTTCTTACTGCTGATGAAGCTTGCTCGCGCTCAGGTGAGCTTCAACAGACGCGTTCCGGGTTCCTTTTCGGCATCGGCCAAGGACATGCTATCCTTGCGGCAGCACAACGTCTTCGAGCCTTGAACCTTAGCCGAGCGCAATCAATCTTTCACCGTTGTCATATTCTGAGAACTTTACTTTGCGCTAAATTTGTTGTCCGTTTTGCGCGTGTTTTTTGTTGTGTTTTCGCACCCCAACGAAACCACACCGATAACACACCTTACGGTCAGAGCGCTCGCAGCTTGTCGAGTTGGTCCCGCTTCTTCATAAATTACACAAATTACTTCACGCCGATCGTCAATCATTTATGTTGCTCTCGTAACGTATCTCTCGTTCCACCGGAGTGAAATACACCGAAAAACAAAAAACTTCCTTAAAGCTTGAGCCCACATCCTTCCGCAGCACGGTTGAAATCGTGGCGGCACGAATTGAACTTCGCTTCCCTCCCCTTTCCAGCTTTCTAATTGAGACAACAGAGGGCAGGACGAAAGCGTCGGCTCGGCCCCGAGGATCCTGCCCCGGCTGAAGAAGACATCATGTTTGAAAAATGAATTTATGGCTCACCTGATAACACTTCTCACGTCGTATATTCACACTTTCGACGGGCGAAAAATCCGTAACGAGATCCCCGGAACACCACCGTCGAATTTTCGCTCGCAGAAATGGCCAGCGCTGCATTGCAAATTGTTGGGCAATAAATCATCCTTCCTTTGCGATGCCCTTTGATTATACATATCAATCGATGCGGACTGGGGAGTGAGATAGCTGGCGAAACAATTTCTGGTACAGTACCCGGCGTCAGACAGGGGAGGCTTTTCAACCATCAAACAGCTCTTTGACATTTTGACTTGCCCTTTCGATCGGTGCAGGCAAACAAATCTCTTTCTCCGCTTGATGTTTTAAATGATTTCATCCGCCGTTCTACATTCTTGCTCTTCGTGCACAGCTTCGCTTCCTTTCTACTGTCTCCGTGATGACATACAGCAAAAAGGAACATTCAATCTCAACCCATTCCAAACATATGCTCACCCTTACGTCAACGTTTCAAAGCAGAAAAAAGCAACACGACACACACACTCAAACAAACTCATCCATCCCGTACAGAGTGGAGCGCAAATTACTCCGTCACACCAACGCACACGGCACGCCGAGGACCCAGCGCTTAGAGGTCGCCCCGATCATCTACACGCTAAGAATAGGGCGCGAACGCGAATAGAGGAGAGCAAAACGATCAGCCGTACAACAACAACCGTTAGTCGCTCGGACGCGCCAAGCGAGCCAGTCAGTCAGTCAGTCAGTAGAGCTCCGGCCGGTTCGGTTCGCTCAAACGGCGTGTGTGTGCCGGCCCGAGTGTGCTATTAGCATTTGTGCAGCGTTCCGTAGGTGTTTCGAGTGCCTGCTGTGTCGACCTGTGTCCCTGTGCGCATCCCGCCCACCGTCCGCTAGATTCGTAACGCCGGGTTCTACACGCAGCCTCACTCCAGAATAGTTCGCCGATCAGCCCAACCCGCGAGCTTTAGAGTGCACTTTAGAGTTCCCTGCTTACGCGCCCGTTCAAGTCTTTCGTGTTTCGCGCGATCGCTTCGAAAAAAGCTCCCCAATCTCTGCTCCGTTGCCGTTCGGTGCACTCACGAGAGGGTGGGTCGAGAAAGGGAAAGAGAGCGAGCGAGAGAGTAAGCAAAAGGTTCGGGAGTCTGTGAGTGGCGCGAGTGACTGGTCGGAGATTTTGAGCCGTCCGTTTAACGGATTCGATGCCAGTGAGCAACCGAAGATCGTGTGCAGGAGAGTAGATCAGTCCGTGGACCAGTACGGCAAACACCTATAAGCCGGAGCCGGTTCCCCACCGCGACCGAGATCCGAGATTCGAGTGTGGCGAGAGCAGCGGGCTGGCCGGCAGGGCAGGGCGGTCGATGGCTGGCGGTGCCGATGCACACCGAAGAAGAAAGGAAAGGCTAGAAGAAAACGAACCCGATCAGGCGGCCACGACGAAGACGACGACAACGACCACGACGACGACGACGACGATGGCGATGGGGGCCTCCGCGAGCAACGGCTTCGGTTGTGATCTAAGAAATACTGTATTACTCGGTCAGTCGGTCTAGAGAGCGGTACCCATGTCGACATGACGGCGGTTCCTTTTGCCTAGTCGTACCCAGCTGCCTCGTGTGTACCGTGGTCGTTCGTACGGTGCGTGCCCGATCAGCCGATCTATCGTGTGTATGTTTGTGTATGTGTGTGTGTGTGTGTGCTTAGAGCTTGTGGTGATCGTTCTATGCGCGTGATTTGCACAGAAAAAAAAGAAAAACACAAGCCAAAAGTAAATCCCACTCGCCCGACGTGCTAATTCGAAAGCGATCTCGTTAGATGCTGGTGCTAATTCGGTGCCGCGCGCTGTGCAGTGTCAATGTACAAATAAGGAAGCCTGACCGATCTTTCACCCTCGCTCACTCGGCATCGTCATCTGCCGAAAAGCAAGAAAACAAAAGCGCTGCCAATAATCAGGACAAACACCTAGTGCTAGTGAAAATTCCTCCCAAACCAGAATAAGGGAAAGCGGAAGTGACACACAGAGAACAAAAAAAAGAGCATTCGGATACAAAAAATATGCCGTGTGCCGTGGCGTGTATGGCGTGAAGAAAGGCTGGCTGGCTGGCAGGCTGGCCCCGCAAAAGAGTGACATGGTGGAGCGTGCAAAAAAAAGTAAAGCGTGAATCAAACGACAAGCGCAAAAGGAAAATGAGAAAACACATCGCGAGCGAAGGAGCACGAGAGTGAAACAGCCAACAGGCGAATGATAGATCGCTCGATAGACAAAACCCCCACTCCCAGCCCGCTCAAACTGCCAGCGGCCACGCGAAACCCTCGGAAGCGTCTCAGCCTATGAATTGATTATCCTGGGGCGTGACGAATGCGCCAGTGTGTGCTTTCACTCGAATATTTTGTGTACGCGTGTGAGCGATACAGTGTGTGCAAGTGTGCCCGTGTGCCTATGTGTGTGTGTGTGTGGATTGCAATTTTTTCTTCTTCTTTTTCTACTTCTTCGTGTGCGCATCTAAGCACTACTGGATGATGCGGTTTTAGTTCCCGTGTCGAGTGGCCTTTATTTATCCGTTGTTTGATTTTGTGACGATTTGCCCAATCTGCCACGCGCGTTACACCCTGCGGTTGCGCCGCATTCGTACACGGGAGGTGCAAGGTTAAAAATGTTTGACAAAGCCACGGTTTGCAAGGTGCAAAGGCGCATCCAATCACCAGCACGGGAAGAAAGTGAAGTGAAATAAACACACACACAGAGAGAAAGAGAAGTACGGCAAACGCAACCGTTTGCGTTGCTGTTATTTTCGCGGGAGAGGTTTGGTACAAACACGCTCGTTAGGTCGACGATTGTGATTATTAATTGGTGATATTTTGGAAACCTCCACACCTAGCGTTAAATAAGTGCGAAATTGAGAGAAGCTATTCACGAGCGCTTATGTGCAGTGACAATTGTTAATAGGACGTAATTTTCTTAACGATTTCACCGCGTGGTTTCATTTGACTGCTTCGTGTAAGTATATGAGCTTCACTTTAAGTTTGTTAGTTTATTGGGCGATGGTAGTTGCATTTATTACTCACAGCTAATTTGTTAAATCTAGCTCATTTTTACTCTCAACAAATACTTCCTATCGCACCCATACCAGTTGTACGACAATCTCCCAAAAAAAAGGTTCGCCAATAAAACGCTCCCTCGAGACAAAGCGGAAGCTGCTGGCCGCCTAAGGTCAATCGATGTGATCGCCCAATCGCCCGCGTGTCGATCTTGCGCGCGACAAAACAAAGAAAGTCGCGTTCGGAGCATTATTTTCGATTAACCTCCGCGTTAACCTTTCGCAAAAGCCCATTTCGGACCGCGGAGCTGGCACCGAAAGCGACGTGACTTTCGTGGCGTAGTTAAAAGAAATTGAGCTCCCGATAGGAGGGAGCCGCTGCTCCAGACACAGCATGACAGCGTGACCCTTTGGCACTTCCCTTCTCCTCCTCCTCCTTCGCCTCCTTCGACGAGCAGGCCAATTAACTGGTCCAGTTCGATCGCCCTCTAATGCGCTTCCGAGCAACGGCGTGTGATGGCTATGAAAATTCGATTGCCAAATTAAATGACTTTTCTAGCGGTATGTTCGTCGCACACACACACACACCTAGTCTGGAGTCGGTCATTATCGGGACGCCTGGGCCGGGGTCTGATAGTGTTTTGTCGCGGATCTGCAACCAAGCCAATCCAATCTCTCAACCGATCCCCGGCCTGATGACGGTCAGCAACTTCGAATAATGGATGTTATTATTCCAATGATTGTGGTTATTATTGTTCCGTCCGCCCCGTACGCCAGCGCGCCTTCAAAAAGCCCAAATGTGTGTGTGTGTGTGCAGAACCACAGGTGCAGACGGGTGACAAGCGGAGGGGAACAAGCGCAGGAGTTCCAATAAGATTAGGCTTTGCCAATAGTTATCCAAAGTGGCTGCTGGGTGACTTTCTTTCAGCTTTCTTTCCATTCCACCTCGCTCATGGTCGGCGTATGCGTGTGTTGTGACCCCCTCCGAGTGAGCAGTGTATGACTTGGGCTTTTTTTTTTGTTTTTCTTTCGAGATCACACGTCCGCTAGCCCTTTATTTCTGCTCCTTCTCCACAGCTTGGTCACTTGCCGGTCACTTATTTTAGATTATGTTTAATTTCAATAAGAAACCATAAATCGTTCGGTGGGCCGTTCGTTCAAACATGACACGCTGAAAATTGGAGAGCTTTGGGGTCAGCTATTCAACAGAGCCTAGGGTACGAGATTTTTAACAAGAACCTCATAAAATCGAGCCACGTATGTTCCAAAGCAGTCCAAGTCTCTAGCGAAGGATGAATGTAAATTTTTGTTGATCTTAAGCTGCAATTAATTCTCCACTTCCACTCTGGCTCAGTAATTCTATAAAATAATCAAAAAGTATATCCTCACGCAATACTTTTGTTTCCTGCCGATCCTGTACGATCGGCAAAAATGTCGCTGAAAAGTCAAGGATTTACGTGCGCACACACACACACACACAACCTTCAAGGCGAACAACCAAGTACGTGGTAATGGCCACCTTTAGTGGAGGAGCTGTGATGTGTTTTTCCTGCCCTACTCACTTGCCCACGGGAAGCGCAAAAGGTTCTGGACGGTACAGCAGGAGGGGGACGGGGGCACGATGTCAATCTTAACCTATTTCTTCGTTAAGCACAAGGCCACGCGGAAAGATCGTGCTAAAAGATCGACCACTCCACACACAGACACACAGCGAGACAGAACGGACGCCGCAGCAAGAACGCCAAAACGAAGACGCAAAAGCGGAACTAGCTCAACTAGTTCTCCAATGATCTTGATGCGGTTTGTAGCTCGTGGTGCGGTAGTAGCGTGTCGCGTTGGACCCACGTACTTGTACACTTACAGTGCAAGCTTATTTTTCCAACCCGGGCGACCGAGAGGCGTACTCACCTATCGATTAATTTCACTGTCTGTCGGACGTCTTTCGCGAACGGAACTGGGGGAAGACCTTGAGTTCACGCGCGTCGGTCTGGTCAGTCGGTCAGTCCGGCACATCCAATGCGACTCCCGTCCGGTAGCTTAATCTCGCCTGCGCTTGGTTCAAGGCCATAAACAACAACTTTATAACCCATTCACCGGATTAGAATGGTTCGGCGGAGGTACTTTGGACTCTCCCTCTGTTCCGGTTGCGGGCATTCTGCAAACGTTGGAAACCGTTTCCCCGCCAGTTTCTGGGAGTGTGCCTTTTTGCCAGCTCTCGCACTCGCAGCCATTTTCTGATAATGTGTAAGCGCACTAGATAAAGGGAAGCTTTTTTCCGGACGCTGGACGGTTTAAACAGACCATAATTCCCTTCCCGAGCCCGACCCACTATCGGGAATGAGCTTGTGCCGGTTTTTATTATTGGACATTGAACATCGCGTAGCACCCGTAAGCCACCGTCGTCGAGCTAATTCTTTCCCACAGACACGGGGCACGGAGTTGATAGCGATTGGTGCGTCGTACCCAACACCACCACCGCCAATAAAGCGTTTCTTTATTTTGTAATAAAATTTTCCACTTCCCGGGTTACCCGACACCGGCTGACCTAGTTTCCTTCCAGCCACCTCGAGTAGGTTTTTCGCCTCTTTTCAACCAATTTTGCGGCTCCACCAGCGGAAGAATGTAAGTGTTTGCGATGCGTTCACGTTCCCTTTATCCGCACCCGCTCCCATGCGCTCTCTCTCTCCCTCTCTTTCTCTCTCTCTGTCTCTCTCTCTCTCTCTCTCTCTCTCTCTCTCTCTTTCCGACTAAGTATTCGTGTTGATTTTGTGCCCATGATTACATTGCGACCGAAAGACTTCTTCTACCAAGCGACGAACCGACCGACGAAGCGTTTTTGCATTATGACGCTAGATCGTGCATTTGGTGGAATTGTTTTGCTCCCCCCCTCCCCTGCCCACCCCCCTCTATTTCTCTTCTCTTTCTTTCTAAAGCTCCCTTTTGTTGATGGAACTGTTTCTTTTCAACACAAACGTGTACACGTTTTAACGACAACAGCAGCAACAAAAACTCATCCGGAAAATGTAGGTGGAACTTTGAGAACAAAACAACAAAAAACGCCCAAGAAACCCCTCCCCCTCCCCCCACATGGGAGGACGGAGCATGCGGCACATTCGTCGACGATGATGAAGGATGAAAACTATGAAAAGCGGCATCTAAATTCAATCCCTTCCTCCCTGCCGTCCGCATGCATTTCTCTGAGCTGTTCGCCTTCTCCACATTTTCCCTTACAATGCGGCCTTCCCTGGCCCGCCTGTTGCCTGTCCTCCAGAGTGCCTTTTCTGAAGCAGTGCGCGCTCGTCATACATTCAGCCTATTATCTTCGGCATTTTGAGCGACATAGATCGATGACGGAGCGATACTCGCTGCCTGCCTGCCAGCGCAGCCTTTTGAACGTGAAATTTAAGCCACGAATTCTTCATCTTCCCCTCGAGCGCTCGCGTAGTAGCCCGCTCGCCCTCGTTCCCTGCGACACCCGAGTGTGGTCGTGTTCTTCGATCAATGTTCATTCGTCCCCCGCGCGCTTCCCTTCCCTTCGGCAGGGGCCCTTTACAGGGAAGTGGTGCTGTTTATGATCTCAACACCGCTTAATTTCACCCAAATGAGTACCCTAGAGGCTCGGCACTATCGTTCGGCCATCCCGTTCCATTGAGGCTTTCGGACTTCCCGCACTCTTTTGTTTCTCACTTCTCACTTCCTCCTCATCAGCACACACACACTAACACACACAGACACTCTTCACCTTAGCTCCAAAGCTTATCACGCGGACTTGATCTATTTCCTTCGCTGGCTGCTTCCATTCGTGAGACAACCCCTCAGCTGGAGTATCGTTGGCCTGCATGCCATTGCTCGTTTCACATCCTCTTCTCCTCTCCCGTTCTTGGGAGCAGACCCTTCCACCCACCCACATAGGTGGTGGTGGTGGAGGAGGAGGTTGGTAGTCAGATAGCAGCAGCAGCAGCCAAGTACAAGCACCGGCAGCAACAAGCACCGCAGTTGGCATGCAATTAAACTCGTGCACAGACGCTCGAGTGTGCCTCATTCCAATCCTCATTTCCATTTTCATGGTTTTAGATCATCGAAAGCACCCTAACATAAAAACGGCCTCCCTCCTCCTCCTCCTCCTACCATGCTAGGGTGAACAGAGGACAGCAGCAAAGTGGCCATCGAGAAGGCGGGAGGGTGGCGTAAACGAGACAGCCACAACCACACCAGCCAGCGTGAGGAACGATCAACGGTGAAGATGAAATTTACCTTGTCACGCTGGCCGACAGTGTCTCTCCCCCAAATGGATGTGTGCATGTGGCTTCAAAAAACTTGGTCGGAAGCTTGGGCTGGAAAAGGCACTCCACCCATCCGCTCTTCTTTCCCTTGCGCACGTTGCACATTTCCCGTCCAACAGAGGAAGACAACTCTCACGTACTCTTCGAGCAAATGGCAACGCCAAAGTGCGTCGCCAAAATGACGCCCTGCTATGGCAACAGGCACGCACACACGCACCCATTTCAGGTCACACGCGCAGATTATTTGAAACTAATTAAGATTCTCGACGAAAGCGCATAAAAAAAGACAACGACCGTTCCTTGGCCCATGTACAGGTGAGGTCCGGCAGTGGAGCAGTCATACAAAAAACGAGGCAACGATCGTCCCGGAATGGGAGCAAAGCAAAACAAGACATGAAACACGAGCAGCCTCCTTGGTGTCCCTTGTCGACATGACGGTCCAGAATGCCCGGGATTCGGGAGGGGGAGTCGGAGTGGTGGTTTGGAGTTCGCACATAAACCTACCAACCAACAAAAAACGCACTATTCCTAAACCACACGATACGAAACACCATCTCATTTCGAGGGTCCCCTCTAACCTCAAGTTGGGGTGCACAAAAAAAGCGCATAGCACAGAGACAAAAACAACAGGGTCCACACCACCACCACCACCACCACCCCAAGCCGGGAGGACCCTAATAGGAGGAGGAATTTGCAAGCTGCAATAACCACACAACGGCCACAAAAAAAAACGACTCCAACCGAGATTAAGCTTCATGCGACAACGGCGCGACACGCGTGTTAAACCCGTAGCCGTAAACAGACAGAACGGAGATCGCCACGGATTGGCATTTGAACCAGAAAAACCTTGACCGGACGTGGGTTAGGTTTTGGCCGCGGTCGAGGGTGGGGTTAAGCCTCACCTCCTCTTAACACGCACTCCTTTACGCCGCCAACAACACAAAAAAAAACCACACCAGGGTGCGTCAAGGTTGACTTTATTGAAGGCGTCCCCCCAAACAACAGCGAATACAGCAACATCAACACTCTAAAGCTGCCACCCCAAAGGTGGATGTTTTCGTTTCGTTTCGATCCATTTGATTGCAAGTTTAAAATTTTAAACTCTGTTTTATTTGCTGTTGCGTCGCGATTTCTTCTACTTCTAGGGTGTTTTTTCGCATGTTTTTCGTATAACACCACCCCTCCCCCTTGAGAGACTATTATAGTCGGCTCGGTCGGTTGGTTTGCTTTTAGTGCTTTCATCCGGTCGGGGTCCGGGGTGGCGGTGTGTGTAATTATTAGTAACCGGCGAAGGAGGAAGGAAACACACAACGCCTCCGGTATCGGCACGCACACGCGGACGTCCTTGTGGGGCTGTTTTATTGCACCTTCTGTGCGTGTGTGTGAGTGTGTGTGATTGTGGGGGTTTCAGTGCCAGCGTCCAAATTGTCACCCCCAAAAAAGCATCGTCCCTCTCCGCTTGCTTCCGACGCGACAAATAGTGAAAGCCACCGTTGGCTCAAAGGCTGGGTCAAAGTCGCCTGTAATGCAACCAACCAACTACCCGCAGCAAACGGAAACTACCGCACATACATGCCTTCGAGAAAGAGGATCACTCGTGCGGACGCGCGGAAAAGGAAAGCGCCTAGAGAAGAAGCGAGAAGAAAAGAGAGGGAGATTGTGTGACGATCGCGAAGCAAACAACAACACGATCATTCGCACAGTGCCAAACACACACAGCAGCAGCAGTGCCCGATCCCGTTAGACACATGGCGCATAGTTTGCATCATTCATTGCACCCTTTACCCCCTCTTGCTTCCCCCTTTCCACCCCCCCATTGACCCGATCGCGAGCTGCCAACGATGAAAGCGAAAATATAATAGAACGCGCTTTGCGCACACGCTCTTCACTAACCGGTTGCCACCCCGGTTGCGAGCGTGTATGCGGCAAAGAAAATGCGGCTTGACAAGAAAATCCGCTTTATCCGCGACACACACACACACACGCCCGCGTTTCACCCGATCGGCCTCTCACGGCGGTCCTATCGGAAAACAGCCCCAAACATCTTCTCTTGCGCTTCGCGTTTGTCGTCTGTCCAGTTTCGTACTCGAAAGATGACTTTTGACCTCGTTCAAATAATGGTGCGACGATAGAGGGATGGAAATGGAGAAATTGGGAAAATGTTTAACCCACTTACCGAGGGACACGCACACGCATTTAACCGAATTGGAATGTTGCATTCGGCAGTGCGTTGCAATTCTATTCCTTTTCTTTTCCTAAATGTTTCTTCCAATAGTTTACACTTGCTTCTATCCGCCTTAAAACATCGCTGTTTTTATTCCCCGTTAAGCACACTAATAATGCACACACACACACACTGCCTAAATGTTCGATAACAAACATGTAATTAAATGCGTATAAATGGCCGTTCTCTATTGGTGTGCACCGGGCTGCATGCATCAACACAAATGGACCTTCAAAACAGTGCCGTTTTTCGGTAATTCGATGCATTCCATTCCGCTCGAAGGATGATGACAGGGGTCCATGCCAAGCTGCTGGTTTTGCCCGCCCCGGGGGGGAGCTGTTTCACTCCACTAATTCGACGCCATCTAGCCATTATGATTATGCCGCAAGGCTAGGAAAAGGCTTTTCCACCAGCCCCGATGAATGTATGCTTACACTGCTACACACGGGGTGGTACACACGGGGAGGGTAGTTAATTAATATTCATACATTACGTTGAAACTAACGCCCGTTAACGCCTTCGAAAGGGTGTTTTGTTTTTGCGTTTGCGTTTGCTCTGTTTCACCGAAAAGCTCAACAAAACACCAACAAAAAAAACAAAATGGAGCTATCGAAACCACAATCTAAATTATTTGATTGCAACTGACTCACTTTGCAACAAAACAGCTTAAAAAGCCAGGTATATCCCATTGATGTAAGTGATTTTTCCAATTAATTTGTTTAAAATTCCAAAAACACATTACACATTTGCCAATTTCTCATGACACACTTCCCGCTGTCGCCGGCTAATGGTGGGTCATTCTTTATTTAATTGAATCATCCCAATTTTGATCGTTGGTAGTATACATATTCTCGACACTCGGCGGCCAAAGATGCAGATTCCATTTTAAAAAGCTCTCAATTTGTGTCACTTTGCCCAAAATGTACGGTTCCATTATTTCGCGCCAAATCCGATACCACTCAACGCGCACGAAAATGTAAAACACGATGCCAAAATGGAGAGTTAATTTACAGTCTCTCGCACCCCGCCACCTGCCACGTAATCATAAGCCTAATTTTCCGAACCGATTAGCATCTTCCCTCCACTTAAAGAGGCGAAAAAAGCAAGATAGCTTCCCTCCGATAAAGACTGCCAGAAATTTTGCAACGAAACGAGCCAGCACACACACACACACCGACGCCGCCCTGCTGTCACCTCGCTAGGGATAAGGTGAAATAAAATCCCGGACACAATTATGTAGATGGAAAGAAAATTTTCATATAATTGTCGTGAGAGTGGGCAAGCAATCGCAAACTGCGCAAAAGTCACCATCAAAAGCTGTCGGGCGCACGATGTGACGATGACAACGGCTCCCCCCGGACAAGCCTCCCCAACGATGAGAAAGCTTTCTCGGAGCATCGTTTTATTGTGCACTTGCTGGGTCGTTTTTTCCATCACCGTCTCGTGTCCCTCAAGATGATTGGCTCGGCTGCACCAAAAAGCTGAACCACGGCTGTGAAGACGCGTTTTATTCAGTTTTACATAAACATTAAAGCAATTGTCGCGCACCGGTGAGGCTTTCCAGAATTGCGCGCGCTGCACTAAATTAACTGTGTGCCCAAAATCAACGAAACATCAACTCCGCCCCACATTCCCTTCCCTTTTGGGGCGCAAATGGGTTTGATTGTTTTGCGTCCGGGGCGGCCTTAGTTTCATTAAAGCGAGATTTGCGTGGATAATCTCCCGTATCCAGGCGCGTTAATTTCTGCCCTGCCCGCGCTCAACAGCCCCAAATCCTTATTCCTGTTTCTGTTGGGCAAGCTTTGTGGCGGCGCAGTGTGTGTGTTTATCATCGCTGCACTCTTGCCCTTATCGTGCAGTGCACTCAGGCTCGGGCGGCACACACTTTACGCTTCTTGGCAAACGGCGCAACACACCTCCCACTTGCCGCCTAAAATTGTCTGATGCGAGCCAAACAAAAAACCAACCGAAAAATGTACATTTCATCGGTCTGCACTGATGCGTTCATTTTCCAACAAACACACACGCACGCACGCACGTACACACAGCCGCACGTAATCAGTCGCCCGACGCCCCGAATTTTAAGCCGAGCCCCGTTTGACAGTAATGACCAGTAAACATTACCTTTTTATTCTCGCCCGTCAAAATTAATCTCTGCATCTTCCCCTGCAAGAGTAGTGGGGGCGGGGAGGGGGAGGAAAGGGAGAGACAGCAAAGATTGCACACGACTGCATTTCGGGCGACCACCGATGCAACCTCTTCGCCGGGCCCGATCCCAATCGAGTCATCAATGTGCGATCGTCAAATTCATTAAGCTCGCTCACTCGCCAACACTCCCGTGCGCGAACTATTCCGCGGGGATTCGCGTATAAAGCGCAGCTGGCAGGCAGCAAGCAAGAACACAACAATCTCTCCCGTTGAACCCCCAATCGAAATGGGGATGTCATTCAAAGCTTAACGAAGTGACAAGATCAGTGGCCGTGTTGATGGCACAAGCGAGGCGAGCTTTGCGGAACCCAACAATGACCTGCTGCGGGTGGTGGTGGGGATTCATTGGGATGGGACCGATCGATCGATGTGGGCAATCAGCAAAAGTTCAACTAACCCATTCGAGGAGGGATGTGCTTTCAACGCGGTTGGGCAACATATTTGCACCGATTGCAGCGCTTTTTCGTGGGGGCCATGGACGATAAGCGACGAACGTAACTGGAAGACAGGGAGGTTGTTGATCCAGCACATGCTGGAGTTTGTATTGGTGTTCATGTCGATTGAATTGCTCGAGTGTTTCAAGCTTAAGTAGGTAGAGCAGCATGTGGTGGTGGATTAATTTAATATAATTTAATTAGAGCTACAGAGCAACGGTGCTTGTTGAGTGTACAAAACATACAAGCATTCCTGTTTTGTGTTAAGCTCCCCCGTCCCAACTGTCATTCTTGTTGCTTTCTCCATTTTCACATTTACACATGTTTTGTGATTGAACGTACAAATGGAGCACGGATGTTTTATTGTTTCTTCTTGCGAATGCCATCAACATCAAGATGTCAACTTCAAACTTTTAAACACACACCCAACCCAATCCGACCCGACCCGATGATAATTCCCCGCCATTTGAATGTCACTTTAGAGAAGACATTTACAACCGCAGGGCCCGGCTACCTTATGCTACCGTAATTACTTGCGTCGCTCTTCGCTGCGTAACCCACTCTACCGGAGACCTTTGCGAAGACCGAAGACGACCGAGTCAATCGGGCGGTTAGCTTCAATGAAAGTAATCATTGTTTTACGATCAATAATTGCTCCTCGCAGCATGGGGACAACGCAATGGTCATCTTCCTCGTGCGCAAGAGTGCAGAGCGGTGGGGTCACTCGAAGAAAGCTGCTAGCGACACTCACAAAAAAAAAAATGTAAATACTAATAAACAATCATAAACACCATCAAGTGGACGGCTAGATGACATCTAACAAATGATGTGTAAATTATCGTCGTATAAAACATTTATTACGCCAACTAACGACATCTCTCGACGGACGCCAGAGACACATGGTCGTTTTGATGTGCTTGAGTGCCGTTAAACTTCGCTCCCTCGTCCCCCAGCGCCCCAAGTGTCTTCCCATACTAATCTTCTCCCGTTGTGTCTGTTTGTTTCCCTTTTTTGCCATCATTCAGCACCCGGACCCGCAGCCACACCATGCTAACGGATCCCAAATTGAGGTCCAGCCTCGGCCTGATGGGCAACGATGAAAATGCCATCAAGCAAGAACTGATCGACCCACTGGAGACGACCGGCAATGGCAACCATCACCACAACCACCACCATCACCACCACCACCTCCACCACTCCCATCACCATCATCCGACGTTGGACGAGCGGCTGCGACTTGACGCGAAAGCTCTTCCACACACCGGTGAGCTGCCCGGTGAGCCACTGAACGGGCTCGCTGGACCGGCAAGCTGTCCCCGCACTGGGGCGCTGCTGTACGTCACCCAACCAACCCCCGTGCAGAACAAACAACCCCTGCAAGGATTCGATCAGGTAGGTTGCCGGTGGAGCAAGATTGTACAAGATACTTAAAAATTAGATTCCTACACCCGACTTCACACCTTAGGGCAGTCGCAAGCTTCCTGCAGCTCGTTGCGTGCCAGTCGCACACTAACTGCGGCTGGCATATGGCAGTTGCGCGTGGGCCGATCGCTAGATTGCCACCGAAGGAGCAGCGCTCTTCCCGAGCCACATAGCCATAAAGCAGCCATGATTTATCGACACTTCTGGCTGGTGATGGCCGTTTATGGTGCAAACGGCAGCGTGAAGTTATGGTGTGGGACAGTCTTAATGTATCTGTACCGGTACTTCTCGGTAGATCTCTAATCGACCGCACTCTTCTCGCTCTCTCGTTTGCAGATCTGGGGTCCGTCGCGTTCCGATATGAACCAGCGGCTACACACGTCCGTCGGTGGGATGAGCCATTATTGGCCACCGTACGACGGCCAGCCCAACGCCTGCCCAACGCCGACGACACCGGGCGATCCGCCGCCAGATGGAGCCGGCGCGGACGGGCAGATTTACACGCTCACCGTGCTGCACGAATCGCCCGAGCACGGCATCGTCTGGTCGGACTCGAACGCACTCGAATCGCCGGTCCCACTCGCGCCGGACATCACCGAGCCGAACGCATCGTACGAACCGACCGTCGATTGCTTCCACTTTGACAGCACCAACTACGATCTGGCCGACTATTACGCCGCCAAGCCTGCAGTACAACCGCACCATCAACAGCAGCAACCGTCGCAGCAGCAGACCAACGTGCCACTGATGGGTTCCTCGTCGTCCTCCTCCTCCTCAGCACCATCGCTCGGTGGCCATCTGTCCCATCAGCCCGCCACGGCCATCAGCCTGCACAGCACGGTGGAAGGGCTGCTGAACGAGATTCAACTTTCCAGCTTCGGCGATCGCAACTCCATAGTGACCGGTACGGCCGAAATGGCGCTCCAATCGTCCGGCCACAGCCTGTACAACGAGCCATCGTCCTACCTGTACGATGCGTTCTCCGTAACCGATAGTTCCTCCGCGACACATCATCATCCGGCCCTGTTGCCATCGCTTGCCGAGTCGTCCAACGCGATGACACCGCCAACGCCTACCGGCGACGGCAAGCTGGACACGAACAACAACAACAGCAGCGGCGGCAGCTGTCCCCTCGCCGAACTGAACCCGCTGCCATCGAACCAGAGCAGTAGCTCGAGCTCGAGCTCCAGCAGCAGCAGCTCGAGCAGTGACTCAACGGCAACTGGTGGTGGTGGTGGTGGCGGTGGCGGCGGCGGCAGCGGTGGTGGAGGTGGAGGACAGAAGCGTGGACGCTCGCTGCACTACTGCTCGATCTGCTCGAAAGCGTTCAAGGACAAATACTCGGTCAATGTGCACGTGCGGGTGCACACGGGCGAAAAGCCCTTCTCGTGCTATCTCTGCGGCAAAAGCTTCCGGCAGAAGGCGCACCTCGAGAAGCACTACCAGACGCACCTGCACCAGAAGAACCTGACCAAGCGACCAAAACCGCTCAAGGTGAAACAAGAACCACAGCAGCAGCAGCAGCAGCAACAGCAGCAACCGATCCATCAGCCGCAACAACCGCAACTGCAACAGCATCAGCTGTTGGAGCAGCATCTTCATCAGGATCCAGATCCGGGGCTGCTACTAGCTTCGGGGAAGTTGATAGGGAATTGTTGATATGTAAACGTCTTAGGACAGGGCCTCTAGGCAATTGTTAAGGAATGTAGATGCGATGTAAAAAGATAGCTTAAGTCAATCACCACACCCATCCCCTCCCCCTACCCGAGGTGTGCTGGTCGATGTGTACAGGAGGTAGAAGCGCACAGGAGATAGGAGTACCGACGGAGCGAAAAGCGACTACGGCAGGCGACGAACCTATACGTAAATGTTTTCATTATTATTTATTGCCTCGAACATTGAAACGATTCCGAACCGAACGTATTTGTTTGTTTTAAATTCATTGTCTTCCTCTCTCTCTCTCTCTCTCTCTCTCTCTCTCTTTCTTTTTTTATCTCTCTCTCACACACACACACACCTGTCGTTTACAACCGAACCGAAAGTCCTTGAGGCGGGCAAACTCTTAACGGACACGCATTATCACTCAATTTCGCAATTGGTTCTACAAATGCAAATTTCCATCTCGCATCCCCCGCAGCGGTCTGCATTCTGCGCCCATTCGATTGAGGCAGCACGGATTCTGTGCGAACCCCATGTTCGTGCCCGCTCTGCACGCGCTTCTGTCTGTCTGTGTGTGTGTGTGTGCGTTTATACGGATATGTATTGTATTTATGTAGTTATCTATAATTGATGGTGCAGATGATTACAGAGATTCGCATTCGATTGGAATTGGCTACCGCTACCGATCTCTGTGCTCTGATCGTTTGCAAGCGATCATTAAGCATCGCGGGCACTCCAATTGTATTCGTCTCGCGTTTCGACGTTTCTGGCCGTGTAGCCAGGCCTGCATCAGTCCCAACCTCCCCCCTCCCGCTACATTGTCACGATTTGTTTGCGCCGGAAGAAATGACATGCCATGCCGTCGGGGGGCCACCGCTCGCGGGCTGCTAATGGGCAGGTCCTGGGTCCGCGCTTCGTGCACGCTGCCGTCCCGCCGGCAAGGATCTTCCCGATCTTCGCTTCCGCTTAATTATGCACTCTTTGACCTCCGTATAATTGCCCACTGAGGTTCCCACTCTCCTTTTTTTTCTAAATAAAAGCGACTGCCCGTCTTCTTCTTCTTCCCCGTCTTCTTGCGGAGTCATTTTCACTTGTGCACTTCAGGACTCGATCGACATTGTAGCGGTGCATTTGGGCAGAATTACACTGTTGAAAACACGTTTATTGTCTCGTACAATCATACAAATGATATTTAATCACGGCGGCGACTGATCGATTTGACCCGAAGTTGCGCTCGCGGTTACAGCTCGGTTGATGAGCGCGATCGCCGTCGGTCAAACACGGGAAACAGAAACTGGGGATTGATTCGTTCGCTCTCCAGCGCCACATGGGACAGTCGCAGCTCGTCTCCTACCAAAGGATCACAGGACCGACCTGCAAGATGAATCATTGGCTCATAATTCCTTTTCCTCCTTCACGCTCTCCCGCTAATCTCACCTCTAAGTGGAAGTTTGAAGCACTCCTTCAGCTGCTTGGCCGAACAGCGCGGTGTCTCTAGCGCAACCGTCTCGTTGAACTTGGAGAAATCAATTTCATAGCTCTCAATGTCCGCATTGTACACCAGCACCTGCTCGAACCGATGGCCCCACAGGATTTCCGTGTTGACGTAGCTCGTCCTTGCCTGCGTCGTTTGTCCCGTCGACTCGACCGTACCCTCGAGCACGACCACTATCTCGAACCGCTCGAGCAGCACATCCTCGGCAGAATAGCCATACAGCGGTGACTTCTCGTCGATCCGGTGTACCACGATCTGCGGCCAGAGGAAAAACACATCCGACGAGCAGTCGTCCGACGTCAGCTCCAGCTCGGTCCGGTACTGGGGCATCACTTCCCGCTCGCCCGTCACCTTCGCCCGTATCAGCTGAGCCCGCACGTTCGCTCCGATGATGTGGCTCTTGCGCATGTCACCGATGCGAAACATCAGGCACAGCTCACCGTCCCGCTGCGAAATGACGGCCTGCTTCGAGAAGAGCAGCGTCTGGGCGCGTCCCTTCGAGCGCGTCATCTTGGCAAAGACGATGCCCGCCAGGAAGGCTTGCACCATCACACCGTGCACGGACTGGAGCGTCATCACGAACACCGCCTCTGGACACTCCTCCTCCATGGCGCGCGATCCGTACCCGATCGTGTGCTGCGTTTCGAGCGAAAACAGAAAGCACGACGTGAACGAGTAGATGTTCGAAATGCATGGCGTCCAGTTGTTGTCTCCTGTCAGTTGAGGACACATCATTAGAATAATTTTGAGGGGCAGAACAGACTTTGGGCTTACCTTGCAACGGTGGCAAGTGATTCTCATCCAGATCGCCGTGCGTGTACGAGATCAACCAGTACAGCCCGCCAAACAGGACCCACGAGCTGACGAACCCGAGCGCAAACACCAACAAAGTCCAACGCCACTGTGCATCGACCAGTGTGGTGAAAATGTCTGCAAACAATCATCAAATAGACTCAAATCAAGTTCAAACTCTCGTGCCCCATTGTCTTACCTTGTAGAAAGCGTAATCGTTGGTGCGGGACCTTCGTAGCACTCACGTTGCAGTATCCGTTTTTGAAGACTGCTCGCTTGCGGGGTTTTTTGTACCCTGGTCGGAAGTGTGGTGGTCTGCAAAATGAAATAAAAATCCAATAAAACACTCCATCCCGCACTAGAGCGAGCATACTAACCTTCTTCCCGAAGAGCGCATCGAGTCGAACCGAAACGGAGATCTGGGCGAACTGCTCGAATCGGGCGTTAAGATAGATGGACTGTACTTATCATTTAACGGTTTTGGAGAACGATCCTCCAGCGTAAGCAACACACCTGACTCAACATCTTCCGGCAGTTTCAGCTTGCCAAAATCACGCATAATTCACGACCGCTTTCTAACAGAATACAAACCCAACTAGCCTCCAGGGCACTCTAAATCTTACCAAAGGCGCTCTACTCTACCGTCAGAGAACCACGTGCATTGGATTAGCGTTGTTTGGGGAAGCATCATCTTCTCAAGGTGGACGATAACGCGGCGCGATGTGATGATCACGCCCGAATGCGAGCCCCTCATCTAGCTCTTCCAGCAACTTATCAATCACCGTCGCTCCACTGATAAGCACACAGAACACATCGAGTGGACTAAATATTTATCTTTACTTTCCTCGCCGGTTCGGTCGCAGTGCATCTGAATTGTGTGATCAAATGTGAGGGTCTCTTGCAGTGATAAATAAAAGAGTAATTTTATTTCATCTCCCATTTGCAAGCTGGAATTCGTACACTAAAGCTAACTGGTTCAACCGGCTACTACTACACACTTAAACGTAAGTACACTGCAAACCCGCCACACTCCAGCCGGCAAAGAGCCACATCGAACCTAAAACCAGATCTTTGTAACGCACGAACACCTCCAGCACTTATGCTCCACCTCCGCCAGCTGTGAACCGTTCGTTGATATTCTGCACCGTCACACTGTTCACGATCGGATCATCGTCCGACACTCGCCGTGGACTGCCGGCACCGTCCTCCTTGGGCGTTATCTTTAGCCGCGGATTCGGGGGACGGTCGAACAAGTTCCACAGATTGTTCTGCAGCGCGACGTACGATTTCCTTCGCCGCGGAACGCCCTGTATCGTGAGGTAGCGCGTGGGATAGAGATGATCTGTGCCACCGCCGACGCCCGCTTCATCCGCGAGATGGTACTGGCTGAGCGTGTTCACTATCGTGCTGTAGTGATCCTTCCAACGGCGCTCGAGCTGCGTCTTCGTGGACATATTATCGCCAACATCTGCACGGAAAAGTGAACGCATTAGGTCGCGCTTCGGTGCTACGGGGATGATCGTACGGTTGCCTTCTGTTGCTGAGTGTATTCAACTTCGACGCTTCAACTGCTGGAATGGAATGGCCGGGCTGCTTCGTATGTACATTGGACGGATGTGATAGATGTGGGGACGGACACACGGACATAAACTCCTACGAGAGGATACTACGATACTATGGCGATGAGAGTAATTGGTGAGTGGGTGTGTGTGTATGTGTTGGTCTTCTCCACAACAATGCACGTGTGTTCCCGCTGTTCGTGAGCAGATATGTACAGCTTACAGCGAAACACAATCGGTGATCGCGCTATCCTTACCGGTCGGTGGGCGATAGTCGTCCTGCGCTCGGTAAAACTCGGCCAGCTCCCGGGCCGAACAGAGCGGTGTGTCAACCTGTAGCGTCGAGTCAAACTTGCTGTAGTTGATTTCATATCCCTGCTGCTCTCTGTTATAGCACACCACCGGCTCGAACCGATGGCCCCACAGAATTTCCGTGTTGACGTAGCTCGACCGCGCCTGTGTCGATTGGCCCGTCGACTCCACCGTACCCTCCAGAATGACGACGACCTCGAACCGCTCGCGCAGCATATCCGACGCGGACATGTTGTACAGCGCGGAGTTCTTATCGATCCGATGCACCACAATCTGGGGCCAGATGAAGAACAGCTCCGACGAGCTGCCGTCCGAGCCCACGTCCAGCTCGTGCTGATACTGGGCCATCGTTTCTCCCTCGCGCGTCGTCTTCGTTCTTATCAGCTGCGCTCGCACGGACGCACCGATAATGTGACTCTTGCGCATATCCCCCACGCGGAACATCAGGCACAGCTCACCATCGCGCTGGCAGACGACGGCATTTTTCGAAAACAGCAGCGTCTGGCTGCGCTGCTTCGGACGCGTCATCTTCGCGAACACTATGCCAACCATGAACGCCTGTATCATGAGACCGTAGATCGACTGGAAGCACATTACGAAGATGGCTTCCGGACACTCCTCCGTCGTAGTGCGCACACCGTACCCGATCGTGTGCTGCGTCTCGATCGAAAACAGGAACGCCGACGTGAACGAGTAGATGTTGTACACGCACGGGATCCATCCGATTTCAGCTACGAAAGGGAGAAAACACACACACCGATAAAGCACGTGCCGGTTCGATAACGGACCATATTGCTGCCGTCTGCCAATCGCAGCCGCTACTTACACTGGTTATCGGGCAGATGTAACTCCTCAAGGTCACCGTGCGTGTACGAAATCAGCCACCAGATGACGGCGAAGAACAGCCACGACCCGACAAAGCTGAACGCAAACACGAGCAACGTCCAACGCCACTGCGCATCGACCAGCGTGGTGAAGATGTCTGCGAAAGATCAACACCCGTATTACTTCTCGCCTACTATGAAACGATTCAACTCTGGATCTTACCCTGCAAAAAGCGCAAATGTTGCCGGGGTGGTCGCGATAGCACCACATTGCAGTCTCCGTTCTTCAAGATGGCGCGCTTGCGATACTTTCGATTCACTCCCGGGCGAAGTACACGGTTCCTGAAACGAAGCATTCCCATGGTTACACGTGTTTTAGGGTTTATTTAATTGTGCTCTGTGAAGATGTACGTGCTAGAGTCTCTCCTTGCATCGATCGGTATGGTTTCGGAAGCAGGCCCCATGCCGGAACCTGTGTGTCTTAGACGCTCCGGCGCTTCTTCTTTCAAACGCAGCAAACAAACGACTGGCCCTGCGTACTGTTCCGGGTGAGTTCGGCTGACAAACCTCGTATCGTTATCACAATTTGGTGAGTAATCGATAATGTGAGGAGCTCGATAAGATTGCGAAAAGACGCTGGTGCTCGGTACTAAGGGTCGTCTATCACACCTGGTAGCGTCATTTTACAACAAAACAAAAATGAACGTTGCATTTCAAGCCGATACCACCGATGAGTCAATGTTTATCCAGTTTTGTAACACTCAAGACAGTGCTTACAAACACATTGAAACGCACCTCTAGAAGCTAAACAAAAACGTTCAAGACATGTATTCGAGCAGATTGATACGTGTCTAGAATTTCTTTACATCATAGCGACGCTCTCCGATATCGTGCTAATCCATCTAATTGCCAGCTAATCGGTGCTTGAGGCCACCCCAGAAGACACTGCAAAACCACATTTCGCATTGATTTGGCGACACAGAGCATTCCAATCAGTACCTGATGTTGCATGCTTATCTCTTGGTTGCGGTACTCTACCGGCAAAGGAGATAACGGCTTCCCGTTGGCGATGGTCATCCCAGACGGGACCGATAAACGATTAATCAACCGCCGTCTTGGTGGTCTAAAGAGTAGACCGCAACCAAACGGAATGTTTGCCCATCGGTCATCAAACACTGCGCCGGTCAAGACGTTTGCGGGAGCTGCAAATTGACACGTTTCTTATCACCTAACCGGTTGAACAGTACGGCAGGCAAACAAACATCAACTCTTTGGAGCACAGTCCCACAGAAAGACCGTCCATTAAGGAGCTGCTAATTCGACACAAACTTGGATAGCAATGTGTTTGCCGGTAGAATTAGACCATTGGGAAGTTCATAGCGCTATAAAACGGAAGTTATAATCATATACACCACGTGACCTCTTCCTGCGCAAAGCACTCACTTCATGGGATAGCACACCAGCGGTGTGTTTGGGGTCACTGGAGTGATGGGCGACGAGTATCCGAACTGCTCTCCGTATCCTCCCGGCGAATGTGGTGGGTCAAAGGGTCCAAGCTTCAGCATCGAACGGTCCCATCTTCCCGTTCCATCCGGTGCCAGCGACAGCGACTGCTGCTGCTGCTGTTGCTGCTGT
This sequence comes from Anopheles arabiensis, assembly GCF_016920715.1. Lineage (NCBI taxonomy): Eukaryota > Metazoa > Arthropoda > Insecta > Diptera > Culicidae > Anopheles > Anopheles arabiensis. The sequence goes on along the minus strand of NC_053517.1, from coordinate 2,279,613 downwards.
TGTTGATCACTGTCGTAGTTCATCTTTCACCTGCACTGAAACCTTCACTAAAGAATCATCTGCTAATGCACTCACTCCAAAGCCACTGATTGCTTATTCGCTTCACGCCATACGCCAGGCAACACTTCCGACCATTTCTCAAACAACAAATGCTGCTAGACACGGGCTACGACCACCAATCGCTACACAACTCGTGAACGGAGATGTTACCCTGACCACCGGATGAACGATACTGAACGGTGGCGATCGTCAAAACCCTTCACACAGCCTACCACCCATCAATGGCGACCGCGAAAAGTGGCTCCCATTGTTACCGGACTGATTTACGATTCGCGCAGAGGAACGGACGGCGGGTGCCTTGCACGCACGAGCACATGCTTTTCTCACCTCAACGTCTATCACGTCCCCTGCTTCTCGTCCCATCGTCCCATATATAGGTGGATCTGGTTGCAACGTATCGATTCCATGCGCGGCCCTAGAGATAGCGCCAACGTTCGGCCACTCATCCTGCTTGAGGCGCAGCCTACTTTAACCGATTTCTTACATCATTTTTCTTACTTCTACGACGCAAAGGTGATGCTCTGATCGATAGTGTCAACAAGCGATAATCACACGCTCATACATCGATACAACACAATTTATCAACAATAAAATCATGCTAATTCAATCGGAAATGGCAATAAACATCGTTTGGTCTCAAAGGTCTTCGTTGATACCATCACTGCGGTAGGAGCGATAATTGCATCGGTCCATATCGATATGATCGATAATATCGACATTATCTCCGGGGGATTATTTTCTTCACTCATATCCAACAAAGCACGATTCAAAATAGCTCAGCAACAAGTATTTTTATATCCAGTAGAATCATGAGTAGGTAATTGGCTGATAACTGCAAACAAATTGAAAATCCACACTTCTCGCCAGCTGCTTCTAGAATGTATCGCTTTTTGAAAACAATACCTACAGATATCCAACAGAAATTCAAGTCTTATCAATTCTATCAATCTTGGTTACGTATTGCCCAAAACCAGATACAACTTGTGTCCATCTTCAAGCACTCGAAAGTTATTGCAATTAAAAGAAGCTCATCAATCGATCGAAATGATTGACTATCAGCAGCAAGAAAAGAGTTCTGATTGATGGATCATTTGTGGAGCAAGTACTCACTCTCACCGTTCATGACGTTATTAGGGTCAGTTTTCGGATGTGTTTAACCAAACAATCGTACAATCTCGATTAGCGTTGAATGAGTTCAATTTGTGAATTTATATCGTTTAATACAGGGAATGATTATTCTCACACTCATACACGGGGGCCTAGCGCACCCCTTCAACGGAATGAAACGTCTCGGAGGAGTATCGTTACGCGCCTAAGCCTATCATAAATATGCAGCAGATGATGATTACGCAAGATTCATAGGATGCAATCGTTAAAAACGGAACGGATCCCAACGAAGGTTAAACTACAACTACACTAAAAAACAAAACAAAAGCAACCAGTGGTAACTGAGCCGGAACCGTCGGCACACCCGGGACTAGTTGGACCGTTCCAAAGCGCGCACAGAACCTGTGTCGCATCGCTACGGACTCTCGATACGGATGGAGCTGGTCGATGAGGGCGAAACTGTGACCGACGGTGGATTGAAGAGATTGCGCAGATTGCTCTCCAGCTGCTGGTAGGACCGGGGCCTCCGGGGGACACCCTGGATTGTCAGGTAGCGCGCCTGGACTCCCACGGACGACTGGCGTTCGTCTTCTGCGTAGATCGAACTGAGCGTTCGGACGGTGTTGGTGTAATGCTGGTGCCAACGTCTTTCAAACATTGACTTTGTCGAGCCCACTTCAGACTGATCTGTGGACAGCGGAGGGAAAAATCCCGATCAATACCTCGATTCCGCAACCGCCGGAAGTGGCTCAAATATACCAACTTACATTACCGATATACAGTACGAGCGACTATAATGAGATATGGTGAGGAGATGAGATTCTTAGAGGCATGATCGATCGAGCACACAACAACAAAAGCACAAAGCAGGATGATGGGGATAACTACGCAACGTAAGCGCAAACTAACAAACCGTACAGTACAGCACACAACATACGCAAACGTTCAACAACGACAACAACCTCTACGCTGGCGTTTGAAGATGATGATGATCTTCGGCTACAAATAAAAGTACAGACAGACAGACACCGCCACATCAGTCATCACTACCGTCAACAGCCACCAACCGTAGCAGTGTTCGTAGCCCGCGCCACCGCCCTACCTTGGTTGCGATAGTCGTCCTGGTACTTGTAAAACTCGGCCAGCTCACGGGCCGAGCACAGCGGCGTATCGACGGAGTGCGTCTCGTTAAACTTGCTGTAGTTGATCTCGTACACCTGGTTCTCCTTGTTGTAGAACACGATCGGCTCGAACCGGTGACCCCACAGGATCTCCGTGTTGACGTAGCTCGACCGCGCCTGAGTCGATTGGCCCGTCGACTCCACCGTACCCTCCAGGATGACGACAATCTCGAACCGATCTTGTAGCAGATCCGACGCCGACATGTTGTAAAACGGAGATTCCGTATTGATCCGGTGCGTCACAATCTGCGGCCAGATGAAGAACAGATCCGAACCGCAATGATCCGCGCCCACTTCCAGCTCGTGCTGATACTGGGCCATCACTTCGCCCTCGCGGGACAGCTTCGTGCGGATGAGCTGCGCACGTATGTTTGCTCCAATGATGTGACTCTTGCGCATATCCCCCACGCGGAACATCAAACTCAGCTCACCGTCCCGCTGACAAACGACGGCATGCTTCGAGAAGAGTAGCGTCTGGGTGCGGTGCTTCGGACGGGTCATCTTCGCAAACACAAAGCCCACCATGAACGCCTGCATCATGACACCGTAGATCGACTGGAAGCACATGATGAAGATCGCTTCGGGACACTCTTCCGTCGTTGTTCGGTAACCGTATCCGATCGTCGTTTGCGTCTCGATCGAAAACAGAAAAGCGGATGTGTACGATTCGATGTTGAACACACAAGGCTTCCAGCCCGATTCCTCTGCAAAAACAAAGAAACACATTAGTATGACAAAGCATCTTGTCGTTTGCACCTTGCACCTGTTACCTTGATTTTTCGGTAAATGCATCTCCTCCAGATCGCCATGCGTGAACGCGATCAGCCACCAGATAGCTCCGAAAAACAGCCACGATCCGATGAAGCTGAACGCAAACACGAGCAACGTCCAGCGCCACTGCGCATCGACCAGCGTGGTGAAAATGTCTGCAAATCAAAACCATATCCTGTATCGTTCTTAGAGGACACAAAACATCGAACCTATCCGGCACTCACCTTGCAGAAAGCGTAGCCTTTGCCGGGAGACTTTCGAGAGGACAATGTTGCAGTCGCCATTCTTCAGAATCGCCCGTCGACGGTACTTTCGCGTCGTTCCCGGTCGTAATGCTCGACTCCTGGTTGAGACGGAAGGGAAGAAAGAAACGAGATGGTACTTCAAAACTTCGCTTGGCTAATCGTCGGTTGAGTAGGGTCAGCTGGCTTCCAACCTAAATTGGATGCGCGTGAGCGAATGATGGGCACGTGTCGCACGTAATGAAGCACATCCGAATGAGTGAGTTAAGTGCCCAATAATTGGCCCGATGTAGAATCCACCGTGCGCCAATATTTGCCTATCGTTAGCTCACTTTTTTGGCTAAATATTTAGAAATGTTTGTTCAAGATAAATATGTGTTCTTCTTAACGTCGGTGACGAGTTGACACAAACGATCGATACGAGATCTTTCTTAGTGATCTCACTAAAAAGGTAACTGTATGTAAAGGTTCTGGAATGTTCCATAACTCGCTAGTAGCTCACCGTTAGAACCCACTCTCAATGCGATATGGGAAAAATGAGCCATTAAAAAGACTGTATTCAAACAAGTTGCCCTGCTAGCCGAACAGCTTTGCGGCGGAATAAATCGCTCGAGTAATGGACAAATCATATTCGCTCCGAAACACGCAACGCACAAACGCCACTAGCACACACTTAGACAGACCCGAAGGCACCGGCAAACGGTTGTTGCTGTGACACAATCCGGCTGCAATTCACGAGACACTGGCACTCATTTAAAATTCAAATCATTACACCCGGCTACATTTCCGTTCCGGTAGAATGCCGCAGTTACATCGGGCCGTTCCATGATCTAGACCCGATTCTCAATCAATCCTCCTGTAAGACATAAAGTAAGGGTCTGACACACGATTTACAACCACATACACTGTCTTTATGTCTGGCTGCACTTGCCCTTTCCTCTACCAACCTTTTGCTAGTCGCCGACGGTGACTGCGGACAGTAAATGATCGGCGTGGTCGGTGTGATCGGTGTTTTGGGTGGATCCTGTCCGTCGATTATGATCGGCGGTATCTTGTCGAACGGTCCCAGCGGGAGCAGCTTGGCATCGTCTCGTGCTTCGGGCGATTCTGCATCCACCGGCACGGTAAAGTTTTTGCGCTGTCCGAAGCTCATTTTGGAGCGTCCTTAATCTCCCCAAGCTCCCAAATCCTCTAGTCCTGATCCGCTCGCTTACACACAGATTCAGATGCTATAGCACGGTACAGCAGAAGGCATCTCTTACTTCGCACAGTCACCACACACCAGCAGCAGCAGCAGCAGCAAGCCTCCTGCGCACTACTAAAACACCCACAGGTGATGGAATCGGCTACGAATCGATTTAATCGTACCGAGCGTGCGTTCAAGACTAATCTCGTGCGGGGTGCTTTCGTTCGACTGCGGTGACCGCGCGACCGCTCGCTAGCTTGTGCGATCGATTTCTGCCACCACTACCACTACTGCCACGGACAACTGCCGGTTACTAACACTCGATCGAACACTCGCCCCCCCCCCCCCCCTTTTGCTGCCGTTTGGCGGTCGCTCCTCCAACACTATCAGCGATTGTTCGCTGTCGTACACAGTCGGGTTTGCTCGACATTGCAAAGTCTTCTGAATACGTCATACACTCAGCACAATCAGTGACGTTCACTTCCATTGAGCAGCGGAAGGAGCCATAGTGGGTAGTGCTGCACCATTTTCCATTTTCAAACATAAACAAACAAACGTTTCGTTTTCGCTTCGTGCTAATCGACGATAAAAAGTTCGATCAAAACTCGATAAAGCATCGCTTATCTACAAATAGATGCCGTTGCAGGTATTCTCAAGAGTGTGGAAAGCAATCCCTTGAAGCCAAAGAGCACAGAGTGTTTGAGCCACTTCTTATCAGTACATGTTAAAGTTCTTTTCAACTGCTAGTTTGAGTATTATTTAATCCAGATTGCTCAAAGTGTACGGCATTTTTGACCCACATTGTCTATTTTCTGCGAGGCTTATAAGCCCTTTACACTCTCCCTGCAGCCCGCTAGCGAGACAATTCACGGACGATAAGAAACTGAAACCAACGCAAGTTAAAGACAAAACACATACGCACACATTCTTGTGCTGACTCATCCGACAAATGGTTGTTATCATTGCCCTCGTCGCTAGAAGCCATCCATCGGTGGACCGGGGCGACCGGCTCAAAACAGTTGTAATTGCAGTACCGGTCAGCTCAGGGACCTTCCCATCTGCTATCAATCGTCTTTCCGACTAATCGGACACCGATCTACCAAACAAAACCTGCAATAATTTGTGCAACGAGCTCACACGCGCACACACACACACACACCCGTGCTGACCCCTGGCTTTTGCAGTGGGTTCGTTCGCAGTTGGGTTACGTACTTGACAACTACTATGGCCGCGTATACCCTCTGCTAATAGCTCCAATTGAACACGCGCCATAAAACCCGGCGTAAACAGACGACGACGACACGGTTTTTGCGAGGGTTTTAGTGTTTCATGTGACATTATTTACCGTTCCGTCCGATCGTCTTCCGACGAAGGTGAATTGTCTTCGTTGCCATCGATTTATTGCTGCGCTGCGAATGTGATAAAAAGCTGCTTTTGATGCTACAGGGTTCCTGCTACACTTCCGAGGAAAGGGTGTGTGTATGTGTGTGGGTGCGTAAATTTTTGCGTCCAGTTAGTGTAGCGTTAAATGTCAACAAACAAAGCCGAACGCGACGAAGCTTATGCAAACAGGTCCATCGTCGTGCTTTTACACATTTCAAATGTAAACAAATGGAAAACCAAATGCTTTCGAATGATCGATTTGTTGATTCCGGAAGAGAACATGTAATGGAAGGGCTTTTCAACATTATTCAGGTGTAAATTGACCACAAAAATACTTCTCATCGATGATCCATTTTATTCGATCTGTTATTGTAGATCATACCTTAACTGTCCTCTGCTATGATGTTTTGAGTATGTGACTTCCTGGTAACTGAAGGTCGCTGTACAAATTGCTGGTTCGACGGACAATTCCTTGAAATCAATTATTTATTTTACATTATGCCCGGACCTCATAGCATCCTTGAAATGAGCACAACCATCCAATCAAATCTATCAATTCCATTGCCCCAAAGAAACCGCCCGAATCTTGCCCGCACTGGATTAGTCGAGCCGAACCGACCGATAAGCTTCAGCCATCACTCGAGCCGCATCCCAGCACGAGCCAAACATCATCGTCATTGTTTTGGTTGTCCGCCGCACCCAGATAGTGCCAGATTCGCAAGCCTCGCAGCTTCTGCTCCACAAATCAAAACAATAAACAACGAGGAAACAGATTCTACCCCGCGCGCGCGCACGCACACAGTCGCAGCCGTGTTATCGCCGGTGCGCTAGACGCGATGGCGGCCACTGACCACACGGCCCTCAGGCCGCACGATCACGCTTTATTAGATGCATTCACGTTGCTGATTAGTACAGAACAGTGGCTTCCACCTACCTTACGCTCTCCTGCCGGCTGAAGGCGCTTCCGTGTGTTGAAATGCGGGCCAGGCTCGGTACAACGGTCAGCGGAAGATTACTGATCACGCTGTCGAGCGAGTCCGGCTCCTCCTCGATCACACCCGGTCGCATGAAGATCCGATTGAGGGGCTTCTTCTCATCCAGCGTCTGACGTTCGGCAGCCATGCTTTAACCTGGGACTCACGACAGGACGACGCAAACGAAAGTAGAATATCAAACGCGCCTCTACGACTCACAGTTGCACTTAAGATGTTGTTTTGTTTTTCTCTTTATTAGATATTGGCTAAAGCACCCTTCGCGCAATCGGGCTCAAATCATTGGATTGATCGGGGTTCGATCGTGACCCACAACGCGACTAAGAATAATGGCCTAGCTTTCGGCCTATTATTTATTTACTAGCTATCTATCTTTCATTGCCCACACATTTTCACTATTCTTTCTCCAGCACAGCGCATCATACGCACATTATTCACTTGTTTGCTAACATAAACTTACTTAAAAACACAAAAATAAAACTGGAAAGTTGGTAAAAGATAAAATCAAACTCTGCCCGATAACAGCACCCGGCTGTCACGGTGCCGTCCGATCGTTTGCACAGAGGGGCAAGATAAATGGAACAGAAACTAATGCACACGCGATACGATCGCTCCGGTTCCGTTCCTCGGTGTCGTCTGGCCTGGCAAGAAGTGTGTCCCAGTCCTAGCAGTACCGCGCTCACCGTGTAGTTTGAGATTCCTGGCCCTGGAAGTGTGGCGTGGCCCTTAGTAGTAGATGCGGCGCTACACTACACTAACACCGCCATTAGCCGGTTGATCTTTCATTCGTGTCACGATTGGATTTTGTTTCTGCAACCACTGGCACTGGACGACGAACGGGCAGACGGAACTGAACGGGAGGATGTGGCACCGTGGCACTCGCGCACACTGCGGACAAGAGTAATTTTCAAATTAATTAAATTCAATTAAAACCCTTCCTCTTGCACTCCTTCCTGCTGGCGCACACGTATGGACACGAACACTGAGTCATTCATTCATTCTGATCACTCTCTCTCTCCCTTTACCCAAACATATACGATTATGACTGTTTAACACTGAACTTGAGGTAAGTAATTAACTGAACGATTGTTGGATTCTAAAATCTGTTCTCAGGATTTTAACTGCTCCAACATTCCCTAAACGAATGTGTGCATCTTCACTACCTGCTGCAGACGTACGCACTAAACCGCTTATTGATCTAATCTCCCGGCGGCGTATCTGGAGCAGTGTGCCTTTACCAAACTGACAGCACCAACTGAATGTCTCCATAGCGCTCGGTCGCTAAAACACTGACCATGCACCCCCATCGATGACACGCTGCGCGGACGCCACGAGAGCCATGGATGCTGCGGATGGTGTGGCAAGGAAGATCAACTAATTTAGACCACATCCAATTGTTGTCACCGAGATATGCGAATTGCGCGGCGAGGGCAGGGCTAGAGGCGAACCGGGTTATGCTGTCTACCTGCTATCCCTCTCTGACTACTGCCTAACCCCCCGCGCTAGCACGATGTGCTACAGTTTAGAGCGATCATCAGGTTTCGCGCCTCTTGTCACGATCTTTCGACCATTCCGCCCCTCAGGCCGCCATCAGACTGTGACTTTTATTCCAGATCTTACGCTATGATTTAATTAAATTGTCATCGATGAACCCGAGCTCTTGACCACAAAATCATATCGCCAATCGACACCGCAAGCTAAGCCTGAGCGGTTAGAGCGGTGCTGACGCTTCCGCGGCTCGAAGGGTTAATTCCTCACCACCAACGACTACCCGACCGAAGGCAAATGTCAATCGAATTGTCTAGTTTAAATCCATCCGGATAGTCGTTGGGCCGCCTCAATAACGCATGCGAGCAACGGTTTCTTCCCTCCCTAAACCAATGTCACGCGGTCAAGTACGCCCTGGCACTGACACTTTGGACCGTGCCATTGGCTACCGGCTGTGCATAATAGTTTCTTCTTCTTTGAGCTGAAGAAAAGAGCATTCCACAGCGCTTCACAAACCGTGGGGAGGAAGAGCTCGTCTGTGAGCGACGTTTTACCTAGACCTTCAACGATGATTGAATAATATGAGCGACTTCCGCCGCACCGTACCGTACCCGGTGTCACAGTGGACAATCTAATCCAGCATTCTAGATAACTGTGTGTTTCTCGCTCGCAATGGGAAGTAGAGGGGTGTGTATGTGTAAGTGTGTGTTTGGGTTGAAACAAGTAGATCAGGCGTGTGCTTCCCCTCCACGAAAAAAGCGAATCCACGCTTTCAGTGGCCGGTTGAATGAAGCCGTTATTTCGAAGCGAAACGATTGCAAACAAATGAGATCTGATTTGTTATGATGCGTCATGGCATGGTGTGGGATACATGGCTGCGGTTAGCTCAATGAATCTTTCCCCACTTTTAAGACGCATGTGCCTTTCAGAAGTATTCTGAAACGACGGGGGTATGGTAATACACGAGACGATTATAATTATTCCAAGTTTTAATGCATTGCGTAACACAAACAGTCTGCGATGCGAATCCAAATGACATAAATTACACCTTGGAGTTGTCATCGTGCACGAGCCGCCTTCTCATACGGCATGTGGCGTGTGTACGTCGTGTATTGGCACGTTCCTAGCGGGAGTCTCTCACACAAGGAAACATCCCTATGAAGGTCATTGCTGACACCAGGAAGGAAAACAGCTCCACCCTTGCCCTAATACAAGGCCGCAACATAACGCATTTCCCAATTACTGGAGAAAAATTTATCGCCCTGCCCTGATACCATTTTATGCCCGATGGCTCAAACTTTCACACACATAACCACGCGACCAATGTCAATTACCCAGTTCCTGCCCGGTATGCAAATTACCGTACCGCGCAAAGCGCTCATCCATAATAGACCTCGCCAAACACATGTTTCTTTCAATTGTTCGCTCGTTTGGCAATAGACCGACACGGCGAAAGAGGCGAAAACAGCAACACAACACAGCGGTGTGCGGCTCGTGCTGCCGCCGAATTTCAAGCACATCCGATGCGCGCTAATTAGTGTCGTACTTTATGAGCCCTGCTCGCCGCTCATTAGGGCTTTATTTAAAATGCGCAAACACGTTCGCAATCATTGACGGCTGTCCTCCCGGCGCAACCGTGACCAAGTTCATTCACTGTCGGGCTTGTCCGCCCCCTCCCGTACGCATACGAATAGAACACGTGCATGCCCAAAACGCAGGTGTGTTAGTCTTGCCTTTTAGCGATGAATAAAGTAAATTATTCTTTGCAGCTTCAACAGCCGTCATGTGCATCCTGTCCCCAAAAATGGACAGAATTAGAGTTAGAATGAAACTAGTTCCTCGTTCCCGGTTTAGCATCCCTCCACACCCATCGCGCTACTCTCCCAGCGTCTGTCATTCGGCCAACAATAACAGCACTTGACATTGGAGTCGCAGTGCGAAATGAGATCAGTATCATAGCAGCGGCAGCAGCAACGTCCATCGCTCACCCGTGATGGACCGTGACGGATTAACGCCCTCGTGCTAATAGGAACAATACAGTCTACACATCCCATCCACGCACACAACCAGCGTCATCCATACGCACACACACAGCGGAGGAAATACTCTGCCCACTATGCGACTTACCCCGCTCTGACGCGACGACTTTGGTACTAGCAGAGGGAATCCATCGACGGCTCCTTGATAGACAGCTTGCGAAAGTTCTTCTTGCGCTCGCTTCCGGGTGATACCGTCGGGGCGCCACCACCAGATGTGATAATGGCGGGCGGGAGTGCCATCGTGTCACCGGCCGCACCGTTCGTTTGCTCGTTGGTGTTCGCGTACACTGGCGTGAAGCGAAGGTAGCCGTTGCTGAGCGAGTTCTTGCGGGACGACACTTCCACCGACGATGTGTCGGATTCATCGGTATCAGAAGACGCTTCTGCTGAGGGGAACGGATGGGGTGTATGTTGAGTTTGAGCACTCACTAACTTGCTCATCGTACTCACCTGTTACTCCATTCTGTTTGTTTAATTCCTTTTTCACTTCTCGCAGCTGACGAGCACTGCACAGAGGAGTATCCACTTCGTACGTGTTGTTGAACGTCGTGTAATCAACCTTAAAACAGTTTCAAATTTTAGTATTTATGAAAATCCTTCCTTTCGCTCTTTGAATAGTTCTCACCTCATATTCTCCTGTTTCCCGTTTGAACGTTACCACCGACTCGAAACGATGTCCCCATAAAATCTCGGACGGTAGATAGCTGCTGCGTGCTTGCGTAGTCATACCGGTCGATTCCACCACACCCTCTGTAAGTGATACATCGTAAGTCCATTTTAAGGAGCTGAATTGGAACCCATCGTTCTAAACACACTCACCCAACATGACAACGATCTCGAAACGTTCCTTCAGCATATCCTGAGCGGACAACCCGTACAGTGGGCTATCCCGATCGATCTTGTGCACCACGATCGTCGGCCAAATAAACATTAGCCGATCGTCGCCCCCATCACAGCTGACCTCCATGTTTTGCTGGTAAAATGGAAGAACTTCTCCCTCTTTTGTGACCTGCATGGGAAACCGAAAAGATACACACTAGTAGTACATATGTCTCGGAAAGAAAGTTCGCCACTTCCACGTTATACCTTCCGACGAATGATTTGAGCCGTCACGTGCGCTTCAATAATGTGGCTCTTTCGCATGTCGCCAACACGAAACAGCAGGCATGGCATACCGTCCCGATGGCAGATGACAGCGTTCTTGGAAAATAGCAACGTTTGGGCACGCTTTTTCGGCCGGGACAACTTTGCAAACACGATGCCGACCATAAATGCTTGGATGAAGACGCCGGTAATGCTTTGCAGGGCGAGAATGAAGATGCCTTCCGGACACTCCTCGGTGATGTACCGATTGCCGTAGCCTGTAATTGAAGCGCCAGGGCAATGTCTTAGAACGGAACGGGCTTACAGGGGACTTCAATTCGTCCAGCACTTACCTATCGTATGCTGTGTCTCGAGCGAAAACAGGAAGGCAGACGTGAAGCCATAAATGTACGTTACACACGGTTTGTGACTTTCATCTGAGGAACAGAAATCGAGGATCAAATGTGACAAATTACTTTAAAATGGCGCACTGTGCGTATCTTACCGCCCACCGCTTGAATGTCTCCATGGCTCAGGGCGATCAGGTACCAAATAGCTGCGAACCCTAACCAGCTCAGTATGAACGAGCAGGCAAATACAAACAGCGTCCATCTCCACTGAATATCGACCAGAGTGGTAAAAATGTCCTGCGAGAAACAAAAACATCAAACGCCGTTACAGAAACACGTTTTACAGTACGGGGTTTGGCCCTCTAGCGTAAATTTATGAAACTATTTTGAATCGTGCAAACTTTTCAATTGGGTTGAAATATTTCACGAACATCGGCACAGCGGCTACCGGACGGCCAAATGTTTCAAGTATTATAAATTATAATCATAAACTTATTTTAAAAAATGTAATTGCGGCTAGTGGGTGAGATTGTTGAGTATGTGATTCTTTCGCTTTATTATTAACGTGTTACATGTTTTACCTGTAAATAACGACGACGTCTTTTTGCTACATTTCCTTGAATTACATTGCAGTCACCCTGCTTGAAGATTACTCGCTTCCGAATACGTCTGGAGCTGTACCGTGTTTGACGGTACCTGAAAGAGACAATGAAAAGAAGAAAAAAGAAGAAAAATGTTATTTTTTATTTAAAAATCAAAACATCAAAAGGGAATCCATTTTTCTGATTTAATCGACACATGTCGTAAGCGTATTAATTTTAATGAAAAAAATACATTCAAAAAATGTTGTTGTTTGTATCGTTTATAAAGGCTTTGGCTCCAATGGAGTTCTTTCGCCTCATCCATTCACAAAAGCAATATAATGGCAACCAACACGTTCACCATAATATTGTCCAAGCATTGCTTCACACTAGCCCAGTGTGTAAAGTGGTGGATTCCGCAATCGAAACGTGACGCTCAAAATGGGGGGATGATATGCTACCCGAAGTCTGGCGTTTCGGCACAAAACCGAAGTGAAGTTAGCGCGTACGTACGCTGTCCAATCACGCTCACGGGCGGAAAAGAAATAGCACATCTACCCCCAAAACGATGTGTTTTAGTCACTATTGAAGCAAGAAAGCTTTATTACCCTCAGCTTTAGCTCTTAGGCTCCCGGTGGAATTGATGTAAACATTATTAATTTACGAAGATTTTTTTTGATTACACGTTTGCCCCTGACATTCCCCAAAACGGACAGCTTCTGCTCAGTTCGGCTGTGTAGCACCCACCAAAACACATCCAGCGCATCGGAATTCTAAGTCAAACTCAACACACCGCAAACAAAATTGACATTCTCGTTCAGTGCCAGTGGTTTGCAAGCGCGCGCGCCTGTGTGTTCGTGTATGGTATACTTGTGTGTGTGTGTATCTGTACGTGTACGTATTCAATTGCACATCTTGCAAAAAAAAGCCTTATCAACCCCTCGGCTTCCATACGCGTTTGCAGTAGCATCATCAAAAATAAGCTCACACCCCCCAAAGTAGGCGAAATATCGTAGGAGATCGCGATTCGCAAAGTCTTGACCTCCTATTCCACCCCTTCTCAGCTTTTTTTGCCCTCTCTCTCTCACTCTCTCCTTTCCAACCCACCACCCCAGCGCCTTGGAGCGGCGATTTCGATGTGTGCAGCCGCGCTTCGATGTGTCTGTGTATCCGGGGCCGCTAATCTGCCTTTCTGCCGCACTCTCGCGTCAGTAGTCGCTGGAACAGCTACACGCCCGCGGAACAGACAGAACAGAACGCGCGGAACGAAAACACGCACCACGTTTGCCAAAGGTTGGGCTCCACTCCGCTCCGGTGGGGTTGCGAGAGGTTAAGAAAAAAGGGGGACTTGGAAAGTGTAAAGTTCACCGCACACACGTCGCAAGCAGACGCGACCGTACCGTGTGTATGTGTGCGCTGTTGTTGTTGTTGTTGTTGTTGCAAGTGTACGGGGCTGCAGAGGGTGGTGGTTCGGGTGTCCTTCCTCTTCGCTCCTCTGAGATTACGCACGGTCATCTAATCTTGCTCGCTGCATCACTAATCCTCCCTCCCTCCCTCCCTGCCTCCCGCTTCCAAACCCTGCAGAGCAATCTGATCCACCTGCGAGTGACGTTTTGCACCGATAGTGAAAAACGTACCAGCGGCTTCAGGTGGGCAACAGCACCTGGGAAACCCTTGAGAAGTGCCCCGTCGCCCCATATGTGTGCCTGAATCTCTCCATGTGTGTGTGTTTGTGCGCTAATCTCTTCCACCGCATAATGTGTGCATGCGTGCGTCCGAGTGTGTGTGTGTGTGCCAGTGTATGCGCGATAATGTGTGACGACGAGACGGTGTGTGCTGTGTGTGGTTTCGTTCGTACATCGGTCAGGCATTAGCCGTCATAAAGGCAACAACACGTTCCAGGTTTTAGTTTGCAGAAAACACCCCCATGTGCACTTTGGCCACCTCCCAGTTATACACTCCCTTCACTCCACATCTTCACTAAAGATGACCTCATCGACTTTTCGGCACGAACAGCAGCAGCTTCCATGGCTCCAAGAGGGGCGGGGGACCGTTCCATTCCTGCCCGGTTGTGTTGACCTGTCATCCCTGAGGCAAAATGTAGACCTCCCATTTTGCAAAGCTGATAAGCCTCAGTAATCGAAGGAAAAGTGCTTTAAAAGATCAATTACACAGACGGTACCCCCTTGTCGAAGCAACAATTTATTAGCGGCTGGCCCTTCTTCCTTCGGGCGGAGGGAATCTGTGACACCGTCCTGTGCGCGCCTGATAAATCAAGGATCTGCTTAGCACAGTTGCGGGGAAGGGTTTGCGGGGAGGCCAGCGACGATGGCGGAGGCAGCAGAGAGGGTACCGAGTGCCCTTCAAAAAGTAGGGAGAAATTCCTCCATCGGCCCCAATTTTGCTCGCCAACTCCACTGACAGTTCGCGAGTCTGCTGCTGCTGCTGCTACTGCTGCTCTCCCACGACACACAAAAAAGGGGAGCACAAATGGGGTGGCTCTCACGCTCTCTCGCTCTCTTTCTCCCATCGCTTCAGAACACGTTCGTGTACGTGTGCGTGATGGCGCGGCCGTGTCTCTCGCTGTTGCGAACCGCGTTTGTGCGGGAAAAAAGGGAGATAACGCAGCCAAGTGTGCAAAATACAATGCGATCCACAGAGGGAGAGAGGGACAATGTGTGTGTGTGAGAGAGAGACTCACGTCATGTCACAACTCACAGCTCTCTGCACGAGCGAGTGCGATGGAAAGAGAAATGGAGACTGCGAGTTTGCCCACTACTGTGGTTGGTTCTTCTTTGCCTTTCCTACTGTTTGCCTTCCAGCAGATAACGTGCCTGAAGTGGTGGCCACCATTGCAAAATACGAGAGAGCGAGAGAGCCGCTCACAGCCAGCCCCAACACACACGTTTTCATATCTCGCGCTCCAAAGCAATGTGAGAGTATTTGTGTCGATTCACTGGTCTCTTTTCGCTGTAGTGGTGTGATGATGGTGGCGGTGTAGCAGCATTCGCCTGCCTTCACACAAAAAGGGGTGACTCCAAAGCCACCTCCCCGTCCCCACCACCCCCACCCCTTCTCGAGCACTCACTCGCAAGGAAAACTCACTCGTGGAAACTGCGGAAAACGGAAGGCTCTCCGGTTTCAGATCGAAGGAATCGCTGGTGGAACAAAGGTCGTACGCCGAGAACGCTCCCGTGCCCCGAGACAGGAACAGCCAGTGCCCGTGCCCACACACACACACACGCGCGCGCGCGGAGGAAACCCCTCCCTCTGTTTTCTCCTCGACGAGCCCTGCGTAGCTCTCGCACGCCCGAGAGCGCATCTCGGTGGAAAAACTCGGTGGAAAAACTCGGACATCGCCATCGCCGCATTCGTACCGCGCACACAGGGCTGCTCTGTTAGTTGTAGCGATCCGCGGACCCGTTTCCCAGCGTGTCTTTGGCTGCCCGTTGTTCCCCTGCTGGCTGGCATGGTTTAGTGTATGTGTCTCTGTGTGTGTGTGCTTGTGTAAGTGTGTATCACCATTTGGTGATTGTTGTTTTTGTGTTTTTATTTTGGCGAATCGCTTCCTCGTCCCTCGCATGGTCATTCATCCGTGCGGAACGGGGCCGAATAAGGGAACCGACCGGGGAAAACTTTTCCAGCTCGCTTGCTCCTGCCCGGTTGCCCCTTCTCTCCCAGGGCCGAACTACAGTGCGTACGAGCTGCTGCAACCTGTTTTGTGACCGCAGGTTTTGCTCGCGTGAACGCTGCCCTTTTCCCTTGCGTGCTTGCTTCCCACTTTTTCCCCCTCGATCACTCTAATGTTGCGCTTTTCGCTATCTGCCGTTCCCCGTGTGTGCGTGTGTATGAGTATGTATGTGTGTGTGTATCTGTGTGCTCGATGGAATCCAATTTTCCCGTGCGGTCCCTACTTCCGGCCTTGCGCCATGCGTTTACCATTTTCCCGTAGTCTCTTCCCCCCCAGTGTCACCACCCCCCGGGTGCGGGTTTAAGTTAATTAAGCAAATGAAAAAGCGCACACCGACAACGATGCGAGCGGCAAAATGTAGGCTAAAGGAACGTCCGCCACACTCGCAAGGCCTTCGGCGGATGGAGGAATGCCCTTCGAAGGCCGGACCACGGTGCGAACGAAACACAGTGTGTGTGCCTTGGCCAGCGCGCTCCACGTCCTGGGAAAATGCGATGGCCGCAACAACGAACGTGTGTGCGTGTGTCTGTGTTTACGTGTGTGTTAGAAGGACCCACATGCACTGTGAGTCAGAGCGGGAGAGAGCGAGTGGGTGTATGTGTGTGTGTGTGTGTGTGTGTGAGAAGGTGGATGGAAAATGAGTTCCCTCCCGAGTACCACCTCGTCGTCGTCGTCGTCGTTGGTTGGTCAGTGATGAAAAACGGCAAACTGTCACAACTGGAAAAAAGTGTCATCCAACAGAGTACAACACACTGCTGCTACTGCTGCTGCTGGTGATGTAGCAAAACTATTGCTTGCTGGGGCTACTACTGGGGTTCGGCTGTGTGGTGGAATGCTGCCAGCGAGAGAGGAGGAGGAAATCGCCCTTCCCTGCCACAGGCCACGGGTGCGTCGTGTATGTGACACGGTTTAGGCTCGCTCGCTGTCTGTGCGTGCTGCAATCGATCATCAAACGCTCCGGGAAGCGTTTCCTGCTGTGAACTTGTGTAACTGGTACATATGTGTACGGCAACCACCGTGCGGAAGCGAAAGAGGGATGGCGAGAGCACGAGATGAAAAGAAAATCCACTTTTCTTTTCAATGAACCAAACCAGTGAAAAACGAAGCTAAGCGTCTTGATGATGCTTGAAAAACATTGTTGCACATGGTGGTGTGGTCTGTGATCTAGGTGAAACTGATAGTATTTAGTGAAAGTCTTGAAACATTCCGAGAATCAATGCTACAAGCCACGGAATGACACAAGCCCCGATAAGATGGATAAAAGACTCATCAACACTTGTACAAACTCACACACACACACACACACGTCCTTGCATTGCGATGCATGATGGGAAGAGCTGGAAAATGTGTGCTAACCTTGCTTAATTGTGTGTGCAATGTGTCTCGGTAATTGTTGACTGCAAACCAATCCAACAGTGTGGAGAAAAGTTAGCAAAACGGTTTATCGTGAAAAGAGTTTCCCGTTTGGACAATGTTTTTTTAACCACCATCATGTTCGAGATGCTACTGCTACTCGCCACCATCGTCACTACCACCACCACTACTGGTGCAGGATAAGAGAGAGAACGGTGTCTACTACTACTGCTGCTTATGCTGCTGTCATCATTGCCGCGCTGAGCTCTACTGCTCCACTGTATCTCGCTCTCTCATCCCTGACGAATGTTTGCTCTTTTCCCAAACACACACACACACACACATGCATGGCACACATACCCATGCATCTACACACGCGTACACTTTTCAAACCTGGAACTGGAACTGGAGAAGAGCAGTCCTTTGCGCTGGACCTCTTTGTTGGTCGATAGAGGCTGATTAGTGGTTTCTGCAGACACTGTGTTGCGCAAAGCAGTGAAACGGTGAAAACAGGAACTGTGTAAGTGTCTGCGCTATGTGTGTGCGTGTGTTTTTCCTCCATCGGAAAAGTGTTTTTTAGTCATTTGCGCGCTGCAAGAGCTGCGGAAAATCAACTTCGTTCGGTTTGGCCGTTTTATAAAAAGAAAACAACAAACGCACGACGCTCGCTAAAAAGCGCTCTTCTCCTTCCTCCTCCCATTCGACCCACCCCTCCGTGTGGGATGTGCACACGGAGTGCAGTGTGTGAGACAACCCTGTGTGTGAAACGAGATCGATGAAAAACGGGTTGCTGGCTGCATGGTTGTGTGTTTTGTGTGTCCGTCAATTTCCCAGCCCCCGTACCGACCCGTCAACCTGCGATAATGGCAGGTTTTGCTGCACAGTGTGGAGTCTTCTACGTACTGCTCTCTCTCTACCTTTCTCTATCTCTCTCACACACTCTTTGTGACTCTCTGTCGCTCACTCCCCTTTTATTCCTCACATGTGAACTTTGTGTGTGTGTCAGAGAGCGTGTGTATGTTTGCGTGTGGAAAATGAGTTCCACCCCCAAGGGAGCGAGATTTTCCACCGTGAGAAAAAGTGGTTGAGTGCCGCGATACAGGGCAACCGAAAGCCAAAACCACCGCATATGCGTACAAAAGGGAAACTTCCAAATGAATGAACTTCAACGCAGCGACCCACTACCACCAGAGGGAAGGGAAAAGGACAGAGCGAACGAGCGAACGAGCGAGAGCACAAAAGTGAGAGGATGGAAAATTACAGAGAGCGAAAGAAAGGGCACGCTCTTTTCCTGCAAAAGAGACATTAACTGCCAGCTAAATCACGATCCCACGAGCGATGTTGTGGGTTTCGTGGGGGGCAGGGGGGGAGAGGCTAGCGACGAAAAACGGACTCCCGAATTGTCATCCAAATTTTTGTCACATCTCACACCGAATTATTATTATTATTGTCGCCCACCGTCGTCCGGTGTACGCGCAGCGGTGAGAAACTAACCCTACTTCCTCCTGAGCACGGCCTCCTTCTCGCTCCCTCGTTCTGCCCCAGCAAGAGCTTATCCGCTCGGGGTTGGAGAACCCCCCATGGAGAATTCTTATTATTCTCATTTCAAAAATTCATTTTCTTCCGTCGTTGGCCGCACCGTTTCGACTGTGGGGACGGTTCGGAATTCTTGGGAAGAAGATTTGCCGACGACGCAGGTCAGTGGGAAAGGTTCGCCTTCGTTGATTTATGTATCGGATGCAGTTGACATCTACCGGACGTGACAAGGGGTGTTCTGGTGTCCCTGACAGGTGGCAGGTGGCAAGGGCGGGCAAAACTAGAATCCGCAAAGCACACACACACATACACACCACACCACGAGGTCATACTTGCTGGCACGCGGCCGTTTCTTCGTGCAATGCGAGTGTGTGTTGCTGTGTGTGGGATTTGGGGTTTTTTTTTTCATCTCACCCCTATTGCATTAGTTTCTATTTGCAAATTATTTATAGAAGATTTTCCTCTCTCTTTCTCTCTCTTTCTCTTTGCCTCCCATTCAAAAAACACAACAGCATTTTCTCGTTCGTTTATTAGGAACAATTTAGGTGTATAATAGGCGGGCGCAACAGGCTGAACGCGGCTCACGGTGTAACAACTCTCGCCCGATGGACATTCTGCGGGCCGCAATCGTCGGAAACACGTACACACTGCACCCAGTAGTTGCCTGACAAGTGCTGCTTGCTTTATTGCGACACACCAACAAAGTGTGACGACCACCGTACACCGCAAAGTGCTCTGTGTCTGTGTGTCTACGTGTGATTGTTTATGCGAGTGCGTGAGTGCGTCGTGAGTGAAGAAATCAAACCAAAACCTTTCTGTGAGGAGCAAGAAGCACACAAAAAAACGAGTGCTAGAAACGTAGAACTTCTGTTCCTGTAGTGTGGTGAAAAGAAAAGTCCTTGCCCTGCCCAAGTCACCGAGTCAAACGCTGCATCTCGCTCGTCGAAGAAACCCCTCAGCTTTGCCTCAGTGTCATCTGCATTCGCTATCGGATTAAAGCCTCATCTTACCTTGCCCGCGAGCATCCCGCGGGAACAATCGACGGAGCGGCGTTCACTTTGGAGCTAGCCAAGGGCCATATGGAGAGTTGGTAGAAACAAAGGCGTCCACGGAAAGGTCAGAACTTTTCCTGCAGCACGGATTTTAACAACCCGCTGGAGAGTTTTCTGCAGGTGAGTTTTCTTCTAAAAGTGGTTTGTGTCTTTTCTTGCTCTTTCTTACTAGCTTTAGCGGTCCTGCAGTGTCGATTGTTTTTCAGTCCTTCTGTTTCCTCCAGTTCAAACTTTTTTGTGGGGAAATGATTCTTAAAGTCTCAACATCCTGCACTATACTTCACCCTATCGACTCTCGACCTGTTTTGAACGTTCAACCTTCCGACACTTGTGACATTAATTCAATTAAAGACACTGAAGCTGACGGGCGACTGTCCACTGGTCCGTTACGGCCACAATGTGGTGAAATGCAGGAACACTCCCCCACAGCATAATGCCGATGATGCGCGGACTAAAAAATGAGACAACTCCAAAGTCTTGCCGCGTCAACTGCGTTTTCTAATGGAGAAGAAAATAATATATATATCATGTCCCCAATGCAATAATGTCCCACCTCCAGCGAGAGATTCCAAAGCCCCTGGCCGACTGCTCTGGCCGAGATAATGGCACCGGTAAAGTGTGACTGCAGTATTCTGCCAACTTCTCCCGTACGCAAGAGCGTACTGAGCATTCTACGGCACACGGCACGGTACGGTACGGCACCACTAATGCAGGCACCAAGAATGCGCCAGATGAAACGCAATCAATATCCGGACATTTGGATAACAAACGTGATCAAATTGATTGCACCATAAAACACCCGGTGCTCGTGCCTGGCTGTCGGGCAGAGCGTGTTTAAAGACTGATTTATTGCTTGCAGCTGTACCGTTCACCTGCGCAGCGTGTCAGCTTTATCACTGCGGACCCTGCTCTTGCACGACTATTTTTGGATCAAAGCCGTAGTCAAACTGATAAAATCCGATTTACACTCTCACAGGGCCTCTGGCCGGTGGGTGCGTC
This sequence comes from Anopheles arabiensis, assembly GCF_016920715.1. Classification (NCBI taxonomy): domain Eukaryota; kingdom Metazoa; phylum Arthropoda; class Insecta; order Diptera; family Culicidae; genus Anopheles; species Anopheles arabiensis. Next base: position 2,258,519 of record NC_053517.1, on the reverse strand, counting down.
GGAGGCGAACTGTTTTGCAATCATCTGTCATTCAAGATGGCAGCAAAACGAAACAAAACACAACATTCAATCAAACCCCACCACGCGCACCGTACCCCGCTCGGGTACCTACCAACGGGTGCTGAACTTGTTGAGCTTCATTTGATGGGAGCAGCGAGGAAGCAAACGAAAAACGAAAGAAAAATGCCCGAAACATGCTCCCGTCCTAAGGGATGCTTACAAGCAGGGCCAATGTTTCGGTTGTCTCTTCGTTTGCGCGTGTGTTTTTTTTTTTCTCGGGGCCCTTCCTTGCGCTTGCCAAAAAACCTTCCCATCGAACTTCCCAACGGACGACGATGTGCGCCGCAGGACGTACGCGCTGCGCTGTGTAGCGTAAAATATTGTTGCGAAATGGCAGAGGCTTGTTTGCAGCCAATATCGCGTACATGTCGCAACTGCTCCACCGCCGCCACCACCACCATGCTTGACAGGTTTCCATCATGCGACACACACCCACACACACACACACACACACAGCACGAAAAGCCTGCTGCCAAGGGTGCGCAAGTTATTTGGACGGCTCGCACGTCGAGGCAACGAGCAAACCAGCTTTTCGGCTAGTTGGAATTGTGCTGTGCCGCTCCACTCAAATACTTCTTTCAAGTATGTTTTGTCACGTGTAGGGAGCGCTTCTTAATGTAACCGCTGTCATCAGCCCATCGGAACGACAAAGTCTGACAAAGACTCAATCTGATGAATGTTCATTTTGGAAGCCCAAGAACAGGTTCTAAAATACACACACACACCGGCACTTTTACGCACCAAAGACAAATAGACAATGGCGAAGTTAATGGAAAACAACTCAATGAATCGATTTTAGCCCTGCCATCCTCACCTCAAACCACGGCCCAAATGGACGGATTTTTCCCGCCTACCTGAAGGCAACGGCCTCGTTCGCGATGTTAAACAATAAACAGCACCTTCTGCTGCTCTCACGATAAACAGTCTGCCCCCCCTCTTCCTCCCTGCCAAGAGTAGCCTCTATGGAGTGGTCGACCCTTGGTCCTCGGCAGTAGCGCAAGATGAAGTTGAAGCATTTGTCTTCATGATTGTAATTCATTTACTAATTAATTGCTTTTCGCCAAACTTTGCACGGCCCGCGCACGGTACTTCGGTGCCTTGCCCCCACTTCCGGCTTGGGTGGTGGGCGAAGGTGGACATAACGCAATAGCGTCCTTCTGCTTGCCAAATGTTGCTGCTTGTGTGTTGATGGTCACACCACTAAAACTTCTGTTAGCGAGAAGCACAAAGCTCCCGATTCCAAGTCCTGGTTCTGCAATCCTCCCCCGGTGCTTCCCCATACAGCGGAACAGCATGACACGTTAAGGGTCTAGTAACAAGCGAACATAAAACAAAAAAAAACATATGCCTTTTCCTACCTTTTTGCTTCCTTTTTTTTTTTTTGCTCAGAGCTCAAATCTAAATGAGCGCTTTTCTCATTTAACGCCCCACTCACTACTGCTTTCGACAGACGCTAGTTGTTGGACATTGATTGGGCACAGGAGGGAGGAGAGAGGCACAAAAAAATCGTTACTCCTGTTACACCAGCACCAGCGACAGGCATTAGGAAATGGTCCAACTGTCCCGAAAATGTTGTCCATTTACCGTCCCGATCGCTGGTACAACTTTCGAGTTACTTCATTACGGCGAGGCAACTTCCAGTAAAGTATGAAAAAATGATTTATAATTCACCGAGCAGCAAACGGGACATCGTAGGACTAGGGAAACATATTGTACGCACACACAGGACACACACACACTGTTATACATTTGTCCAGCTCGTCCTGGCATATGGTAGGAGAAGTGTCGGAACAAAACCGTCCTTTGTCCAGACGAGAAGCGCGTCGGAAAAGTTTATTGGCAGTAAAGGAACATAACTTCGCACTAAGCGAAGAAAAGCAGGAAACGCGCCACCGGTACTGGTTAGCCGCCAGCAGGGGATCCGCCTGAGGGTTTTATTGCACCCCATCAGGATGAGTGTTTTGCTCCCACAGTGTGTCGGAATGCAGTTTGGGAAGTGGTTATGAGCGACCGATACACATATTTCAGTTTCCGATTACTTTTGGTTGCATGGAAACGGAACTCTTTCGCTTCACAAACTATTACGAATGAAAAATACATTTTTGATATATTGATTAAGGTGCATCACATGCACCTGATGTTCGGGCAAGCTAGCGAGAAGATTGGAAAGTTTTAATGGAATTGCAACGAACGATATCCTAACATCCGGTACACATTTTACGATATGGACCATAAAAAAGGGTAAATCACATTAATCTTTAGCCTGTCGGAAAATAGGTGAAGCATACAATTTCTTCTGGATCGTATTAATCTCCCACCAGCAGTAATCATCCTAAACGAGGACGATCTAAATCATCTTCAACCACGCGCTGGAACTGGCAATTAACGCAATTGGTTTGCACTCGATGTGATTTATTAAAATTTCACAGCGTGTCTAAAATCTGGGCGCGTTCTACCACCCGCATCCCGGAAGCTATTAAACGAACGTGCACATAAAGGTAGCGAGCTTTAATTACAACCGCACGGCACACAATTTCGAGCCCTATGACAATTCACTCCATTTCGTGCGGTAACGAGCGGTCGTTAAAAATGAAAATTATTTTTGCATATGCACACGCTAACCTCACCCCACGGTGTGGGTGGATTTTTGGCGTTCCTGTGGGACTTTGAGCTGATGATATGCGCCTAACCCCTGTCGGTGAAAAAGTAATTACTATTTCAGCGGTAAATAATCTCCAGCTTCATTCGCCGACCTTACAGAGCATTGGTGATGCTTGAGGTCGTCATTTCGTCTTCCGTCCCATTTGCCTGATTGCATTTGGCTCAAATGCCTTTCGGAAAGATTCATCATCGGTGTACCACGACGACACATTTCCGCCCCCGTCGACCAACGATGCAAACCCCGATTGCCCATCTGATCGACGCATTTTTCGCCGTGCAACGTTACGACTGGGTCACATGAGTGTATGTTTTTTTTCTCCTCTCTTAACAAACACTTCAACCCTCTGGGACATGAACATAACCTTGCACTTCGTTTCGAATCGTTCAGTTTTTTTACTCTACTCCACTCCCTCCCGGATGCAATAAAACGCGATTCGTATTGCACCGGTACTCTTTGCGTGCGCAACGGACGATGGGAAACAAGTTCTTTTCCCTGCTTCAGGTGCGAAAGAAATACGAGAGAATTTTGCGCAAACCATCACCGTCTTGAGGGTGAAACGTTCCCTTTTTTCCTCTCTATTTGCCTTGCACAATCCCACAAAGCTGTGGAAACAGTTGGGAAATGAAAAGACCCTGCCAGGCAAATGAAAAATCCCCCCATTTCTTCTACTCGAATTTCAACTGAAATGACCTAATGGTACACGGCAAAAAATGTTCTTTCTTGACCTGGCATGCGAGCCTTCGTGCCTCGGGCTTCAGCTGTCATTCTACACGTGTGTGGTTGTTTGCGTATGTGTGTGTGTTCATGTGTGCATACGGACCATTTGTGTGTGGGTGCGTGTATTCTCGTTCACCGTTTGCTCGGCAACGGTTGCGGGTAGGGGAAAAAGCAATATCAACCCCATTACACGTCCTTGTTGTGATTATTAATATTCCCACCAGCACCAGCACCAGCGTCTGCTTGCTCCTCCCGATACAGCTACCCGGTAAACGATCCACCACAAGCCACAAGTGTCCTGAGCCGGGTAGCTTGCGGTATGTTTCGTTGTTACAAGTAGGTCCGGGCACAACAGCACAACAAAAAAAGCAACGAAAAACACGATCGACAATGATGGAGTGAGCTCCCACACGGAGAGAAAACGGGCTCGTAAATACGCTCACTCACACACACACAGACGGAAAGGTTAATAGCTGGGCAGTGTAGAGGCCATCGCCAGACCTCCGACCCACCGTTTCGAGAGGCGTCCAGAAGGTGATGATTCTCGAGCCACCAACAACTCCCACCCCCATCGCTTCTCACCCCATCACGCGAGGCTGAGGTTCAAAACGTGATCGATCGAAATTATTGCCCTCGGTCCAGTGAAAAACAGGGCCATTGGAAGTAGTCCGGTCCAGTGTGCCAGTGTTGAAAAGTTCCTATCGATTTCCCCGCCACCGAAAGTCGTGCCCCCGGTACACGGCCCGGTAAAAGGGGGAGCGAAAGCAAGTTTCCAAACTTGCAAAACTGTGCGTACGTGGTAAACCTCCAAACGTGCTAGTGAAACAGATTGCAGGATAAAACATAACCTCAACAAACAACACACATACACGTGCACATGCACGCAGAGCATGCAAGGATGGTTAATGTGTGTTTGGCCGACCGACAAAACCACAGCCACCTCTCATCAATGGCTCAATTTTGCTTTCGGGGTTTTTCCTTTCGATAATCGGTTTGGCCGGGTTCGGAGCCCACCAGACCCAGCTCTGTTCTTGTGGCCTGTAGCATTCGACCCCTTTGCTCGGGTTTGGGGCAAAGTAAACGTTGCCATCCCGGGCTGAGTTTACACTGGCTGCCAACGGATGAAGCGTTTGCAAGAGGAGGGGGGGAACAAATTTCATCATCCGAATAATTCGGTAACAAGGCGCGGCAGAAGTGGCCTTACCCTCCACAGAGCTACAACAACAAACGACTGCTGTCACTGCTGTCTTTCAAAAACGAGGAATTTGGGCTCTCGTTTCTCTTCATTCCTTCTCATCCTTTCCCCATCTCTCCCTCTCTCTCGCTCCATGTCTCTTTAAGGCCTGAGAACGTCACGGATGCGTCAAATTACCAGTAATCAAATTCAAGCAAACCGAATTCTGTGCCGTCGCTTCCTTTTGATCAAAGTTTTGCACGCCCGTCGACTGTTGCCTGTGCTATTTCTCTCCTTTCCTTTCCAACTTACCCTTCTACCACACCGCCACACACACACACACACACTGCTAAAATACTTTCCAACCATTGGTAGATAGTTGAACGGGGTGTGCTTCTGCCGGCCCCGTGGCACGTGGGGTGCGTTGGAAAATTAACGCTCGACGACCTCGACCGAATTTTGCAGCAAGGCACTAAACCCAAACCCATCCATCCCATCCATCCGGGCCACACTTTTCGCTTGCGTGCGATCGATTTTTCGTGCCACGGGGGGGAGCTTTTCTCCACCCTTCCCTTGCTTGATTAGCCTGCGATTGTGCAATGGGAGGCAGAAGCGATATAAACATTACCATTAACATGATTCCCACCCGCTGCCCACTCATGGACTCGAAAGGATAACGATGATGTGTGTCAGTTACCAGAGACTAAGTTTGTCAAAATCTACGAACTCTTCGGACTACACTCGACCCGCGCACACACACACACACACACACATGCCGACTGGCTCTCTTTTATGTGTTGCGTCCTTCTAGCTCCTGAGCTGAAAGGAAACTTGGTGGAGCCCATTTACGAAAACTAAAATCGTTACCACACACACACACACACTGCACAGCCACACTCGTTCCTTTTTCCTTCCCCCGTCCAACAAGCACCGACAGACACACTTTAGATGCATGAAACTTCACTCTCTTCCCACTCTCTCTCAAACCTCTATCCCCTGCACACATGAACACATGTACAACATCCCCATGCATATTTCCACATCCACCCAATCGGACAGAAAAGTCCTTGTGGCGTTGTTTGTGGATGTCATTTCATGGTCGGATAAAGCGTTAGAAATCATCGAGCGCACGGCAAAGGTCTTTCGGGCTTTCGAGCCGCCGCTAAACCCAGGAATGGTACGTAGCGGAGATGGAGAGGCAGAGCTGTTTCATGTATGTATGTTGCTCGAAATTTCCCAATGACCTTTAGCTCTCGGGAGGGCTTCCGTCTCCAGCCGGCAGGAGCAACGCAAAATGAGCACAATAAATGGTCGAGAATGTGTGTGTGTTTGTCTTTCCCGGTCGCTCTCCTCCCCTCTGCTTCTCCGGCCGCCACACAAAAAGGTCCATCCCGCAACGGGCTGTGCGAATGGATTTGGCCGGAGATGGCAAACGAGCCGAGCGAAGCGCAAAAGGACAAGTACGGTACCGAGCCGGCCAGTTTCTGCGCTGGTGCTCGTGCCCTGCCCTTAAATGTATCTGTCACAAAAAGATGCCTTTTTATCAGCCAACCCAACCCAAGATGCCGACTCCTCCCGCCGTGGGGTGTCCCAGGCTCGTTAAATGAAAGCGTTGAACGACTAAATTGGGTAATCAGGGCTGCTGTTTAATGCTTGTTTTCAATCCTCGGCTCAACGTTGCGAAATACACACCGACCATCAAAAGGTAATAATATTTGGTGCGCTCGCCCCACCATGCCCCATTGGGCCATGGATTTTCGCATCTGTCAAAGTTATTACTTTTCCAACGACGGTGACGAGTTATGGGATAGTAAAATATTCGCAATCTGCGGACTATATAGTTGGATTTTATTGTGAAATTTATCGTTTCATTGATGCTCACACTAATTGAGCTGTTGAAGCTGCTTGCAAAACGTTTTCTGCGTACGATGTATTTTATCCACACTAAGTTTAAACTCCAGATGCTTCCCCAATCGCAAACGGAACTATTTTCTGTATCTTCCCAATTACCATTTCAATGCAGCGCCACTTTCTCAGCAGCAAATCCAATTTCTACCACGCTGCGGGGCACACTTATTGACTACCTTTGTCAGCTCACATCCCCAACAGTATACGTGTGTGTGTGTGCCGCTTCCTTCTAGAAAGCTTCGCTTGCTCGGTCTCAAATCGATCCCCCGCCTCCAGCTTTTCCGGACTAGAATGAAAAACACTCCACACGCTGCTGGCGGCTGCTCTCGATCGATATCACTTAAACGCAAGAAACGCCCCGAGAGAACGGCACACCCAGAAACCGAAATCAGACCCCGCTTCACAAAACCTGTGTATCCTTGCAGGCAACACACGCGCGCGCTTCGTGCCAAGTCCGCATTCATCTTCATCTTCGGAGCCATTTTTGGCACCCGCCATTATGCCTCTGCAGCTCGATGACGGGGAACGCCGTGCAGCAGCAAATAAATATCCAGCTATGAAATAGCATTATCAATGCTACTTGCGTCAACTGGTGTGTCTTCCGTGCTTCGCCGTAAAGTAGCGCTCCTTATCATTTGCTATTTGACACACACACACACAGCCATACGCACGAGCGTCACAATTCAGCCCACTGCAGAATGTAGTAAATTTTATGCTGATTGCTTATTGCTTCGCCGGCTGGCATACCTGCTTCGTTCCGAGAAAGAAGGGACGGCTAATGGCAGCGGCGAAGCTGATCAGAAAGCAGATTACTCGTCCACGGGTTCCAGAGATCTTGCCACGCACACCTAAGCAGGATGATAATAATTCCCTTTCTATCGGATGATAATGAAACAAAGGCGAAATTTATTTCATCCGACCGATCCTTGCTCCCTCGAGAAGGGCCACGACGAAAGCCATAATACAGAAGCCTACAGCTTCTTTTTACATCTTCTCCTACGCTGAGATGAACCAGTGAGCAAGGGGGGAAAAAGATTCAAAAAACAACCGAAAGCTGTACTGATGAAAATCAATCGATTTTAATTTCAGCAGCTCCCACACAATATCGATAAATTGTCCGAATGACACTGGCCCGTGCACTTTCGTGGCAATCGATTCTTTTTCAGTATTTAATCCCTTTTTTGCTGCAAGCTGCTTTTCATTTGCGGCCGATCAAATGGAGCAGCCTGGTAGTTGACTAATAAGCCAAACACGATGCGGGAAACCAGCAACACGAATCGTTGTTCAGTGTTTGCATAGGGACACACGCAACACACACACACACAATAACAAACACGACAAGTACCGTAATGCACCTGTCTTGTTTAATCTGTGTGATAAAATCTGAACCTAAATTATAAAAAAAAAGAAACGGTTCCACATTCAAATGAACGCTCCGCTGTCCTGGGTGACAGTGAATGATAGCGTTTTGGCTTCGGCAATCTTCTCCCATTTCAACGCATCCATTCGAACGCATCAATCATCATCCACGGCAAAGCGGCCCCGGCTACATGCGCGGCCCAATCAACAACTTTAAGCTAGTTTTGTGCTCCCCCGATGTCGTTGCTAATGAAAACGCACTTCGGGCCATCGGCAGTTTGTTTTTCGTTAAAATCATTTCCGCTTAATGATTGCTACGACACGATGTCGAAAAGGCTGCCCGACTGGCCCACTAAAACGAATCATCATCGATACGGGAAGGCGTGGGAAGTGTGCGTTTAGGCGAGTTGGGGTGGCAAAAATACACAAATAAATTGAAACCATTTTTCCCGGGTGGCTCCACCACCTCCAATAAACCACAAGCGCACGCTCCGTTCGCGCTGTCCTCAAGCATCGCCGGGTTCGCTTGCTACATCCACCCCCACCCGCCCCAATGATAAATCGAACCTTGGCTTGTCCGTTCGGGAGGAAAAGCTTCAACACAACCTTCAACAACAAAAAAATACGAAACGTATACACACGGCGAAGAACCGCACGATATCAATAAATCATCATTTTTGTTGAATTAATCAATTATTGGTTTTTCCACCGCAGGGTGCGTGTGCGCCTTTTTTCTCCTCTATCTTGTTTCCCTTCTTTTAACGCACACACCATCGAGCCACCATAAAAACAGTGACCAAACGCTACTACAACATACAAGACCATACACACCACACACACACACAGACAAACACAGTCGCAGTTTTTCATCCTGCGGAGGGTTCTCTGGAACTTGAGTTTCCCTGTCAACCTGCGCCCGGTGGAACACTGCCGGGCGAACACGGCCGAGGGTTTTATGCAAAGCAGGTAGCAAACACAAGAACAACCCAGCCCCGACCAGCGGTTCAATGTTGGGAATTAGTTGAGTACACTCACACCCATACACACACGCACACACGAGACTCTTCTATGGGGATCTAGGACTGCGCGTGGCACCCTAAGCCCGAAGGCCAACCATTTTGCCCAAACGCAAGACCCGGGCCAAGCCTCTCGGCACACGCAACACGTTGGAGCCGACCAGCGTCGCCACGTCAAAAATAGTACCGGATGGTGCGGAAGGTGGTGAGGGAAGGGTGGGGTGGGGGGGGTGTTGGCATCAAGAAAGAGCAGCGGAGCGGAAATATGTAACCGTGCAGCAACCGGTGGTAGCGTACGGTATGTGCCCGAATTCCCAAAACCGTGCCACTAGTGACTCACTCACCGACTCCACCACGGCACGCAGTTTGTTTGAATTGATGTGGGCGAGAGAGCGAGGTAGGTGAGTGAGCGAGAGAATGCGCGAGAGAGCCTTGATTGATGCTAAAAGAGCAAAAGGAAGACAGGGAAAACGGGGAATGAGAAAAGAGTATATTCTACACCCGCATACATCACAATCACGATAATGATGATGATGATGATGATGATGGTGATGATGGTGATGGTGGTGTAGCAATGATGTAGAACAACGGAACAGAACCAAACACCTTGACCTGATTTTTTCATGCACCATTTTGGAATGCCCACCATTATGAAAAAGAAGAATAAAAAATAGAATCCTTCGCTGGAGCTCATAATGCGCTGACGGTCAAAACCATGGCGAGGCCAGAAATCTAGCTTTACTCTTTCATCCCTTCTAATTACCGTTCCATTTTGCGGTCAAAAAAGGAACTTCCTCTCCGCTACCGCCATCGCTTCGCTAATGTTTGGCCCAATGTAACATCCTGTTGAATTTTGCTGCCTTTCACGCACACAACGCCCCAAATTATTTGACTCGAAATTCTATCTGAACGCATAGCGCTGTAAACTCACGAACCCACGAGTCCACGAGCACGCATTCCCGGGTTCAGGTTGAATGAAAACATGAATTATTGGATTAGGTTAACCGCCTGCACCGCTATCGCTCAGGGTGACCGACGAGCAGGAGCCGAAGGTTTACTACTACATGCAGCATGCCGACAAGAGCCAACGAAACCCCTCCCGCCAGTGGATGCCAAAGTCTAAATCGAACAACTAAAGGGAGGGGGAGGGAGGCACGGAAAGAAGCAACGACGAAATCGATGATGACATTTCGCTCGTATTACTCGGCTCGGCTCCCTCTACCTCCTTCGTCCGGCTGACAGGTCCTAGCGACACATCCTGTGGCTTCTATTACCACATCATGTTCATGGTTGTTGCTGCTGCCCTGCTTCGCCTCCGCCATTGCCTCCGCCCCATGCACACGACCGCAACGATGGCTGTCAACACCGGAATGGATGATGTTTCTTGTCAAACGGTTCCGCAATGGGACAATAACAGTAACGCCGAGACATCAGGCCAGGCCAGAGGGGTGAAGTGAAAGGATACGAATGAAGGGGTGGAAGGGGGGAGGGAGGGCGTTGATTGGGAATACACAAAGTGACAACAGTTGTGCCCTTTTTTCATCGTGGCAGTGCCAAAGACCCGTTTTTAACGCCCGCAGTTTGATCCGTCCGCTTTTTGGCACTTGTGTTGTGATTGGAAAAAAGCATCGAAAGGTTTGCGACTAGCGACGGAATACAAATTGTGTTCGTAATTTAGAAAAGATCGCACGGCATCTTTACTTAAGTGACTGACTGAAGCTGAAGCGGCTCTTCTATGACCCTTTCCGTTAGTCTGTCCAATAAGTTACAACATTGCGGTTAATTTCGCCAAAGACATCATCAACCAACGAAATCTTTTGTAGAAAGTTGGGAAGTATATGAGACGTTTTTTCTCATTAAAATCGCACATGGTGGCGACGAACCTTCGAGAGGTTTTCCTTATCACGATTTCCAATAATGTTCCAGCTACCTGCTGACAAGCATTATTGCGATCACCACGTCGACATCACACATGAACCCCCCTCTCACAATGGCATTGAAGTATCGTTTTCCCCGTTTTGGCAACACCCCATTGTGTGCCGGTGGGGGAAAAACCCGATGTGCCACGGCTCAATTAAGATGGAGCCCTGCCGCGACACCGGAACCGTGCAACCGAAACGAGCGGTCTGATTGATCGTAGCCGGACAATAAGACTTTATGCCGTGGTGGGGGCCACACGCGCAAGACGAAGGTGCAGATGAGGTCAACTGGAATTCGTTAAATGAAAAGTGTCAACCACCGTTGAATGACACGCTGTTTGCTGGGGGGGATGTGGGGTGGGGAAAACCGAAACGAAATTGCAAAATGATAGCCGTCAGGAAAACCGCTTGTTGGACTTTTGTGGTCAACACTCGTCTGCTCGTACGGAAGTGGAAGGTAAAAAGAAATAGAACGAGAAAAGATGAGGAAGAGAAGGAGAGAATGGGGAAAGCGAAGGAGCGAAGAAAAAGAGAAAGAAAACAGCACGATAAGACGGGTCTTTAGTTGTCGTTGCCTTCCGCAGCCGATTTTCCGTTTGAAATCATTTCCACCGCAACAACAACGGGCCAGCGGCTGCCGGCAGCCACTAGCACGGACACGAACTGCCCTGGGCACAGTTTTATTGTGCAGCCAATAACCATTTATCGCCCGGGCTGCTGGTGCGCTTTACTCGGAAGCAAATAACGACCGCGCGTTCCCACCAGCTCGCCCTGCGCTGGATGGGAAAAGTTTAAACGAAACTAAATAAATGGATGGCACGTGATTGGAAAAGATGAACGGCGCCGGTTGTCGCCCGGTGTTTGTCGCCCGGTGTTGCCCTTTTGGCCCGGTGAGCTTTGAGCACCGCTTTGTAAAGCAAACAGTGAAGCTAGCGTTTATGATGATTTACCAGCAAACCCTGCTAAGTGTGACAATTTAGCAATGACGATAAGCGATCAGGCCACCAGCTGGAGAGCCCGTTTGGCGAAGGATATTGTTCGCATGATTGCTGCTGGCTTGCATCTATTTAATCATTGGAGAATGAGAATTTATTACACCCCGTTTCGCTTCGTTGCGCTCCAAAATCGATGCCATTTTTTATGGTGCTTCTTGTTCCCTTGACAAAAGTGTGCCTTTCATCAGCGTGCTGTAATCGAACCCTGACCGATAGTCGATAATCTAATGATTGGATTTAGCCATCAGTTCGATAAACAAAAGCAATTCTAAACACAGGCCCATCGGTTCGAAGCGTTGCGAATGAAAACCGTTCCATTATGTATAAGAATTTGCGCTCCACACTCCTTCATACACACTGCGATTAACCTGTCCCCGATCGCTTCCGTAATCTCTAATTCAATCTTGCCCGTGCCCCTCGGTGTGCGGCCAGCAAAATTTCCTCACGTTGATAAACAACTCCATTAGGCTGAAGTGGATTGGACAGCACAGCAACGACAAAAAGCTCCTGCCAGTCGGGGCAAGTTCTGTCGTTTGATCGAACGGAGCCCGGTACTGTGGAGTCAGCGTGTCTGCTATCTTTCGAAGAAGCAAAAAAAGCAACACATGCACAACTAATAAATTGCAAGCGCTCTCTTTCGAGCCTTCCTTCGCCGTAAACAATTTTTTGCCAGCACATTATTTGCATCAAGGAGCGCTGGAAGGTTCGTGCTTGCTCGTTTGGCAAGCACGAGAGGGTTCGGCCGGTTCCGAACCAGACCTGCCCGAGTCTTATGGTGTAATTATATTTTTAAATGAATTTGCGATGCAATCTCCCGGGCAATATGATTTCTTGCTGGGGCGCTTGCCGGGTGCGTTGCTACGCTCCAGCCAAACGGGAAACCAAACTGATCAGTTCCCCCCGTTTTTGCTTACACTTTCTTTGCCGTTCGAGTCGACCCATCGTCGAGCCATCGAGCTGCACCTAGCTGGGCAAAGGAAAATTAATACCCACCAGAGACAAGAGCGTGAGCTAATTTGCACCATTCCTGGGGCCGATTAAACACACCTTCATCGCGTCATCGTCCACGCGGGCTGATGGACTTGCTGATGATCGAATGAAAATGTGTTTGCAGCAAATTGACGGTTCGACAACACTCACACCCTCCAGCACCAGCACCGAGTGCTGGTCTGTAGCAGGCGGCGAAAAACGAGCCCAAGTGCGCAAGGAAGCAAAAGGCGCCACAAATCGGTACCAAGGTTGGAAATGGTGTGCAGTCAATATTAACTGTGCTGTTTGCGGCGGGGTGGAAACAGGGCAGGTTCCCGGGCAGGGAAAAATCGAAAACGCTACGGAGACCCCGCACCCGCGCGTCAGCCTGTTTTATTGCATATTAATGAATATCGATTTCATTCGCTGGATTAATAAAATCACTGAAATCAGAAGTGCCCCGGGGAGAAGAAAGCGGGTTTCGGGACAGAGACGATACCGAAAGCCCATCACAAACGCATTAGGTTGAGTTGAAAATAGCTGCAGCAAGCAAAACAAAAAAAAACAAAGCCAAGGAAACCCAAGCTGACCTACGGACCCGCCCGGGACTGCCACGCAGCCCAGGCGAAGGTGGCCGATTTTCATTAAAAGTTGATCGATACGCAAATTTACGCCTGTCCATCAAGCCGTTGCCTTTCGATCGGCCCCTTTTTTCTTAGCCCCGATGAACACAGACATCTATTAATTACTTTGAGCAACACAAACACAATCCACAACCCTTCGTTTCGAATTAATTTATTTTCTGATTCGGCAAATGCTGCCCAAAACGGCCGACGGACGACCGAAAAGTAGATCCGAAAGTTTTTCCACCGAATTGCGTACTAAATCAATGTCACACTCTGTGCGTCACTGCCAACGCAACGCAGCGTTCAATCAATCCACTGGCGTGCTGTGTGTCTGCATGCGAAACGCATCGACTCGCCCCGAAAATGCATCACACCCGGAAGACAACACCGAAGCGTGCGGAAATTGAACTTTAAATTAGCGTCACTTTCCCACCCGCCGCCAAAAATCCACTCGAGTTCAGAGCTTTTTCCCTTCCCTGCTTTCCTCTTCCTGTGCCTCGAATAATGAGGAAATTGCGTGTCGAATCGAATCCACCGAAGGGCCGCTAGTGTGCGCGCAGGTACGGCTGCCTAGCACCCTATTATCCCTTTCTGGCGTGTCCAACCCGGCGAGCATTGTACAGTCAGGTTTGCCTGAGCAATTTACCGCGAGCAGCACAAATCACATCACCTGAGAGTGTGTTATTTATTTGTTTATTTTATTTCCCTCCTTTTTATGCGAGCCGCTGCAGTTTCGATTGCACACCTGGCAAAAGAAAAGCGCGGAAGTTGGCGTGTTGGCATGTGTCGGGATTTATAATTATGCACGTAACTTAGCCCGGTAACGGTAGCGTTACAATATCCCTGCCCTTCCAAATCCCACCCACAATAAATACCGTGCAGGGAGCGAATCAGTCTCGGGTTCGCCGTCTGCTGTCCATGCGGCATACGGGGCAACATTTGCTATGGAATATTAGCCAACCGCACCACTCAACTAAGCACGTCGACGCTGGTGTTGGTGTTGGTATGCATGCAATGGCTCCCTTCGTCGCCGCCGCCGCTACTCGCGGGAGAACTGGAGGCTAACCATAATCTGGAAATCGCATTAAATTCATATGGCTGCCTTTCGCTGCAAAACACTGTTGTCGTCGTCGTGGTCGGTGTGCACTAACGGTGTGCAGTGTTGCCTGTCGTCATACATTTTATAAGCACCTAAACCATGGGGTACACCAAGGGGAAGAGGGACAACCAGCAGAAAAGCACAAACGTTACACAGTAATCGTCTGGTCCAATCGTGTCTATGTCTGCGTGTGTGTGTGGTTGTGTATCTGCTGGCGAGTCAATCGAACGCTTCCCACAGCTCCTCACGACGCACTCGTCGGTTTGCGGAGGCAATTGAGCGGGACGGGAAGGAAAATTATTAAAGCCATGAAATGTAGGAATTTCCCTCGTCTACAATTATGCGCTAGGGCGACGACTTTTAATCCACACAGACACACACAAGCACACTTCTTCACTCGCTCACTCACTCACTCACACAGTGCGAGCGGCGTAACTACACACGACATTACACGATGGTGGGTACGGTGGGTGGCAAAACGGAACATAACTTCCGTGCTTTCCCGTGGATTGGGCCGGTCGTAAAACTGGTGCCGGTTCCCGTAGCTCTCCTCAGACTTTCGGTTAGCTTGGCGGTTCGGCGTACCTTCGTATTGCTTCATTCTACCACCGAACGGCGAAGAAAAATTACATAAATGCGACTCCCTCGTTGCTTTCCAACATTTGCCTAATCAAACGGTGGGTGCTGTGCTGCTGCCACCTGAAAAAGCGCGGTAACAGTAGAGGGAGAGGCTGCTCCGCTTTCCCACGTACAAGGCGTGCCGCCGACCGTTTCGTTTGTGCGGAGAGCGCTACACGCTACGCAACATTAAGATTAGCTCGGAGCTATATAAATGAAGATAGCTTGCTGCACACGAGGGAATAGGGTGGTTTTTGTGTTGTAAGAAATGTCCTGCTCGTTCTACCGGCACACAAACATACACACCCACACGTGGCACAGCAAAAACCCCCAGGAGAGTCAATTACCATGCGCCTCCATCCTTACTGGTTCTAACAACACTGTCAGGTCGTTTTTCCACTGATTGCCCGCTCACACAGGAGAGCACACACAGTTTCCTTTGTTCTGGCAGATCGAGCAATCGACAGGAACTTATTCACTTTTTGACAGTTCAGTTCAAATTGCTTCTGCTCCGTGTCCTACCCCGTGCGCGTCTGCATTACTATGCTCCACAGCAAGAATCATCGAAGGTGGCGCTCGTTCGATTCGTTAGGCTAATCATGAAAGAAACTCCCCATTCCCTATCTTCAACTAACTATGAAGGAAAAGTTACACCACAATGCATTTCGCTCTTATCGGAAGCTTCCACGAAATTGACTTTATTATGCCCGTCCTCCTCCATCTCCTGAAGGATGCTGAGTAAACACACAGCACACACACACACACACATACACACTTGCACAAACGAACGCTCATGAACATAATTTTCTTTCGAGATGTCTCCACCGTCGCTTATTGCATCAAATCGATCGACAAACGGTGAAATCAACCAAACAACCGCCGTGAAAGAATGGTTTTGCTGTCGCGAGCATGCAAATATTATGCTGCTTCCCTTTTGCTCTCTCTCTCTCTCTCTCTCTCTCTCTCTCTCTCTCTCTCTCTCTCTCGCTCTCTCTCTTGCTCTTAGCATTCCTGCACTGGGAGAAAAATTGAATAAAAAAAACTTTGCTGGTTGCGAATAAAAGAGCCACCAGGGGATATTTGGGAAATGTGTTCCGTTTGCGCTTTTCCTCTTCCCCGCCCCCACAAAAAAGGTATAAGTCAAAGTTTTACTTTACCCGTTGAATGCCAATTTCCATGATTTTCTTTTGCCAGTTTCATCAGAACCAAAGTCCAACGCCTTCGCTGAAGCTCGTTAAGAGATCAAGCAAGAAAGATACTGTGTGTGTTCGTTTTTTTCTCTCAAACTTTTTCCGCCCCATTGCCCCCATAGCTTCCCGTTTTGCCCCTGCTTCCCCCGCTCACTACAACTGAATATTTGACTTCATTACGCTCTCGGTCACACAAATCAGCAACGCTGCAAAGATACGCCGAACTCTCACATGTGATACTGTCGTTTTTCGCTAAGGGAAAGGTAAACGTATGCTGTTTCTCCGAAGCCATAAACTGCTTCATCTTGCACACCGGCTGCCGATAACCTTTTGTGTCAACGGCAAGCTAGAAAAGCGAAAGGCCACACACACACACAACTACATTTTATCAAAAAAACCGACTGCTCCGACGGGCTCGACACACAAAAAATGATGCTCGATTTGGCGGGGAGCGAAACGGGCGTGTGGGTGTGCGAAACACGCGTTGTGACGGCAGCACGCCAAAGCAACATCACGCATACACCTGCCCATTCGTCTAATTTCTTCCGCTCGTTCTCACACTCCCCACTACGCCCTCGGCATTCAGCAAACATCGCCCCCTCCGTTCGGGAGATGGGACTGGGCGGAATCGGTCCGGAGATATGTTTGCTTTTAATAATTAATTATACACAAACCATAAACCTATCTACCCGGCCTGTCGCCCGGCCACCCGCCTGATGGTTGACTTCGGCTCTCCAGTGGAAATTCTTCTGGGCACGGGACGGACACGTGGTCCCGGAAGGAGCGGATTGAGGCCAGATCATAGATCTTCTTCCAGCGAGTTAAAGATCTATCCATGCCGAGGTGATACTGTGTGTTTGTGCGTGTTTATGAAAGCTGGAAATAACAAGTAGAAGGAAGGGAAATCTTTCTCTGCAACCGCTCATTCAACGCCCCCGGGTGCCCGGAAGCGCAAAATGTCTTAAGATCGGAAAGTGCCGATAATGGCACGTGAAGATGAAAGGCACACGACAAAACAACCATTTAGCTGAGACCGAGAGAAAGGGAGAATGAGAAAGCTTCTTGCTTTTCCCTTGGTTGCAAGCGGTAGCAAGTGCGAGTGACACTGACACCGGGCGACCACCTTCCATTGTACGAGGGCCCGTCCAAATTACATTAATTTTGACAGTCTTTCGGCGTAAAATAAACAAACCCCAAACAACTGGTGGCAAGGGTGGGTCGTCCGGCGGGTCCCTTGCTAAATGGTAAATTGCTTTATAATCTGCCCGCTCTCTTTACTTTGCACAGGGGGTAGTAGATTGTGGAACCTCTGCCTCCCCCCCCCCACAAAAAGCACAAAAGAAGTTGCACCGAAGATAACGCCCGGCCACCAGATGAATGGGCGTGTGTAGTACACGGATGTTTTCTTTCTCTCCTCGGGGCCCATTCATTCCGCAGCCCATGCAAACAAACCTTTTCGCCATTTTGCCCGCTTTCTTCGCTAGATCACGATCTCAATGTGGCGATACGTTGTAATGGTTTCCCTTTGACTCTCGCTGGCGCTTTTCATGGAAACAGATGGATTCCAGTTTAATATCCATTACACTGTATAACCTTTGGCCTGAAAGCCCCACAGTATGGTACACGGCGGTATACCCGCTCTCTCTCTCCTTTTATCTCTCTCTTCCGCTTTTGACGGCTTATCACTTGTCAAATTTCGAAAATTCAACTCACAAAACTCATCCCCCGGGGACGCATCGTTCCGCAGCGAGAGCAACCAATGGCAAAGAGGAGTAGGGAGAATTTCACGAGCTCGGAAGTAACCTTCACAGAAGTATGTTTTCCCTCTTTCCCCCGCTCTTCTAAACGGATCATTTGCCTAGAATTCCATCATCAAGGTGGCAAGGCAGCTTCGGCAAAGCTCTCGTCAAAGCATTCCCGTACAAAACGGAAGGAAGGAGCAATCGTTCAGCTGCACACAAGAAAGCGGAGCCACCCGCAATGATGTTTTGTATCGATCGCTCTGCCCGTCCCACTCTTTTTGCACACCATCAGCGAAAAGTGAACGCCCTCCCCGTAACACTACCACAGCCCACAACTTGCCTTGCTTGAGATGGAATAATCATACACAGAATCTATCATCACGAGCACCCCAGAGAGGCACCAGCCTTAGAACAAAAACGCAAGTGAATCAAAAACTCTTCACATTTATCTAGCAGCAGAGTGTGTTGTTTCGTCGCTCCGCCGCTTCGCTCGCTTTCGATTCTGGGTCGTGTTTCGTTTGCTAGGGGTTTGATGGGATCTGCCCGGGACAAGACTTAACCTACATCATCGGGCCGGATTCGGGCAGGAAACACAATACAGCACAGGCACGGCAAGAATGCGTACGGAGACTGGCGTGCGGTGGAAAAGGGAGGCAAACTCTCGCATGCTGTATTTCTTTTTCTTTGTTCCTTGAACGTTTCCCCCGCTGGTTCACTTCGTCGGTGCGCCTCCGCCTCCGCCGTTACAAGCAGACGCGGCGAGTTTGGGAAAAAAACTTATCTCAACAACACCAGCTTTGAAAATTCACACTCTATTCCGGCGCTGCTGGGTGCTGGGTGGTGTGATCGATGACAATCTTCAATATGTTACCTGTGTATTATACGACGAATACACACCATCAAATCTTGCTGACTACAGACAAAGTTGGTGCACGTACGGGTGTACTTAAAAGGCGGCTGGATGGCACAAGGACGTTCGACAGAATTCGGAATTCCTTTTTATCCAGAAAAAACATCGATTTCTGCTTACTATTTTCACAGCAACAGCAACAACAAAACCACTTCAGCCCTTTCAGCAGCTTGCAAGGCACGTGTCGGTCCCAACAATAAAAAAAGACTCTGCGAAATTGAATAATGCTGTTCTTTAAGCGAAACCCTCGTAACACTTAGTAAAGTCGAAGAAAAGTTTTCGCCCCTGCCCCCGAGAGGGAGGGAGGATGAAGATTGCGAATAAATACTAACTTCGTTTGTAAACTCGCGCTCGGTTTACCCACTGCTGGAATGGAAAATGTCACAGGATGTGAATATTTCCACTGCCCACCATCGTTGTCCTTCTTCTTCCTTTCGGCTCCATTTTGTTCGCTCTAGCGCGCACACAAAGACCTATCAATCATTGTTCCACCACTATGGCATGGCTAAGGAACAACCAAAAAAAAGCTCGGGACATATAATAGTCTAATCCTAGTCTTATCCAAATTACCCTAGCAAAAATCTATTTCGCTAATGCTTGATCGGATAAAAACTTGCCCATACCCTGTGCCCACCCACCCCTGGTTGCCCTATTTTCCGCCCAGAAGTAGGGAAGGAGGCGGGGTTTGACTGTTCGTGCCTACCGAAACTTTCCCTTTGGGGGGCAAAAAGATAGAGCAGATAAGAAAGAGGCTTAACTTAACCTCAATCCCAACGGCCGGCAGATGGGAGCGGGAAGGCATCGTGATGGCTTCATAAATTTTCCCAAGCTCCCGCTGCCCGCCGTGCCGGCCGAAAAATCGGGGTCAGCAGCAAACAGTGGTGACTTTGGAGACCGCCGCCCTTTGCGAGTTTTCCGTGAGCCATTACCGAATAAATGTCACCCCGAGTGCCTCCAAGACGACGCATTCCAAGAAGTGGAAATAAAACCAACCCATTTTTAAGCCACATAAAATAGACACACAAAAACACGCCTTTGCTCACCGACCCGTCGGGGGATGGAGCGAAGCAGGGGACACAGCCGCCGACAACGCTCTTCTCTCGGTTCGCTCGTTTTCCTTTGCGTCTTTGCGAGTTTTTCAAGCACCCACCCACCCGCGATACGGCCAGCGAGCACGACCGAGTTTATGCAAATATTCGCTTCAACCCACTATGAAACAACACAACTCCAAACTTTGCAGCACCGATTTCTTCCAACTTGCTGAACAGTAAAACACGCCGGCTAATCAAAACAAATCAAATGCATAAAGCTAGCAAACAAAACGGAGCGCGGGCAACGAGCGGGGCAAGAACAACACACACACACACAGCACAGCCGAGGCGCAGGCAAAACACACGCCATCCTTTGTGAGCTGATTTCCATCTGCGCGCGAGAGCTTGATTGTCCTTTCGGGGAAAAAAAGCGGGCCATTGGTATTCAAAGCCCGGGCCAGCAGTAAACGATGGCGTCCGCTTCCCGATGCGTGCAGGGTTAACGGGGTGTAGTTAACATAAAATGAAAAGACGGAACGTTTTCTTTTGCGCAGCTGCTTCTTGCTGCAAGCAGTCTTACAACAAAAAAAGCGAGTCTCCACGATGAAGGGCGAAACCGACGCTCAGCGTAACGCTGCCTTTCGGAGTCGGACCTTTCGCAGAGATTATTTCCACCGAGTGGGTGTGGCCACTTCCGGCCCG
The DNA here is from genome assembly GCF_016920715.1 of Anopheles arabiensis. Lineage (NCBI taxonomy): Eukaryota > Metazoa > Arthropoda > Insecta > Diptera > Culicidae > Anopheles > Anopheles arabiensis. The sequence goes on along the minus strand of NC_053517.1, from coordinate 2,237,822 downwards.
GAACGTGGCTGATTAAATGTCCCACGCGCAAAACGTGCACGCCAAAAGCAGGCAGCAACGCCGACGCGAAATAAAAAAGACCTGTCTCGATAAATATTTCCCTTACAAATCAATTCACTACGGGGTCCACACTCGATATCAAAGCCACCTCCTTCCCCCGTTAGCAGGCCATTTTTATCTTGGGTAGTTTATAGCTGCTAGCTGTCGGTTTTGGCAGCGCCGAATGCTGCGAGACAACTGTGTCAGTCCACGCACGTCCACGATCGGTTCCATCAAAGGGGAAGAGGAAAGCGAGAAAAGTGCGCGGAAATTGACGCATAACCACAATGCTCCACACACACACACACCGTATCCGTACGCGGACCCGGAAGGAGCGCCCTCAATCACCCGATTGGACAGCCGACAGTCATGTTGAATGTTTTATTACCCACTTTTCGCCCCAGCCTCACCCCGCCAGCCACTGGTGACACTTTCTTTAGCAACTTTTTTGTTTGACTTCCCACGCCCGCACACAACGCGGGCCGCAGTACCACGAGCGCGTGGTGCTGCCCTTTTTCCGATTGTCAACCGCACAAGTGAGCAAAGAAAATTAATCTACCATCAACTCCCCGCCCAAAACCAAATCCGACCTGACCCGGCACACGTGCGGCTGCCTTTGTGGGACGATCCTGAGGGAAGTGGGGTGGCTTGGGCAGCGACACGGTTACCCATCAATTGGTTAATTATCATGAATGTATCGCAATCAACCATATGCCACCGCCGGAACGGTTCCGGCATATTTTTACTTTACCACCGGCTAGGCGGCTCCATTTTTCACGAGCAACCAGGCGCCTCCACGTCTGTGTCTCGTGCGCCGGCACATGGAAGGAGATGAAAAATGAACCTAATCTACTGCGGAGCCTTTCACGATTCACCAGTACCGCATGCAGCATGTGTGTGTGTCTGTATGTATGTGTGTTTTTTTGTCCTCGCTAAGAAAAACACAAAATATATACTGAATCTAACAGCCATGAACAAAACACACCACGAGAGAGTACAGTGCGGAACACGGTACGTCTTTCTAGACGAAACTCCAGAGCAGTGTTATATTTTTCTACACTCACACGCTCTTTATAGCACTACACTATACACGCGGCTGATATACCATTTGCCATCCCTCGAAGCGATGACTTTCCCTCGTGCGGTTTTGTGCATTTGCTGCCCACAATTCACGAGGCCCACACGCCGTTCAGAAACGAATCAAAATTGCCTAGCGCAAAAAATAAATAGCTAAAATAACCAGCACACCGCACACAAGACGCGAGCATCGCAAAACTTTATCCCATGCCACGGTCAGCACCCGTCGGCATAGTTCTGGTTACGGTTACGGTAGAAAACCCGTTGTTCTCTTATCGGTTCGCTTGTTGGCCCGAATTTTCCACCCACATGGTGCACTCCATACACACATGAAGGCGTAGGCCACACATCCCGTGCACCGTGTGAGCTTTGAACCCTTATGAAATGAACCTCCGGCGATACGCCGCGTGTGTTGCTGCGACAGTGTAGAATCCTTCCAAGCGCACCCGCTCGGAACTGAAAAGATGACATTGCGAAAGGATTCGGAGAGCAATATCCTGTTCCCAAAGCGAAGTACAAAAAACTGGGAAGCGCTTAAAACGCTGTGCATGATATTAACGTGGCGCCCGGCAGCTGTGCCACGCTGATGCAGAAGCCGGACCAATGGCCTACGCTGCAATATGCCGAAATACCACCCAGTTTCTGCCAAAGAGCAAATCGAGCGGCCAGTATTGGGGTTGGAATGGATATGAAGGGCGCACTTGTCGTGGCGCTTTGTCCAATGTAGGTCAATCCGCTGAAATCCAACCATAGGGGAAAAAAGAAGAAAAAAAAGAACGAAGGTCATGTCCCATACACACAGGCAAGCTCAACGGAGGGAAGCCACGACATGAGCATGGAATAAAACCAACTAATCTTAATCCAACCTTCTTTTTCTGTCCGTTCCACATGAGCTTCCGGTTTGCGGTCGAAATTAAGCTTCCGAAAACACGTACGAGCGCCTGATCGGGCGAACGAGTGACGAGTTTTCTCGATAGCGTGTATCTGCTACTTTCATTACAGTAATTACCCAGCGCCAACGGTACAAGACGATAAAAAGGGAAAAAGGCGAAGCGCTCAGCTCTCCTTCCGCCCTGTGGCGTTGTCCTTCGATCGGCCCTACCCAGCTTGTGCCCCGTCCAGCGATCGGAACAAGCTGATAATGAGAAAAAAGCGGAGAGCATTTAAGCCGTAGCCGTGAAGCGCGCTCGCGCCCTAAAACGGACACCCGCTTATCACTCCGGCACACTCGCAGAACCTACATGGGTGCGCGCGAGCGCGTTACCGATCTTCGTCACGCAATCGCACCATGAAGAATGGGCGCCCGGCAGGCCAAAGGAAGCAAAGCACATTTCCTTGCTCTTCGGGAATCTTCTTGCCGTTGTGGGTGTGTGTGTGTGTGTGTGTGTGTGTGTGTGTGTGTGTGTGTGTGTTTTTGTTATCGCTCTCTGGAAGGTCAAAGCAATGAAACGCATTCGGATGGGCCGGTCATTTCCCAGGAGGGCTATCGCAATCACCCGGGCAGCTTTCCCCGGAAACGATTATCAAAGTTTGACCTTCGGATGCAAAGCGAACGCTGCTGAGGAAGACAATATATTAAAGAGGAAACTATTGCTTGGAAAACAAAACCGAACACGAACGTATTTAGCTACAAGGCAAGGCCAAAACCAGCGCCAAAACGAACCAAACACACCAAACGAACGACACATACGACGGTGGGATTATTAATTCACTGCATTACTCTGCATTGCGCTGGCGAATCTTTCGAAAAAAAAAATACAAGAAACTTCCCCATGGCAGTCCATACATCACGACACACGCTCACAGGGCGGCACATTTGTTTAGAAAAGCGAAACGAAGTACAAAAAAACCAAACACATTCCTTTTGCGCCGAAAAAAAATCGAAACAGAAACGCAAATAAAAACCCCTCACACCCACCTACAAAAAAAAAACAAGGGGAAGATGGAGAAGAACAAGGACAGGTTTTACTCCACCCGTGCCCGAGCCACAGTCACATCTGTTTGATTTGCAGCGTGTGTGTGTGTGTGTATGATTGTGTGCTTATTTTCTTTCCCTTTTTCGCTTTGCTGTTGTTGCCCCTTTGGCACTACGCCTTAACGGCCGTTTGGTGCGCCGTTTTTCATTGTTGCTACCGTTTTTTTTTTGTACCAGCTTCTGTTTCTGTTCGGCCCGAAGTAGTAAGCCAAAAGTTAAAAATATCCTCCCGTCCGTACCGCAATGACTCACGGTTTGGTACACTATTATCAACACCAACACAGCATCTGTACCTGTACCGCCACGGCACGACACAATACGGTCTTGGTCGTGACACGACCCTCCCTCTCCGTCCGTCCTCCCTGCCGCGTGGCCAACGGTCAAAGGGTGTCAATTACATCTCACGTCGCACCTCGCCCATCCCCACGCCGGTCACGAGAATTGGCCCAGCCGACCGACAATCGGTAAATGTCTAGCGTAGTTGTGTCTTCTTTTTGGTTATCACCACCCACCAGCCCCTCGGTCCCACCCGTCTCACTTGGCAAACGCGCTTGTACCGTTGCTCATCAAAGGAAAGGAAGCGACAGAAGATGAATGAGAAAAAACCGCCAATCCACTCACATGTTCTCATCACACACACAGCCACGTTGCTGCTCAAATGGACCGAAGCAAAACGACCCCGAATGAAGAAAAAACCGTTCCATCATTCGCCACCATTTTGTCTCCCATTGGCTCGTGAAAAAAAAAGAAACATTCCATCTCATCCCATTCCCAGTCCGGAGTGGGAAAGTAAACAACCTGAGCGGTGGGAGCGAAGGGAGGGTCAAGAAAATTGGACAAAAAAGTCACAAAACACCTACTTGAGCATTTCCTCGTGCCAGTCCGGTTCCGTGGACGATGCTGCCCATTTGTCGTTGTCAATCGCTATCGATATCTGGCTGAAGCACGGTTTCAGCTTCCTCGCGGCCATGGCCATACCGTAGCCGCCGCCGCCGCCGCCACCGCTGCTGCTGCTAACGACGATTCGCCTCCACCACCGCCGTAGCTGGTCAAACATAAATAAATTTTCCCGTTCGCTCACCAACACCACCAACGCCGCCGCCACGGAGCAGCACCACTTGCCTTTGCCAACGAACCAACACACACACACACAGTAGTCGGGAAAGCAAGCTCTTGCAAACGCGCAGATTTGGACACGTGTCCGGGCTGATCTTGTCTTCGCTTTGTTTGCCTTTTCTCACCCGCCTTTTCTTCAAAACTCCCTTTCCATTCGCCTATACACGTGTGCACCGCATTTTAAATACACATCCCGACCATCATCGGCAGCACCAGCCGGTACGCCACCTGTTTGTCTGTGCGGCAAACTTTAAACACCATTTTACCATCATCTTTCAAAGCCTCACTTAGAGGCAGTACACGTCTTGGAGGTGTAAATTGCATCCACGATGGAAAACTGCCGCAAGCGAGAAGAAGCGGGACACTTTCTTTACAATTCCACCCACTCGGCAACGGGGCAGGTTTGAGCCGTGTCGTTTTACACCATCACCACCACCCCCGCCGGGGCCCTTTGGGTTGACACAATGGCAAGGTGCGAGAATGGACAGAGGGCGAATGCGAACGCGCCCAGAAGGCTAATGATGTTGTCGCTTTCAATTTTCGATTGCGTTCGGTAGCGAAAAGCCCATCCGACAGCTCGTCACCCGCGTTTGTTGGCCACGTTCTACAGCAATATCAACAAACCAACCGGCCCCCGTGATGCTGGAAGATGCCCAGCGGCGCTCTTTAACCACTACGACACAACCAAGACAACTGCTGCACTGTTTCCCCCGGTTCCGTAACACAGTGGCTCACATTTCGTTCAGTGGCTCGCCACACCACTCGCTGACATTTGATCCGTTGAGTGGTCGAAGCTACTAAGCACCACCGGCCACAACAAGCGCCAATCCACTAACACACACACACACCCGCGGCTCCACTTTGACAGATGGAAACGTCAAACGAGCGTAGAAGCAAAACAAAGCGTTACCATTGTCCGATGTGACGCAGCCTGCTGCGATGGGACGATCTCAAGAGCGACACGATCGAGTGCTGCGACGCTACAATCCAAAACTGACAAAAGACGCTTAGCGAACCCATCCCGAAACATTGCCGATCGATCGCTACACACTGCGACAATAGCTCAGGAGTGTCAATTGGTGTGTTTTTGTATGTTGTTTACACTAGTTGTGAAATGGTTGTACATGAGAATGATCTAAACATGGCCCAAAAACAGACCCAACTCTAGCGCTACTTTGAATCTTTCACGCTTCAAACCACACACACACAAACGCTCAGCTCCGCAACTCCTTTGTAACAAGTGACACTTTGTGCCTGTTTTGTTATGTCGCCACAACTCCCTTGATAGTGTGGGCAACAGCAAAAACGCATACACACAGCCGAAAGGAAGCGCAAATCGCCGCGGATGCGGATGTGTGGGTGTCTTTTAATTGTACGATAAAAATAACATACAGCTGCGCCATCTACGGCGTTACACACTAACACACACCCCGCTGTTGCAGCTTCGGTTCGCATTGTTGGACCTTTTTTATTCGGCAACATCCAAACCTACACAGGACTTGTGGTGTGCGTGTGTGTGTTTCAGTGCGGCTCGAAAATTCAACGCTCGTCGAGGGTTCATGGCGTCACCGTTAAAATTAAAACCATCATCCTAACCAGCTCACCTTACACTGAACCAGGTACCCTTCATGTTCCTTCTGCTGCACCGAATGTCCTCCGTCGCTCCGCTGCTGCTGGCTGCACCGTGCCCTTTTTTTGCGGCCTCTCTCTTTCTCTCTGTTCACACACTGCAAAGCATCGCTTATTAGCGCCCGCACTGTCGCACTGTCGATAGCGCAGCGCCACCGCTGCGTAGACCCTAGGCTAGGGCACTCAGCAAACGGCTTTTGTCACCGCACCACCGGCCCCGAGCACACCGACCTCAATAATTGAGCTATCAATATTCAATCTCAGTGCGCTCGCCCGCACAGTGCGTGGGTCGCTCAGTGGCAGAGCAGACGACACGCAGAGGTCTCGCCTTACTCTCGCCTTGCGGACGATGCCGGGCCGCGCAGGAAGCCTGTTCCCCTTTCCCCATGTGCTTCGCCCAATCACGCATGCTAACGCAGACTTTTGCCGCATGAACCTCACACACTTAATACACTCACACAGCATCAGGATTGTGTGTGCGTCCCGAGCGCCGAGGTCGTCGGATCCCCCCGTCGGTCGTGTTATATCCCGCGTGTTCCCTTTCTACCGCGACCCAGCACCCAGCAAGTGGAAAATTAAATCGTTGAATATTTTAGTACATGCACATTCGCGCGCATACCGAGCTGGCGCGATACTTTGCTTCCTCGCCTCCTCTTCCGCCAGCTTCCCCGCGGGGCAACGGTTCGTCACGTCTTCAGCTCTCATCGCTCGGAAGAGAAGCCACCGGAATAATAACAATTCTGACATCATTTTGGGGCTCGTTGGTGCTGCTGCTGACAGATTCGGTGCCATAGCCACAAAAAATGGGAAGGCAAACATCCTGACAGGGCTTCCAGGGCAGGCGAGAGCCACGCAACGGCACCGGGACGAACAAAACACCGAACCGTTTCGACGCTCTGAATCGCGTCTCATCAAACAGGTGCTTTCCAGTGGTGCTGCGAGCAGTTTTCCACCGTGTGATCCGTCAATTATAAAAGCGGCACAAGAGGGAACACCACCAACCTGTCCACCCGTCCGCCGGGCGACTCCTGCGTGTATCGATTATAGTTGAGCCTTCCGCTGCTGTGTACGCCGGATGGGCAGGAAATAGCACCACTCACACCAGCCCGAGAGCTGCTGCCGTTGCTGATACTGAAGTACGGGATGAGCTCATTTGTCCTGTTTCGCGCTCGTTCCGCGGAAGCGACTTCACTGCTGGCTCGTTGACGACGAGCATTCATGAATAAAATATCAACTTCCGCGGTTGGTGCTCGTTCAGCTTCGACCCGAAACTGCCCCGAAACGAGAATGCCTGTGTTGGGGGGTCGTTTTGTCGTTTTTTGACGCTTTCCATAAATCAACAATACACACACACCGCGCGAACATTCCGCGAACGCAGCGTGCGCGTGCTTTTCCAATTAACCGCGCCTGGCAGGGGAAGGACGGCGCTATTGTCTCTGCAGCAGGACAGGACGCGGTCATAACCTCAAACAAATCATCAACCGCGTTCCGCGTGTGATTAGCATTTTTGGCCACTGTGAGTTGTTGTTCGCGATTTACAATGATTCTTCGGACAGGCGGACAATCCTCTGCCATCCTGATTTGCTTGCGTAGTGCAAACAATCTGACAGTGGGAATTTGCGACGCGAATTTTTGCACTCAAACAATGCCTCACATTGCTTCGGAATGGCCGAGAATCTTTAATTAGTCTGTGCAAAAGTTGAGTTTTCTTCGCGTTTTTCTGCATCGATTTTCCCCTCCGCACTATCACGCAATTATTTCGGCGCAAAGCAATTGTAAGCACCACTTCCGCTCCAATTAAACAATCGCGCACGGTGCTAAAACGCTTGCCAGCCGAGCCAACAATTTGTGGCAAAACAACAAGTTCAATTAACGAACCGATATACCCCCCTTACCCCACAACCACGGCAATAAACTTAAGCAACTAATCGCCGCACCAAACACGAACAACAGGGACAACTGCTTCTATCAATTCGTGGTTCTCCGATCGTACGCTTGTAAACTTACTTCTTGGCCCCGAAAATCCTTCCCCCGCCCGACCGAAGGACTGCAGCTGTTCGGCAGGAGGGGAAACTTTCACCCTGGGCGAGGGTTGCGGGACGGATGAAAAGTTTTAATTAATTCCATAATTCACTCCACCAAAGCATCTGCGATTCCGTGCGACCACTTACTGGCTGGGTGGGTGGAATCTTCCCTGCGGAATGCAATGTGCAGTAGCAACGGTTGGACAACGGTTTCCAATAAAATAGCTTCAATTTATAGCGCATGTTTTCGTGGGGAAGGGGGGGGGAGTCTTTTCATCCCAATTGTTATGGGTGAATTCAAAAGAATATCATTCAAATCAACTACCAGCACGAAACTAATTATATAAGCTTACGAATTTGTGTTCCAATTACAATGCACCTCCAAGCGAATCTTCTGCCGATGTTCCGTACCAAAAGCCGTGCCATTCTCGGTAATACATTGGGAGGGGTGGGGGGGGGGTGAGTTACATTCATCACCACCTCTTCCTCCTGTTGGGTCTCCATGATAGCATCTCCCCCCTTCCCATCCCAATTGACTCGGAAACCAATTAATTGTCCACGGACCTATGTACATTCCGCAAATTATGTCAACAAACACCGGCTGGGTCGTCGTGCTGTCTTACCTGTGGATGGAGAGAGGGAAAAGAGAAAAAGAGAGAGAGAGAAGATACTATTTAGAGAGCACACATAAACATACAACCGTCGGCGGGTTCGCTATGGAGATAGCGCACAACAACAGCGGGCAAGCAGAAAATGGAGAAAATGGTTACAAAATTATCTCGTTATCAGGAGGGGAGACGGCACCCGGCTGTGCGGTACATTCTTAGCAGGGCGGGCAGGCATATAATTAGTGTGGTAATTTTCTTTTAAACGACACCAACACCGGTAGCAGTTGGTAGTGGCGGAGATGCCAACCCCTTCAGCTCGCCACACTGCGGGCAAGCGTTGTTTGACGACGTAAAGAGAGACGTTTTGGGCCACCGTCGTTGTCGTCGTCGTCGTCGTCGTCGTTTGCCTTTCCAAACTCGTTTTTCGGTCCGGTCAGTGGACTGGCGGTGTGGTGAGGCTGCGGTTTACTACACGCCACGAAAACCCACCAGCCAAATGATAGAGCAAGGGGGGAAAGGGTGCTGCAACTACTATCGTTGCTTTTCTCTTGCTCGCGGCCGCCATCCCCTCTTGTTTACAGAGGCTGTGACACGGCTGTGTCGCGCAGTGTATATTGTAAACATTCTTCTGACACCCACACACATGACGGCGAGTGGCTTGAGCCGCCTAATGACACACATTATTTACCGCGAGGCAAAGCAATCGTAAAATAATGAACATTTTGTTACAATTTCCAGCTGCGAGAGGGCTGGCGCGGTGCGAGTTTATCTAATTCATTGCGCACCGGCCCCGGCTTATGACAGCGCGCTTAACACCTACCCAAAGCAAAGCCCCGAAGCGGACCGCGCACCCGCCGCCTGTTTACTTCCCGGGGGCGTATATAAATTTAAATTAAAATTATGTGTAAATAATGCCCTTCGCGAAATATGGCAGCTAAATAAGAGATCGTCGAGATCGTGTAAATAATTCTACACCACTTGCCGCCTTCCCCCTCCACTTTCTTTGCTTCGTCACATCAAATCACATCCCATCCGCCAGCCACAAAACGATGCGCCCGAGATCGAGACGTGTTTATCATGCCAATTCTCAAAGTAACACATTTCGGTGTGTTTTTGACACATCAATTTCGGTGTGTTTTTTTCTGCGTCTTTTTTCATCCACTGCAGTCCTCCTCCTCGCATCGCATTTTCCGCGGGGAACGGAGATCAATTGCTTTTTCAGCGAGCGGTAGAGGGAAGGGAGCAGAATGATGGCGAAGGACACGATACCGCGAATGAAGGAAACGAATTACCCATTGGCGGTGGTGGTGGTGGTGATGGTGGTGGCGGCGACGGGTGCACATAAAGCTGCGCTAGTGGGCAGATTTAATTTTAGATCTGTGTTGCTCTCGCGGGCCTCGGACCCGGCCACCATCACTGAAGCTGACCCGGCCCCGGCAAAATCGGTCGTCTATTATTGCCACTCCTGCGCCCTCCCCCACCAACAACCCCAATGGCATGTCCGGCCCTTTACCGTCCCGGCCGGACGCCGAACCATGACGAATTAATTACTTCATTAAAATCTAATTCACCCGACGCCATCGACGATCGCATGCATGTGTACGGATTCTCGCGCTTTCCTCTCGAAGGATGGCGTCTTAATCAAACGTCCACATCACACAACCACACAAACACTAAGGCTGTTTTTTTTGGACACGCTCGTAGTGGGGGAGCTCCTAATCCCAATCGACATGGATCGACACGAATCAATCGCAGCCTTCTTCAGCACTTTCGACGTCTTCTACCCTATCGTTGTCACCTTGACGACGCTGTCAGCTGTGCACACGACCGGCACCATCGAAGTGATGGAATAATTGACACCCTCCCAACAATCGCGAGATCGTCTCCCCGTCGCCAACGTCCTAGATTAAAAGGCAAAAAGGCACATAATACCACAGCCCCACCGCATCGGTACCTCTCCCCCCTTTGATCGACACTCTCTGGTGTGTTCAAACAAGTCATCGATCGATCAACCGATCCGATCGGTCGGTCGCGTGAGCTTCACGTTGGCTGGCTGGGGCCTGGCCTGGTAAGTGGGACCCCTCCCCGCACCGCCGAATAATTAAACGGCAAATCACGCACACGATGCAACGATGCGATCGTTCGCTAAATTCAGGCCAACGCGCGGATGCGGGGCAGCCAAGGGATCGGTAAGGGCGCTCGCTCGGGCAAGGTGTGCGTGAGAGCGCGCTAACGCAAGAGCACGGGAGCATGATCATCTCATTAGGGCTCTCTCGTGCGGTCCTGCTCGCTCTGCGCTGCTTGCTCTCCGCTCTTTTGCAGCATCTTCGGCGGGTACGGTCCAAGTCCAAAAGATGATCGCGGAGCGAACACACAGCATGGAATATCATTACCAATCCTATCATGCACTGACAACTTTACTGATAATTTCTACTCGAAATGTAACCCGAACCCGGCATTACATCCGCTTCATTCCCGCTTACAACTACTCTCACACACACAGGCTGTGCGCTCTCTCTCGAGCACGCAATGCTTCGCTCGCTCTCGTTCGCGAATCTCTCTCTCTCTCTCGGTCGCTTTCGCGTCGGCCGTGTCTCGCCAAACTGGCCGCAAAACGCTGGCTCCATCGACGCGCCAGTTATTCTCCCGTAGTGTACCGTAGCAGCTAGTAGGCCCGGGCGGTGTTGTTTCAAGCGCTCGTCGTACCTTTTTGGCGTGCATTGGCGAACTCCCCGCCGCTACTTTCGTTTTATTATTCGTGCCTCTACGCAAACGTTTCGGTTACCCGTTTTGTTGTTGTGTGTGTGTGCTTGTTTTTTTTTTTAATTCGGTCACTCGTTCGTTTTACTGTTTTCTGTGTCACACCGTTCAGTTCGCAGTTTAGCACTGTTTTTAGTTTCATCGTTGTGGCTGTTGTTTGTTTCATTGCCTCGTTTTACTACCACACACACACACTTACACGCCAACCACTTTAAAAGGCCGCTACACCAAATTGCGGTGCAGCCTCATCATCCGCACGCCGCCGCGAGAGCCTTTTTTTTAGCCCCGTAACCGTATTTGGATTTTATCGTCGTGTTCGCGCCACCATCGTCATCACCGTCATCGTTGGTACAGCACGTGTGTGCGCGCGTGTGTATTTGTGCAACTGTTTGTGTGGTCACGCGTGTCACATCCTTCGGTCATACTCGTCGCTAGTGCTTCATCGACGACCACCACCATCATCGTCGTCGTCGTCGTGGTCGCTGGCCCCAGAAAGGTGCGTTGAGCGGTGCATATTTACATTGGGTGACAATTCACCGCCATCACGAAAGCGAGGGCTATCGTGTGCTGCACACAGACTGTTGCCCACCTGTTGCCGGCAACAGTGTGCGGTGATGAACCTGTCTTGCTAGCTCCCCCCCCCACCCTCCATTACTGCCCCACCGCAGACGGTCATGTCGCACGGCCATCGCCGCGCTTGCAGAGACTTATTTTTATTCCTCTTGTGCCGCTGCTTTCGGCCGCCTTTGATCGAGCCCTGTAGCTGCTGCACCCGGGTCATCCCTTTACTCTGTGTGTGTGCGTGTGTGTGTTTGTTTGTTTGTGTGCATGTGTGAAGTGGAAGAGCGAGCAGGGCCGATAATTTGCCCTGTCGCTCGTCGGCGCGAACGACTTACGCGGCTTGACCGAGGTCAGGATACGCACTGCAATGGCGAAATGTACGGCGGTGTGTGATCACCAATTCGGTACACACCGACGGGTTGTGCCCGTTTTTGCACACGATCGACAGCCGGCAGAAGGCGTGCAAGTTGCATTAAAGCTTTCACCGGACGTCCATATTGAATCGGACGTGTGTGCATTTACATACGCACTGCTTGTCGTCGTAGCTCCGCTGTCTATCTTTACGAACCACACACACACACAGACACACACACACGTGCTGAAAAGTGTAATGGAAGACACAAAAAAAAGAACAAGCACCCCTTTCTCTCGCAGATCATTAATCCCCGTGACGATTGTAATGCCGCGACACCGTTGGGATTTGCACGGCACCCAGGCGTTGGAGACAACAGCCCCATCTAACCACCGTTTGACCCACACCGAAGCGCAGGCCGAAAAAAGCACATGACAAGCCTACCCTGCCCCCCCCCCCCCAAAGAACCGTGCAGTTTGTGTCCTGCAGGAAGAGGGGGGGGAGTGCGGGGACCCGTGGTTACGGTTGATTGAAAGCGGAACCTAAACGACATTGACAGCGGCGTGCCGTGCGCCGTTCGTGTGCCGTGCTGTTAGCCGTGCTCCTGGCTCTGCTCAGCTGCCTCGTTTTGGTCCACAAGCGGCTCCACCACCCCCCCTCCTATTACCACCACCAGTAGGC